>NC_143186.1:10687500-11312500 GCF_047325235.1 Durio zibethinus
AGATTTACAAAATTTCAAAGATTCGCAAGAGCTTTCATATTCGCAAGATTCAAAGGTTCGAAAAAAAGTTTTAAGATTCGCAAAGATTAAAGATTCATAAGAATTTAAGGATTCGTAACATGTTAAAGATTCACAAAAGATCAAAGTTTCATAAAAGTTCAAGATTCACAAACAATTTAAGATTCATAAAGAATTCAAAAATTTACAAATTTCAAATATTCGCAAAAAATTTAAGATTTGTAAAACATTCAAAAATTCATAAAAGATTCAAGACCGTAAAGATTCAAAATTTGCAACGATTTAAGATTCACAAAAAAATTCAAAATTCACAAATAAAATTTTAAAGCTTCAAATCTAAAATTCAAAGATTCAGATTTAAAAAAGTTTGAGATTCACATCCAAAGTTTCAAAGATTTATATTCAAAAAGTCTTAAAGATTAAAAGGTTCACATTTGAAAAATCTCATAGATTCTCATCCAAATAGTCTTAAAGATTCACATTCAAGATTCAAAAATTCACATTAGAGATTCATATCTAAGGTTCAAATATTCACATTCGACAAAATTTAAGGATTCACATCCAAATTTTCAAAGTTTTTCATTTCTCATCCAAAGATTCGCATTTGAAGCTCAAAGATTTGCATTTGAAAATTTTTTAAAATTCAAAAATTCACATTCAAAAAATTTAGAGATTCTTATCAAAGATTCGCATTTAAAAAAAATTTCTTAATAGTTTTAAAATCTCATCTTAATAAAACACCATAGACAAAGACCCAACAAATTTGAAAAATATAAAAGGTTCCTCTTATTAAAGGTTCAAGAACTTTTGAAAAATATAAAAAGCTTCTTCCATTAGAAGCTCAACAACTTTTTAAAAATATAAAAAAAAAGTCCTCTCATTAAAGGCTCAACAACTTTAAAAATATAAAAAACCATTTCATCAGAGGCTCAACAACTTTCAAAATTTAAAAAGCTCATCTCATTAGAGATTCAACAACTTTGAAAAATATAAAAGGGACTCTTATTTGAAAAAGATTAGGGATTCATTCAAATATTCAAATCAAAGATTCTGGATCCTCACCAAATGATTCTTGAGATTTACATAAGTTTTTAACATTCACATCAAGGATTCAAAGATTCACATTTAAAATCTTAGATATTCACATTCAAAATTCAAAAGGTTTTCATTTGATAAGTTCAAATCTAAACTTCAATGTCTCAAAGATTTATATAAGAGATTCTCATCTTGTGATGACAAAACTCCTCTAAACAAAGGTTATGAAAAATGAAGAGCTCATTAACCAAGGTTTACCACCCTTTTTGAGATCATTTTCTTCATCCAAAGGTTTCAAACTTTATCTTTGCCAAGTTTTCCTCAAAAATCTCATCATGTCTTATTTTTGAAAAATATTTCCTGAATCAAGGATTATTACCTTACTTATTCTTTCAAAAAAAATTTTCCATCAGGAATCAAATCATATTCTCAAAAAATTATCCCCTACCAAGGATAAAAATCAAGTAAAAACATTTCACACCCTCATTAATCATCATTTCAAGATCCAAGGTCATAACTTCTCATCTAACAAATTTAATGAATTCAATGTTTATGAATGCAATGCATCAATGAAACTCTAATCATGGCAAAAAAGTTCTTAAGACCCCTTCATGGCCTTCATTACTCAACTTCTAAGTCCTTATTTTTCATCTCTTAGGTAATCATAACTACCTTATGATCTCTTTTTAATCTCATCGTTCATAATATTTCTTTTCAGATTCTCAATACTAATAATTTCATAATTAACTTATAAATTCCATCAATTTATCCATTATCATTTCCATCATTTAGTCAAAACTTACAAACTCCATAGATTGATCCATCATTGTTTTCATCACTTGGTCATCATATTTGCAAATTATCTTCTCAAGCTTCTTTCACCTTTCTCATTTCATTTTTTTCTTGCCCCTATCATTTTAGATTTCTTTTCAAATGAATGCAATAATTTTTTTTAAATATTATCATTCATTTATTCATTATTATTTCAATCTTACAACAAATGTAATGTAATCATAAATTTTCTCAATTCATTCAGAAATGCAAAACTAGTAAAGAACAAGAAAAATTAGAGAAAATGGCTATTTATTATTGAAAAGAACAAAAGAAATCTAGTCAAGAATAAATAAAGAATGAATAAAAGCAAATTACTGTGACTATTTGGATAAGATATCAACATCCAAATAATGAATATTCAAACAATTTTGAATTTTAATTTAGAATTCTTTCTTAAAAACTCATTCCATTGAATTTTCATAGCATTTTGAACACATCAAATCTTACCCCAATTTAGTAGGATCTTCAAATGACACTGATATTTTTAACTCAAATATTTTTTACCCAAATCGCCTTTTCAGATTTTTAATTTAAGTCTTCCTTTTTTCTTTTTTTTTTCATTTTTCACTTTTCATTATCTTTTTATTTTATTTTATTTTTATTTTTCATCATTTCTTGATATCCCCATTTAATTTCAAACCAATCCCAAAATACTGAAACAAATCATGGTTTCATTATCCTTTCACAAGCATGCCTTAGTTCAATATTTGACTCTCCAATTCAAGCATTCATATTTGATCAAAATGGACTTTTAAAGCACATAACATAGACTAAGGTAAAAGGTTATCAAAAAAATGATAAAATAGGCTTTAAACATGTGCTTGAAGGATTGTAAACCAAAAGTTCATTTCATCATTTGAAACACCCCGGCATTTTGCCCCATTCTTCATCATTTCTTTACATTTCCTTTAATTATTCTTTTTCATTTTTTTATTTCTTTATATCTATTCTTCTTTATTATTTTCTTTTCCAAAAGAATTTACTCACAAAGAATTCTTTCTATTTTACCCTTCAAATCATTTGTGACATTTGTCTTTCTTTTAATGAAGGGTTTTTTTTTTTTTAATCTTCATCTTTGAGACCTTTTGTGATATTTTCTTTCTTTTTCTTTTTTTTTTTACAAACAAATCTTTCATAAAATTTGTTCTTAATGTAAAAGGTGATCTTTGGTTAGGTTTTTTAAAAAAAAATCATAATAGGCTCAAAGGGGTAGCAAATAAACAAATTTCATTTTTGTGAAAGGTAAACGAAATATGGACGTCTCTCATCTCAAATATGAATTTTTTTTAAAGGCCATATATTAAACATAGACTTGTCTTGTGGATAAATCATCATAAAGGACCAATGCTTATGAGACATCTCTATTTTGCTTTTAAATAAATGATCAAATAATTTCACAACTTGCTTTTGAACTCTTTTTTACACAACTTACTTAAATAATTTTCTTAGATCAAGTTTATCAATATGAATGAATTCCTAAAATTGAATCATATATTGTTATCATTATTGTCTAAACATTCACTATTTGAAATATGAGAATAGGTATAGAAAAATATATGTGAAGATAAAAGCATATAATTATTAGTAATTCTCATAAAAGAAAAAATGTCATGAAAATACATCTTATTTGCCACTTTTATTAAAATAATAAAATAATAAAATAAAATTTTAATACATAAAAGAAATCTTAACATTACTTCAAAAAAATCTTAAAATAGCAAGCAACTTTAAATAGCTCCAATTATCCTTATCATTATCAAAATATGCCCCCATGTGGTTAGGTAAAAAGGTTTTTATCAATGTTCAACCTACTTGGCTTATCAAAACTCACCAAGCTTGCTCAAATAAAATTTTGCATATTGTGCTTGAAAGCTGGGCAACTTTCTATTGAATGACTTACATTTTCATTATGATAATCACAAGTGGCATTTGTATCATACCACTTGGATAGGGCAGCTTTAACAATTTCAACTGAATAGGTGCTACCAAGTGATTTTTAACAACAAGTTCTAGGAATAACTCAGTATATATTATAGGAATTGGGTCAATGCAAGTTCTTTCTTGATTGTTTCAAAGTTTCCTCAAATTACTTGTCTGGTTGGTGGGTTTAACAATTGGTAGGAAGGTAGGCCTACACATATAAGTGGGAGGCTTAAAGGTTGGTTGAAAAATTGATATTGGCACTGGCTGATAATATGCTACTGCTATATGGGCTTGGTGTATTGGATTATGGTAATATGAGGCGAAACTTTCAATTTCTTACCCCTCATAGCTCATAGTTTAAGCTTTACCTTCATTCTTCTTTGGTGCATCAACTTTCTTTACATCGATAGTTTCATATCCATAACTTATTATTTACAGTATTTTCAATACTTTCACCAAAGACCACCATGTTAACAGAATTTTTAGTGACATTTCCAATCATTTTTTCATAGTAAGGAGCCTTTAGGGTACTAACAAATAGAATAGTGATTTTTTTCTCGGTAAGAGATAGTTGGACTTAAGCAGCCATGCCTCTCTACCTTTGTGCATTCTCTTTAAAGCTCATAATAGCTATCTTTTTCATATTCTGTAAAGACAATCAATCAAAAGCCAAATCTTTAATATGGCAATATGGACTAATGAATGCCCTTGCCAACACTTTTCATCATTTTGATGTGAGTTCTATCAAATTAGACATATCATTTAATGATATAACCTATTAGATAGTTTTGAAATACATGAATTATAAGCTTCTTATTACGAGTATATGCAACCATTTTACAATAATATATGGTGACATGAGTCACAGAGCATTTGGTCACATTGTATTTCTCAAATTCAAAGACTTTAAATTTAGTAGAGATCATCACATCAGACGCTAAACATAATTCAGAAGCATCCATAAACCCATAAAAGTTCATCCCTTTAACAACCTAAAATCTCTCTTCTAATATATTCATCTTTTGAGTGAAAAAATCTTCCATTACCTTAAAAGTACTTATCTTTAATTTTTTTTGTTCCTTAGGACCATCTAGATTAAGAACTTGAACAGGATTAAATTCTTTCCCACTAAATGAAGGATTGGTATAAGTTTGGAATGATCTTTAGGGAATTGTAGATAGCATTCTAGGATTTGCATATAGATATGCCCCAAAAAAATTATTGTCTTTACGCCCCTTGAGATGTTTGGGCTTGGTATAAGTTATACCCAATAGGGTATAAAGGGTCTACAACATCTTAGGATGGGTGATCTAGCAAAGCGAGAGTGTCATATATAGGCTTTCCTTTATTCATCTTATTAAGTATATCCATAATCATTTCTAACTCTCCCTTAATTTCCATTTAGGCTTTCTCAACCTTTTTAATTTGACTAGCTTATTTCTGTTCCATAAGCTTCACTTGAAAATGAGTGCTATAGCAATGATGAGTAGACTGTCAGAGATTATGTGATGACTGAGCTATCCTTGAATTTTTTTACCACAATTAGGATGATATGTTGCTAGGTGCCAAGAATTATCCTAACTTGTTAGAAAAATTCTTCTACATGCGTGAATGAATAGATGAATGTATGTATTAGATGTGATACACAATAATTCAATGATGCATAAATGAATAAATGCTTGCACATAACAATTTAATGATGCATAGATTAATAAATGACTGCATGAATAGATGCATGAGTTAATGTTTGCCCCTACAATGATGCATGTTAACATAAAAATTTAATAATGCATTAATGGATGAATACATATATTAGATGATAGATACATAAAAATTCAATGATGCATGGGTGAATAAATGTATGAATGTCTTAATATTTGTCGCATAACAACACATGAAAGATTATATAAACTTAAACTCTTTATCACTAAATTCATACAAATGAAACTACAAAAGTTCTTTCATGTGTCCTAATTTGGATTACATTCTAACAATGGGTGGACATGGCTTTAACGTAAGGTTGGCTTTTTATGGTTTTCTGCAGGATTAGGATATTTTGATAATCTAAAGATTTTTAAATTGTTTCCTACATCATCGTCCATTACAAACT
Source organism: Durio zibethinus (assembly GCF_047325235.1). Taxonomy (NCBI): domain Eukaryota; kingdom Viridiplantae; phylum Streptophyta; class Magnoliopsida; order Malvales; family Malvaceae; genus Durio; species Durio zibethinus. Next base: position 10,693,421 of record NC_143186.1, read on the forward strand.
AGTAAGGTATCCCAATCCTCACTCATAATAAGTTTCAAACGAAAAATATTCAATTTAAGTGAGAGTTTTCACTAGCTTACACGAAAGTTATCACCTTACAAGATTTTAGTTACTTGTTCCCTCTTAAAAGAGGATAAAGCTCGAGTAAAAAGCTTACGTATGAAGTACATGTGCAATATGTGTTAAGGAACATAAAAACAATTAAACAAACTTCCTTGTCCAAACAAATAGATGAAACATAAAGAACAAACAAATAAGTAAACATGAAATAACAAACATAATTAAATTAAGACCATCCAAATAAAGCTTAAATAATCTAACATTAAAAATTAGCTCGGCTCTCTAAGTCCCCAGTGGGTCGTTAAACTATCATAACGTGTAAATCTGAAAACTAACCTATAAAATACAACATATGAAGTCACTGACAATCTTTTATAACTAGGTGTGATTGATCACCTAAATGAATCTACCATTTTAAGGTTTCCTAACTTGACTAAGAATTCCTAAAAAGAATAAGTTTTCGTCTTCTAAACAAAATTAGGTTTGTGAGTTTAATTACATGTTAGAAAGGTCATAGCACCTCTATAATGCCCATAAATTTGTATCAACTAATCTTAAATTATCTAGTTAGCCTTAATTCCAAAGTCCTAACTTACTCTTATTTTTTTATTATTTTTGTTAATTTTAATATTTACATATTAGACATATTTTTAAGTTTTTCCCAACATTTTAATCGACCCCCTAAAAATATTTTTCACCTCAAGAATATTCAAGTAGTACGCCTATTTTCTTGAATAGGTTCATTGTCGGATTTATTAAATATTTTATAGAGTTTATTGCATAATAATTTATAAAATACAATTTATCCAATACAAAACTCCTTACATGTAATCACAATTTATCCAATAATCAATCATGCAATTAAATAAAATCATAATTTGTTTCTAATGTTAATTTTTTCAAATTAAAAATAAAAAAAATTTCTTATATTGAGACCAATTTCTAAATTCTCTAACACATTGATCGAATTTAGAAAAAGTTCTCATCTAGAAATTTTCAAAAAAATTACATATTCGTATCTTCCTTAGAATTTCATCATTGCATGAAATTTTATTTATCCCTAATTGTTTTGCTTTATTTTTTAAATTAAAATTTTTATGAATAGTAAATAACTTAATCAACATAAATTAATCAAAATTTAAATAAAATAAAAAATAAAAAATTTAAATTAAATCAAATCAAATCAAAACGAAAAATCAAATGAAAATTGAAAAGAGATTTTATGCCAAATTGGTTGGGATGTACCTAGGTAGGCACGTGGCTGCAATCGGTCAAGTGTGGATCTTCAAAAAAATTTTAAGCCAAAACGGTACCATTTTAGTGAGAATATGAAAGCGAACATTTTTCTTTCCCTTCATTTTTTTGCTTTGGCTCTCTCTCTCTTCAAAAAATTTTCCTTTTACTTCTCTCTAAGAAACCTTTAAACACTAGCTAAAAACTCCAACGCAACCTATATCACAGCGTAAAAACATAAAATCTAACAAAAAGTCACCAAAAAATTCAGATTGGCCGTCGAAATATTCAATAAACCCAAAATTTTTTTCAAAAAAAAAACCCATAAATTTTTTTTTCTATTTCTTCCTCTAGTTTTGTTTTCCCAAACTTAAATCCCTTAATTCCCAAATAATCATATAATCTAACTAAGAACTTTCCAAAAATCAATAAGAAAACAACAATACCTAAATTTTTTTACCAATTGACCCACGATTTTTTTCTTGCTTTCTTGCCAACTTTTTTTATTTTTTTTATTCTTTTTGTACTTATTTCTTGATTGTTTCTAATTGATTTTTATGACTACTAATGAGAATTTTTTTTATAGGCCTCTAATTATAATCACAATAGAATAAGTTTTTCTTGGTTTCCATTTCCTAATCAAACTCAATTTTGTATTTTAATCCATGTCTCTTTCTTGTTCTTCTTCCTAAATACACTCTTTTATTAATTAAACTTTCAATTCAATCTCTTAATGTTGTTCTCGACCAAACTTTTTTAAAATTTTTTTCTTTTTTTTTTAATTTTTAATTTTGTTTTTGTAATTAATTAAACTGCTCAAAATAAAATGAAAAACAACAATAAAAATATCTAAACATTTAATTCCTAAACATAAAATTAACCCTAGACTAAATGAAGTATCTACATGTGCCATAAAATAAAATCTTATAAACTATTGAAAGATTTTATTGATTTTGAAAATAATAAATTTTTCAGGAAACCTTCATGAATCTGACTCAGAGGCTCTTTAGAGTGAGACACTAGTCTCCATAAATACTCCTAAGATAAGAAAATTTTCTTAAATTGCTACCAAGCTATTGAAGTAATTTTAAGAATAATTTTTAATAATTAAATTATTTGGTAAATTAGAAACATGTTTTAAGGCTTTAGATAATATGAAATCAACTAATACCATCTTTTGGATAGGTGTTGTAAGGATGTTATATCTTTTCTTACGTGTAACCATACTTTCAAGCCTAATTTTGATTTTGTAAACTAAAATCTATCTTTTAAAGATACCTAAGTCAAATTTGAAAATTCTCGTAAAAAATGAAAAGATTCAAATAGATGGTTAATCGCACTTAAAAGAAATATTAGTGATGACTCCTAAAGTCATATTTAACAATAGGTTTACAAACCTATATATTATGATACTATATATCAACCACCTAATCAACTAAGGAGAGCAAAGACTAAACACAAGTAGGAACAAAAGTTTTTTTTTATGTAGAATCAAACATGCAAAGAGTTGAACAATGAAAATAAATCATGAGTATCTAATTAAATTAAGAGTAGGAATAAGATAGTTTTGGTTTTGTAAACTAGAATCTTTCTTTTAAAGATACTTAAGTCAAGTTTGAAAATTCTCGTTAAAAATAGAAAAATTCAATTAGATGGTTAATCGCACTTAAAAAAAAATTAATGACGACTCCTAAAGTCATATTTAACAATAGGTTTACAGACATATATATTATGATACTATATATCAACCACCTAATCAACTAAGGAGAGCAAAGAATAAACAAAAGTAGGAACAAGAGCTTTTTATTTTTTTTTTATGTAGAATCAAACATGCAAAAAGTTGAACAATGAGATTTTTTTTTTTTCAAAAAATTGAACAATGAAAATAAATCATGAGTACCTAATCAAATTAAGAGTAGGAATAAGATTCAAGACTATCGATTTCTTAGAGGGAGTATATCATTATTATTATTGTATTATAATTAATCAATTAAATTCAAAATTATATAAGGTTTTTCAAAGTTTTATATGGATCCTTCATTTGTAAGTAATGTATTCTTTTATAATTTTTTTTATTATAATTAAATAATTATAAGATTATAATAAAAAAAAATTACAGATAAAATGCTTTAGATACCTTAACTGAATACATCACTACACTTTTACTTAACATCTATGGTAATAATACACGGCTCGTAACATAACTCTGTATTAATTACAAAATAGAATATCCAACTTAATTCTTAATTGGAGTCAAAAGAAGAAGCCAAACTTTTTTATTATAAGATAAACCAAACTTTGCATCTAATAAATTTAATCAAATAGTTTTATATCTCTAGTAATAACAATGAAATGAATAGCCCATTAGGGAAAACCCATTGAAGACGTTATAAAACCAACTAAAAGACTTTCTTTTTTTTAATTGCCATAACCCTTATTTAAATTGCTAAAGCATGAGCAAAATAAATTTGTATAACGCAAAACCCAACATCTTTGTGATCTCTAGAACAGCTTCATGGGTCTTAAATTTGTCAAATAAAGACTGAGAGACACTCTCCTTTTCCATGCATCTCTTTGCCCATTCCACAATCTTAAGGCACTCAACTTCTATGTAGAAGCTTCCAAGGGTCTCGAATGAATGGAAAAAGCTGGAGAGAGCAATGAGAGCTAAATCTATGAAGCTAAAGGTTTCACCCCCAAAATGTGGCTTGTCTCCAAGTTCTCCTAATGTTTAAATATTTAAAGCTCTCAACTAGTTCCTTTGCGGCCTTCTTGGCTTCATCACTTGCTGTTGTCCATAACTTGCTTCCAATAAGGAAAATCTGCATATAATAACACCTTGCTAATTATTTATTAAATAATCCAAAATTAAACTTGAAAAAGTAATCTTATAAAACCATATGTGATTTCTAGTCCCGAAATTGTATCCAATTTATCACAGTATTCACTATTTAGGTCGAATTTGAAATGCAATTATTTTAGTCCCAGTTTTTTCTAATTAAATATCTTCCTTACCAATATTATTAGGCACGGATTAACATTTTTTTTATGTAACTATTTACACAATTCTTTTGCCAATAGTTACATAATCCAAGTGTTGAATTCTTAATTCTAATAATCAAGATTTAAATCCTATCTATCTCAAAGTTTTGCTTATAAATGTAAAACAAATAATCAAGTAGGAGTAAATAAAGGATAAATAGGATAACTTTTTGTCAATATAATTAGCTCAACACCTGGCATGAGTTCTCTGCTAAGAATCAGAAGGCAGCAATGGAGAATTCTGATTCCAAACCTCATCAATGTATTCAACAATGATGAGTGATTCACAAATAAGTTTTTCTTTTTGGATCAAAACTGGGACTTTCTGGTAAATTGGGTTCATCTTCAGAAGCAGTTGGCTTTTGGTACTGAAACACATTCTCTTCCTTGGTCTCATATTCCACTCCTTTCTCTGCCAAGGCCATCCTCACTCTCGTTGCATAAAGGCCAGGCCGAAAATTCAAGAGAACAAGCACCTACGTCTGTACACCTAAAATGGTACGTTATTGCTAATGCCATTCCGACCATGCCTGCAAACCAAAAATAAGAAAATGGCAAACCCAGGCAGAGACCTCACCACAGAATGCCCATGAATTACCTACAATTTACAACAGTTCCGAACGACGGGGAAGAACCGAAAGATGAGGAAACAGCCATGGTAGGATTTTGACTCATTGGTAGTAGTACATACAGAGTGTATCATCCGACCACATTTTGATGGGAAATTTGTTAATGCAACCATAAAATGAAGATTTTATGTTACTGATTTATTCAAAATGGATATAATACAAAATGAATAAGCTTCCTCAATTCTCTGCCAAAAAAAAATAGCTCAGGCCTTGAATATCAAAACTTTAGGCAATATTTGAACTCAGCCATGTCATCTCAAAATCATTCATAGGGCACCGACGAGCATCATGCTTGCTGCCATCAGCAAATGTTGATGCGACAAGAAGGCAATCTCCTGCCACTGCTGGCAGTTGATCCCGACAGGAGTAACATGCACAAAATGATATTCTTTCTCTAAAACACCAATTAGTAATACAGATGCTACAACAAGGTTCCAGGCTAAAGGACTGCAAAAGACATTGGCAAGAATAGAAGTTAGCCAAGAAGTCAAATCCATGATTACCAGAAATCAGAATAACTGAATTTTGAGAATTGAAAAGTTGTTTTATTTGCTTCAATACCAACTATGCTGATCAAGGATCTTGTTTTGTTTGGTTAAAAGATTGAAGACGTTTAATTAATTCCTCCTTCAGTGACTCAGGTATTTGTGGAATAAAAGTTGGCTTTGCATCTGCAATCAACTTCTTCCTGCATAAAAGTTGCAAAGGCATGAATCAAAGTTTCCTATCCATGAAACCTAATAATGCTGATATTGTATACAACGGTAATAAGAGGATGGGAGATTGCTTGCCAGTAAAATAGAATATGAAATTCATAAATGAATTTTGGATAGTGCATCTAGCAAAGGAAATAAAAAGCCATTTTTAATGTTTTAATGAAATAAATGCAAATGCCCTTACAAAAGTAATTGAAGGAAAAGGAAAAAACTAACTGCGAGTATAACAGATGTACAAATTGAAATCCACAGTCAAAGGGAACTGATTATAAATGCGCGTAAATGGTGTCCCTAATAAAACCAAATCTGAAAATGCCCAATTACCCTAAATCAATACATTCTGAAGGATGCCAGCAACCTTTTTGCAGACAAGAAGGAAAGATTAATACCAAAGCTTCGTGGGAAAAGGATGCCAATACGTGCCAGCGAGCAGGGGATACCAATTTCAGATGCTACTACTACAGATGCTTCTGTTGAGACCCAATATTAACCACTAATGCATATTAGTTCCACACAGCAAAACTTCTCTTTCTATTTGTCCAGTGCCTAAGTGTGTGTGTGTGTGTGTGTGTCAGGGAATTATGGTTTGTACGAATCGATACTTTAGCCGGTTATTTTTGGGGCATCTCCTGCTTCCCCCTTTTCCTCTGTCTTTCTTTCTCTCTAAGTTTCTTATGGTTGTCTCCCCTTCCCTCTTTTTTTTTTTTTTTCCTGATCTCTACATTCTCCCTTTTCCCCACCCTTGCTCTGCATTAATTATCTAGAAACCAAAACTAAAAGGTTACAAGTCAACTACACCAGTCCTAGTCACCAACGGTGTACTTCACACTATTCACCTCCCCGACTTGCTCAGTCAGCTTGCATTATTTTCCAATCATTTTATTCCTTTTCCAGCCACTACACCTCAGCTCCTTTAGAATTGACTTCTACTCCAAAGGATTTTTACTTCTGCAATTGTCTCCCACTCTATCACATCAATCTCATAAAATAGCACCTCACACAAACTAAATATTAAAAGAAAAAGGAATGCATCTTATTAACAATCTTTTGGTTTTTGTTTCTGACTAATAGTACATAAACAATAGTACAGGTTATATATATATATATATATATTTTAAACTACAAGTAAAAAAACTGGATAACAAACCTACATAAATTCAATGCATAATTGTTAATTTGAAAAAGGTTTAGTCAGGTCCCGTGGTGGAGTAAAATACTGTGGTTTGGAAAAAAGTGGTGCAAAGCACTTTCTTGATTCAAAAGCTAGTTTGAGCAGAAAACTCTAAATCCAATCAGCATTATATATGTGGTCCAAACCGGGCTATGGCAACACAAATCCAAAGTCAAATCAGCTTTAGGTTGTTAGAAACAAAAAAAAATCTTGCTTTTTTATGTAAGTACGTTTCAGCAGAAGTTTGTCAGACCTAAAAACAATTTAGACCAATTTTATTGAAATTGGTCAAAACTCAAATGTATCAAAAACTTGTTACATCAAAGTTCATAAATTCCTAAAAAATTCATGCATACTTGAAGTGAACATAGAATTAAATTGTGCATAAATAAACATGTTACAAAACAGTTTAAGAAAGGCTTACACTAAATCATTGCCACTCAGAGTGCTTCCAATCTCCAGTGAGCACAACTGCTTCCTCGAAAACATGAAATTGTAAACATCACCATACCAGCCACATGATCGCAAAACTGAAGAAGCTTCTTTTTTCAACCTGGTAAATAGTGCATCGAATTGAAAACAAGCCAAATTAATAAATAAAATTAAGTAAATAAAAATTTTTTTTGAAAAGTTAAACACAACCCAGGAATAGCTGAACAGTAAAGAAATCCTACATAACTAAAATGTATTGACGCCAGTAAGGGAATCAATTCTCTAAACCTGGATAACTATTGTCAGATACAGTATAACAAACAAGCAAAGACAACTATTTTGATAGATATATAAATATATGTATCAATAAAGTATACATTCACACTAACAAAAATTTGGTTATAATTCAACTAATTAAGAAACTAACACACAAAAGTTCTTGCTTATCTGTGCAAGTTAACAGCAAGTAAGGGGGCAGAGGACACTTGCTTGACAAGTGATTTCTAATATAATTCCAAAAAGGAAAACTAGAATGATTAAATCCACAATTCTCAGACCAGCTAAGCCACGCTCTAGTTCAAACTAATTGATCTCAGAACCAAAGAGATTTTAGGTATGACATGAAAAAACAATGCCATTAAAAGAAAACCTCATAATCGCAAACGACTAATATGCAGCACCAACAGAGTAATTAGTAAATATTATACCATAAAAGGCTTCTCTAAAGCAATTGAGATAGAATTGTTGCATACATTTCTTTCATATTTTCAACTTCGGCATGAGATTGAGCATCCTGGGAAAGCAAAATGCAGGATGTTCCCTTTGGCCTGGAGAATTCACAGGAGTCTTCTGTTTTCTTTGACCATGAGTAATCACAGGAGTCTTCTGTTTTCTTTGGCCCTGAGTAATCACAGGAGTCTTTTGACTTTTTCATTGGCCCTGAGTTAACAAAGGACTCTTTTGGTTTAATCATTGGACCTGAGTTATCACAAGAGCCTTCTGGTTTTCTCTTCGACCCCAAAATATCACAAGAGGATTCTGATTTTCTCTTTGGCACTGAGATATCACAAGAATCTTCTAATTTTTGCTTTGGCTTTGAGGTGTCACAAGAATCTTCTGATTTTCTCTTTGGCCCTGAAATATCACAAGAATTTTCTGAAATTTTCTTTTGCACTGATTTGTTACATGCATCAAAAATAGCAGTATCAACCTGCCCCCCAACAACCTTGCTCCTGTTACCATTAGCTGCAAAAGGATCAGATTTCATAGAATTTCCATTTGCCAGTGCAAATGGTTGGCTTTTTTCACTACCAACAGCATCAACTTTTCTACTCTTGTCAATACCATTCCTGCTCATGAATGACAACATATCTTTCACATTCTTCTCCACAGGGATTGACTCCTTCGAAACTCCATTCACAGCGATGTTCTGAGTCTTATGGAAGCCAACTTTTCCATTATTTGTAACAGGAAGCTTTTTGGGACCAGGATTTTCAGAAATACTGAATTTAACCTGTGGGCTTGAAGACAGTTTTTCAACCTTATCCTCCTGTGAATATTGTTCGATACAATGTTTTGTTTGGACCGGTTTCAATTGAACAGCTTTCAGTATTTTGGATGCCTCACTTCCATTAGAATCATGTGGTTTAACTCCATTGGAAGAAAATGTGGAACCTAAATACCCTGGCCTCGGGTTAGTGCGAGAGAAGAAAAGAATATAAGCCTTCTCTGACAAGACCTCCTGCAGAGTTGAAAGTGAGACAAAGGAGTCATTGCAGCGATACCACCTTCCCATTGCATCCTTTAAAAACAGTGAACTAATGTCAGCAACTAATCAACATTGCTGCACTGAAGCAAACATATAAAGTGAAAGAAACAGGACAGCATAAGCACCTTGATATATGCATAATAATGTCCCGATTCTGGTGAGTATCCTGAGTGCACAATAGTACCAAATAGATTATACTCTGGTTGCCGATCCTGCATTGAAAATGACACAAAATTACAAAAAGAAAAAAAAAAGCAAAAGAAAGGATATATGTCATATAACAAGTAGAATCCATTAGTTTATAGGGGTTAACAAAGAAAATGTTTTTGACAGTAGCAAATTCTGTTGGGTAGAAACATGCAGAAATTCCCTCAAACAGATCATGCACTCCTTGACGATCACTACCATTCACTTTTCTTCTTCTAACATAAGGGTGACAGACTTACTCGACATTGCTGACCAACCAATGAAATGACTGAAGCATATGCAATATTGAATAGGATAAGTACTAACCCCTAAAACATACCTCTTATCTATAACAAAGTCCAGGGCTATTTTCATCATTCACTAAATATAAACATATGTTTGACATAACGGTCCTAGAAAAGTCAAATAATAAAGATTGCTAGCAAACACATTAAGATGCTACAATATTCCACAATCATTCAGTAAAACAAACAAGGCAAGCTCTGTAGCTAGTCTCCACAAAAGCAAAAGAAAAGCCCATAAGCCGTTAATGCTAATATGACATCCACAGCACTCTCTCAGCAGCAACCAACTTGATTCAGCCAAATCAGATTATTCAGCTTGTGCTAGTCTGCCGCTCCATCCTCCTTTACCATCATTCTCATCTAAGTTTTCTAATTGGTTATCTTCTTTCAGTAAAGTGGAAACCATCCCAAGTTATCATTATCATTATGGAGAGATATTATTAGTCAACTTCCAACTCATATTATATCATTATTATTCACCAAGATAAACTAAGATTCTCATATAATGCTCCAAATGCAACTTGTACCAACCAAACAAACTTATATGTTGAATTGGAAACTTAACACACCTGGCTTGCTTTACACATGAAACTTGAAAGAACCAAAACTTCTTCAAATTTAATGAGTCTATCAATCTTCGTACCAAATATCCCCTCAAATCTCTGCCATAATGATCCAACAATACTCCTTTACTCCAAAAACCAATAAAAAAATAACTTAAGCAACTATAATATTGGCAATGAAAACCATGATCATGAATTTAAAGAAATACATAACCTGCCTTCAGTTGGATAACAAGTATATTCGGTGCTTGACATATTGACAACTGCTTCCTTGCTGCCACCAATTTCTTGCAACTAAACAACCATAAGTTTCTCATTCAAAAACAATCAATAAGCAAAAGAAAAACAAAAGTGTTTAATCAGGCTCAATTTGGTTGTTGCTTTCCTCTTGAATTTTGCTTTCTTTTTTTTTTTTTTTTTGTCTCCCTAAAAAGTCTATATAAAGCCAAAAACAATGATAAAAGATACAAAATCATAATAGACTAAAATCATATAACACCAATTCTAACATAATACATTACAACAATTTAAACCACATATTTTGTTCTCTAGAAAAGCTATAGTACTAGTCTTTAAAATTCCTACTTTACTTTTCTGCTTCAGAAAGTAAAAGCATGTAACAAAATCAAACAACAAACAACAACACCTAAACAAATAAGGCTGCTTTTGCTACTTACCCTAAACCTTAATACTAATAATTAAATTAAGTTGAAATTTGAGCTTACTGGTCACAATTGTACTTATTGTTCCCATCCAAAACCTCAGGCTGAAAAAACTTATGCATAGCTTCGTTTAGTGAACCGCTATTCAATATATCAAGGCTAATATCCATAACGTCATCAACTTTATTTGACTCCCCACCACACCCCAAACACTTAACCTGGCTTTGCAAAGCACCTCCAAAGATCTCCTTAACTACGGTATTGCCATTCACCGGTTCTCCTCCTTCTTCATCCCTTCCCTTTCGCCGCAATTTCCTCAAACGCAGACACGTGTTATGGCAAGCATCGATTACATAGCGCAAGAACTCGTGAGCGTCCTCTTGTCGACCGAACCGGAAATGCTGGGCGAATATTTTAAGGCAACTTTGGATCTTGGAAGGCGCGTCGAGGGTGAGATCAAGGGTTAAGGAGCGTGTAATCCAAGCTTCAAGGATACAGAACGGACAGTCGCGGGGATTTTTGGAGGCGGAGGCGTCGCAGAAGGAGGAGTGTTGGGAACGGAGGCAGAAATTGGCGAGTGGTGGAGTGTAGGTGAGACACTGAAGAACGCTGTTGAGGTAACAAGAGTTGCCGAGGTTTCTTAAGCCTAATGGAGGACCTTTCTTCCGTTTTTCACTGAGTAGACTCGGCTGCCAAGTCATTTGCAACTTGACAAATCCCATCAACGGTGGTGGTCCTCCTTCGACGATCTCTCATCGGACGCCCACCCACACCGCTGTAGTCGCATCTCCTTTTAATTTTTTTTAGGGAAAATTTGCTTTCAAAATCAAAATTTCCCCTTTGCTAGCCTTTCAAAAGAAGGAGAAAAATCTCGTGTGGGTTCGTTATTTCATTTAAAAAACAAAAAAAAAAAAGCCCTTTTTTCCCCTTAATTAATTGTTATTTTGGGCCTTTTTCTATTTGTAACAGCATATTTATAGCTGGATCAATAATTTGTGGTGGGCCCCCAGACAGAAATTGGACAAAGAAAATTGGACCCCACTTTTCCCATACCCGTTTAGCTACTCGGCAATAATCCATTTTTATCATATGCCCTTTTTTTCCATTCTCATCCCTCCGTCCCGAATTATACAGGAATAGATTAGGTTCATTTAAAGTATTAGAAATTATACAATAATAATTTATGTATTTATGTCATACATGTTTTATGTAAAATATATATAAAATACAAAAATTATTATTTAATAATTCATGTAAATATGTCAAACATGAAATTTATTTTTTATTTTTGTTAAATATATATTATTTTTATTAAAATTTTAAATCAAATCATTTTTATGTTTTTTTTTTATAATTTTTATATTATATTATTATATCTTATTTAAAATTATATATTCTATTATATCGTATTCAAAATTATAAACTCTTTTAAAAATGACGTCATTTTAGTTTACACGAACAAAAACCAATGTTACAATAAATTAGAGGAAAAAAAAAAGGAGCAAAGCAAAAGGACATCACTAATAGGAACATTTGCTTTCCTTCTTCTAGAGCTAGAAACACGAAAAATGCCATATTGCATAAGACACCAAGAAAAGGAAATGGAGGGGACACATAGGATTTATTAGACACAAATGCACTACCACAAGTGGGAGAGGTGGAAAAGTTCAGTGCAATTCAAGTGGACTTTGGTGACTTGTTACAGCTCATAACCTCAGTCCACATCAGATTGTCCAAATTTTGCACGGTGGCCTTGACTTGGTACATTCGAGTTGCCCCACCTCATGCGTCAGACAAGTAGGTATTGTGTGCGTGTGTGTGTGTGTGTGTTTTTTTTTTTTTTTTGGTTTTTGTAGCATCGAATTATGAAAATCGATTGAATGAGATTTAGGGAATGCGAGAAGACTACTTTACATTCTGTAGTCCAATATCACAAAAAAAAAAAAAAAAAACTGAAAATATATCCCAAAATAAGCTGAAAGTTTTACCCTGCTAAATCCATACCAATAAAACCATGTGCATTTCAATTGTCAATGTGTATAAAATTCAAGACATCAAAGGTAAAAGTCATATCACTATAGCTTCCAAGTATTTCTTTACAGTTTTTCTTCTTTACCTTAGATCTCAACATGTCACTTTCTCCAATATAACAATGGCTGCAGCTTGGTAGTGGCAAAAAAAATAAATAGAGACCAATGTGATCAACTGGCAATTCGGAATAGCTCTGTCGGATGCAATTATATACTTCAAAATCATCTTGTACATAACTATCTATTTGGAGTTGAGGATGCAGCCATCAGTATGGCCTGCCCCTCTTGGGAGTCATCAGAGACACGACGAGAAGCTTCTTTCTTCAACTTGTGATTATTATATGCAGCCACACCAACAATGGCTACATAAAATAAATAAATTCAATTAATTCATCGAAAAGAAATAGGCAAGAAGTTGCTCCAATATCTAACAATATTGATACATGCAAGTTTTTTGAAGGCTAGGACTGCACCAGGATAATTCCTGCAAAGAAACTGCTTTAGAGAGAATAACTTCCGAAACATTTAAAAGTCATTCAAGCTCATAATGAAATAAATGTACTACATACTTCATCGAAATGACCATGCATAAGATATTAGTTTAGACAAGCTACAAATTAGGTATGTGAGAAATGGCTTGCATCTAATTGTTAAAATAATTTTTCTTAAGCAGGGTAAGCTCCAAGATTATAGATATACCTAGTTGGAAATTAAAACTAAAGAGAAATGTAGCCATCAAAAATGATAACTAAACTTCTGACAGAAGAGTATAATCCTGTAAATCCTATACGTCTTCCGAATCTCAAAGCTATCAAACTCAAGTAAGCCTTAATCTCAAACTAGTTAGTTCAGTTATGACTTATGTGAACCCTTTCTTCCATTGCAACCAAAGCAAGAACACTCAGTCTACCATGGTCATTCCAACCTTTAAAATAAATTTCAACAATGAACTGACACTAAATGCAACAAAAAAAAAAAAAAAAAAAAACAGGAGTAAATCAATAATAGCGTGTAGCATCAGATATCCCTAAGAACAGATTAAACAGCTAATGCAGAGATTTGGTTTATGAAAGGCATAAATACTACTAAACAGTCCCGCAATGCCATGATAAGATACTGGAAAAACAAGACAAATTAAGCAGTTTTGGCATATTTAAAGCATAAAAATTCATGGCCAGTCCAACAAACCCACGGATAAGCCCAACCATGCCTGAAGGAGTCATTCTTCCTATCAACCAATTCAGAATTCTTTAATTCATTCTACCTAAACCATCTGCAGTTAAGGTCAATTTTTAAGAATAACCTGAATGACTGAGCTACATCCTAACCCTCCATAACGTAAATGGATTGTCAGCCCTTGGCTATATCCTCAAAATGATAATAGATAAATGCTCATTAGAAAAGGTAAAGATACAAAAGATAATGTACTTTCAGATACTAACCAATGCCATAACCAAATAAATTTATGACTGTCAACTTTGTATCTGCAAAAAGAAGGGCAGATAATAAAACAACCACCCAATCCTTGACAACTCCAGCAACCCGAATGGTTAGAGCACTAGTGTGTGAGATCACTAGGAAAACTGATAAGTTGAGTGCAAATGTGCAAAGAGAGTTGAGTGTTAGCACAACAGGCTGAAGGTTCCACATCCCATGGGTTTCCATTTTTGGTTTCTCCAGAAAGATCCAAGGAATAAACAGACAAATAGCGCTGCAAAGAACGGAAAAATTCAAAATTCAATCCTAACTGGCATCAATTCTATATAGAGAAATGAAAGTGAAATATTGTGAAGAGGATACTGGCTAAATTAGAAGAATAATGTAATACATACCTGCAAGGACTAACATAATACATGAGAGATATAGGGTTTAATTTGAGGCCCTTTCGCTTAACCAAAATCTCCATGAATATAAGTCTTAAAGCTTCTCCAACAACACCACCCATTTGGTAAACAACTCCAATCCAGCTAATATTTATTTCTCCATAAGATGCCACAAGAACACCAAAACTTATCACGGACATTATTAAAAGCATTCTGCAGCTCATTACCTCCAGTCCTGCTGCAACTCCAAGGATGAAAACAGCCACTGGCACTGCAAAAATCATTCAAGAAAAGTAGTGATATCACAACCTACCATCTAAATAACAAGTAACATATAAAATAAAAGTATTTATTCACATAGTCTTGACCCTAATTCACAGTGTTTGAATTACCTAGGAGTTAATCACCAAACTAACATCTGACGCAAAATCAAAAAACAATTTACAGCTGTGGAGACCCATTTACTTTTATACAGGCATTACTTATCCACCTGAAAAGGTAGAAAAACCCAACAAAGAGTCAATTACACTTAATCCCTCGTGGTTTGGGCAGAATTAACTTCATATAACATGCTATAAAAGTTTCACTTAACCTCACGCATCTCACTGTTTGACTTATCAACAAGTCAAACCATTACCCACTTGAATGAATTTGCAAAAACAACCTCGTCAATATATATGCATGCACACCTGTGTGTGTGCGTGTGTATTTGATCCAGCATTCAACCACTGTTTTGGTAAGTACAGAGAAACTGAGGTGAATGAAGAAGAAAAAGCAGATACGATTCAGAATGGAAAACATGGACAAGTTTTGACATGCAAAACCCACCATGAACATGCACTTGGACAAGGATTTTGGTCTTTTTTGTCAAGTTTCATGGCTGCTCCACTTACTAGTCCATCGAGTCAATGGCTTCAAATGTGGCCAAACTGCTCCTTCAAAGATGTAGGTGGTGTGCATTCAAATAACATACAGGTTTTGACTCCCTGCTGTGGTTCATGAGCAATATGACTTATGAACAGGAAGCAAGTGAACCTTGAAAATAATTTATTTAGTTGATATTTTTCTTTCTGTTTCCTCTTCTTTTAATATTTCTAACAGCTTCCATATTATCATTTCTCTTTTCTGCTGAGAGGGTATCACTATGGCACACCGAGGGGCATTATGTTGAGGAAATATAGCTGACTGTTATACCACTCGAGGTATCAGGGTTGTGATTGCTTGAAAGGTTCTTTGCGTAAATTTTTTCCCTCTTGGTGCTCTCTATTGTGGCTTGAAGAAAATGAGCTTTCGAGCCTTCAGGTTTTTGTTTTCTTCGACTTAGTTGATATAGAAAAGAAGGGTTTTAGTTCTTAAGCTATGTTTATTTTCTAATTCTCCTTCATACCCTTTATAATTCTATTTCGCTCTCTTTGTTGCTGAAGAAACTGAGGAAAGGGCTCACTGTTATAACAAATTGATGTGAATCAAAGGAATATGTTATCTCCTTTAACACTTTGTTCCTTCTGTGTTTTGGTCTCTAAAGGTTCCATATAACGATTATTGGATCTTCAAAAATCAAGAAAAAGGCATAACAAACTGAAGCAAGGACTGCCTTTTTGCTTAAAAAGAGAAACCAGAAGAAGCTGTCACATATGTGCCATCTTTTAACAGCATAACCCCATTAGTCAAAAGGCAAAAAAGCACGGGGTTAAGAATAAATTTTAAAAGCACATGCACTTAAAATGAATCCCACAAAAAGCACATAGGGTTTAAGCATAATTTGCCTAATGAATTTTGACAACTTACTAATTGCCTTCAGCATTTGTGCAAATGCAACAGATATATACAGGTAGGCAGTGTTTCCCAGCCAAAGAGTCATTGCAAACATGGCACCAATAGGGATAACAGATGTTGTGTATCTGAGCATATATAACTTCATCAAATTAAATGTATACATAAAATGAAAAAGAAGAATATACAAGAAATGATGAAATAGCAACAAGGATGTACTGCTATTCTGAAAATAATCTCAATTAAAGATCAGATGTATGACAAAAGATATATATCAGACAGCTTAGGAAGATATGTTATGACCAAAGAGATGGTATGAGATGCATTTCAATTTATCATCAGAAAATTGTTATCTTTCTCTTCTTCATAAAACTGCTTCCATCTTGATCACATCCAGATAAGAGTTTGCAATTTAATGTAATAAAGTACTTAGAGGCTTGTCGAACTGACATAGCAAGAAGTTTTGTGCATTTGTATCATCAAAGAAACATTTTTCTTTCCTTTTATCAATAAAACGGATCACATCTGTGACCTTTCAACTTTCAGCAAGAGTGCGTCTGTTCATATTCAGTTACTATTAAAGACACTAATGAATCAGCAAGTAAAGAAACATGCAGCTAATAATACATAGAACTAAACTTAAGAATTCAAGCATCATATATAAGGTGCTCTGTTAGTAACTTACATTTCTATGGTCATTCCTTCCTCAACTTTCATAATCTGAGATGGGGGGAAAATAGAGAAAGAACCATCAAAATTTGCCAAACGAATAAACTAAAAAATCATAGCACAGTACCAGTCTATCATAAATATATAGTGTTGTGGGCACCTTGAAGACTTTAGTGAGTAAAAAACATAGTACAGAAGAGAAGACCATGTGAAGCAGAGTCAACCCAAGGGGATAAGGAAAATTTATTTCCTTAGATGACAAAACCCACTGCAATTTCCAAAGAAATGGAAGAAAACAAAAACCCAATATCAGCCTTATGAATCAAAGTTATAAGAGTTTCTTGTTGTTTACCATATCAAACAACCATTCTATAGTTCAAAAATAACAAGCAACGTTGAAAATTGAAGGACAACATGGTCCAGTTAATAATGCACAAAATGCTTGAACTTATAGAGAAAACATTGTATTAGACATTAACAACATAGTCTCTAAACTCTGAAGTTGCAAAAGTTTGTGGAAAAAGATTATGCATAAGCAGTAAAGATAGTTACTAACTGCAATTTACGCCATTCCACTGAAGAGTCACCATTTTTCAGACACATATAACAAAGTATAAGTAAAACCGCATTTTCTCACATGAGGATCTAAGTAGTTACCAACATATTGTCAAACATCATTCACAAATGCATATAGCTATCCTAAATTGTGCTTGGTAAGAGGGAAAGGAGGAAGGAAGGAAAAAGGGGTGGAAGAAAAAACTCCCCTATTTCCATCTTTCCCTTTGTTTGGTAGGATGTAAATAGGAAGAGGGAAGGAAAATCAGTGGATTTGCACATTTCCCTTCCCTCAAAATCCAATGCTTCCAAATGAGGTAGGAAAAAAGTCAAAAACTCATTCCACTTAAAATTAAAAATTTTATTTACAACTTTACTCCTAACTTCTTTCTTTCTCTCTATTTTTCATCCTTCCTGCTAAGCAAAACAAAGGAAAAATTACTTTCCGCTCCTTCCTTTTTTCTTTCCTCACCTTTTTCTTTTTCCTCCATTTTCCCTCCTTCCTACCAAACATAATGTAAAACTAAGGCCCATCAAGCATGAGGAGTACAAGCAAGCTAGAATACTATTAAGAAAATATGTCTCCTTGCATAAAATCATCGAAATAAATTATTATATTGTCGCCTTCAAACTGCCTTGACACTCATTTCCACCAAGAATACCAGCAAAATATGTATTTCAAATTGGGGAAGGCATGACAAATTAAACAAATAAAACAATGTTTCTTTAAGCAAGTTTGATAAAACAACAGCACGCCTTCAATATCGATGTATTTATCAAGTTACATACGAAGCATTACCTCAAAAAAGGCAAAGTTTTACATCACAAATTTACCATTTACAAACATCAGAAACACAATCTTAATTTCTACGAAAATATAAAAATTTCAACAATATAAAGTCTAAAAAATTAAACTTTCTCAATCTCAATGAAGTTAATGAAAACGAGAGATCCAGAAGAGAGGAAGAACAACGACCTTGTTGAAGAAGATTTGACCGCTGGAGAGAGCGATGTAGAGGAGGAGGTAAGCATAAGTAACGATTTCTTCTTTCAACATTTTCTTCTTAATTGGATCCGCCATTGCTGTGGCTTTGCTGTACTGTCTTTCACTCTGTAATTGAATATTGAAAACGAAAGGAAGACCTTTGATGCAAGTTGAGCTTCAAATGCGGTCAAAAATTGAGAACCTTAAAAACGAAGATTTTTATTTATTTATTTATTTATTTGAGTTTGGGGCTTTGGGCTTTTAAAGTCCTTTTTAATTGGGTCTCTCCGTATAGCTTGGTTATAAGGATGACAAAAGTACATAATAAATCATTACATTTTAGAAATATAAACATTTGAATATTTTCATAAAAATTATGAGTGTTATTTTTTTTTTTGTTTGAAATTATCTTTTAATCACTAAAATTAAAAACTTAATATTTTATTAATAACATCAATAATTTATTTTTCAAAAATAATGATTATTAAATTTCAAATTGATTCATCAACCAAAAAATTTGATGTTCATCATAATTGCTTCTTAAAGATAACGCATAAACAAAACTTAAAAGTATTGCAATCATAAATACATAAAGTTTGTTAAGGGTAAAAAAAACTCATGAACTATAATTAAAAAAATTCAAACTTTTTATCTCTTTATTATAATTAATTATTTTTTTAAGATTTATTTACATTTAATTAAATCAAGATAAAAAGTTAATATCATTAATTTTTTTAATAAAGATAAAATTTAATGTAATGTCAATAAAATATATTAAAGTTTGTAATGTATTGTATTTAATATATGTAAAATTTAAATAAAATAATTTTCTTTTATTTTTCTTTTGTTTTTCTTATTTTTTTTCTTCCATTTTCTCTTTAAAATCTTGTAAGATTTAATTAATTATAATTCAAAAGTTGATTGATTAAAGTTTATCAGATTTTATTCATTTTAAATATTCAATTGAGTTGGAATATAAAATTAAAGATTTAATTAATTATAATAAAATTTTAAAATTTCAAATAATTATTAAATTATAATTCAAGAACATTTTTTATCTTTAAGTGAAAAAAAAATCTTGCATTATGCAACGATAACTATACAAGTGTATGAAAGTTAATTAGGATAGAATTTCAAACTTAAACTAAGGCTTGAATAAATTTAATATCCATGCCATCAAATAAACGATGCGGACCAAACCCAATATCTAGGAGGCCCCAAACTAAAACCGAACATATTTATGCCTTTCTAACAATTTTTTTTAGTCAATGCGATTGATGGAGCATGGTGTAAGCCAATTAATTCTACTAAATTTGTCAACACCTAAACTTGTTTAAACCTAATTATTGAAACCAAATATAAGATAACTAATGTATTTACACTTTATCCCGGATCCAAAATTTTTTTATTTTTACTTAAAAATATTAAATTTAGTAAATTAATGAATATAATTTTATATAAATTTTTAATAAAAATTATGATAAGTGAAAATTTATGAATTAATTTATAGATAAGGAATGCATTTCATTCTCATAACTTGCATAATCAATCATACAAATTTATTCTTTTAAATTTATCTTTTCAAAATTAAAAAAAAAAAAAAAAAACCCATCACATATATACTTTCACTTAAAAGTGATAACTGAACTTATAAGAATAAATTTATATTCATTTTAACTTCAACTCGATATCAAATTATTATTTTTTATACTCAATTCAAATCTATCATATATATATATATACATATAATTCGTATCCGATTTAATTTAATAAAAAACTAATTTAAAATTTAAATAAATACAAATAATTGTTATAGGGAGTGATTAATTATAATAAAAAAAATTTTATATGAATTTTTAATTATAGTTATAGAGTTTTTATATCATTTAACCATTTTTCAACCATTATATATATTTTTGGTTGAATCTACACTAATTTTTTTTCTCTTTTGAAAGGTATACTACCTCTTCTTTTAGATTTAGATCCCAAAAAAAAATTGAAGTGGTAGACCATCCATTGCGTGACACGTATTGTTCAAATGGATATTTTGATAATTTGTTGACCTTACAAAGTTGGCGTGCTTTTGATTCTTTGAACTTTCGTTGGGCTTTTGGTTGGTCAAGCCCAAATAAAGCATGGAATTAATTTAAATTTAAAGCAGTGGTAACACTTCCTATGACTTATAAAAACAATCTTTGTCCCAATTAAAAAGAATTAACTAATCAAAACACAAATGACAGGACTACTTGAAAATGAATCCGGACCTTCACTCTGATTATTTATAAAGCTATTTGAGTTTAAATTTAAACAGATACTACTGTGATCTCTTTTGTAAAATAAAAAAAAAAAATTAAAAAACGTTGCATTCAAATTTTATATATATGAAGAGAGAACCACCATTGTCACTTTCACTTCTCACAAATTTCTTGATTGATTATATCTCTTCTTTATACTAATCTTTTTTCCGTATCCTTTTATTTATATTTATTTTGGATAAGAATTGATAATAGAGAAAGAAAAACCGTGAAACACATAAAGGTTATGTGGACGAGAGTTCCCTAATAGCTAACGGGATTTGGTCTCAAATTCTCACCTCCAAATGCTCATCCACTTAACTTATCATTTCCTACTTTTTTCTCTTTCCTTTTTTGTATGGTTTATGTATTCTACATGCTATAATATGTACCCCACTATTTTTTTGTCACATTCAAACTCATATATAAGCCCTTTGTTTTTTTTTTTTCATAGCCAATCCTTTTCTTTCTCTTACATTAAAATATATAGTAGAGTTTATCTCTATCTGGTTTCTCTGCATGCACTCTGGTGCATAGTCTTGGAAAGGTATGCTTCTATGTACTCCATTTCATTCTCTTTTCATTACTTTTTTTCCGTATGTTGGTTCAGACAGTAGGCTAAAATACTTGTCATGATTCTGCTTCAATTCTCTTATAACGTGACATTTTACCATGTTTACGTTTTTGGCTCAACACTTCTCTCAGATTACCATGTTTATGATTATGTGTTTTCACTCTGTTTACGTTTATGTTTACGTCTTTGCTTTTCCTCCTTCCTTCTTTCATAATTTTTACTTTTGAGTTATATGTAAGATGATACAAAGACAACAGACTTACCTTAATTCTTTGTTTCCCAGAACAAAAACTAAACTTAATTGCCTTATTTTAAGGTCTAATAACAAAGTACGCTTGTTGTAATGCTGAAAATGGTTGCTTCATTTACTTTTCATTTCTTTCTTTTGATATCTTTCTTCTAGCAACCAAATGGAAGAGCTTCAATAATTTTTGTATCAGGCAAGTGCTTAAAGTGTAGTAAATGTCCCAGAATAGTCGATTTCTTGATTGTATATGTATTTTGGATACGAGATTATATGAGTTTGCTTGCTTTCTTGTATACTGTCAACTCAAAAATCTCAATTTCAAACATGAAAGATTCATTTACTTACCTGGATTTGTATCTTATATATTTTATCCAGTCAATTCTGGTGAATGGATGCATTTGAAAATCAGTTTTTTTTCCCTTCTCTGTAGTTTTATGCATGCATTTGAAACTCTTTTGTTATATTCTTTTGATATGGTCTAGAAGAAAACAGGTCTAGTTTTAAGCCCACTATTTGATTGGATCATTGTCCTAATGAGTAAACCATCAGTCTTTCATATTCTTTTTGTTGCTGAAGTGCTAACAAGTGTAAAATTTTCAGGCAGAACACTAAAATTTCGTAGCAAAGATGGAGATAACCAATGTCAGTGAGTATGAGGCAATTGCAAAGCAAAAGTTGCCGAAGATGGTGTATGACTACTATGCATCTGGTGCAGAGGACCAATGGACTTTGCAGGAGAACAGAAATGCATTCTCAAGGATCCTGTGAGCTTTCTATCTGTTATTGCAAAACAACAATAGATTATTCCTTTATGTCCAAATGTTTTAGGTCTCATTTCTTGAAATCTTTATTCCTATAATGCATAGGTTTCGTCCTCGCATTCTTATTGATGTAAGCAAGATAGACATGACTACCACTGTTTTGGGTTTCAAGATATCAATGCCCATCATGATTGCCCCAACAGCAATGCAGAAAATGGCTCATCCTGAAGGTATGGCACTGTTTTCTCAAAGGATTACCCTCCTTTATGTTGAACATTTTTATTATAATCAAGGAATTGGATGAGACCATATCACTTCATATATGCTTAAGTAGACAAACTAGAAAGTCAGATACCTTCGGTGGATTAGCCATGATTGACCTAATTGTACTTCTCTTATTGAAAAAACACTTTCTCCAAGTGCATAGCCATGTTATTAAACTCACTTTTGTTGCTTCTTTCGTGGTACATCTTATTGCATTTATAAGAAGAGCTGTAACTGAACCATTACATCATGTGCATATCTGATCTGCTTTTTTATTTGTCATTAGTGCTGGAGCATATTTTTCTTTTAACATAATTTAATATGAATCTTCATAGTCTCATGGAAAGCATTTTGATTTGACAGTCTAATGATTAGATCTTTCAATTTGTGACAGGGGAGTATGCAACAGCAAGGGCTGCATCAGCAGCTGGAACAATTATGGTTTGGCTTCCCACTCCAGCTTTCCATTTAATATTTATTTATCCTTAGCTAATCTGAAAAGGACACCGTTTAACGGGAAGCATAAAATTTCAAATTGGTAAATGTTTTTATACTATCAATTTTAGAAGAAATTGATGGAAAAAGAAGAAAAATACATGTATTTCCTTTCTGACTATGTTTTTTAACATTCCCTTTTTTGAAAAGAAGGCCAATTCATAAAATAATATATTTTTCTCATAAAAAAATAATATGTATATATATAAATATATATTTAAGACCAATTTAGTTGATTTCTTGTTCATAGTTTCATAATGGATATTCACACCGCCAAATGACCCATACGAGCCAGTTTAATTGGCGATATGAATGATATAACCTGCAAATCTTAAGTGATGCGAGTACATTAGAATTGTCAATTAACTTAGTGGTGCTCCCAAAGCCTCAAGAATGTTGTAATGTTGGTTAAAAGTCTAAGATGTATACTTTCTGCTGCATCTTTCTTGCTATGGCTAGTTATGAACCTAGAGCTTACCCATTTTCGAATATCAGTTGCATTTTGCACATCATGCTTTTCTAAATGAAAAAGAAACAACCATCATATTTTGAGTACTTTAAATACAACTTTTAGCCAGACTTTATAGGTAAGTTCCAATCTTTGACAAAATATTGGAACTCTTTTATTTACATGATATTGCTGTTATTCATTTGCTCTTCATCATCCAACCAGATTTTTTAAATCTACTTCATTTATAAATTGCTCGGTAATCATTTCAGACATTATCCTCATGGGCCACTTCTAGTGTTGAGGAGGTTGCTTCAACAGGACCAGGCATTAGATTTTTCCAACTCTATGTAAGTTTAAAATGGTATATTGATGTCTTATCTTTTAAAATCAATTGATTTATCTTCCTATTTATTCATTGGGGATAAGTTTTTAGGCTTTATGTGATAACTGATCTCTAATGCATGTGTAACCTCCAGGTATATAGGGACAGGAATGTAGTTGCCCAGCTCGTGAGAAGAGCTGAAAGGGCCGGTTTCAAGGCAATTGCTCTTACAGTTGATACTCCAAGGCTCGGCCGCAGAGAAGCTGACATCAAGAACAGGTAGCATTTTCTCTCAGAGTCTCAGTTTCCCTTGAAACATTCTCTGAAATATCTCATGTGACAGTTGGTTCAACTTCGCATTAGATGTTCGATTATGTAAATGTGAAAGTCAAGTTACACTCAAGAATTCTTCTGCTTCAATATTCTCTTGCAGATTTACTCTACCACCATTTTTGACATTGAAGAACTTTGAAGGTTTGGACCTTGGCAAGATGGATAAAGTGAGTAGTCCTTTTAACTGTACAGCTATCAACCTAGTAAAGAGCCATATAATTTTTCTATTCAAATAATGAGTTAATTTGTTCTTGCGAGCCATGCAGGCTGATGACTCAGGACTTGCTTCATATGTTGCTGGACAAATTGATCGTACCCTTAGCTGGA
This sequence comes from Durio zibethinus, assembly GCF_047325235.1. Lineage (NCBI taxonomy): Eukaryota > Viridiplantae > Streptophyta > Magnoliopsida > Malvales > Malvaceae > Durio > Durio zibethinus. The sequence continues at coordinate 10,718,091 of NC_143186.1, forward strand.
AGGTACGTACATGCATGACATCGGGAGATTTTTTGGTTGATCTATAATCTATATGCTATATTGTTTTCTTGATACCGCTCAAATTTTTAAATTTAAAATTTGTCTAAAAAGCTTTGAAAAGATGAAATGTTGTAACTAATTTATCTACGATACATTCTAGAATTCGGGTTTAAATTCTTCATTCTAGTTGGTAGTAATGGGAATCCAAGCCGTTGTTTCTGCTGCAGATATTTGAATACCGTGAGCTTGTTATGGTTTGGCTATGTCTGAAGATTCTTTCAATTAACAGTGCATTAAATGAACTCTATTGGCTATGTCCAGGATGTGCAATGGCTTCAGACCATTACCAAATTGCCAATTCTTGTGAAGGGTGTACTCACTGCTGAAGATAGTAAGAAAGATTGAATTCATCTGCATCTTGGGCCATTTTGATAACATATGGTGCTGATTTTGAACGATCTATGATTCTCTTGCAGCAAGGATTGCGATACAGGCTGGAGCAGCTGGTATCATTGTCTCTAACCATGGAGCTCGCCAGCTTGATTATGTTCCTGCCACTATCATGGCCCTAGAAGAGGTAAGCCAATGCTTCATACTTATTTTGCATGGGACAACGATACCAAAACAATTGTTTAACAAATCCTTAACTTCAAGGTTGTCAAAGCTGCACAAGGGCGGGTGCCTGTCTTCTTGGATGGTGGTGTTAGGCGTGGAACGGATGTTTTCAAAGCTTTAGCCCTGGGAGCCTCTGGTATATTTGTAAGTATAAGACTGCCTCGTGGAACAGTCGTTATATTTCACACAGTTTCTGTTCTTCACCACTGAAATAATCCTTTTTATCTTCATCACAAAAATATCATCGTCCTCTCAGATTGGACGACCTGTGGTGTTTTCATTGGCTGCTGAAGGAGAAGCTGGTGTGAGGAAAGTGCTTTCAATGCTGCGTGAGGAGTTCGAACTAACCATGGCGCTGAGTGGTTGTCGTTCACTCAAAGAAATCACCCGTGAGCACATTGTGACTGAATGGGACAGTCCTCACCGTCGTCCACTCCCCAGGTTATAGATCCATGGTTCGAGTATTAGCATCTGCAATGCAATTATGGCATAAATTAATGATGATAGATTGGTTTATTTTACTTGGTCTTCGACACACTGCCTTTTCTTTGAAACACATTTCTGTTTCAATGAGTAAAAAACTTTTGTAATGATGATCATGGCTACTGCTGCCTTCACTGTATATTCTTTCTTTAAACAATTGGCAGTATATAGTTTTTGCTTGAGCACATTTGGTTAATGGGAATAACAGCAGTGATGGTTTACAACAAGGCATCGGCAGGGATTGTCAGAAGAATTCTATATCTGTATTGATGATTTACTCTAATCATACAAATCCAATTTTGAGACAACAAAAATGCTTTCAAAAAAATTTTGGTAGTTTTGATGATCGTGTATATATACAAGCTTTGTCGGTTTAAAAAATTCTTCCCATCCGTATATTTTATACATTATAGAAAATCATTGCAAAATAACTTTTAAAAAAATGTTGCATTATAGCTTAAAAGCAAATGGGCAAAAATAAAATGTTTTCCTTTCCCTGATGAGTAATTTGAAACTTGTTAAAAGTGAAGACCAGGACAAACAATTAAAATATTTAATATGTGTATGAAGGGCCAATATCCTCTTTAGGGCTGAAAGTGTACCCAAGTTTTGTTTTAAAAAATTTTTTGGATCAAAAGAACTTTTAGGCAAGGCCCAATAGAGATTAGAATAGTACTATATAGATATATTACTGTTGATGCCTTTGGAATTTGGATGGGGATTGGAACGGTTCGCTTGGACCTGCAAGAAATGGGATATATAGCCGCCGTCTATCATCATCATCCGAGCCAATCACTTGATAAAAAGATCAAATTTCCAATTTTTTCTTTGCCCTTTTAGCTGCTTTTACTTCTCTTGATCAGCATTGAAGATTGCATTTATGCCACAATTTCTTTTCTCAGCTTGCTTCGAATTTGGGTGGGCTGTGGTTTTCATACCATCACCATTTTAGTACTATTGATTTGTCCATGTCGTTTCCATTTGGTAGCAATTCTATATGTTAATGTTCTTCCTGGCCTTACACTCGCCACGTTGATTCATTTTCAATCATTAAAACATTTTCTTCTACATATGCATACATAGATTTTTTTTTTCCGAAATCAATCGTCTTTCATTTCGGATAACCATGTCGATGAGACATACAATGAACCATGATGCAAGCAGAATTGCAAGTACTCATCCCAGAAAAAGAGAGAGAGAAAGAAAAATGAGCTGGATCCAATCAATCAATGGCGAGATGACACATTGCAAATTGCCTGAAAAGGACCCAAAAGTGTCTTTTTATGCCTTCCTGAATTCCATGTCAACCTTGATCAAGGGGAGAGGGGGGACCAAATTTTCTCCATTGGACAAAAATTTTGTCTCTTGTATCATCCTTTCTCCTGGATTCTTTAAGAGGGGAAATGAAAACAGCTTTCAAATATTTCGTCTAAAAGCATTATACTGTTCTAGCTAGTTAGTGATTCATCAGTCTAATATTAATTGAGTGTTATTTCAGAGTAATTTAGAAATTTGTAGGGAGAAAAAGGGTGTTTGGTTTTGTTGTGTGGTGTGGACCAGTTGATTCTATGGTTGTGGTGTGTGAATTGTGAAAGTTGTGACATATTATTATTTATCTCTTATTTGGTATATATACCCTTCCTGAAAAGGCATTCTTCATTGCCTTATTCAACATTTTCTTTCACCTGAATTATCCAATTTTTTAAATGCTCGATGGACATTTTCTTAGGAAGAAGTCATCAAAATGTCAGGCACATTAATTTACCTTCAGCCTGCATGCTTTGAACCATGACGATGCGCGTTTTTCTAATTTCACAACCTTCCATTTCTTAGTTGTCACTTTACACCAGCAGCCCCAAACAGGTGATAATTGAAACAACTCCAGTTTGAACTTGTCAACAAAGGTTAGATGCAAATCTTCAGAAGGGTACGGTGAGAATCTGTTTCATGGAAAATTAAAATACCATGATAAACCAAAATGTATGCACGAATTGATGCAAATTGTTTAATTTTTTTGGTACAAATTATTACGTACCAAAGCTGATGCATCGATCGATGATCTCACCCCATTTTTCACCACATTTATGAGTGTCAGTCGCACATATATCCATGGTGATGCATGTTTCACGCTTCAACAGTTTCCAGTTTCCTGAATCTTTCTCCAACAAATATTGTAAATCATTATTCATTTGCGGCAGCTTAGACAAGACAATTAACTTTTTGCACATAGTTTTCACCAAAAGTTTTGAGCAATGCCAATGATGTCACCTTAATTTGTGTGGAAACGAGGGGTTTCCGGTCATCCATGCAATCCATGAAGAAATTTTGGCAACCTATCTCTACCTTCAGAAACTGCCGGCTGTAGTAGACTTGTCCACTGGTCGACTAAACAAGGTTTTTTAAGTTTGAATCCAACCCGATTCGATTTGGATTATTGTTTAATAATATTTTCAAAATTTTTTTGTATTTGTTACATTTTTGTTTGTGTGGCCGTAGCATAACTTCACACACACGTACATATATATATATATATATATATAGTCAACTGATTTCAAAGATAATATGAAATGCATGTGATTGAACACACGTATAAAACAATGGTGAATGCTTGTATCTCCCATCAAAGGACAAGTTCGAATTTCTCTTTCTTAAAAATTAAAAAAGAAAAAGAAAAAGAATGAGATGCCGTCATATATTCATCAAGCTAGCTAGAAACTTTCACAATTTTGAAGCCATGAACCACCAATTAATTGTTTAATATATAATTAATACGACTTGAAGGTACCAAATGGTAAGAAATTCTAACAGCTTTTATTAAGCATGGCCAAGGCATGGAATTGTGTGGTCTAAACATTTTCTTGTTCAACCATTTGCTTACTGATTTATGCCGATGCTTCTGTTCTAGTTCTGGCTTCCTGGCGACTTCCATGCAGGAAATTTTTTTTTGCTTTTCGATTATTTAGATGAACGCCTGAAATTTTATTTATATATTGATCTCCAAGATGTTTTCTACTCTAGAATGCTCTCATGAACAGTTTTAAAATAGCTACTTAACTATTTAAAAAGATTAATAAAATTAATATAATTATTTAAAGAATTAATATTTAATGTACTATTAGTATATATAAATAGTATACACTATTAGTAAATTAATCAAAATATATATAAATGGTATACACTATCAATAAATTAATAATGACACTCCACAATAAAATAATTTTAAATATATTTTTAAGACTAAGTATATTTATTTTTTAAGATTTTAAAATTTTAAATTAATTTTTTTGAGATATTAATTTTAAAACTTTTATTGTTCCTTTATTATGGGTAACGTTAGCCACATTATTGGATTAAAAAAACTTATGAGATTACAAGTGCGGGAGATGGGGTTTGGTGAACAAATCTAACCTTTATTTATATATTATATATATTTAAAATTATAAGAATAGAATTCTAATTATTGAAATATAAAGTTGATCTAATAAACTTATTTAATTTGATACAAAGGAGATTTGCATTCGATTTTTTTTATATAATTGAATTCGGCAATTAAAATATCTAACTTAGAAACAATTAGTTATAATTGAAAAGATTTAACTTAAATATAAAAAAAAAAAAACAAAAAATTTAAAGCTTAATAAATGTAAAATAACACCACTTAACATGCCGTTCCACGTGTAAACTCACCACCAACAATTGAAATAGAGTGGCTTACCACATAATAGAAGGTAACGTGCAAGAAAGAACAGAACAAACCTGAGCTCTAGTACATACCATCTTAAGTATATAACCTAAAGCCAATAAGTATTAGGTTTTTTTGTTTTAAGTAAAATATATGTTTTTATTCATAATAACGAGAGGCCATTACAATCAACACTATAAAAAATCTGACATATAGTGAAATTAAAAAAAATATCAGTAAAATTTCAAAATCTATCGGTATAGTATCATAAATTTTATATCGATGATCAAAATATGTATTCTGATGAACTTTTAACTGTCAGTAATCTCTTATCGGTATAAACCTATATTCGTAAACATCATTTTTTTAATTATTATTATTGTTATTATTTATTTAATTTTTTTCTTCCTTTTTCGTTTTCTATTTTTTATTTTTTTTTCTTTCTTTTTTCTTTTTCCTTTTTTTTCTTCCTTATCCGATTCAAGTTGACTAAGCATGAGTGCATTAAATGCACTCTCTTTAAAATCCAAAACCACCATCGACAGTTGTCGACACTAGCCAACACGTGAATATCAGCTTATCACGCCAGTTGAAAAATTGGGACTCGAATCCCTGAAGATTTGGGATTTGAATCCTAGCAAGCTCTATAAATAGAGCTTGTAATCTACGAAAAAAACGAAAAGAAGAAATCGAAAAAACTAAGAAAAAATTGCAAAAAAAAATAGAGCTTTTTGTAGAAACAAAAAAAAACAGAAACAGTCCCCTAGAACGGGGAACCCAGCACCAAAATATACCTATACACAAAAAAGGCAAACCAAAAAAACACAAAAAAATTATTTTTTTTGGTCGAAACTTTGAAGGTCGATCTAGGTCACTTTGGATACTTTCAGGTGAAACCAAGTCCAGATCTGTGTTTAGAGGGACGATGATGATTTTTTTAGGTTTTTTGGGATTTTTTTACTACCGGTGTACGACAGCGACGAAGGCAGATCGATTTCCTAGTTTTTTTTTTTGTCTGAGAGAAAAAAAAAAATTTTTTTGTGGGGAAAAGAAAAAATGACCAAAAATAAAAATTTTTAATTTTATATAAGCAGCCAAAACCCAAACGACGTCATTTCACTAAAGCCCAAAACGACATTGTTTTAGCCTCTGAAGATCCGCGCGTCGACCCATGACTTGACCCGGGGTCCGTGCAATCGACTCGATTACCTGACTCATCCTCAGACCCTACCGGTTCAGGTGAATCGAACCAGACCATCGCTAAACCGGTAACATTAGAACCGAACCGTCTCTAAACTGTCAGACCAAACTGAGCCGTCGATCTAATCGGACTCGCGTTGATTGGATCATTGATTGGTCTGATTCAGGTAAAAAAAATATTTTTAAATTTTTTTTATATATTATTTTTATAATATTTATGCATACTAAAATATTTAAATTTTTTAGAATAATTTGTTATGTAGTTAAAATTTCTATAATTTTGTTAATTTTAAAATAAAATTTAAAATATAATAAAATGAAAAATAATGAAACTTTATAATAATAATATTGATAAAAAAATAAGAAAAAAAAATTTTATCCAATGATGGGATTTAAAGGTATTCCGAGTAGTGATGCCTATGAAATCTCTAGGTAAGAAGAATTTTTTTTAAATACTACCAGCGTATTAGAGTATTTATAAAAATTTTTCAATACAATAAAAATTTTCTTTTTGTTAACAATAAATAAAAATTAATTAATATATTAAAAAATAATAATATAAATAAGAAAAAAAAAAGAAAATTTATCCAATGATGGGATTTCAAAAGTATTCCGAGTAGAGATGCTTTAAACAATTTTTAGGTGAGAAGATTTTTTTTAAAATATTACCAGTGTACTGAAATATTTATAGAAAAACTTCAATATGATAAAAAATCTTTTTTTCTTTTTCAAAATTAAAAATAAAAAAAAATTAATAAAATTTTTCAAAAAGAATAAAATGTGTGCATCAACATGTTATTATTTGCATTGCATACATGCATAATTTTTTTACGAAAAGTAAATTCAGACTTCCAAATATAAGATTCTAAGGTATTTCGAGAAGTGATGCCTAAAAAATCTCTAGGTAAAAAAGAGTTTTTCTAATGTTACCAACGTACTAAAATATTTTAGGAATTATTTTAATAAAAAAGTTCTAATTTATTTTTCTCAAATAATATTTGAATATAAAAACAATAAATAAAAAAATAAAAAAATCAAGGAAATTAATTTTCAAATACTGAAAATAAGACTGTTTTTATCAAAATCGAAGGATAACATGTAGTTAATTGGTACTGTTTAAATGAGCGCTGTGGGGGTGCTAATCTTTTTTTCACACATAATCGACTCTCGAACCCAGACTGTTACGCAGACCCTAAAATTATCTTTTTAATAAATTTAATTAATTTTAAGATTTCATTAAAATGATATGTTTTAATAGGTGACCAATCGCACCTAGCCAAAAAAAATATTGATGGCGACTCCGTTATTTTTTTTTTTCGTTTTCAAATTCGTCGAGCGGACACAAAACCGTTACAACAGCTTGGTGACTCCGCTGGGAAAACATTTGTTTTTAAGAGTCAGGCTAAAATTAACTACGTGTTATCCTTAAATTTTGATTTAAACAATCCTAATTGATTTTTTAGATTTTTATTTTCAACAAAAAAAACCAAATCAAAAACCAAAAAGTTCACACACATTTCTTTTACTATGTTTCTTTTTGTACTTTATTTTTCTGTATATATTACTCTCAATAAATTAAGATACATTTGCACACACAATTACATGCTGCATCTCATACATGAGCTCTATATCCGAGCTTTGTCCCTTATAGGAGGAAAGTAAAGTACCTATGCCCTCGTGAGGTGATAACCTCCGCAATGACAAGCGAAATACTTTCACTCAAATTGAATCATTTTCTTTCATAGCCTGTAATGGGTGAGGATCGAGGTCCCTTACTAGTCCAACGTGGATGACAGTGAGGAACAATTTGAAAACTTTTAGACACGTGTCAATCCAAACCTAGCATGTAATAAGCCTAGGAAACCAATCTTAGGTACAACTTCGTCTACTTTCTTGTAGGAAATACCTAAGAATAAAAGTTATGTGTAATACAAAACAAAACAAAATCAATTAAACATAAATGTTAAGGCGTTAAGAATAGATTGAGGACATGAGTACTTATCATCAATTAAACAATTAGGTGGTGAAAAGGATATTGATAGGTAGTTGACCATTCCAATGACTCCACAACAAAATGGTATTATAGAGAGAAGAAATAGAACTCTTTTGGAAATGGTAAGGTTTATGATGACCCAAGCAAATTTGTCAATCACCTTTTAGGGTGATACGTTATTAACTATTGTTTATATACTCAATAAAGTATCTTTCAAGTCAGTTACATCTATCCCTTATTAATTATGGACTCAGTAATTTGAGACATTGGGGTTATGTTGCCTATGTATATGATATAGCTTACCCACATGGCAAACTAAGTACTTAAGGTAAAAAAAGTATATTTGTAAGATACTCCATGCATTTGAAGATATACGTGTTCATTTATGAACAGTTAAGTGTGAGTGTAATTGAATTTGGATCTCAGGATACCATTTTTCTGAAAAGTGAGTTTCCAAATAGAGGTGAGATAAATCAAGAAATATCTCTTTATGAGATTAAAGAAGTAAATGATTTGTTAGTTCCAAATCAATTAATGCATGTTCCTGATTAAAAACCAACATTATTTTATATAAGTGGGAGCATGACTAAAGATGATAAATTTGATAAATTAGTTTCCCAAGAATCATAAGTCACGCAAAATAATCATGCAAATATTCTCTGACATCATTTTAACATAGAAGGGCGAAGCGCTTTTTTATTACCTTACAATATGAAGAAAAGCCAAGAAATATTAAGCTGGATGGGACCATTGAAAGAGATAAGGCCTGTTTGGTAGCAAAAAGGTATACTCAATAAGAAAGAATTGATTATGAAAAGACTTTCTTTCTTGTTGTGAGATTTACTTCAATACGTTTAATTTTAGCCACTATAACCAGTTTATATTTGGAGTTACATCAAATGGATGTGAAAACTATCTTTTTAAATGAATGAATGAAAAAAAAATCTAAATGGAATAACCTGTAGGTTTCATTGATAAATATCAAGAGCACAAATTATGCAGGTTGTTCAAATCGATTTATAGTCTTAAATAATCTTTCAGCCAGTGGCATATTAAATTTCATCAAGTGATAATTTTATATAATTTTATCATGATTTATGGGAATCACTATATATATATATATATATATATATCAAAATAGACAAAAATAAATTTGTGATCTTATCATTTTTATGTGGATGACATATTATTTACTTACAATGACAAAAAGTATATAACTAGACCATATCCTTCATGTTTAAGTGCAGTGATTTTTTTTTAATTATTAATAATAAATTTATTTAAATAAAGTTATATGTAAACACAATTGCAAGTATATGAGGTTCTATTTAACGAAGGGCCGACATTGATAATTCAGTAGCTAAAGGCAATTTTTCCCTCCCTCGTGATGATGAAAAAAGCATTGACCTATGAACATATCTCCCACTTATATATATATATATATATATATATATATTGCATTTTCTTTTTATCTAAAAGTACAATAATGCTTTTTGATCATCAATTAAATGACTTTTTTCCCTAAAATATCAATCGAACACTTGACAACAAAACTAACGACAAAAAATATTATTGCCAAAGATCTCTTGCAATTTTTTAATTTTATTAACATATTTCTTCTCACGATTGTATTATATAATCATGTTATTCTTGTGCATCATGACAATATATACCAAAATTGATTTATTTTGGAGTGTCAGAAGAGAAAAAGATGAAAACCCTAGAAGTTTTTTTCCACGTTTTTTTTCCTCGTTTACTATTGCACCAATAATTTTACATGGTTTCCACGTTTACGATTATATGTTGAAGTCGGCAAAATGGGATTCCATACTGAACTTCAGCTTTTGTTCTGGTTGTTCTTATTTATAGAAAGTTGGATACTGTTAAAGATATATAAAAAGCATCCGAACATTTAGTTTAGCGATTATTGATGCTATTTCATGCTCAAAAAGCGAATTTAAATAGTGTAAGTTAATTTCTAAATCACATTTATGGAAGATAGAACACTAAATTAACATCAATAATATAACATGCATGGATATTGACACCTACAAATTAAATGGTAGCTATAAAAAATTTCTTGATTAGGGCTAATATCTTCTGCTTCACTATATATCTTCTTTTAAGTAGCTCCAAGTGGATACAATCTGTTAGTAAGGAGTCAAGAGAAGACTTAGTCATATTTATATAAACCTTAATAGAATCCCATCAAGACTCTTATTGGGTTTAGGTCTACATATATGGATTAATCAAACCCAAATAAGATGCGTAAAATTTATAACTAAATCGATTCCTTTAACTTAATTGAGCTTACAGCATGTTTCTCTTAAAATTAAATCTATGGACTTATTTAATTTGTTACTTTATAAAGCAAGATTTCAATTAACCCACAAGTAGAAAAAATTCTAACATAAATTCCCCTTCCTCAAACTAGGTAAACAATGGTATGAAAAATAAATTGGTAAAGTCTCAACCTTTTTTTTTTGTTTTTCAATTTTGAGATATAACCTTTTTCAATTTTATCCTTTAAAGAAACTTGATAAAAAGAGTTAAGGATTAGCCTATATAATTGTTAAAAGTTACTATCACATTGCAACCGTTTATTCCATTAACTGTTTAAGCTAAATTTTTTTTCCATCAATTTTTCTTAAAAAGATAAAATTAAAAAAAAATTTGCATCTAACTTTAAAGAAATAATAATTAATTGAATTTTAACATGAAGAATTTATAAATATTAAATCTTAAAATGAGCGTTTAGCCAAAGTAAATTCATATAGATTAAATTTGAGGTGTTCTAGCCAAAATGAATCTTAAAATGAACAAATTTTCTTTATCTAGTGTTAATTAATTTTAAGTTGAATTTTCATAAAAAATTTTTTTGGATAACAACACCAAGAATCCAAGGCATAAAAGAATTACATTGACAAATTACTCAAGTGGATATCTAAGTCAAGGGACTATGCCCTTTATTTGGTGGATTTCAGAATCATTAAAGTCAAGATAAAGATCCTAAAATTATTACCTTAAATGTGAAAGATTGACACTTAGCAATTTCTGGCCTCCTTTGAATGGTGTGGTGAGAATCCCTTTCTAACATCCATCCAAATGATGCATCAATCTAATTATTAAAGGTAATTTTGACCTTCAATATTGCTCTATTTGGCCATATGGTTCGATTCCAAGTGCATATTATTGAATTATTAAAAAGAGAACGATGACTTTTTTTCCCAATAATTTTTTTAATTTAATAATAATGTTTTATAACCACATTTTCTTTATGAAATTAATTTTAAATTAAAAAGTTTCTCTCTTCTTTTCCATTCTTCTTACATTTGGGCTATAAATGTGTCAATATCATTTATGTTGTAAAATTTTCCTCTCCACTAAATATGGGATTAGCTGAGAAAATCATGGAATAATGAAAATGAATGTCAACAATATTTATTCACAAGCTTTTTTTTTTCTTGTTTGCATATCCTCTTCCCTTTACTGGTGGAGACCACGACCAAGGATGACTAAATGGTGGAAATTGAAGGACACGGTTAGCCCTTAGTCTTCCATGCAGACACAAACGATGATGCCAGGCCAAAAGCAACAGCATCCTCCGGCGGCCAAGTTTCCGCTGTTTATTTAATCATCATATGTAAACTAAATAAAACATCAATAGAAAACCAATATTAGATTTCACCTTATAACATTTAATTAGTATAAATTGTTTGGGCTAAAGAGAATTTTTTTTTAAATATTAAAGGTTTTCAAAAATTAAATTCTGACGATTAAAATAAAAAATCTAATACCAAATCACACGGCGGTTGGCCTAATAAAGAGATTTCAGCAATCAGACATGGTTAGACAAAGAAAAAGACTTCACACCCGAAATAAGTTGTTGGGGGCACATGACCTTCATGTGAAGAATAAGCCATGACTCAATTTTATTGGAGCCTTTTTGCAATTTTCTCTGTCTTTTAGCCTCCCTAGTAGCAGCCTCTGAATTTCCCTTGACCAGTTGATACATGTAAGGTTTATGAAAGAATATTGGTTTCCTCACGTGCACCAACTAATAAAAAGGCATTCAACAAGGTGAATAAAAGTTTAGTTTTCATCCCAGGATGGCTTCATCAATGCAGAACTTTTGCCTACATTTTATGCTTTTCTTTTGTAGTTTGTTTCTAATTAAATATGTTGATAGAGCAGCCACTTATCAAATTTTTTATTTTTTAATTCTTAATCTACCCTTGAACACTCATCTAATTTAAAAAAAATATTACGCGTAAAAATTTATTTAAATTCGTAAATTTCAAGTGCCAACTTCAATATTATACCAATTGATATAAAAATTAATCTGCTTATTAAATTTATTATTGAGTGGGTATTTTCGAGTTTGATATGATTTCTTTTACATTGTTAATGTCCGATTTCATATGAGTCAACTGGTAGGATTCACAAGTCAATAAATTTGACCTATATGTGGAATAACTAATTAACATAATTTCCAAAAAAAAAAAATGGCAGTATTGTATATTTTAAGTTATACTAATGGTCCTAGTCTAACATGTGTTTAAGCTAAAGAAACTTTTCTTAAAAATCATTCATTTTATTGAAAATGAAAAATTTTGTCATATATATACTCCACAGAGATTTTATTTTATGATCATACAACTGTTTAGGGTGTTTCAAGTTTTGTCTAAGTCTAATTCACTCTCCGAACGGTCTTAAGGGCATAAACCCTCACATCATTCTAATCTATTTAAGATTTTACTTCTAAGTGCTCAAGGATCAAACTTGGTTAAACTCTCGCTTAATGACTATTCTAACCCTTCTTACTACTACTCTCCTGAGACAAGGCGTTGCCAAATCTCTGTTTTGATTTATTCTTCCCGGTAAATTTGATAACCCAAAGAGGATTTTGCTTTACCATATTCAAGCAGGCCATTGCTATATAGATAGACAGCTCCACCAGGATGAATAGCAAGAAAAGATAGCTACGGGGCGGCACCTCATATGTTTAATTTGAAGCTGCTCATTGCACGCATGTTGCGCATTGCTCTTGGGATATAAAAACAAAACGAGGCCATGACTTTGAGCCAGCACTAACAATGTAGAAACCTGAAAGACCAACCACAACCCAGTGAACAGAATAGAAAGGAAAGGACACTTATCCCATATGCTGAAACACCATCCAAACTCAACGGATAGCTAGCCCATATCCTTCATGGCAAAGTAACAATGATGGCAAAACCTCATTTCAGATTGAAAAACTTTGTATTGGATATATGGACCCTCCAAGCATTACAGCACTACTAATATTATCTGTATAAAAGCTTAAAGCTCTCCCTAGTCACCCCAATAATTGAGTTTCATGGATAAACCACAATCTATGACTGAAATTCAGTCCCCAGTAATGCGTAGAGTTTCATTTCCTTCAAGTACTAGAAAAGTTAAAATTTTCATCAACAAATGGCATGCCCACATGGTGCTATATATTGTTGCATCAGTTTATCTCATCATCTGGAATGTGCATTCAATAAAATATCACTGATATTTCTTAATGTGACCAATATTTTAAAGGCATAGTTCATTTCTTTTGTGAACACCATTCCCATCTTTAACTGTTGAGTTATGATTTCTACGTCTGAAACAAGCTTGGCTACTTTCACCGAGATAATCTGGATTTATCACTTTTTCAACTTCTTCTAAAAATCAAATGGATATCAAAGTGGACCTGAAATCATCATCTCTTCAACTTTGAGATTGGACAGATTAAGTCAAATCACCCTTTATGCTCCCCATGTTAAATATCTCAGTTATTGTTCAATATCTTAGGTGTTTAGTTTCTTCCCACCATGATGTTTCGAGCCGTGATTGGGTAGCAAATGAACCTTACACTGCCAATGGTATGTCGCGACTATCAACTTCAGGATTTCCAGCGGATCAGTTAAAACTCGAAAACTGTGAAAAGGGTTATAAATTAACAGATTTGATGACTCAAAAAAAGGAGGTCAAGACTCCACTGTGTCTTTTTAACCAATCCTCAAATGATTTAAGATTTAATCGTGCTGATTTCTCATTTGTTCATTGTTCTAAATTCTACTTACGTTCATTTTAAAATAGACCAACCATCAGAGGCAAATTGACTTCTTGTCGGCTGTCTGTGCAAACATAATCTAGGCACTTTTCTTCGCAATGTTAGATTTTTCTTTTTTCTTCTTTTTAATTGTTCACTCTAGATTAAATCTCTTTGGCCAAACATCGATAAGATTGCTCAAGGTTGATGTTCAATACTAAAACAAAGAAATTAATAGTATACAAAAAAAGACTAAAGATTGGGTAATTGGAGAAAAGATACTGCTATTTTTATATATGTGCTGAAAATTTTAAGTAATTACAACAAAACAGAGAATTACAGGGATAAACAGAGAAATACACACTACATATGTTCTTGTAATTTATGTACTGTTTCATGCACATAGGTGAAAGAATAAGCAGAAGCCAGCTGAGCTTCAACACTACCTATACCCCAAAGCTACAAGCTGGTCTATCAAAACCTTCCACTTTAAAATAACCAAAAAGTTAAAAGCCTAGGAATAGCCCAAAAACAGGGTTGCCAAGCTGTGAAGCAGAGGAAGAGATTCCGGGCACAATATATGCAAAAGTCCCTCCAGTAAATCTCTCCCCCTAACCTGTTAAACCATCTAAAAAACTTGATGATAACAAGGCTGTTCAAGCTGAATCAGGCCTGCTTTTCCAAGTCCTTGGAGCTTATGAATGTTCCATGAAAACCATATGGAACTCGAGATGGGAGCTTCACTGTGGCTTCTAGCTGTAAATTCATAGCATTCACAATCTGCAGTTCTGATTTCGAGGTCTTCTCGTCGTGAACAAAAGCCAAAACATAGCCCTCATCTTCTTTCTTCGAATTGGGGTTTCGAGGAAAGAACAAAGGCTCACCACCATACCTTTGGTCTCCATAGATATATTTTTTAACTTCTCCTGTTGAAAGGTCAACTTTGGCAAATCCTGACACTTTAGGCCAAGGCTCAGCAAGAGCTAAATATGCGAACCGAGTTTTTCTTCCCAGTAAATTCCTGTTCACCATCCCTGCCTCCAAGTTCACTTGTTCAGATTCTGAAATGATGGGACGGCGCGTTGACTTGCCAGTCTTCAAATTCAATCTAATTTCAGACAGAACACTCTTGAGACTCTCATCACATTCATTGAAAATGGAATCTGGGGGTGTCATGCAGGAGCCAATTACCACAACTTCATCAGTCTCTGGCTCCTCCCAAGCATTCCAAAGATGAAAACAGAAGCAATCAGGTGCTTCAATCCACCTAATCCCAGAAGCATCAGTGGCATTCTTGTCCAATATCCCAAACCTTGAAATCTTGTTCTTGTCATAGACAACTGGTGAACCACCATGAATCATTTCAGGCAATTTGAAAACGACTTGCTGGTCAGGAATCACCACAAAATTTTCTGTGATTGCAAAATCGTGCATCATTGTTGGACCATCGATTGGAATTTCAACATCAGGCGATTTCTTACCATCCGGTGAAAAACGAAAGTACTTAAGATACGGTTTTTGAATGACATCATAGCTAAGAGCAAAGAATTCACCCGTTTCAGGGTCAACTTTGGGGTGAGCAATCATTGTAGACTTTAACTGACAATTGAAATCATATCTGCCAACGGTTTTCAAGTCCCCAGATGGAGTGATACGAACATGGTAAGGCAAATCATCTTCAGACATAGCAAGGAGATGACCGTTAAAGTAAACAACTCCAGCGTTAGCAACTCCAGTACCATGGCTATGATCAACCAGCCCAAACAAGCCACGAGCATAGAAAAGTAACAGTCTAGCTATGCCAGAGTGACCATGGAGTTCACCTATTGCCTTGGGGAAAACTGGACGCCCCAAAGCTCGTTCTTGGACCAGACGGTTTGTTTCAGTGAACCTACAAGCATAGCTAGCAGAACCATTTTTGAACTGAACTGCATGAACCATCCCATCCCCATCAAAGAAATGGTGTCCGGCGACCGGTTCGTGAAGTGGGTTGGCTCCGTTTCGAACGTAGACTCCTTGTATGCATTCTGGGATTATTCCAGTAACAGGAAGCCTATGCTTGACTGGTTGCTCTGGTACTGGAGCAAAGTTGCCCGAGATTTGGACTCTGGGGTCAGCTGTTTTAGGTAGAGGATGTTGACGCTCATGGGAGACCAAAGCATTCTCTACCACATCTAAAGCCATAGCTGCAGCTCTTTGAAAAGGATTCCATTGTTGGGATTGTGTTTTCTCAGTTGAAGAAATGTTTTTGGGGTGTTTTGAGGTTGGACTAGAAGCTGGAGATGGTGATGGAGGATATGTTGGTGATTGTTTAGGCAAATGAAGAATGGAAGGAGTTTGAAGAGAGCATGAAATGTTAGACTTTCTACTAGGCCTTTTGAAAGGTATAGAAGAAGAAATGGGGCTCGAGTCTGGAGATGAAGACGAGTTTGAAACTAGAAATTTAGGCTTAACACAATTGCCAGTAGCTGCCGCTGTTGATGCAGATGCATATGAAGCCATGGGTGCTCAATTTTGGCCAATTAGAGTGAATGGTGAAACTTGATTGGCTTTGAAAGAGTAAAAATTTGAATGTGAGATTCACTTTATAAGTATTGGAATTGCAAGAAACTTTTAATTGATGTTTGATTTAAGAGAAGAGAATGGATTGAGTGTGTTTTGAAGAGGGAATGGGAGAGACATGATATATATAGAAAAAAAAGAGAGGCAAGCATGTCCACCTAAGACATTTAAGAAGACCACGTGTTGCACTTTGGAAGAGTCAAGAGACAAATGGGCGACTCAAAAGGAGTGACATTTAAACGAGGTCTGGGGAAAGGGTTGCGGGACATAGTTGCTTATTCCTTTGACACGATCACTCCCTTCCCCAGTTGAGTATTTAATATTAGTTTAATTTTAGAATTTTTATATATGATATATTATTAGTATATAAATTTTAATTTTAATTTTAAATTTTAAAAATATTTAAAATTAATTTATTATAAAATAAAGAAAAAAAGACGTTAAATTTAAAATAATAACAGTAACACATGAATAATAATGGGATTTATAATTTTTTTATTTTAAAATTATGATATCTTTTGTATAAAAAAATAGAGAAAACAACAATAAGCTTAAATCATACTACATTGTCAAAATCAGATTGATTTAAACACTCAATTCATTGTATTGTCAATAAGAGAATATGACATTGAGTGTGTCCATCTCTTGGTAGTATTATTAATAATTAGAGCAATTTATCTATCTTTACTTATTTTTATATTTAATTATTTGATGCTAGAAAAAAAAAACCTTAAAATCATATATTATCAATGGCATATTGCTTCAAATGCTTAGTTTATTTATCTTGTCAATAAGAGGATGTGATTTTAAGTATAGATAATTTTTTTTGTTAGTAACATTTATAATTAAGCTAATTTATATCCATAATTATATGATTTGTTAATAAAATATTAAAATTTTAATTTTAATGATTGAAATTTAATTAATAATAATTTTAAAAATAAAAAATTAATAATTAAAGAGATTTATCTATCCCTTATATACTGAAATAAATAAATAATTAGAGATTTATCTATCCCTTATAAATAAAAAATAAATAAATAAAGAGATTTATCCCTTATTTATTAAAAATAAATAACTAAAAAAAAAAAGTAAGGTAGGGCAGGGTAGGGGGGATTGAGTATTAGGCTATTGGACCATTATGACTAAAAAGGGCTTGGGTGGCAGCGATGTTATTGGTCCGTTGGACACGTCTAAACCCGCGTTCCTACCTCTTACGACAGTCATTTCGCCCTACACGTGGCTTTGCTCCGTGCTTGCTGCCCTTCCAATCCTGAAATCTAGGTCACATCGACTGACCCACACGCTTGCCTTTCTCATCCAAGTTCATCTCCCTCTCTAACAAAAAAAAAAAAACACCAAGCCCGCTATCCTCTTTCTCTTTCTTCCTCTTGAATTGTAAATAAATCATATGATATCTACTATTAATAGAAAACGAATTCCATAAAAAAATTCACCTGAACATTTAATTTAGCTTATATTTGACTGGATTATACAGTACGTTATGAATATTTTTCATTGTACTAACCTTTATTGAGGTTTTTTTATATAAAAAAAATCATGAGTATAAAAATAAAAAAATTTAAAATTAAATCTTAAATTTATTAAATATTATTTTTAAAAATTATTACATAATTTTATTAATCTTTTTCTTGAGATCTATATGCATATGTTTTTGCAATGATTGTACTGTTTGTTTTTGAAAAAAAAATCAAAGTCCATATACATTAATGAGGATTCACTTTGAATTTTTTATCACCAGCATGTCATGTGTTACATCTACATAATATTATTAATTAAACTTGCCCATTCAATAATTAATGATGTCTGTTAATCAATCATTCAATTGCAACATAAACTATCTGTTCTGCTGAAATGTCTGTGTTTTTCTCTATTAACAACTACCATATTAATCATGTAATTAGTGCTATACATGTTTGCAAATATGAATTTATGTTTGGTTACTTGTATAAATTGCAACGAATGAAAGTAATTTTTTTAAAAAAAAGATGCAGTTAATTAATTTTTTTTTATATTTATTTAAACTAATAAAAAAATATTGAGCAAATTTATAAACCCTTAAGGTAAAATTCGTCTCGAATTCGATTCGATTTTATATTTTATTAAATTCGAATCTGATCTTATCTAAAAAATTTTTTATTTTTTTATATCCGAACCCGACTTAATCCGATACTATATAAATCGTATCCGACCCGAAATTAATAAAATATTATTTTTTAAAAATATAAAATATTATTTTTTAAATATAAATATTTAAAAATATAATTATATAAATATATATATATAAATAAAAAATTAAATAATTAATTTAAAAAATTTTATATAATGTCGGGTCGGATCGAGTTTGAGGTAAACCCGACCCGACCCCAATTATTTCCTAATTTTATATGATCGGACTTGACTCGAAACTCGAATTTCAAAAAAAAAATCGATCCAATAAAATCGAATCGAATCGAAATCCGTCGAAAATAAGTTTGATTACCGTTCCTACCCCTTACTGCTTAAAAAAATAAAAAGGAAGTGACAGTGGAGAAAAAACATAGATTATTAGCTCTACGTAAGACAACAAAAAGTTGGTGTTAATTCCTATAAATAAATAAAAATATTTTTACTCAAAACCCTATAATATTGTTGTGTTATGTGTATCATTCTCCATGAAAACTACCCAAAGTTCTTTAAACTAATCACTTAATCCAAAATGGGGAGACAGCAGACAGGTGATAATTAGGTACCCTATTTAACGGCATTGTCTAATTGTGTTTTTATCGTAATAATTTCCCTTTTATTTAATTAACTTGCATATCTTCTGGGGAAAGATTTTCTTGCTCAGAAACATATAATTTTTTTTTATTAAAATTATAGATTTCAATTAAAAAATTGGGTTTTTTTAATTGATGAAATATTTAGAAGTTATAGGTAAGAAAGATTCCTTTCTAATATTTTTTTTCCCACCATGAACACGAGAGAGGTAAACAAAGTTTTTTAGCATTCAACTTCCAATCACGTTACAATAAAATATTGATTTATAAAAGAATAAGATTTTTTTTTTTTTTTGTTGAGTGGAAGACTAGTCTCTTCTCCTAATGTCATGGATGACCCTAGACCACCAGAAAGGTAAGTATTATATTCTTTCACTTTATAATATAAAATTAATTAAGCTAACGGTTGATCAAATTGTTGAATGATGACTAATCTTTTCATTATTTGCCATGATCCGATCTCCCATCTTAATTTATAACAAAATACAACATTCTCAAGCCCTTGAACGTGTCAATCTACCTGTGGCAGCATGCTTGCAATGATTAGATCTTGAAACTTTTTATCATATATGGTGTTATATGCACTCATTTCTCACATTCATTTTTTATTTTAGGAATTAAATTAAAAGTATTACAATTTTAAGGGACTACAATAAAATTTTAAAAATTTATATATTATCTAAGCGTGTTAAATGAGTGTACTAGATGAGCCTATATAGTCTTTTTCTTTTGTTAAACATTGAAAAAATTTTACTTTTTTTTTTATTATATATGGGAATAAGATAGTTTAACCACCTAACTAGGGCATCTTTCTAACTTCCTTATTTATTCGTCAACATTTTTTCTACCATTTTCAAACATTTGCTTTTTCCAAGTCTACATTTTGATTAATTTAATGCAACGTGAACACTATGTTTCCCAAACTTATAATCATCTACTTGCTTAATTAATTAAAAAGAATTAGCTAAAATAATGTTAATTGCCACCTAAAACCATGTTATTCAACCCACCATATCTACCTTTTTCACTAACTTATGTTACCATTTGATATAGCATCAATTTATAATAATATATATGTGCACATGCACGTACACGTCTGTAATTTTGGTGTTTTTGTGTAAACGTGTACGCATGTTAGATTTTGACAAACATTTTTTAGTAAAACTTCATTATATAACCATGACTTTATTATATAACCATGTTTGTTCTTTTTTTTATTATTTAAAATCATAAATAAACATTCAAACATACGCGTGAAAAAAGAAAAAAAAATGAGAGAAATTACCTTCCCCAATTGTATAGCTCATTCATATAAAATTAGCAATAATTATAACTAAGCCATTAAATATTTGCATTATTGATTGAATTCATGTTTGAAATCTTCTTACATAAGGATTTAACCATAATCATAGACGAAAAAGTTGATCATAAGGACGTCCATGATCACAAGAGGTGGGAAACTCTCATGGTTAATATTATATTATATTAATGTTGTTTTGTATATGATAATTTAACTTGGACCTTTGTCATACTACAAGGAATAATTAGTTAATTAACTATATGATTGACATTAAATTACAAGAAAATCAAGATTTTAGTTATTTGATTCTATCATGTTACAATTTCAAAATAGAATCCCAACCATGAAAATAATTTTGAACCCAAAGTAACCTAAAAAGAAATTTCATCTTGAATTTCAAGATAAATTTACAATCTTTCATGTGAAACAAAAGAGATCTTTTTAAATAGAGAAAATAATTGCAATTTTCTTTGAAACTTCTTAATTTAAAATCTTTTCAATTGATGAATCATAAGATTAAGAACTTATGCATATATACACGTATATGCATTAATTCATGTTAGTGTTAACCGTCTATGCTAACCCCCAAAGATACACATAAATAGGTCAAAGGTTTTTTGCTGTTCCCAACATCGTACTACATATACTTTTTGTGTACTTATTGTACTACATATACTTACTTTATACATTACAAAAAAAATTTTAATACTTGAATTTCAGGTCATTTATATTTGAATAAAGCCATGATTGGTTATTTTAGAAAGAACTGGACAAACTTAATTGAAGAAATTTTATCTGAGTTTTGCTACATTATTATTATTACCTTAAGATTATCAAGATTTGAATCATAATTACAAGAATTAAGAATTAAACACTTTATTTACAAATCATATGATTGTTGACATAAGACAATAAAAGCAAATTAAAAGATAAGAGAAAATTCAAGAACAAAAACCAAATAATTGTTCTTGGCTCAAAGTTGGATTTTATTTAATCCTCTTTCTTTCCATAAAATTTTTTTTTAAAGAAACATGTAAATCAGTTTTGCAGATGTAGTAGTTAATGTTGCACATGTAAGAGGCACCTCTCTTAGTTATAAGAGATGCAAAAGCAACCATTGGATCACATGTACACATGGTGACATGTGCTAAAATGCTATACTTCAACATAATTATTAGTCTTTCAATTATTGTCAAGTGGAAATTATAAGCTTATATAAGCATGTTAAATCCCAAATTGGGGTGGGTAGAGAACTAAAGAAATTCAAATGAAAAAAAAAAAAAAAAACGAAATCACATGAAATAGTAATTTTTTAAATAAAAAATTACTAGTGTACTTAGCTACAAGATAGTTTAAATCTCTAATCTTAACCTCAAGACAAAGTTCATTAACAGCTATGTTAAGATTAAATCTATGTTACGATTAAATCTTTTGGTTGAGAAAGTTACATCTGATTATCAAAAAGAGATATTCATAGGTCGGATTAGATAAATTAGGCATAGTTGGCATTTGGAAAAATTTCTTTAAGACCCGGTTAACTCTGAATAGACTCTAAAATATTAAACTATTAAATTTTTAATATTTTAAATATATTTTAAAATTAAAACTAACTCATAATATTTTATTAATTAAATAATATTTTGAGTTGGTTCGAACTCGAAAAATCTTATCTAGGGCTTTACTTGAGTACTCAAGTGAGCCTGACCTATGGGTCCGGTTCACCCTGTGCGGATAGGTCTAATTTTAAATTAAAATTTCATTATATGTAAGTTTTGTTCCATTTATATTGATTTATTTAGTTTGTTTATTATTATTTTTGTTAATTATAATAATTATGTATGTGTTGACTGATACTTCAATTAATTATAATTGTAATCTCATAACAAATTATACTTGTCTTCAAATAGATATCTCAACTTTTTAATTTCTAAACTTTTAGTTTTTTTCAACCGAATGTCTCATTTTCAAATATTAAAAGGAGGAAGGATTCATGAAAAGAAAAATAAATAACTCAAAGAAAAATAATCAAAAAATTTATTTTGTTGCATTATAAAGGATTCGATTCGAAGAAAACTCGAATTCAGTTCGATTATTATCGAGTCGAACTTAAGTTCGAGTAGTTCGTATTATCGATCGAGCTAAATTCGAGTATTTTTATATCCGATTCAAGTAGTTCGCGAGTCTAATCGAGCTTTTTATTTAAATATTTTTTTATTATTTTAATTAATAAATTATTTCAAATTCGAGTTCGAGTATAAATAATCGAATTCTTATCGAGTATACGAATCAAGCTTATTTTTACATATTAATCGAACGAGCTCGAGTAACTCGAATTCGATCACTAATCGAACTCGAATTTAAAAAATAAAACTCGATCGAGTTCGAATTCGAGTGAAATGTCGAATCGTAAGTTGTAAGTCGAATTCAAACTCGAACTTTTCATTATATCAACTCAAATCGATTCGATTACGTCTTAACTCGACTCGATTACGTCTTGACTCGACTCGATTGCGTCTCTATTGATAGGTCATTGAAGAGATTCGTCTCACACGTACTATTTCAAGTTCACTCAACAACTCTTCAACCAACCGACTTTACCTGAAAAAACTGCCAACTGCCAAAAGGCCACCAAACTCTCCATTTTTTTTTTTTTAGTGTTGCCTTTAATCTATCAAATAATTAAATTTTGTTTTTTTATATACCCAACAATGGTAAGGCTACAAGCTTCAAGAAAAACACTGACACAAACATTTCTTGGATTCTTTTAGCAAAGTGCATGCACTTTAATAAAAGTTAATAAGCATTAATTATGATTAACCCAAATTTTAAATTAAGGGATTTGTTAATGGCGGTGTTCTAAGAGCATTAAGATAATTAATGTACTATTGCTAATAATAATTTTACTTTGAATGCAATAGCACACACTTAATTTCTTGATTTTCAATATATTAAATTAAGATATTATTAAATTTAATAATCTCAAAGAATGCTTTTAGTCCTCATTACTTGACTTAATGGCTAAAGGGCTCTCTCGCCCCCTTTCTCATGAGTTATACCGTCTTATATACCAAAAAAAAAAAAATTTTCTCTTAAGATTTTCATTAGCAAAATTCTTAAAGTATTTTTTACTTAAAATTGTGAGGATTTGAATCCTAATTACTATTTTTTCGGATTACTTTATTAATTTTTTTAAATGTACTGTAATATAAGATTAAAAATTATATAAAATTAATTAAGAGAGGGGAAGGCTCCCTGCTTTGATAATTAGTCACTTTTATATGGCCCCATATGAAAAGGATGTGTTGAATTGAGGCACATGCAGGGCACATTCAATGGGAGCAAAACAGAGGTGGTTGGGTATCTCAAACAAAAATGGTGGGCACTCTTTTGTGCTAAATTTTGTAGCAATGCATTGAAGGGGGACAATTTTAATGAGAGAGAACCTTCATTTTGTTTTTGCTGCTTATGCAAAATTTACTGAATCAACTCAAAAATTAATGACCAATAATTAATAAGAAAGTGATAAGTTATTATTCATTGAGTTAATTTTATTTTAGAGAATTCAAAACAAAATCAAAGCTAAAATTAAAGCTATTGAATGCGTGGCCAATAAGATTTTTATTGTAAAAAAATATAAAGAAATATTCATATTTAAAGTTAAAAAAAAAAAAAAAAAACTAAAATTAAAGCCATTGAATAATTAACAATACTTTTTGTACCATAATTGAAAAAATATTTAAGATTAAATTAGTCTGTAATTTTAAATTTGAAATTTGAATTGTTGATTATGATCTAAATACATGACATTATTTGACATATTCATGCATAAAAAATATATAGACTTCTTTCCTTTTTTTTTTTTTTAAGTTAATATATTGAAGTTATCTTTTGTGTGTTGTGTGTGTATATATGTATATGTATATATATATATATATATATTAGATTATTCTAGCAAATTAATATGTTTATATAATCATAAATAATGATTAGTAAAAATGTAAAATTATTCATGATTAATTAGCTTTTTATTTAAATTTAAATTTTTTAAATTTAATGTAAACAATGGATGTCATAAACCTGAAAGGCTCTTATAAGGGATCAATTCTTTGTTGCATGAAAATTAAAATATGCAATTAAGAGTTTAATTTAATTAGTTGAAGTAAATTTATGATTTAAATTTAAATATTTATAATTTTTTTATCTTTAAATTATATTCTCCTTTATAAAAAAAAAATTGAAATATGCATGTCAAAGAGCTTGAAACATGTGCATATAATTGATGTGGTAGACAAAAACACATATAATATATCCTTGTCTAATGCGTGAGGTGGAACATCCAGAATGTACCAAGTTAAGGCCACCGTGCAGAGTGTAAGACAAGTTGACATGGTCCAGGTGACGAGCTATCACATGTCATCAATGTCCTTTTGGATTGCACATCATGTGAACACTTATTTTAATATATTTATTAAGATTATTATAATAAATAATTTATATTTTTTAAAAGAGAAGAATTAAATTATATAAAAAAGCTTTATTTTTTTATTTTTTTTAATTATTAATTTTAATAAATTCAAAAGATGAAAGAGAAAAAAATAATTTAATTTAATTTTTTGAATTTATTAAAATTAATTGTTAAAAAATATAAAACTAAATATTTTTAAATTGATATAAGTTTATTTTTTAAAAAAATATATATTATATATATTATAATTTAACATAAAATTGATATATATTAGCATAATGTAATAATCATTTCATATGATATTTTTTTCATATAATTTGGGTGTGGAAAAGCATGAGAATTTAGACAAAAAAAAATGTGTACGATAAAGTGGACCATTAACTAGTAGCCAAATGGGCTTTAAAAGCGTGGGTCCATTTTTTTTGTCAAATATCTGTCGGGGGCCTTACCAGAATCTGTTGACCCACAATGGACGCCGTCCTACCAATTGTTAATGAGAAGGAAATAGTCATACAGGTTATCAGTGGTTATCTCCGGAACATGTTTGGAAAGTGTCAAATCAGTCGACATTTGAGGCAAACCAGGCGGCAGTCTCCGTAAGGATAGAAAGCGTGGCAGACTCAACTCAATGCTCCACTTTCTTCTTTCCAAACCGGCCGCTATTGTACGTGTCTGAAGTGATTTTGGGTCGTACACTCCATGACCAATTATTTGAGGTTTTACAAACTTTTTCACAAAAAATCATGCCACGTGTAAAATGTATTACTTGAGTCAGTTTCCTGGAAACCTTCTATTGAGGGGATATTTGCCGATTCCACCATTTTTTAATTCCCATCTTGACCTTAGAAGACTTGAATTTAGCTAAATTTAGGTAAATTATATACTTATTTTAAAAAATAACATTTAATATTTAAATTATAAAAAAATTTAAATAAAATCATGATGACCCAACTTTAAATGGAACAATATACTTTACAGTTGAATATAGTTCAAAGATTCCAGCATTAATATTTATATATAAATTATATTGTAATTGTATAATAAGGATAAATTAATGATATCTAGGTTTATTTTCTCCAGTGATATACACATGAACTTTGACGTTTAAGACGATTGATATACCAATCCTTTTAAAAGAACCATTTTTATAAATAAGAGAATGTTTCTACAAACAATAGACATGAAAATAATGTGAAGTAGACAAGGTGGGGCAAGTTTTGTATGGATAGCTTTTAAATTTCAAGGAAAATAATTGTCTATTGAACACCGTCAAAAATTTTGCATGATAAGCCAAAAATCAAGGATTAGATCAAATCAAAATTTCTTTCTTTTCTTTGTTTTTTTTTTCCTTTTCCCATGCAATTATGCAGTCATTTTACCGGATGCAAAAAGAAGAAAACAAAAAAAAAACAACGACCATCTTCAATGTGACTCCGAGTATATCTTGCCGATGCCAATCTAATAAGGAAAAATGAGGACACGTGGCACATCTTCTTCGAACACTTGTACCTTTCTCCAGACAAACTCATCAGACTTTGTTGTTCGTGGGACAACGTTAATAAACAATGGTCAAAGCCAATTTATTTTTTTGGAAAGAAATAGTAAGCAGTTTGATAGGTAATAAAGAAAACGATTATCAATGATATTAATTTTTAAAATAATTGTATAAGTTTTATTGAATTAAATTTTGATTTTTTTTACTCTAATTACTACTTCGTAGTAGATTTATAGAATGATTATATTCTTCGTATAATGTAAAATAAAATGTGTTAAATAATTTGAATTCGAAGGTATATAGTATAATTTTAAGGTTAAAATTAAATAATTTATGTTCGAATTATTAAAATTAATATATTTTTTAAACTCTTTAACATCTTTCTTATAATATAACACTACAAAATTTTAATAAAAATACGATTACTTATAAGAGAACTCCTAGAAATCCAACTTCTAGAGTTCCATTCAACATTAGTTTGTGGGTGTTGCACGTCTTCAATGTTAGATAATCATGAGAATGTCTACTAGAATTTTAATTTTTTATATTTAATATATGAATTTGAGATTTCTAAATTAAAATTTACAATATTCCTTTGTAAATTTATAATTTAGTTGCGAATTATAACTATAAATATCTTACTACACTTTGAGAATATTTTAGTGACTTTTTCTTTTAGTGTTGAATTTGGTCACTCTAAGTATATTTTCAAATAAATCTTATAATCGAAATTTGAAATTTAATTTAATTTATTTATATAATCATCGTTAAGAGATGACATTCAACAAATTTAAAATTTTAATTTCAATACTTACAATTTTTTTGGTATTATCTTCCTGCGACATCCTATGTATAAAAGGAATAGATCTTACAACCATAGTTATATTCACGGTTGAAGTTTCACTAAAGTTTTCAATTAGCCTTTTTTATATATAATAAAAAATACATGCATTCTATGGACTCTCAGTTTTTTTTTTTTTTTTTTTTTTTTTTTGGAAAAAAAGTGCATTCTCTGGACTGTAAATTTGAACTTTTAGTTATAAATTTACAGTAATTAAAATTCAAAATTTAATAATTTCAGACAAAAGAAATACATGCATCCTAATTCTTCAGGTCCCAGATATTGATGATTACAATTAGATTTTAGTCGGCATATAGGATCATCATTCATTGTACCCGAAAAAATCACATGTGAGAAAACGCGTGAGCTAACATTGGCTAAACCTTATCTTAAAAAAATCGAAAGAATGAAATTGTTAATTAATTATTTCTATGCTATTGCCATTCCACTAAAAGAGCAACAAATTAATTATAATATAAATATTTTGTACCAAACCCTAATTCCTCCAAATTGAAGTTTCCATTAGAAAATGTGTGGAGGGAAATTTAGGTCGTTCAAGTGATCACATTCCACATTTGATGACACGGTTTAAGCAACAAAGGTGTTGAGATTTAAGAAGCTTTGCCTTTTGAATTAATTAATTATTTATTTATTTATTTATTTAATGCATTTTAACTTTAATTGGATTAGAAGATAAAATATTGAAGAAAAAGACTAAATGATAATGTTTATACAAGCCGTTCAAGTTTAAAACTTCTAACGTAATCAATGACCAAAGTTGGTAAAGATATATTTAAAGCACATTTTGTTCAAACTGTGAGCTTTTTGACGCAATCATCATCTCCACATTCCGATGATCGTCAATTTAACATATATAATACTTACTAATATTAAATTCTCCACTGAATTGCTGTCACAAGTTAACAGTCTTCAACTCTTTGATAAATTTACATAAAAAAATCCAATTTTACTTATAATTATGAAGTTAATAATATGTATGTAATGACATTTCAAATTTTTTTATGCAAATACATTTTATAAAAAACCTATCCAAATTTTTTTTTTTAAATACCACAATGGTAATCACATCTTTTCTTTTTTAATTTTTTTCAAAACACCCACTTAATGAATGACCAAGTTCTACCATATATAATGTATTTAAATGGATTTGGTATCTAATGTATTTAACTAGATTTGGTGTAACGTGTCAAGTAGAAAAACTTCTTAAAGGCAAAATTAAAGGAAAAACAATATTTTCTTTCTATTTTTTTAATAGAACAATATTTTTTTTCTTTCACATGCATTTAAATAAACTTGAGAAGCCAAAGCATATGGATCCCTTGTTTTCCTTTTTATGATATGTTAAATTTTAATTTGTTTTCACATGAGCAAGTCGTAGGATGTGTGAGTATTTATTTTGCATGATTTTAACAAATAATGTGTTTTATCTCTAACTAAAAAAGAATAAAAAATTAATAGGTACTGTAAATTTTTTATAAGAAGAAAAAAAAAAAAAAATATATATATATATATATATAAAACTTGGATAAGTTAGTTGTTTTTTTCAACCGAAAGAAGCAGATCAATCATAATTTAACTTGAAATGACACAAATAATCCCATCAAAGTTGTTTTCTTTATCCTTTTAAGTTCTTAGTTTCTTCCTATTTTCTTTAATCATTTTCTTTCATCGATCCTCGTAACATTTGGAAGATGATGATTCCAATCAAGATTCGTCATTTTTATTTCTTGGCATCGAAACATGCCTGTAATTATCGACATTATTCCTTTGATTGTCACGTTTTACTGCAGAAAAAGCAAATAAGGATAACCTTAGATTTTTTACTCCAACGTAACAGTTGCAACAACCTCAAAAACTGCCACGTAACCCAAGTTTGGATTTTCCGACAAGATCTTCCACCTGATACGTGTTAATTCTTTGTCGTTGTTCAGATACCGTTTGATACGTGTCCGACACCGTGCTTTTGACTCGGTATAACCGACTCCTTCTAGCAGTCAAAAGTGAGAGCTTTCGGCTTTCCCTATTAAACCAACCGCACAAAAAATTTTTTTTTCTCAATTGCATGAAAAAGTTGATTATGACAAAAACGAAAAAAAACGTGTTTCTGTATCCTTTATGGTTTTACCTGACTCAAAGAGTAGTCAATTGTTATCTTTTTGTTGATATTTTTTTTTGTGTATTGGAACTACATGGTTATGGAAATTTCTAAGAAAGAACATATGGGAAAAAAGAAGTTGGAAATTAATGTCGAATTCCATTCCAACTTTTGCTTTGGGCGGAAGATATGGAATTGTGGTTGTTCATTTCGTATTGTAAAAGTTTTACAAACATGGGTGGTCGTCTTTCCACTTTCTTTTTGTCAAACTTCATATGTTTTTCCTTTCGTTGGTCAATCCATTATTTTTATTTGACTCCCCTTTTATTATCGATATTAAACATTAATTATGTTAATAATTATATAATGATGTATTGATAAAGTATTTAATTAAAATTTTAATTTTAATAATAAGAACTCAATTTTTAAAAATTTTAAATATAAAAAGTTTATGAATTCAAAGAGAAGTATCAATTACAACGATTTCATATTTAATTTATTAAGGCATGCTTACCACACCAATTTTCGTTTTTACATATATATTTTCTCCCTTTGACCAAAGCAAAATTATAAGGAAAAAAAAAATACCTTTTGAACCTAAACTTTAATAATTTTATAAGAGTAAGGATGTGAGTTTTATCTCTTTTTTTTTTTTTTTTCACAATTAAATTCATAACTAACTTGAATCAAAATAATATTTTAATATTAATTATTTTGATCCAAAATTTTAAAAAAAAATTTATGCATGTGTGTTTGTAGAATTACGTTAAAAAATGAGATGTTAATCCAATTGTCAATAACATTATGATGCTTTGGCTTAGTAGCAAGGATGAAACTCTGGAACCTATAGGTTTTAGATTCAATTTTTATAGTGTGCGAATTTACTTCAATTTTATTTTATATGTTCTAGTAATTTGTTAGTTGATTTAATAATTTCTTATATATGTATGTAATGCTTAATTATGATTATACTTCTAATTTCATAAAAGAAATATTCATCCAATTATTTATTTATTTATAATCTATAATTTATATTTATAATTTATAATATATATTTAATTAGCGTTAAAATTACTCAAAAAAAGTTCTGTAATTCTTCTTTCTTCGATTTTTAAAGGTAATGAATTTCATTAACATACGTAATAAATAGTCCAATGTGGAAGAATTAGATGTTCAAATCTTAAGAAAATCAGGCTGCATCAATGTGGAAGAATTAGATGTTCAAATCTTAAAAAATTAGGCTGCATCCAATTGAATAATTTAACAATGGCAGAAATTGGGGAAAGAAAATTCCAACTTTAAATTTCTTTTGTGGAATTTTTGGGATTTGGATTATGATTAATTAGGTCGGCCATTTATTATAAAGTAGTTTAATTTTGTCGCATATTTAAGGGTTCTTTTCCATTTGATTTTTTTTTTTTTTCTTCTATATGGCTGAATGAATCCAAGGTCGGTTTGGAGAATAGATGTATGAACTTAACACACGCAAAGTTATGTGGTTGATGATTCAAACTACATAGTTGACTCCAAAACCAGTTCTCTCTTCATTCATCATTAATGCATAAAAATTCTGAGATTTGCAAGAAATTAGAATAAAATTCATATGGTGATGTACCACACAAGTTGATGGGTCATGCCACGTATCTCTATCAGGTCACATGGACTGACAGATGGAGGTTGCTTGAACATTTTTGGTAGCTTTTGATGTTTGATTTACAGAGAGATAGTCAAACTTTTTACAATGTCATTTTTGTAAATAATTTTTTTTTAGCTCATGAAAGGAAATAATACATTTATAAAAGTTATGGATTATTAGTGAATTTTACTCAAAAAATTAAGTAACAAAAATTTTTTTTTTTTTGCTTATATCTTATTCCTAAAAAAATATATATGGTTAAATCTTTCACTAGAAATGAAAGGGTTGAAAACACAACCAAAATGAGAAAAGCCCATATATAGTGTTTGGGGATTATCTTTATTTTTCCTTTATTTGATAAATAATTTGTTATCATAATTATACCCTAATAAGGAACTTATTAATCTTTTTACTTGTTCAATTTAAAAATTTTCACTGGCATTTTACAACATAAATTTTCATTTTGGTAACTTTTTTTTTTGTCTTTTAAAAAACTTGGGTCACTAGTTTATAAAGTTAGGCCCATAGACTGATTTACGGTGTGGCAACTTGCAAGGAAGGGGTTATTGTCGGGCTTTTCTGGCCTTAAATTGTAGTTTTATGGGTTTGTTTTGCTGGGAAAATGGGCCAGTCTTTGCCTATTTCTTATGTGTTAAATCTAAAGCCCCCAAAAAATTTTCACTCATTTCTTGAATTTTTCTCCTTGGTGTGAATACTTGAAAACCAAAGATGCCGTTAAGATTTACATAAGATTTTAATCATTTAGTTTTTATACGTTAAAAATGTAAATTTTTTTTTAATTTTACAACCGAGAGACTATCATAAATCCCATTTTTATAATTTGTTTTTAATTTTTTTATTATATTTTAAGAGGTATGTGTGATTCTATTAATTTTGAAAATAAAATTTTAAATTGTATTATAAGTGATTATGATAATTTTTTAACTATTATACATTTTTACAAATACACCAACATTTGATTCAAAAATTAATAAATAATTGTTTACCAAAGAGCACTTGCAAATCCTCTTTCCTCAAATAAAAAAAAAAAGATTTTTATGATACTATGTTCTTAGATGTTATATCTACTTATGTTGAGGAAAATTGCATAAAATTTTTTTTTTTTTATTTTGTGTTTTTTTAGATTTCCCTTTCCCTTTGTTTTATTTCAAAGAAATAAGAATTCTTTACTATTCACATCATTTTTACTTTTCTTTTTCTATAATGCTTAGTTCATTGCACTTTGATTTATTCTTTAATCTCTTATTTTCCTTCTCATCGGTTGCTTATAGTTATTCTTATAGTTCAATTAAAAATTTTAACATAGTAGCATAATAAATTTCATAAATCTTTTACATTTTATAAACCAAATTTATCTATAAAATATATAGATAGATAGATAACTAATAACTTAATTATTGATTCGAGAATAATTAAAATGTATAACTATTCCGTTACTTATAAGACATAGACATTTATGATTTTTTTTTTTTTGCCCTTAAATTTTTTTTTTGGGTTATAATTAGAGATGTTAATAGGTATGAGATGGATTATATTATATCTATTTTTATAATCAAATCTAATGGATATTTGAAATCTATCTCCATCCTCATCCCTACTAATATTTAATTGGTGTAGATAAAATTTGGTATGTGTAACTTTTTTTAAAAAATAAAAATAAAAATTATTTTTTAGCTTTTTTTAATTTTCATATTTATGTAATTTTTTTATAAATATATATTAATATATTTTAAATAAAAATATATTATTTTTAATTAATTTAAAATAATAATTTATATTATTTAATAAAAATTATTACTAAATATATATATATATATATAGAAAGTATAGGTAAAAATACAAAGCAAGTGCCATATTATTTGTTCCTATTTTCATACGGATAACATAATTTAAAATTATACTTATCTCATCTCCATCTCTATAATATAAATCCATTTGCATCCACATTCATATTCTAATAAAAAATCAAATTTTCTATTAGATACGAAAAAAATTAACATCTTTAAAATTATTTGTAAATAGTTAGACAATTTAATTCTTAGACCCTAGTAATTGATATTTTGAGTTCTAATCTTCTAGATTTGATTTCATAACATTCAACGCGGAATATCGAAATAACTTAATCAATTAATTAGAGTGACAAATTTTTAACTGAATCCAAAATTTTAATAAAAAAGTATATGTATTTAATTAAACTATTTAAAATAAAATTTATTTATTTATTACTAATTTTAAATCCATACCATGCACTGAATAAACAAACAAATTGTAATTTTATTACATCCAATAATTTTATTAAAAAAACTCAATATATTAAAAATTTCTATAAAATCAAAATTTTGTTTTCATAATAATATAATTTGAAATCTAATTTCAACAATGGGTGATAAATCAATGTAACAAGCAATCTTTGACTTGTTTTATAATAAATTTATAAATTTATTAGGTACAACTGGATTATCAATTTGCATTTTTAACCTTTGAAAATAATATAGTACATTTTCAAAGAAACTCAATGTGAAATAATTATTATAAATGCAATTAACCATATTAATTTCATTGGTGCACTTTAAGTCATAATACGACAATCATATTTGTGTGGCTTTGGAAGGATTTATTTAATTTTTTTTTTTAACTTTAAGTATTGTTTACAAAATTAACTTTATTTCCTAATGTTTAGAATATGTTTCAATTGATAAAAAGGAAAAAAAAAGAAAAAGAAAACTATTAAGTTTTCATGACCATTTTAATTGTTGGGAGTTTTACCATTGAAATATGACATTATTAAATTTATTTATTACTAAAATATTGAATAAATTTATTTACTATTTTACTTTCTTATTTTAATGCATTATTCATTACAAAAAAAAATCAAACTAAAACCAAAATTAATTAATTTAGAATGTAATTATGCAATCTTATTCCTTTTCGAATTCAATTTTCACACCCTAAACCATTAATATAAACAAATAAAAAAAAAACCATTAAAATCAAAATCATAACCGAAGTGCATAAAATAAATATGAGTATAAAATAGTGAATTGATATACATATAGTACAACCATCCAATGCAAAGAGTTTAGGAACAAAGATTATCTAATTTAGCAATTGGAAATTATTTTTTAAGCATTTTAGGAGCGGTTATAAGTAGAGGCACATACCATGAAATTTCTGTTGTCAAAGCTATTACCATAAAAATAATAAAAATTTTTATACAAAATTTTTTAAGTAAAGTTTGTGAAATTTTTTATTGAAAATGATTAAATAAAAACTAAATTCAAAAATAAAAATTGATAAAATTAAAAAATTTTGTTACCTAGATTAAGTTTACAAAATTTTTTTAAAAAAATTACTAAATTTTAATATATTTTTTAAATAATCATTTTTAGAAAAAAATTTTTGATAAAACATTTACTGTTGAATAAATATTGATTAAAATTAAATTATAAAAAATATTTTAAAAATATTTTTATATATTATTGATATTCTATTAATTCAAATTATTTATTAAAATTTTTTGTTAAATTATTTTTTTTAATTTGACAATTTTTACTTAAAATTTTCATTTAAATTTTATTGGAAAGTAATTTTCTTTAAGCAGTAAACTAAATTCAAGGAATAGTTTTATTTCCAGCCCATAATTACTTTATCACGTAAACACTGAATATACCCCATATTTAAAATTCAAGAAGCAAATTTTTTTATTTACACTCCATTCCCCAAACCCTAACACCCTCCCATTCCCCGACATGAAGGCGTCAAATTTGACAATCACAAGGCCTTCCTGGAAAACGTGATATGATGACCGACAACCGCCGTTAACGCCAAGATTATGAAAAGCAGCAGAGTCATGGTATTGATTATTCGTCAGTAAGGGACAAAACTCATGTTCGAAGTAAAATATATTTTTTATAGGCGGTAGTTTACTTACAGGAAAAATTATAAGTTCTAAAAATTAAATTTTAAATATATTAAATCTCACATTTTAAAAATAATTATAAAAATCAATCGATATAAATTTTAAATTTCAAATTTTTATTTGATAGAATGACAATTTTGAAATATGATTTACTTAAATTTTTATTAAATGTACACATTTAGAGATGATAAATTTATCCGTGATCGACAAGTTTCAATTCGACTTGATTGGTTAAGATCAAATTTTTTTAAATTAAGTTTTGAGTTGAGTCAGATTAGATAATAATAAAAAAATTTTAAAATCAAAATTTAAATAAATTCATCCTAACTCGATATATATTTTTTAAAATTATTTTTAATTAATTATTTAATTTTATATTTTTATATATTTATATTAAAAATAATATTTTATATTTAAAAATATTATTTTATTAATTTCAAATTAAATCTGATTATGTACAGTTTTATATAATATCAAATCGAAACAGATTCAAAGCGAATAAAAATCAATTTTGATTCGACCTGTTATTATCAATAATATATCAAATGTAATTAATTTGAAATTTTAATACTAATTTTAAAAATTTTTATTGTAACTTATTTATAGAAAACAAACATATTAAATGTAAAAAAATGTAATTAATTCAGTCATGTAAATTATTTTTAAAATAAATAGTATTTTAATTCAAATTAAACAATTTAATTAAAAATACATGCCATCAACTTAAGTAATTCATATGTCAAGACGATAATTTGTCAATTTAATTTTATTAAAAAACTGATTTTTTTTAGTATTTATATTAAATAAGCTAAATTTTATGATTGTAATTAAACCACATATAAATTTCATAATAGTTTTTCCAATGGAATCTTAATAATCAAAACTCATTTGAGAAATGCTAAAGCATGGATAATTCAATTTATTAAAATATAAATATCCATAAAATTATTACCTGAAAGGTTAGACATTACCCTCTTGATATTTACACGCAAAAACAATAAATAAATACAAGTTATCATCCACGTTGAGTGGCCTTTTACTGTAGGCTAGACTGAGAGAGTTACCCATCTGTAATAGTCAACATAATCTCCATCGTACATCATGTCATGAATGGGGTCCCACTTCAATCAAGAATAAGTAAGTGAGTTATAGCCAACTTGATTGGACCGTCTGTGTCTCAAACAAAATTGACAGACATGTAAGAACGCAACATAAACCCCCCATGTGTTTCTGGTGTCTATTTTCTACTCCCTACACTAAAGGAAAAACAAAGACAACCCCCGAAAGGGCAGATCGTCAAAGGTTGTCTTAATAGAAAAAAAATAGCAATTAACCTGCCATAAAAAATCAACAAGGTAAGTTGCTCTTGCTTTCCTTTTTATTGTGTTTATGTTCATGTTTTACTTGATTTTTCTAAAAGTTTTTTTTTTTTTTAATTTCGACTTCTATTTTTTTGTGCCGTGGCAACTTGTTGGGGAAATTTATGTTGATGTTCCAGCTAGTAGTTTTCCTAGCTTGATTGGTTTTTTGGGCAAGTTTCTGTTTTTGGAAATTTGGGTTTTTGCTTTTTGTCTAACTTGACTGAAGATTTGTTTATCATTTTCATGATATGGTTTTCATTTTATGTTGTTTTTACAGTTTCTGGAACTTGGGTATGTCTTTTTAGGATTGACTGATATAATAAGACTTATGTAAATTGCGTAATTGTATTGGCCTCTGCTTGTTTTTACCTCTCACTTTGTTTGTTGGAAGGGACCCTTTTGTTTTTTTTGGTATTTGTTATCATAAAATTTAGGTTATGAGAAATGGTTTTCCTTTGGGTTGAATTTATTGCGTCTTTCACTGCATAACGTGATAATTTAGTGTGTTTTTGTTTGGTCTTGCAGAATCTAACTTGTCAGAGTCTCTTTATCGTGATTCTATTGCTCGGCTTAATCTTTACTTAACTGTTTTGTTTATTTTCGATTTCACTGTTGTTTATGCTTAAGGATTGTTTGGTAAGCAAACAATGGGGAGGATTCTTTGATCATATCTTTTGTTTATGAAACCAAGATTAACATTAGGATATAGTAGTAATTTTTTCATATGTCACCTTTGGTGTAATTTTGTTATCAAATATAAGATATGATGATTTTTTTTTGTAATCATTAGTCTAAATTAATCAACATTATAGGGTAACATCAAAATGAAAAATTTTGGAGAAAGATGCAACTTCTTAGGGTAAAGCGGGAAACATAAAAATAGAATTTAATCATCCTACACCTGGAAGTCATCCAATTTCACATCTTGCATTCCCCTCCAAGTAAATATCAAACACTTTGTGTTTTATTCTATCTTCCTTGTTATCTTGTAAACCAAACGGATTTGTAAAATTTTTATAATATACCTTTTTCCTTCAGATAGTTGAAGAAGCAAGAGCTTGGTGTTTCAGTCAGAATGGAGTCTTGTTACTGCATTGAGCCACAATGGCCTGCAGATGAGCTGTTGATGAAATATCAATATATTTCTGATTTCTTCATTGCACTTGCTTATTTCTCAATCCCTTTAGAGCTTATATACTTCGTCAAGAAATCTGCTGTGTTTCCATATAAATGGGTCCTTGTGCAGTTTGGTGCGTTTATAGTACTTTGTGGGGCAACACATCTTATTAGCTTGTGGACTTTTACAATGCACACAAGAACTGTTGCAGTAGTAATGACCACTTCAAAGGTTTTGACTGCTGTGGTATCATGTGCAACTGCCTTGATGCTTGTACATATTATTCCTGATCTGTTGAGCGTAAAAACTAGAGAGTTATTTTTGAAAAATAAGGCTGCAGAGCTTGATAGAGAAATGGGCCTGATTCGTACACAAGAAGAAACAGGTCGACATGTTAGGATGCTTACTCATGAGATCAGAAGTACTTTGGATAGACATACAATACTAAGAACCACTCTTGTTGAATTGGGTCGAACCTTGGCTCTAGAAGAATGTGCATTGTGGATGCCAACACGTACTGGGTTAGAACTCCAACTTTCCTACACTCTTCGTCAACAGAATCCAGTTGGGTATACCGTACCAATCCATCTTCCTGTGATCAATCAAGTATTTAGTAGCAGTCGTGCAGTAAAAATATCTCCAAATTGTCCAGTAGCAAGACTAAGGCCTGCAGGAAAGTACATGCCTGGGGAGGTGGTTGCTGTTCGTGTCCCACTGCTACATCTTTCCAATTTCCAAATTAATGCTTGGCCAGAACTTTCAACAAAACGATATGCTTTGATGGTTTTGATGCTCCCTTCAGATAGTGCAAGGCAATGGCATGTACATGAGTTGGAGCTTGTTGAAGTGGTTGCTGATCAGGTAAAAATTGCCCTGTTTACTTCTTAACTATGTGTTAAATATTTTCCGCCACCCCTTCCCAATTTATAATGTTTTTCAATATTTTGTCTGGTGAATGTTAAATTGACTTCAGTTTTTTTGTGCATATCCATTTGTAGTATTCCATGGTCATTTTTTTTTAAATGACCTATTGTAATTGACTTGAGGTAATTATAATCACTATATGCACTAGTTTCGAGAATTTATTGTAGTTGACGAAGCTTTCCCTTTTCTTCTGTAATTTGTTTTCACTTTACCAGAAGCGTAGGTTTTCTACTGTTAGGAATGCATTCATACGGGAATATTTCTGTTAATTGTGCATGTCGTTTGACACTGTTGTTGCAGTAGTCATTTATGGATTTTGGAGAGCTGGGTTGATCTTGGGGTTTATTTCTAAAAACCGGACCAAAAAATGAAAATGTGTTTATGTAAATTATTTTCTAGGGTTTAGTTATTTGCACGGTGTCTCAAAATGACTTCAAATTGACTGGTTTACCATAAAGGGAAGACAGACTATTACATAAGAAAATGCAATGAAAAGCCTTTGTCAAAAGATTTTACATGCACTTATTTTAGAAGAGATATTTTGAGGTTTTGTTATGGGTGTGCTTATTTGTTTTGGAGTTAGTCTGCAAAAATACTTATTATTGTGATTAGCAAACGTTAGATTTAATTATGGAATTCAAAATCAGAGATTCTTTCTATCTATATTCTTCATCTGTTACTTTTTGCTCCCTTAGCTCTTCTCTGTCTCTTTCCATTCTGTCCTATCACTTGTTGCTGCATTCTCTTGTTTTTCCTTATAGCTACCTGCAGTAGATAAGTTTCTCCCTCTTGATTTCTGCTTATGTTTCCGATATCAATGTTGGTAAAAGCACTTATTTGTGAATTTGTGTAATCAACTCAGGTGGCTGTTGCTCTTTCACATGCTGCAATTTTAGAAGAGTCAACAAGGGCTAGGGATCTTCTTATGGAGCAGAATGTTGCACTTGATCTGGCCAGAAGAGAAGCAGAGACAGCAATCCGTGCTCGAAATGATTTCTTGGCTGTTATGAATCATGAGATGAGAACCCCAATGCATGCAATTATTGCTCTATCTTCTTTGCTTCAGGAAACTGAGTTGACACCTGAACAGCGTTTGATGGTTGAAACAATTCTTAAGAGTAGTAACCTTCTTGCCACTCTAATAAATGATGTATTGGATCTTTCAAGGCTGGAAGATGGCAGCCTTCAACTAGAACTTGGAACTTTTAACCTTTATGCTGTATTCAGAGAGGTAGAATTTCGTTTTCCTGTGGCTTTTGGAAATTTCTAAAGTGCTGCCGGTGTTTGTCATTCTACTGAAGTGCATTTATTGCGTTGTAGGTCTTTAACTTGATCAAGCCCATTGCGTCAGTTAAAAAGCTTAATGTTTCATTAAATTTGGCTCCAGACTTGCCAGAATATGCCATTGGTGACGAGAAGCGCCTGATGCAAACAATTTTAAATGTTGTTGGTAATGCTGTGAAATTTTCAAAGGAAGGCAGTATTTCTGTCACTGCTTTTGTTGCAAAATCAGAGTCAACGAGAGATCCACGAGCCCCTGAATTTTTCCCTGTGCCAAGTGATAATCACTTTTATTTGCGTGTACAGGTTGGTTCCATTGTTGCCAGTTGTATTTTCTGCCTTATTCAGCTATCACCTTATTGATAATGTTTATGCTTCTTTGCTTCTGGTGTAGGTAAAAGATTCTGGTTCAGGGATTAGCCCCCAAGATATTCCCAAGTTATTTACCAAATTTGCACAAACTCAATCAACAGCAACACGAAATTCTGGTGGCAGTGGACTGGGCCTTGCAATTTGTAAGAGGTACTTTTTCTGTGTACTTGCCATCTCAGATGTTGTTGTTGTAAGTTGGCTTCATAGGCAGCTTTGGACCGAACTTTATACTGGTGTTTTGAAGTTTCAGCTGTCCTGATGTTTTACTTTTTTTTATCATATGATCAGGTTTGTAAATCTAATGGAGGGACATATTTGGATTGAGAGTGAAGGTCTTGGTAAGGGATGTACTGCTATCTTCATTGTAAAACTAGGTATCCCAGAACGCTTGAATGAACCTAAACTTCCCTTCATACCTGAAGTGTCAACAAGTCATGGTCTGACAGCTTTTCCTGGGCTTAAAGTTCTGGTTATGGATGAGAACGGGTCAGTTCCATTGTGTTCATTTTAATCCTTATTTATTTAGTTCATATGTTTTCAACCATATTTCTAATTACAGATAATAAGATCTTTCTGTTAGTCATGCTTCTTTCTTGTTTAGTTACATATTCTTTTCATGTATGTTTATTTTATGCATTCATTATAAATTTGTAATGTTGAAAATCTATAGTTCTGCATGCTATTGTTATGGTTTGCACATATATAGTCTTCATGTGAGAACAAGCATGAAAGAGTTTAAAATATCTGACAAGTAGGTTTATAATGATAAAAAAAACGTTTATATCACCAAGCCGATAAAATCATTACCATAAGTGGGATGGGATGTTTCAGAATTATCAGTGATTATGAATACTTTGTAACGACAGAATAATAAGAAATCTATTGAACACTTTGAGTGTGGGATGCCTTTTGCTCTCCACCTAAAATGCAAGGTCCATACACTCCTTAAAAGGGAACGTCTCCTAAGATATATGATTATATGCCTAATATAGAGCAATATGGAATATTGGTATGCAGTTCATGTGACAAAGCTTCTGTTAAGAGTTGAGGTTGAACTTTCATATTCATTTTTCTCCCTTTTTCTGCTGAGCATATCGTGGTAAAACTGTTTGACTGCACATATTAACATATTAACTTTTTGTGGTAACATTTTCATGAGACTATTCATTTTATAAATCTAAAAATACTATTAGCTTATACATATGATTCAGAAGTAGGATTCGCCTCCTAATAGGAGTGTTGTTTCAAATAATTATTAGAGTCAGTTTTAAGTCTGAGAATATATTGATTTAATTTTTTTTTTTTTTTTTTTTAATATTCTTCTATCCAACTTGTGAATGCTTATATAATGTAGTTGTGGTAATGGTAAGTAAAGCTTTTTCTGGATTTTTTTTTCCTGCATGCCTGTGAATGAACATTGAGCTGTTTATGTGGTAATGCAGGGTTAGCAGGATGGTGACTAAGGGGCTTCTTGTGCACCTAGGGTGTGATGTAACAATGGTAAGCTCGAGTGATGAGTGTTTGCATGTGGTTTCTCATGAGCACAAGGTTGTTCTCGTGGATGTTTGTGTTCCTGGTATTGATGGTTATGAAATTGCTATCCGCATACATGAAAAATTTACAAAACGCCATGAAAGGCCATTAATAGTGGCGCTCACTGGATATACAGACAAGGTGACGAAAGAGAAGTGCATGAGGGTTGGTATGGATGGTGTTATATTGAAACCTGTTTCACTTGATAAAATGAGAAGTGTTTTATCAGATCTTTTGGAGGAGTGAGTTCTTTTCGACGCAACATAAACACGAAGAATATCTCATGACCAACCGTGTGACCGGGAAATGAATAAAACGAGGAAGGCGATGAAAGAAATTCTCTGGATGGTGTAGTCTGTGTATGGAACCAGGCGAAATCAGAACACCACAAGGAAAGGAGCAGTTGGTGCAAATCGTAAGGTATGTCAAATGAATTTTTGTGTGTTCTCTTGTGCAACAAACACACTAGTGAATGAAACAACAGATTTATGAAATGGTTTTCCAATAGGTGGTAAGGAACACAACTTCTTGTGATTTTATTACATTAAAACAGAATCTTGTAAATGCTTTTATTGTGTCAAAGTCGTGCGATCTCTTTCCTATTAAAAAAAAATTGCAAAATAAAGCTAATGCTAAAAATAAAATTTCCACTGTCATTTCTACGACCTTTTATTCTAATGAATGAACAAATTAAGAACACTAATAAGTATATATTCATGCATAAATTTTGCTTCTAAAAGTTTTTAGTTTAAAAGGTGCCTTTCATCTAACCAATATTCTTATTTTATATTATTTAAGTATATATTCATGTGTGTACGTATTACACGCGCATACACACATATATATATATATGTATATATACATTTCAACGCATCACATGATCTCTACCTACCAAATTTTACAAATGAATACAATATATAATAACCTTAAATATTTGTTGAATACATATGCTGAGTGAATATAATATTTTAACTTCAACCTTGAAGCACCTTCTGAGAAAGACGAATGAATCATTTAGATTAAATTTTTACTTTTATAACATTTTTATTTATGAACAGTGCTATATGGTTAGTTTTGGATCGAAAAGTACTTTTGTTTATTTAATTATTGATATATTTAATCGAAAATGTGCATCACATGGTCTCTACCTAATTTTTAAATATTAATTCTAATATCTTACTAATTGATCC
Source organism: Durio zibethinus (assembly GCF_047325235.1). Classification (NCBI taxonomy): domain Eukaryota; kingdom Viridiplantae; phylum Streptophyta; class Magnoliopsida; order Malvales; family Malvaceae; genus Durio; species Durio zibethinus. The sequence continues at coordinate 10,761,041 of NC_143186.1, forward strand.
AAAAATCAATGGACACTTATTAATTTATTAGTTATTAATGCCTATGTCCCCTGATTCCACTTGCTTACTCCAATTATTAAGAATAGGACTTTTTTTATCAATCAAATTTTGATTTTTACGAAAAATATTTTTAAAATAAAATTTTGAATATATTATATTGATGTGGGAAAGTGTATTGTTAAAATTATTTAAAAATTAAATTAAACCCAAATAAAATTTGAAGATACAAATGATCGAATTAAATAAAAATAAAATGTCCAACGAAAGGGAAAAGAGTTATGATCCTTGGGCTTTAATCAAGCCTCAATTGTTTTCGTACTTTCGGTTGTAGCATCTAATTGTAAATTTATTGTTGCATTTGTACTTGATCCTGTGTGTGTGTGGTAAAATCATGATATTCAATCAATTAATAACAAAATTAAATATTAAAAGTTTCATTATTATTATATTATTTTATATAATGAAGTACGTACAACCGACAGAGAAAATTGAATAAGCATTTGTAAATAAATAAATATATAAACAAAGGTTTATAGTAAAAGTGAAGGTGCCTGAACGTATCTTACCAATATACAATATAAGCGGATTGCATTAAGAAGAAAAACAAATCATTTCTGCTATCTTTGGTACGAAGGAAGAAAAACTGAGAGAAAAAAAAAAAAAAAAAGAAATGAAAGAAAGTTATTTCATCACTTCAAATCATGGGGTTGGGATAGCCATTCAAAATTTCCTCATCCTTATAAACCACATCCATGCTTCCTTTCTGAGCTAACTCACTTTTTTAAACAAATTAGATTTTTTTTTTCACTTTTTTTTAGTGACGACTTTTAATGAGAAGTGAAGAGGAAATTTTAATTATGTATTTTTATTAAAATCTTAAAAATTTTCTCATCAAAGGTTTATTAGATTAAAGGATTATGCAATCGTCAAATTATATTAATTTAATAAAATGTATAAAATTTATATATAAATAATTATTATTAATTATTTCATTTTGCATTAATTAAATTTATCAATTTATTTTATTAAAATTATAAAATCATTAATTAATAATAGTCCATATTATAAAAAATTATACTATACATAACTCACCTTATTTTGCTTTTGTTATTTGTATCCACACCACAAGACATATCAAGTCCATCAATTCCCGTTTTTTGAATTGAATAAGAACATCAACAACTACGATTTTTACAACATTGTTAATTCTTGATTTGATTAATGTCACTTTAGCTTAATTTTATCTTAATTATTTTCTTATGATCCTCCTTAATTTACTTATAAATATAAAAATTTAAGCACCATAAAAATAGATTCATCCCACTCTCTTTTTTTTTTTTACTTTCTTACAAATTTAATTTTTATTGATTTATGCATTGAAATATAAATAAAAAAAATATTTTTACATTTATCTCTAATTAGTTTTTTTTTACAATCACAAAAATATTCTTATATCGAAATTCAACACCAACAAAAATAATTCTAAATCATAATGATATAAATTCTATATATCCTAATTTTAAAATAATTTGAATTCAAGACAACCACTCAATGTCCACTCTACATAAAGTGAGAGTGCCTTTATTATATATATATAAGGAACAAAATAGTTATGGAAGACAAGAAAGAAGAGTATATATAGAATGAGAATCTTATCTAGCTAAAGGTAGCCTGTGTAAAAGGAGGTGTTGTTGGTGTGTTATATTTTGGACAAGCACCCAACGAGTACAAAAGTAATGATAAAAAGTGAAACAGAAAAGATATCAAAAACTGAGAAACTTGATGCTAATGGAATAAAATTTCCTTTACGTTTTATTTATGGCCCTTGAGATAATATTGTTGCTTTCATTACAATTTGCAAGATTACAAGTGAATGATGCTTGTTTATTTGTGCCCGACCATCTAAATAACACAGTTCGCACTCCATTATTCAAGGCAAATAAATAATATAATAATCATATAGAAAATATATATATATATATATAATTTATTTCTAACTAACACCTTTGGGCAATGCAAACTATAATAAAATATATATATATATATATATAGATGCTAGTAGATTTTAATATTATGCTATTTAATAATAAATGAATTAGTGACAACAAAATTAAATTTAGTGCATGAAAAGCAAACCCTTACGAAAAAGACAGATGATTCTCGATGTAAGCCCTTCTTTTAATTATCTTTGGCAGCTGCATCAAAGTCCCAATTCTAGCCCTCTAACCACCAAAACTTTTTGTATTTTTCTTTTTTTTTTCTTGATTAGAACTTTAAAATGTTGAAAATCAACATGTTTTTAATTTGAAAATATTATTTTTTTATTATAGAAAATATATACTGTTCATATGTTTTAAAATGTTGAAAATGAAGTTGATGTGATGCAGAAGCTGCAAGTGGAGTTTGATTAAGAGGGGATTTGATGGGAGCCGGTGTTTGTAAGTTTAATTACCAAAAAAAAAAAAAAAAACAATTTAAGCTTGGATGGAACAAGTCAAACGAGGAGAAAGTTGGTCAGAAAAATCAATGTTTAATTTTTATAGTTAGATTGAATAATTTATTTATTTCAAAATTTTTTATAAAATAATTATTTTATGTAAAATATTAATATAAAATTATTTTTAATATTTTATTAATTAAATTAAATTAAACAAACCTAAATGAATTTATACGACGAGCAGAGCTAAATTCCAAACGAAATTTCAAAAATATTGATATGATCTATGGACATCTCTAATTTACATTAACAGTGATTTTTTTTTCTTTAATAATATTAATTTTTTTTAAGAATATTAATATATTCATTTAAAGCTTTTAGGAATATTAAATAAAACTATTATTTTTCTACACTATAATTCAATCAAGTATGTGATAAAATTCATCTCGAATCCGATTCGATTTAATGTTTTATTAAATTCGAATTTGATTTTATTCGAAATTTTTTTTAATTTTTTATACTCGAATTCGACCCGATCTTGATATCATGTAAATCGTACTCGACCTAAAATTAATAAAATATTATTTTTTTAAATATAAAATATTATTTTTAAAATATAAATATTTAAAAATATTATTATATAAATATATATAATAAAAAATTAAATAATTAATTAAAAAATAATTTTTTATATAATACCAAATCAAATCAAATCAAATCAAATTTTAAATAAATTTAAATTCAATCTAAATTTAATTATTTTTTTATTTTATTCGATCCTATTTAAAATTCGAATTTAAAAAAAAAAATCTATTCCGTGGGGTCGGGCGAAACCCATCAGGGACAGGTTAGTTCGCCGTCCCTATATGTGATTTTCCATGTACTGTGCAGAACTTGTCAATGGTAGGCTCCAAATTTTCCACTCAGTGATTTCGTAATAATTTAGCATTTGCCGCTTTGTTTACTTTTTCCCCTTTCAAGAAAATTGCTTCATCAATTGATAGCTCAAAAGAAAATTAAAAAAAAAAGACACAAACCTTTTTTAAAAATATTTCAATAAGATAAATGTATGAACTTTTTGGTTTTTAAAAATGTTTTAATTAATCTCCTTTTATTTTATACTGTTTTATTTCAAGAATAGAAAGTGGAATAGTTTTGTCAATAAATCTGAATTAAATGATTATGGCAGACGAATTGACTTTGTGGAGATTGAAAATTTTTTAACCACTTTTGAAGACAAACATCAGCATTGCATTAACATAATCGAATTGTCAAACACACCTAAATCACGTTGATTTCTTCTTATCACATGCCACCAAGCACTAACTACGAGAAAACAATTACAAGTTTGATTTTAAAATTATTAAATTGTAACAACAAAAATAAAATAAATTATTTTCACAATGATTTTATCAATAGGGTTCAAAGTTAGAGACCATTTTGAAAAAAAAAAAAATTAAATGCATCTATGAAAAGTTATGCTTTTAAAATTATTTAAAGGGAGATTAGACTCAAATAAAATATAAAAATACCCTAATCATATAAAAATAAGAAAATTATAAATAATATTTTGCACTTATTTTTTTAAATATTATAATAATCAAATTAATCAACACGATTGATCTAGAATTAGCATTAAATTGCCCAGTATGCAAGTTTTTTTATTGATAGTATACATCTTTAAAAATTTTTCAATCGACTTTTAAATCAATTGACATATAATTAGAGTTGATATTTAAAAATTATGAATTTAAAAAAATTTATGTATTTAATTAAAATAAGTATTAAAATAAAAAATTTAAGGGTAAATTAAAAATTAAAAAAATACTTAAAAATTTAAATCTTGTAATAATTGACATAATAAATTGAGGTATTTTGGCACAATAACTATTAATAAAACATAGTCAATGTTTGACCCAATTGAGCAAATATGTGAAATAATTAAAATTATCTTTTGCTATTTAAATTTTTTATTATTAAATTTGTCCATCAATTTTGTAATAAAATTTTTTACTAAAACTTTAATTAGGAATTTCAACCCATTAAACCCTACCTTTTTTTTTTTTTTCAGTTTTTACAAGAGCTAAAAGCTGTTTTTCAAAATTATATACCAAAAATGAAATTGAAAACCCATAATTAAATATGATTTATTAAAACTTTAGGCACAAGTACCAATTCTTTAGTAAAAATTTAAATGTCACCCTCAATATTTATAAAAGTATGTTAAAAAAAAAAAACGATGTGATTACAACTAAAATAAAGTTGTTTCATGAAGTTAAAAAAAAAAGATATTTTATTATTTTATTAATTTTCAAGTCAACATTGTTAAAAGAAAATTCATATATATATTTATATGATATTGTTTAAGAAAGAGTAAAAAATTAGGAAAAAAGGGGACAATATTTTTCTCTTAATCCTACCAAAATTGAATTTTTAAAATTGACTCTATTTATAATAATAATTCATAAGAAATTGAGAAGGTTGCTTCTAATATAATAAAAAATGAAAAATAAAAATTAAGAAATTGTGAGATTTTTGAAAAATAAAAAGAAAAGAAAAAATGTGAAAAAAAAGATTAATAGGGATTTGTAATCCCAACAAAGCCTAAAAAATAGTAGCTGGATGATGCTGACATATCCAAATCTACCAATTATTATAATTATAAAAAAGAAAATATTTTGAGAAAAATAGAAATTAACAAAAAATCTTAAGTCATTTTTACGTTATAGACCGTCCTACCCTTCCCTAGTTTTGACGTTCCTTACTTTATTACTCTCTACCAAATTCCTTTTTTTAGTTAAAAAGATAATTAAAACCCCCAAAAAAACTGTTGTTCTTTTTTCCAAATTTCTCCCTAATTTTTCTCTTTCTTTGATCATTCATTTCAGTTCCTTCAAAACCCTAATTCTTTTACTTTCCTTTTCCCTATCTTTTTTTTTTTTTTTATAAATAATTTGAGATAATTTTATCTATTTAATTTACACATCCAAAAGGAAAAAAAGGAAACCCAATCTGCATTTTCACCATATTTCCGTTTATAGACAAATTGTTTATTGTTAGGCATCAGCAATCATAAAAAAATGTTCATATTTTCCATCTAAAGCTCTCAACTTTCTTGCTCTACAGTAAGAAAGAAGAAATAAGAGAACAACTTTACAAAAGCAAATTCCCAGTTCTTCTTATCATTTGCTTTTTTTTTTTTTTTTTCTTGTGTGCCGGGTTTGGGGCTTTGATTCTATGGCTGCAGTTGCTGACAAGTCAGGTGAGGCAGCAGCAGCTGCTGCTAATAACACCAACAACAATTTGGTGGTGGAAACAGCTAAATCAGAAGAAAAGGAATTCAATGTGCAAAAGCTGGTTGATATGTTCACTAAGTTGAATCCTTTGGCCAAAGAATTTTTCCCATCATCTTATCATCATAATCAGACCAAAAATATTGATAATTTTAATCAGGTTCCTTTTAATAAGCAATCAGATGGGGATGAGAATTACTCCAACAGAAGGGTATTTTCTTTTCACTGATCATTTACATTTTCTAATCGCTTTTTTTTTTTTTTTTTTTACTTTTATGTTTTGAACGATGGGTATTTGCTAATTTTTTGTTTTATTTGTTTTATGGATTGTTTTTGTCTCTTGGAAAAATGGGTTTTGGGGGTTTTGATGAATATGATTTTGATTCAATAGCTAAATTGGGGTTCTAGGATTTACTTCGTTTTGTATCTTAATGGGTTTAGATTGACAATTTGATTCCTGTATCTTTGCATATTGAGTTCTGCATTTTGAATTGGTCTGTGATTTTTTCCCTTTGGATTGAGAAAGTGTTGGGTTTTGCTGGCGTTTATGATTTTAAGGGCTTGAGTTGGCCTAGTTATTGTCTAATTATTTACTTGATTGACTTTTGGGAACTTTGATGCAATTGAAGTTAGCTTTTCTTCCTCTATTTGTCATATTTGGGATATGCTATGCTGAATATCGACACGTGACCATCTTGTATTTGTTCTTTTCTTTTTCCTTGATTACATTTGGTAAATGGTTATAATTGTGCTTTTCAGAAAAGAAATAACTTCAACCAGGGTAGAAGAAGGCTTAATGGTAGAGCTTTTCGAACTCAAAGAGATGATAGTATTAGGCGAACAGTATATGTTTCCGATATTGATCAGACTGTAAGTTTAAACAGTGGCAACATTTAGTGATTTTTGTTGTTTAATTCTGATTTGGAGAAGTTACTTCTTAAAATCATTTCTTTCTTTGTTTTAGATTACTGAGGAGCGACTTGCTGACTTATTTAGTAATTGTGGACAAGTAAGTTAAAATTTTGGCTTTAAAGCTTTTGTTGTAATTTTGCTTTCTCCTGACTAATGCTGCGACTTGCACAACTTCATTCCTTAGAGTAATTTACAATAATATTCTAGCTTTATCATTTCCATCTATAGATCTCTCTCTTTGTGCGATACACACAAAAGACTTTGATTTTCCATTTTCGTATCTTGTTAAAGCATGTTTCTTTATTTCTTATTTTGGTTCTTCATTTAGAGCCCCCTTAAAACGCCAAAAGAGCTTTCAAATTTGATTTTGAGAGTTTGGTATCTCCTTTCTCGTTGAGAAGAAAAGGATGTTGTGGCTTTGGTTGATACTACTTGATTCGATAGCTTTCTACTTGATAGCTTATGTGACAGATTAATGTGTATATGACATTTCTGAAATTTTGGGAATGATTATTGAAGGTTGTTGATTGCCGAGTTTGTGGTGATCCACATTCTGTTCTTCGCTTTGCATTTGTGGAATTTGCAGATGAAGGTAAGCAGCTGCTATGGACTGAATTTAAACTTCTTTTTATATCGATGTACATTTATTCACATGTTACATTTTATATGAACCTTGTTTTCACAGAAGGAGCAAGAGTTGCTTTGAACCTTGGTGGGACAATGCTAGGGTTTTATCCAGTTAGGGTTTTGCCTTCAAAAACTGCCATCCTTCCTGTGAACCCTACATTTCTCCCTAGGGTATGGATGAATAACTTTCTGGCTCTTAGCTGTCTCAGTTTTGCATAAGGCTTCACCGTATCCCATGCTGTTTCACCATTACTAAATAGCTCTGGGAGTTTCTCTCTGATCTCTATAGTTTTCTTTCTAGCCTCACTGTTGATAATTATAATAACTACAATTGCAGTCAGAAGATGAAAGGGAAATGTGTTCCAGGACTGTTTATTGTACAAATATTGACAAGAAGGTAACCCTTGAGTTTGCTCAGATGAATTTTTGAGTTCTGGACTGTTATTACTGAAGTAATTGGTTATCATCACTTCCACAAGCATGTACATTATTAATGTTACTTAGTTGATCTAATACTCAAGCATTTTCACTTTTACTGAAGGTTTCTCATGCTGAAGTGAAGACTTTCTTTGAATCAGCGTGTGGTGAGGTTAGTACAGTAAAAGTTATATGCATGCCTTTTTCTAATGGTTTTAAACAAGAAGATTAAAGGTAGATAGCTTTTGAAGGTTGACATCATTTTCTTTTAATTCTCAGGTCACTCGTCTGAGGCTTTTAGGGGATCAAGTGCATTCAACCCGTATTGCTTTTGTTGAATTTGCCATGGTAAGTTTATGTTTATAGGATTGATGTTGAAAAAGATTTGGGTTGAAAATTATTTGAGATAATGTTATGATGCTTTGTAAACTATGTTTCTGGCTTTGATTCTAATCAGTATAACATTTTATATTGTTAAAATCATTTATAATAATATGTCATCCATGTCTGTTTGTAAACTATTTGCGCAAATGTAGCCTCCAATTTTTCCCTATATGCTTTAAATCACGTGATATGGTTGACTAAAATTTGCCTTCATTTATAATTTCTTCCTAAATTTTGAACATATTTGCAATTGCTTTTTAGTTTTTTTTTTTTTAAATCTCTCTCTCTCTCTCTCTCCCTAAAAACAGCTGCCACCCATTCTGCTAATTCTTGCCAAATGTTCGTGCTATTAGTGAGCTTCTTGGAGTGAAAACTTCATCTCTATCTTCAAGAAATTTACATTAAAAATAGAGATGATTAGTAGATTAAATGAAGTCTATATAAAACTTGAGTTTTTCTTGGAACAAGTCTTCTATCTATATACAGATTTGTTGCAGCCATTGAGCATATAAAAACATGTTTAGTAATAGCAATAGCACATTACAGAAATTTATGCCAATAAAATACGTTGAGGCTTGTCCTGACCATATGACCCTACCTGGTCTTTTCAAAGGAATGTTTTTTTTTCCATCACTAGGCAAGATAGGATCCTTCAAGTAACTTATTTTATGGCCTTTTATATTTGGCTGTAATATGTTTAGTTGGGGAAAAGACATTACAATCTTTTCCATGCAGAAAAAACAGGGGTTAGTTCTCATTTTTAGCCCATGAATTCACCTTTGTGATGATAGTATTCGGACTTTGGCTTTGAGAAATAATAATCTTACTTCAGCTGTCAGATTCTCTGAAATTAGTTGCAGACATCTGGAAGCTGTTCTCTATTATTTACTTACTAACAAAAAAGAGTTTACACTACAAAATCCTGAGATTGAGCACGCCATGCAATAGGCTTTGCTTTGAAGTATTTTTACAGGTTGACATGTCTTCGCTTCTAACCTTTCCTTCTTAGCCTGTGCTGATAAACATGAAGAGTAGCCTAGTAGTCTATCTTTTCATGATCTATTCCTTTGTTTTTGGTATATCTAACTGCGGATTTAATCCATCTATCTAATGGCAGCAGGCAATTGAGCATCAGTAATGATATGAAGAAGATTAGATGGTTGGGTCTCCATACTAAAAAATATTCTAGTAGTGATAGTTGTATCACCTTTAATGTCAAGAAGTTTTACGGTTCTATATTTTGCTTTGTTGGATGGAATCATGTGACTGTTTTGGACAACGCAAACCTTTTGAGTGTTTTCTATGATTGTATCTCTGGGTTTAGGTTCATAATCTAAAACCTGGCATATGTGTCTTCAGGTTTCTTACGTAAAGCATTTTAGGGATCTTTCTTTTAGCCTAGAGATAGAATTTTTGTAGATTATGGCAACTTATGTCATGCGTTGAACCACTATTGACTGAATGGAGTGGTGTAAGATATATGATATGTCTTTTTTTAGTCATGTTCCAAGCGGAAACAAAAATAGGAGGATAAGCCATTTTAATGTGAAAGGAACCGAAAACAAGTTAAATAATATTGAGTATTGAGGGGATGCTACTGCAATTGTTTCAGAATGATGTTTAACTTTCCCATAGCTAATATTCATTACCAGAGCTTCCTTATTTTCCTGAATATTTATTTTGAGTGATTTGCATTTAGAATGTGACAATAGGTATTATTGGATTGATTAATCCTATAACCTCATGTACTTTTTTGGATTTTAGTTTGGCCTTCGAGATTTTTGCTACAAAACCTTTGAGCATAACATGTTTGATGATTATGATGGCCATATACTTGTCATAGGAACTAAATAAAAAAGGTGAAGATTCAAGTGGCTCAGTTTAGTAAGTCTTATGTATGAGATTATTGTGCTTTGCCTATGAAATTGTATCTGCGTTACCCATTAAAGAGTGCTTTATGACAAACTAAATTACCGGCATCATTTACACAAGTGAATATTAGGTTATTTTTATATCCTTTTTGAATCTTGATGTAACTGTTGCTTGCTAGACATGAACTATTCAACTTTAGAGGACGGGAAATCAATTGGATCAATTTGAAGTTTTCTAGAGGATATGAATTGACAAATTTAACAGCTTTGAGCTCAGTGCAGAGTTACTTATTTCTAAACTTAGTGAACATATTTTCAGTTTATATCTTGCTATGTATTTACATTTTGTTTCTCTTCTCTTGGTTTGCTTGCATGTGAAAGTCAATTTGCTTGTAAGTAAGTCTGCTTCCATAATAGAAAATGGATTTAAACTGAGTCGCATTCTTCATAATTTAGCTTTTCCATGGGTAATCTCCATCCCACTTCTTAAGTATGTAATTGCACACTTGATATTTGCTTTGCTCAATTAATACTTTTCTTAAAACTCTTTGACTTTTCTGAGATCAGCTAAATGGAGTAGGAAGTTTCTATCTTCCTTGATTTTCTTTTGATTTTATATACTTTTGTAAATTTTTGGAATCTTAGAAATTGTCTACTGTAGTTACTAAGCAGTTGTGCATATATATATATATATATATATATATATAATTCCAATAAGCATTTTTTTTTTTGTTTTGCTTGTAAGGGTCGTTTGATCATGTGAGTTGAGTGACTTCTTTCTTAGTTCATTAAAATATTGCAGATCATCTCCATAGATGTTGCAGGAAATGGTTGCATGATCAAACTGTCTGTTAACGATGGAGTTCTTTTGCCACATAACAGCTTGTTTTTGCTATGATATGCAACTGTCCATCCACTTTTGCATTACATCAGCTGTCCATTTATACCAGATCCATCATCATCAGCAGAAAGCATGATGCCTTTATGCATGTATTTTTGCATATATGACATCCGTAAAGATTTGATGATGCTTGATGAGTTAATGAAACCAGTATTCTATTACTTTTACTAGTTACTTCTATGATGTTTTATGCCTTGCCATGGACTGATAATTTTCCCCTTTATTGACAGGCGGAAAGTGCCATAATTGCACTGAATTGTAGTGGGATGGTGCTAGGAACCCAGCCCATCAGGTGTGTCCCCGAATTGTTGCTCTAAACTCCATGCTTGACGTTCATTAAGCTAATGCTGCTATGTTTAAATTCTTTAACTTTCAGGGTAAGTCCTTCAAAGACACCTGTGAGGCCGCGAGTTACCCGTTCAACATTGCATTAACCGATCAACCAAGCCTTTTAAGATCCTAGGATGGAATTGGGTGACTTCCCAATGGAGAGAAACTTTGTTGTGTTGAAGGGATGGTGAAACTTTCCTTGTTTCCTTATCTCCATCTTTTCTGTCGCAACAGTTGCCTTTTTTTTTCTTTTATATATCTTTGACTGAAGATATCGTGACCATGCTTCGGAATGAAGCTTGACCTTGAGAATTTTTTTACCTTATTCCATCCCTTTGCTTTGACAATGTCATGTTGAGTTTCTTCGATTCTGGTTTCCATATATTTCTAATGATGGTTATAGGCATGCTGATTAGGTGGAGAATGGAGATAGCTGGCAAGTTAGCTAGAGAACTGGTGCAAGTCTACTGTCTTTAGGAAGGACACCGGATCAAATTCCTCCAAAAATACTAGAAATTTGGAAATAAATTCTTTTTTTTTTTTTTTGGGTATAAAGGCCGCAATATGAGAATAAGGTAACGGTTAAAGGTTTTAAAATTTAAGTTTAGATTTATTAGATGTTATTTTTTAAGGACAGTTATATGAATCATTTGAATTAAGTTTTAGATTTAAAATTTGAAAATAATTTAAAAAACATCAATAGTTTATCATTATATTTGAAAATTATTAGTAATTAATGAATAATGAATTTTGAATCAACTAAATTATTTTTTAAATAATGAAAATGATTTAATAAAAAAATTTTATCTATGCATCGGATAAATCTCATTTTATTTAATAATCATTATGTTTGAAAATTTAGAACTAAAATGAACAAAAATGTTTAACCATGAATCCATGGGAGACGGCAAATAAGGCATTGCCTTGTGGGTTGATGGGGTTCTTTCTTGCATGTAATGATCAATTTTTTTTTTTTCTGTAATTATATCTCATAAACAAAGAAGGAAAGAAACAATGTCTTGATTTACGTTTTGGTAATGTGAATGATACAATTCTTTTCCTACAAATCATTAAAAAAATTTACTAATAAATTTAAAATTTAACAATTTAATATGACTCGTATTATTGGTTTAAATAAATTTTTTTATCTCTTTTTCTGTTCTATCTAATTTTTTTTTTTAATCTTTGAATAATGTATTTAAATAAGTAGACTACTGAGAGTCAATATATCTGTACACTTCGAATTCAGCAAGACCCAAAAGGCCGTTGTTTGGTTTGCCCAAGAATGTGCCTTTTATTGGATACAAATGCAAAAGAGTTGCACAAGACCTGAGAAGGCCAATACTGTTTACCGGGCTTTTATTAGAAAAACTTAACAGGTTTAATTCTTATTCTCTCGATGTATGTCTCATGGAAAATCTCATCCGGGATGATAACTGGTTGGGTTTTAATTCGATTTTGATTTAATTTTTAAAAAATATATTTGATTTTGATTTGATATATAAATGTATAATTTGCGTTTGACTTGCATTTGATTTAAAATTAATATTATATTTATAACAATATTATTTTTTAATATAAATTATATTTTATTATATATAAATATAATATTTTAACAAATTAATATTTTAAGTTAAAATATTAAATAATAATTCTATTAATATATAAATATAAAATTAATATATAATAAAAAATATATTTATATATATTTAAGACAAATCTAATAAAATATCTTAAAACTTGCTTTCAATTCAATTTTTTTTTTTTTTTTAAAAAAGAACACTCATTTTCAACTTGATTTCAAATTAAAAAAAAACACCTTATAAAATCGTTGAATACAAATTATTTTATTATCTTTAAATTTAATTGATATTTTGGTAGTATGTCCATTATTTTTTTTGGGTGTACATAAGAGCGGATTAACTGCTTTAGTTAACAACAGGCCGAGGCCTAAGTTTCACCGAATAGGTCATCTAGCAAATGCCGAACCAACTCATCGGGGGATAGAGGAGTTTGGTTACCTCGAATGCGCGACTACCTCTATCTCTTTAATGACAAGCAAGTGATCTCTTTAATTTTATCATCAAGAGGTTATTTTTTCCCACTGATAACTTGTTTTCCTTTCTTTCTTGCTGAGTAAAATAATTTATTAGAAGCAAGTACTTAATTTTAAATATAAACCCAAATTTTTTATGGGCAAAACCAAATTCTAAAACAATCACAAGTACAATTTTCTAATTTTATAGAAAAGGAAAATAAAGAAAGCTAGATGCTATATTTACTGAAAAATATTTGCAACCAATTCTCTGAGGACAGAATCACATGTAGAGAGTGATTAGAAGAGTAATCCTAAAGAAATTATGAAATGGAAATGCTGCAAGAGTAGTACTAGAAACAAGGGGGAGGATTCTGTCGGCCATAGACACGGCCATCTACATTGGAGCACCAAGATTTTAAAGGTCCTTCGTTTCCAAGATGAGCCAAATCGATGTCCTTCATCACTATGTTTTTGCATGGGAAATTTTTGCTGCATTGCATAGAAACTGCAATCTGTGAACTGGATGTACCCCATATGTTTCTGTATGTGACATCTTCGATTTGGACATGAGAGGCTGTCTGCAAACCAACAGCAAGATTAGTTCATTGAATTTTGATGCAAAAATATATCAATTGGCAAAAAAAAAAAAGCATCAGGATTAGCCTTTGTTATCCCTTCTCTTTCATAGGCAACAATAATAATTTTGCTTACCATAAATTGATGTATCTCATTTTTAAAGTATCCAATGAAATTTTGATACATTTAAGAGGGATAGAAGGCACAAAATAAATTACCTGTTGATTGCATGGAGGATGAGGGCAATATGTCTGATCAACAATAATTGGATTGCGAACTTTGTGCATGAAAATTTCTTCAAATATGAAATTGGAAGCAGAGCTTCTCCAGGGAGATTCCCAAGTTTTTATTCTAACCCCATTGTCTGTTCCATTGAAAGTACAATGCCTTACAGCCAACCCATTGACATTGTCTTCACCTTCAGACTTGCCAAGGCTTCCTACACTGATTCCATGTCCAGGGCCACAGTAAACGTAGGAGATATCGATGTTTGTGCTTCCAGGGAGGATGGCTATGCAATCATCGCCGGTGCTTATTCTAGAGCTGGCAATTCGGATATTAGTCGAACTTCCAATCTTGATTCCATCTGTGTTGGGACTTTCGGCTGGGGCTGATAATTCAATTTTTGACACATTTACATTCTCACAGGCGAAAAATGAGAAATGAGCATTCTTGCTATTGATTGATCTTATGTTCTTAATCCTGGAATTCGTCACGAAGTCGAATGTCATTGACTGAAATCAGGGTATCAGAAAAAGTTAGATATCCATTTTTCTATCAGCAAAGTAAAATTACTAAACAATTTCAAACAGTTGGCCCAAAAAAGTATTTGAATGAAGTGTTATTGAACCTAAAAATAGTTTTTAGCATGCAATTTGGGATGAATCTATTCATCTAGACATATATGTGTAAATGGTTTGCTTGATATCAAAATTTTTTAGGGAATTTAGTTTTTCCTTTTTTTTTATTTGTTTGGAATGATTTATTTTTGAATACATTTCAAGTGATTATTAATTTTAAAATATTTTTTTAATAATTGAAATTAACAGAACTTTAATCACTAGAACTAAAAATCAAGCACTCTAAGAAGATAAGAGTTAATTTTTTTTTCGAATACATAATAAGTATAATAGATATTAATTTAAAATGGTTTTGTTTTAATTAAATATGAGTTTCTGGTCAGTGGTCATAATTAATTTATGAATAGTAATTGCTATATTTACATTTGCACTTCTGTTACAAATTTATTAATAATAATTGCAATATTTACATTATTATTTATTTTTCTGTTACAAATAAAATACTTCTATATTCTTTGTTAGGAATGAAATTATGTTCTTGGAAATAATGAGCAATTACTTCCTTTTTCATCCTAAGCGGATCCCAACTGATTTCTTCCTTTTCAGCCTCTCCTACCACTAAAATTTTTTACTTAGATTGTTATTAGGCATAATGAATACCTAAATTATTTTTTTTCAAAAAAAAATTAGTCAAATTGCACACAAAGACAACAGTATAGCAATATTTAAAAAATGCAGCCAAAGGGAAAATAATTAAAAACCTTCCTCTAAAAAATAGTCATTTCAAAAAAATTCTTTAAAATTTTTCATCCAAACTGAGGCTACAAATCCAAGAAAATATATAATAGAAAAATAAGTTTCAACAAACAACAAATAAAGAACCAACGATAGAAAAGAAATGTAGTAAAATTTATACTTACAATAGGAAGAGACTGGCAATTAGTGTTCTTGTCACAATCATTGAAAGGCCAAGCAGAGGCTCCTTGACCATCCAATGTTCCACCACCTTTCACTATCAACTTGTTTAAATATCGAAAAGCTATCCATTCCTCAGTATTTAAAGAAGGTCCCCCTGGAGCCTTTAAATCTCCTGTTATCAAAAATGTTATTGGACCTTTGCATGGACCTGAAAATTCCACTGTTCCCAACATGTAAACTCCTTTAGGGATATATACTCTTGAAATTCCTTTCTGGTTGCAAGCGTCGTTCCATGCTTTCAAAAAAGCCTAAACACACATGCGTATGCATACACATGTAAAAATTACTCAGAGAAAGAGTGAATAAGAAGAAATTGCAAAAGAACACATAAAAATGCATATTAATATTTCCGGCATTAATACTTACCTTTCGGTTGTCTGTCCGGCCATCGGCAACGGCACCATAATTTCTGACATTGAAAATCTTTGCATTGTAAGCTCTGGTGAGGGATACCAACAGGAATAACATTGCAAAGAAAACTCTAGCACAACCAAACTGCGGAGCCATCTCTACCAATGTCCCTATGTTTAATTTTGATGTTCTAATAACAAAATGGGTCCAATTTAAATGTGGCTATTTGTATGGAGTTGACAAAGGAATTTTATAAGAAAGTTTTTGATTCCTGTCCAAACTCAGGAGTAGAAAGTTTTTGCCTTTTTGGGTATGTTCTGATATTTTTCCTGATTGATTACTGTCAGGGATTTCTTACCAATTTTTACATAAAAAAAGTTTCAATGAATCTTAATTTAAGTTTTAAGGTGATTCTTAGAGGTTCTTTTACTGTTACACTTTAATTTTCTTGAATTTTGTAATTAAAGCCCTTAATCAATGATTAAGATTAAGGCATAAATGTCTCTCTTCCATCTTTACTTTGCGTGAAAGACAATGCATTTGTCCCTCCGAATGTCTTACTCATAAATAACTTGATTTTTTATCCGAATTGTGATGGAGATATGAATGGATGTTAAATTTTGAGAACAAGGATAGATATAATTTTAAATTTTTTTATTAGATGAAGAAATGGAGATGATTAATATAGTTACCATATACTCGTACTTTATATATTTATATATATTTAGTTAATAGATTTTTTATTAAATACTATAAAATTTTATTTTAGATTAATTAAAATTAATATATTTTTATCTAAAAGTATATATTTATAAAAAATTACATAAATGTGAAAAATAACAGTAAAAAATATAAAATTTTATTCTTTGAAAAAACCTACAGTCATAAAAATTATTCGTGCATGAATGAGAATGAAGATAAATTTAACATTTTTATGAGGAATGCATGCTGGAATATACATAATATAAAAATTTAATGATGAAATTAGAGAGTGATTTACCCATCCCATACTTTATCTATTGATATCTCTATTTGTCCTCTCAATTTTCTAGAATCAAGTATTTCATCTTTTTTCTTTCTTGATACAAAATTTCATTTATATTTTGGTCAAGAAAAAAAAAATGCTGAATGGTCTTTTGTTTTAATTTTATATCTATAATCTATAACATAGACAAAAGTAAGTATGTGAAAAATCTTTTGAATTGATAAAAATGTGCATGTTTATTTATTATATTTCTAAAATGCCATTTGTAGCATGGATGCAGAGAAATTTATCAATGGATGAAAATAGATATATTTATTCATTATATTTTCAAAATGTCATTTTAAAATATTTTTAATTTAATATTTATAAAAAAATAATATTACAATCAATTAAAAATTGTATTCAATGCTAACTTTAATTAACTAAGTTTTAATCCAATTCACATGTTAATATTAATCAGGGTTAATTTGAAACAAAAGTATAATCTTAATAGTTATAATTACTATTTAATTTTTTGAAAGAAATTACTATTTAATTTTTATTAACTATTTAATTGTGATTATTGTCAAAAGTTAGACAATCGATTTAATTATATACTACTTTTGTGTTTTTTTTTTTGTTTTTAATGTTTTTCACTTTTTTTTTTTGAAAATTCTTTTTAATGTTTTCAATTCTTAAATTTAGAGGTGTTTAGTTCATGGATTTTAATTTTTTCTTTTGGAATCTAATTTTTCGTTATCTATTTCTTAATTTGGTTGAAAAATTTTCCCCCAAAACATAAATCTTACATTTTCAACCTGTCAAAAAGGAAAAAGATTAAGGGAATTAAAACCATCATCTCCTTGAGTTTTTTTACTAAGATTTAAGAGAAAAAGTGAAAATGTTTTTTCATTTACCTTCAGTAAATTACATTTTCAAATTATATAAATAACGTTATTTATCTTAGAAATATAATAATTTTTTATAAGATATTATGAAATAGTTTTTTTCTTAATTTATATTAAACTAAGATCATATTTTTTGGATTAAAATCGTGATCTTCATTATATTTTCAACAAAAACCATGAGTTTAAGATTAAAAACGTGATCTTTATTAAAATTATATTATGAAAAATTATTTTTTTATAGCTCAAACAAAGACCATGGGAAAAAATATATCTTTGTTGAAAATATAACAAAGATCATGTTTTTAATCTAAAAAATTAATCTTTATTTAAAATATATTAAGAAAAAATTTTATTGTTTAGAATTCTATAGTTTCAACAAACTTAATGTTTTCAAGATTAAAAAAACGACCTTTGTTGAAAATATATTATGAAAAAATTTTAGATACAAAAATTTATTTGCTTTTAACAATTAAAACGAATACTTTTTTAAAAAAGACGACGTTTATTGCAAAAGAAAAATAATCTTTTTTATATTCAATACCTTTTCTTACTTCAAAATGTTATCTATAAAAATGTTTCTCTTCTTAACCTTTATGGCCATCTGACATCATTTACGTTGAAACAATTAATGTTAGAATAGTAATTAAACTCCATGCAACTTAATAAAATCTATATAAATATTTTTAAAATATTTAACTAAATATATATAATTTATAATTAAAATTTTTTATAAAATGTTAAATAAATAAGTTATTTTTATATTTTCATGTTAGTTAAGTGTTATTAAAGATGATAATGGATCGAGTCAAGACGAGTTATTTACTTGTTATTAAGAATAATATATAAAGTAAAAAACTTACATCCCTATACCCAAATACAAAAATTTTACATTCTCTAAATAAAAAAACTCTAGGAATCACCCGTTACCCTTCAATATCACTTTTCCTCTAAATCTAAAAATCTATGAATCAAATGCCCCCTTAATGTTGTCTGTTTATATATTAACAGTGATTCTTATTTCTAATTAGAAATATTGTATAGACAAGACTTGTCATTGGACAAGCTAATTTAGTTAAATTGATTTGATTCAATTTAGGTTATTTTGGATCTTAAAAAATTTCAATCAATTTCGAATTTAGATTATTTTAAGTTTGGATTGCTTTAGATTCAGATTATTTTGAATCTCAAATCATTTTCAATTTTGATAATTCAAATTTGATACTTGTAGATATCGAATTTTGTTTGAATATACTAGATTCAATCATGTTTTCAAGTTCTATTTATTAATATTAAAATTAATAATTAATTAAATATATTAATAAAAAAAATTTAAAAAGGGAACAATGGTGTCGTTCACGGCACCAGTGAACCCATACCCTATCTCTACTAGCACCATGCCCCATGAAACCATCAGCCGTCCACTCTCTTGTAGCCTTAGCCACACCTTACCAAACCATCTACTCCTCCCTTTGAAGCTCTTAAATACCACACATTTTTCTCTAAGCTGAAAGAACCCCAAACATCGATCCCTCTCACCCCAACACTTTGCACCTTCATACCAAGTGCTCATGCGTTCACTCGTGTGAGATCAGACCTCTATTCAACCTTCACCAAGCTTCAAACATCCCACTAGACCATAGTTCCACCCTTAGACAGATCTAACACCTAGCCTCGCACCTCACCACCCCTAGCCTCGTTCCTATGCACCACCAACCTTTACCTTAACCCAGGCATTAACCAAACAAAAAACCACTAGAAAACAAACCAAAAAAAAAATCAACCATAAAAAAATAAAAAAACATAAAAAAATTACAAACATAATCCTTCTCGTAGGAAGGAACCATTAATGCCAAAGCCCTTGTAAAAAGAAAAAAAAAAGGTTTAGTTTATAAAAAAAAAAAAAACTAAAATTTCAAACCTTGATCTTTGTGGATTGAGACTATTCTCGATAAAACGGAGGTCGGATTAAAGCTCATAAGGATAGAGCAAGCTTTTTGGCAAATTTTACAATTTTTTGATGACTGGACTGACAGCCGATGTCTGTTGGTGGCAAAACAGGGAGTGGCTGACAAAGCTACCGAGGACCCTCTCCCCATTTAGAGAGAAAAAAAAAGGAAAAACGATGCCATTTAGGAAGAAACAAAATGATGTCGTTTTGAGCCCTAAAAGGATCCGTGCATTAGCTCTAACCCGATTTGGGCTCTGTGCACCCGACCCGACGACTGAGCATTCCTTAGCCTTTAACCAGTTTAGTTAAACTAGATTGGACTGGACCGAACCTCCGCACCACCAATCTTACCAAATTGGCATTGATTGGACTGTTGATCGGTCCAGTTCTGATTTTTTTTATATTTTTTATATTTTTATATTATTTATATTATTTTAGTTTTATTATTGTTATTTATGCATGTTTAATACCTTTAAATTTTTTAGAATAAATATTTGCTGTTTTATAATAATAATTATTAATAATATAAATAAACAAAATAAATAAATAAAGAGTAATAAAGTTAAAGTTTTTGATAATTTTATAAAATTTTTTAAAACAAACCTTATTAAATAATATATAATAAATAAAATTATAATAACTAAATTATAATAACAATAATAAGAATGAAAAATGATTTCAATTTTATTTTTTAAATAATAGTAAAATAAATTAAAATAATAAAACAATAATAAAATAAATTAAAAAATAAATAAAAGAGAATAATAACTAAAAAATGCTAAAAAAAATCTCTAAAAAAGTGATAATAAGAATAAAGTGATAAAAAAACTTTTCCTACCTAAATTACAAAGGGAATAAAAATTGTCTTTTAAAAAAATATAAGTTTACCTAGATGTTGAGAAATTATTAAATAATAAGAATATAATATAATAAACAATAAATAAATTAATAATATTATTATTAATTAAATTTTATAAAAAAAATATATGAAAAGTTTTTAATTAATTTTTGAAAATCATAAAAACTGAACTTAATTTGAAAGTCTGCTACATGTTAGGAATTTTTATAGATGTTCACGTTTTTAAAATTAAAAAATCTAAATCCTAACCCTCTAAATCTTAAATTTCAAAGTCCTAAAATCAAAATCCTAAAATTTAAACTTTAAACATCCAAACTCAAAAATCAAAACCCTAAAATCAAAACCCTGAACTCTCAAACTTTTAAAACCATGAAATCCAAAACTCTAAAAATTATTAAACCCTTAAAACCCTAAAATCCAACTCTAAAAACTTCTACCTTTAACTCTAAAATCTGAAACCTTAAACCCTTAAAACCCTAAATTCTAAACCCTAAAACTCAAAACCATAAATCCTTAAAAACCCCAAAATTTTAAAACCCTAAAATTCAAAATAAAAAAAATCTCAAAACCTTCAAATGAGGCCCTTAATTCCAAAAGTTTATCAGGACCCTAAATTTAACCTAAAACCCTAAATTTGGTACACAACCCCAAATCATCATCCAAAAATCATTCAAATTTTAAAATCTCGACCTAAGCTTAAACCAAGACCATTCCAAAATCCTAAAGATACGTATAAAAATCACATTTAAAATAATTTATTCTCGAATGTCGCTTAAACAATGGGATATTTAAGAAACTTTATTTCATTAAAATTTTCATGTGAGTCCTTAATTCGCATTAATAAAGGGATTAAACAAAGAAAAGAATAAATATAATAAAATCTTAAATATAAATAGTCGCACCTAAACTCTACCTATTTGTTGGAGAGTTAATGTGGTCTTATTATATTTAAGAACCTAAATTTCAAAATTGCATTTCATCATTACACATAACATCTATTAATGTATCTATTTATTATACTCAATTCGTATGTTTATCCATTTAATTATCGTTTGTTATCTAATAATACTATTATTGATATTTTTGTATAAAAATGTTTTTAATTTAAAAATGTAAAAGAAAAAACAAAAATAATACTATAAAAGAAATAATTTTTGGTACTCTGTCTAGATGTTAAAGAGTCACCAACAATGATCTTTTACAAAGAGTATTATTTTTATTTTAAGGAATATTGTGTTAAATCTTAAATAAAAAGAGTTATTTTAAATTCTACCTAAATATTAAAAAATTTTAAGATAATTCTTTAACTTAAAGATTTACTCAATATTCTTAAATAAAGAGTTCTAGCAAAAATTTATGTTTTAAATGAAGAGAATTAGTATTAAATTTTAAATCAAAATCATTTCATTTAATACCGAAAATAACGTATAATTAATTAGTACCAATTTATAGAGGTTGTGGAGGTGCTAATCTTTTTTCACACGTAATCAACCCCTGAGCCCAATTTAATTTTTCGTAGATCAAAATTTATCTTTGTGATAAATTTTAAATTCGTTTTTATAATTTTATTAAAAAGATAAATTTTTTGGTAATCAATCATATCCTAAAAAAAATTAGTGACGATTCTTCTTATTTTTCTTGATTTAAAATTTTTTTTGTCTAGCAATTCCAAAATCATTATAATAATACTCAAATTATTTGAATTCAAGAAATTAAAATTCAAGTAAAAACTTTTATTGTACCGCTTCGTCCTTTCAAACGAGACTTAAATTACTTAAATCTCAAGTTCTATGTCCCCTTGAAAATGATGATTTTTTGAATGCTACCTACAATGAGATATAATATTATTTTATCCCATATATTTTGTTGAGGAAGGCTAGGTTGGATTCTGGCTTTGCTTGGCTAAATACTTAAGGATTTAACATTTGGATTAAATCTCAATTAAGGATATAAAATTTAATTTGATTCAATTTAAGATTAAATTTTTTTAAAATTACTCAAATAAAAATGTTTTAACAGTTGTGATACACACACGCCGTTAACTCCATTAATTAGAATAGCCGGCCAAAAAAAAATAATAAATGGTAAAAAAAAAAACACACGTTTGATAGCTGACTTAAAGTAAAAACTAAATAAATAAATAGAAATTTTTAATTTTTTTCTTTTATTTTCTTCTCAAATACTTTTTTTACCAGTTCACCCTTTCTCTCTAAATCATCGTTTATCTAGTTTTAGATCCTACCCAAAACACTTTGAGAACCCAAAATTCGATGTCCGGCAATGGCTGCTGCCTCCAACCATGATCACCTAGCGATGATACAAAATAGAAACAAGAGGCTTCAATTCTTTCTTGGCATTAGTATTTAAGAAAAAAAAAATACCACTCTTTTGTTTCACTGAATCCTCACACGCACGACACACAACAAAAGTAAAGACCTCATTTTCCATATCTGACTAAACTAGACCAACACCAATTCCCATTTTTTTGTTTTTGCTTTGGCTTCTCAATTACCGTTTCTTTACTCATTGCAAATCTTTTATTAGATAGGCTCAAACTAAGAAAAGAAACCAAAAAAAAAAAAAGTTTTTATTGGATAGATTCAAACTTAGAATAGAAAAAAAAATCAGTTGTTAATTTTTTTAAGGAATTATATATAGTTTTAAAGTTGAATTATTTTAAGTTAAAAGAAATTTGTTGGTAATTTTACATGATTGGTCCGATTATGTGGGATTTAAATGATTAGATTTGGAAAAAAAAAAACAGCTCATGGGTGATTTAATCCTTTACAAAGAGAAAAAAATTGGTATATTTTCTTTCTCTCTCAAGTTGATTTTTTTAATTTTGGATTCTGAGATTTGATATTTGGGTATTATCATGTTTTCTTTTTATTTTCTAGAAATTGATTATATTTTGACAAAGAAAAACAAAGAGAGAGTAAAAGACATAGGGTTTTTTTTTTCCATAAATTTAGGGTGATTCAACAGCACAACCTTTCTATTCATTTTTGTGATTTCTCTCTATTTATTTAGTGTTTTTTCGGTTTCTCTTTTTTTTTTTTTAATTTATGTTAAAAAACAACCTTGAAAGTTTCCTTTATAAATTTTTTAATTTTTTATTCAATTTAACTTCTTTTGCTTCTACATCTACGTTTTGTTTTGGGTTCTAGTTGCTTTTGTTTTTTTTTTAGTATTAATTTCTATTTGTTTCTCAAGATTATTAATAGAATTAGTTTCTTCATTAGTTTTTTGTTTGAATTCTTTTTGAATTTTAATTTTGACTTAGGGTTTACAATGTGTTTACCCTTTGTCACACCACTTGTCATGCCACATGTGCAAAAATAACATGTCAGTAGTACATTTCAATATATCAAGCTATTAAAGGTGAATGTAAGCGTATTTCTGTCTAAAAATTTTTCTTTGAGCAATTTTGAAAACATTTGATCTTAAATTATATCAAATTAAATATTATATCATTAATTAAGATTTCATTCAAACGTTATATCTTAGTGCATTTAACTGGTTTGCTTATTCAAGAAGTATTAGATTGGGCCTCTAACGTGATCGACTTGACCTATATAAAGAGGAGCATCAAAGGTTTTTCGAAGATTTTTTTATGATCAAGTTAATATGATATGTTAGAAGAAAAATGAAAAAAAAAAAAAAAGAGGATAAGATAATAATATCAGATATTATACCTATTGCAATCCTTACTTGTCTGTCTTATTATAAATGATTGACAAACATTAGAGATTTTAATCTTTCAATTGATTATGTCTTTGTTAGATGGTGTCAATCTCTCATAATATCACTTACAATAATTATATTATAATTAATCAATTAAAATTTAAAATTATATAAGATCTACATAACTAATGTGTAAAATCTATATTTACAAATGAACTTTTTCTATAATTATTAATTATGATTTGCTAATTACCAAATTATAATAAAATTACGGATAAAATGCTGTCCCGCCGTTGAGCTGCTGTGGAAATATACCATCTCTCATTTGAACCAAGTAGGTTCTAAGGGAATTGGGCTTTAGGTCCAAAATTTCTAAGGAGTCAACTGGAAAGTGCCAGTCTCAATGCAGTGGAAGTAACTTCTCACCGTTAAGATCCTCTAAACGTGATTGGATTTAGGACTCATTGTATCGCCTCCCCTCTCAAACGAGGCTTAAATTAATAACGAGCATGATACCTTCATAAGGAAAAAGTAAGAACGCTTTAAGGTGAAGTAGAGGAAGGCTTTGAACAGGTTCACTGTCGGTAATAGTAATACTAGTACAATTGACCCTTTCTAAATTTGAACACGCGACGATATGCAATTATCGTTGCCTTTTCTTTCTTCCTCCTTTTCCTCAACATGTACATAACACAATGACAAAAAGAAATTTTATTTTTTTAACTAGAAGCTTCTCGATGAAAATCGGTCGTAGCATTGTTGGCAAGTCCCGATCTTCCTTAAAATAATATTATTAATAATAATTTAAATCTAAAATTCAATTTAATTTAATCATATAATTACGTAATATTTAATAAATTCAAATTTTAAATCTAAGCATAAATAATTTTTTTACATAAAAATAAGAATATTAATAATAATTTTAATTTTAATTTTAATTTAATTAGTTTTTATAATTTTCTTTTAATATGTCACATTCAACATATTTATGATTCAAAATTTAGTATTTGTAATATTTTTTTTATCAATAAATTATAATTTTTTTACCAAAAATATAATATTAATAATAATTTCATTTTAAAAAAAAAATAATAATAATAATATTCTTCTTTGTTAATTAAAACTATTAATTTCATTCACCCCAAATTAGACAATTTATTGTGGCCAAAGGGGCAGTTTGCGAGACCTTGACTTTAATTAATGCAATACTTTAATACAATTAGGTCAGCCCTAAAAAACGCGTGTCCTTTGAGCTAAAATAGTGGGAGTTGGGAAACTCACTAAATATTCATCAAGGATTCGGACATCCATTCATGATTTAGCAAAAGCTTTGAAAATCTGTCATTGAAAACTCTTTGAAAGAAATGTAAATGAATTAGAGCATGCCGTCCAAAACAAATCACATATATATATATATATATGTATATGTACCCAATAAGATTTATCATATAAAATTTTACGGGGATAATTTTTTGAATGATACATAAAATAATTTTTTTTAAAAGGGTATGATGACTTCTTATAGTTACAAAATAGAGTATCTTAAATTTATTTAAATATCAAAATTATTTAAATTATAATTAAAAATATAATCAATTTAGAGATATGTTCTTAAAAATTAAAAATCTGAACTATAAATTTTATCTTCATAATAAATAATTTTAATTGTTTACCTAATAACTTTATTTAAAAAATTATTTAATTATGAAAATCTTTTAACATGTTTAAAAATTACAAAAATTATAAATATTTTTGCAGATAAAAATGATCTAAAACGAAGACATATCATTTTTTTTCTTTCAAAAAAGTTTATTTTTTATGACAAATGTTTGAATATAATTTTGAGAAAAAAAACTAATTTAGATGTAAATACCCATATTAAATGGGTAAAATTATTCAGAACCTTGGATCGCAATCTAGTAATTAAATAAATAAACATACTTATGTGTATGTTATTTGCCAGTTCAAAATTATTTGAGCAGAGATTTTAATTGAAGGATAAGGCTTTTTATTTAAAAGAAATTTTTTTATAAAAAATATTTATATAAGTATTTAATTTGTTGATAAAATATTAATTTGATGATTGATGATAAGGTGCGAAATTGCCTTGATTGTAAAAATCTAGTTTTAAAAAATTAATGTTGATAAGGTGCAAAATCAAGTCATACACTCATACCGCTCTCCATCTGTATCAAAGAAAAACTCTTTAAATATTTGAGTAATTTTCGTTATACTCTAAATTTCAACTATGATTAGTCATATATTTGAAAAAATAATTATTGCAAAAAAAAAAAAAAAAACAGTTAGAGCTTCTAGCCAAAAGAGACCTTTTCATAACGGAAGTCTCTACGACCATCATTATCCAAAGCATCAGTCAAAGATTTGCGGTCGTATATATTATTTATCTTTTTTTTTTCTCCTTCCTAAAGTTGGCTATACTAAAACTACTTTGCATAGCGATGTTGACTTTCTTACTAACATTTGTTTTCAAGGAATTCTTATGGGCTCGTCAACATATGATACTCTAATTAAATGTTTAATTAAGACTCATGACCGTAATTTTTCTAAATTTTATAATTAAGAAACAAAATAAAATAAAAGAATTGGACTTTATATCCCAAATAAACATGTATATAAATTATGTTATGGAAGCATCACTCACATGTAATTTTTTATTATAATTTTACATTATTTAATCATGATAAAGAACTATATAAAAATTCAACTTTTAAATATAATTAGACTATAAGATTCATATAATATTTTGGAGATATTACACAATTCAAAATTACGATTCATTAATTTTAATGCAATAATTATAAGTGGTATGCTCTCATTATATATAATTATTTGAAACCAAACATCTTAAAGTAAAACTAAACCTAAAAAGCTAATGAGATCTTATATTAATAGAAAAGAAAAGACAATAAAATTTTGATATTTCAAGTTCAAATCTCATTAATTGATTAAATTTTAAGTTGGATTTATATGATTTATCTAGCTACATATAATTACTTAATTTGTTTGGTTAATTTAATTTATTTATACCTATAATATTTTCCACTATTAACATAAAAAAATATTAAAAACGTGTGAATTCAATTCATATACTTTTTTTTACTAATAACCATACGATAAAGTCATCTCCTTCCAAAAAAATAAAAATAAAAATCATCCAGAAAATATAGATATTATTGTGTAAAATATGAAATTCAAATGGGTTGAGGTCAAATCATACACCATTAAATATATATATTTTTTAAATTATAATCTACTCTTAACCGAAATCTCTATGTAAATGATTAGATAAAATGAATTTATTCTCAATTTTAAACAGCAAAAAATTTGCTTTTACAATTGCAATTGCAGTCAATGGTATCATAATGGTCAATCATAATCACATTATCAAAGTGGACGCCAATCACGACCAATATTTATGACTTAATCAGTCCGATAATCAATCTTTTTACGAAATATTAATTGGCATAAATATTTAAACGACGTGATAATCGTTGCTCTGAACTCCCAACTATTTTTCATTCGTCAGCCTCAGAATTGGAGACGAAGATTCGGGTCATGTCAAGCGCGCAGCGCCAACAATTGCATACACGTGGGTTTGACTGACTACATGTATAATACATACATTGCATTTCAGCGGCAATTTTCTGTCATGTGCAGTTGAATTAATAAACACATATACTTTTGACCCAATCAATTTTTTTTTTCAAATTTTGGTCCTTCTAGACTGCTTAGAAAGCATAGCGGTCAAACAATCTCATCTCTCTCAATTCTTCCTTTAGATTTCAACCATCGTACTAGTTTGCATTCTCTCTTTCTTCTTTTGGTAATCCACTTCTATATAAGTGGATGTGCAGAAACTACCCAAATCATAGGACAAAAACAATTAGATTGTTTTCTTTTCAATCTTTGTTCAATATAACAATTTTAGTTTCGTACATACGAAAATTTCGAGTGCCTAATTGTGCAATTCAAGCTAAAAAACTCTGAGTTTACACTTGTTGGCTCGTGCAATTTTGATATGGCAAGTGGTAGAAAGCCAATGAAGATTGTGATCATCAACACCAAGTATGTAGAGACAGATGCTACAAGCTTTAAGTCAGTGGTACAAGAGCTAACCGGTAAAGATTCAAGAGTTACGAGCAATCCATCGAAGCCTAGAAGCCGGTTTTACCACGAGCAGATAAACAAGAAAGAAGGGAATCCAGGTGGTGTTGGCAGCTCTAGAGGCGATTCAGTTTTGATGAAAAATTTGTCGTTCAGGGAATTCGAAAGGTTGCTAAAGGAGATGCCTCCGGTGGATGATTTATTATGGAATATGGACTGAGTAACTTCAATTACATTCACCTATATTTTCATGTGGGGAGGGCTAAATTACAGCGCCAGCTTGAATATATGGCCACTTATTCATTCATTATTTTTTATCCTGTATCCTATATATTCCTATGTATATTCTAATAAATTATACAGTTATTTGATCTCTTGTTCTCTTTTTCTCTCTAATTTCTCTCTTTCCTGCCCTTTGTCATGTGATTATAAATTATGGGGGCTGCATCTCCCAGTGTTTCATATATGAATTGATTGATAATCGTTCATCAGCTCAACTGTTAATGATAGGAAGGTTGTTTGGAATCCTGGAAAAGGGCTAAATACCAGAAGCTGAAACTGTAAGCCTGTACCAGTAGCTTAAAAATTTGACAGCAGAATCCTGGAAAATCCAGACAATGAATATTGGGCGAAAATTAACTCATGAAATTTGCAAAAATAAATATAGAAACGAAACTTAGCCAAAAATCATGTCATCTGTCATCAGAACACTAAACTTTTAATTTCAATTATTAAAATTTAATTTTTATCAACCTCCATTGTAAAAAAAAAATGATAATAATATTTTTAATTTGCAGATTTCCTTTCGATAGGAAGTATATATGTAATAATTACTGCTGCAAAAGTCAAAAAGTTTGTCAGAAATTGCCTTGTACTAGAAGCAAGCCTTTCGTGTTACTTCATGGGTTGCTTGTTCAACTGGTAACATGTTTGAAATTGAAACATATATCTATCTTATCTTAAACTAGAGACTAAGACACTATCTAAATGTAAGTTTGCTTTGGCTTCCTTTGTGGACCAAGTTAACATGGCAGAAAATTTTGAAATTTTTTATATTGGCATCTCATCACACCACGATATCACCAATACGGTAATTCGTCAATAGTTTTCCTTTTTTTTTTTTTTTTCAAATGCAAATTGATATATGTAGAATTGCAAAACAACATGAACCACAGATAATTGGATATAGTTTAACCTATAGAGAGAGACTGAAGAACAAAGCTAAGAATAAAAATGGATACAAAATCTTAATAAATTGAGAAAAGCAGTTGGAAAAAAATTAAGTGTCAGCAACCGCAATCATTGACTCTCTAGAAAATTAAAAAATTATTTATTTTTTACAATTTGTAATGGTTGACGCTCTGAATTGAATTCAATAAAGCTGGAACTTCATCTGTAGCATTTACAATTTTTCCTTATTAATTCTCTAGATCTTCAAGTTTTTGTACTATAACAGAACAAATTGTTTAAAATTACGTACATATTGCACTTTTAATCCCAAAAAAATGTTTTAAATTGATGCCGCAACAAAACGATGCAGCTTTGGAAGAAAGAACCACTAACCGGAAAAGATCGGCCATTGAATTTCGAAGTCTGAATAGTTCATTGTATAAAGGCTTTACAATTCGGCCTTTCTTAACGTTGCTTACTGTTAAAATGGCCCAATTTGGTTGTGCCAATTTGAAATCCTTTCTTGGCATGAAATTCATTCAGTGGTAAGTATTTTTTGAAAAATAAATACAAGAAATTATAATAAAAAGTATATGAACTTGATTATTTATCAAAAAAATATTACATTTTCTTTGGTCCAAAATTTCATTTGGAGGGTTCTTCTCATTTGGAAAAATTAAAAGCGATTTTGTATTCTAAGACAGATGAGTAGAAACTAGAAAGTGTAAAGAAGAGTCAAATTCAGATATTTTCACATGCCACTTTAAGCCCTAATAATAGATAATATATAGATCTACAATTTTGGATATGATCTATATATAATGATATAAATGAAAATGACACACATTAAGATTATATATTATAATGACTTTTGATGTAAGAGCCATTTATATGCTTATTATATTTCATATATTAATGGGTGTATTAATTATCGAATAATAATAGAAATATAATTTGAGTCCGCACATGTAAAATTTAGAAATATAAAGTTGTCAAGTTCTTTAATATTTAAAATTAGACACATTATCAATAAGTGATTGATTCAATCGATTAAGATTCGTCTTTTTCGAGGAAAAGATCTTGAATTTGAGTATTGTCAGTGATAACTTGTTAGGATCATCTCGAATGCATGACTTGTAGTTACTTATCTTAGATTGTCAGGTACAGCATATCTTATTTTGATCTGAAAAACTGAATAATCTATTTATCCTCAAATTTTTTCTACCACAAAATTAGATACATTGATTTAACCAAAAAAAATACATTTATTTATTTATTTATTTCATCATAAAAGATAAAATGAGAATAAAAGTTACTTCAAAAAGCAAACATATATAATTTGACTTTTATAATTTACAAAATTCTTTAATATGATATATGTAATATTATAATATAATATAATATAATATTCGAAATTAACACCGTTAACTGAAATAGCTAGACTAGCTTCATATGTAGCATAATGATATAGCATGAAATGTTTCATCAACACGAAATAGTTATATCAGCATAAATAGCATAGTTGATATTGATATAGAATTCACGTATCATACTTTTTAAAAATATAAAAAGTTTTTATTTTTGAAAATAAAAAATTAAAAAAGCCTATAAAATTTTAAAAAATCTAAAAAGCCTATGAAGTTTTATTTATAAATAAGTATAAATTTTTTATCCTGTATCCTTTATATTCCTATGTATATTCTAATAAATTATAGAGTTATTTGATCTGTTGTTCTCCCTTTGTCTCTAATTTCTCTCTTTCCTGCCCTTTGTCATGTGATTATAAATTATGGGGGCTGCATCTCCCAGTGTTTCATATATGAATTGATTGATAATCGTTCATCAGCTCCACTGGTTAATGATAGGGAGGTTGTTTGGAATCCTGAAAAAGGATTAAGCACCAGAAGCTGAAAATGTAAGCCTGTACCACTAGCTTAAAAAATTGACAGCAGAATTGAAAAATCCAGACAATGAACGTTGTGCGAAAATAAGCGCATGAAATTTGCAAAATAAATGTAGAAATGAAACTTAGCCAAAAATCATGTCTTCTGCCATCCATAAAATACTGAATTTTTAATTTTAATTATCAAATTTTAATTTTGGTCAAACCCAGATATTAAAAAAAATATATTAATATTTTAATTTGCATATTAGATTTCCTTTTGATAGGAAGTATATATGTGATCATCACTGCGGCAAAAGTCTAAAAAAATTTAGTCAGAAATTGCCTTGTACTAGAAGCAAGCCTTTCGTGGTTACCTCCTGGGTTACTTGTTCAACTAGTGATCATAATTAGTAACAGCTAACATGTTTGAAAGTGGTTACCTCCTGGGTTACTTGTTCAACTAGTGATCATAATTAGTAACAGCTAACATGTTTGAAATTGAAACATACATCTTATCTTAAACTAAAGACTAAGACACTATCTAAATGTAAGTTTCCTTTGGCTTCCTTTGTGGAACAAGTTAACATGGCAGAAAATTTTGAAAATTTTGATATTAGCCATCTCATCACACCACAAATATCACCGATATGGCAATTCGTCAATAGTTTTCCTTTTTTTTTTTCAAATGCAAATTGATATATGTAGAATTGCAAAACAACATGAACCACATCTACAGATCATTGGATATTGTTTAACCTATAGACAGAGACTAAAGAACAAAGCTATGAATAAAATAGATACAACATCTTAATAAATTGAGAAAAGCAGTTGAAAAAAAATTAAGTGTCAGCAACCGCAATCATTGACTCTCTAGAAAATTAAAAAATTATTTATTTTTTACAATTTATAATGATTGACGCTCCCAATTGAATTCAATAAAGCTGGAATTTCACCTGTAGCATTTACATTTTTTTTTTTATCAATTTCTTTAGATCTTGAATTTTTTGTACTATAATAGAACAAATTGTTTAAAATTACCTGCGTAATTCACTCTAACCCCAAAAAAATGCTTTAAATTGATTCCACAACAAAACAACACAGCTTTTGGAAGAAAGAACCACTAAGAGATAAGATCGGCCATTGAAATTCGAATTCTGAATATTTCATTGCATAAAGGCCTTTATAATTCGGCTTTTCTTAACGCTGCTTACGATTAAAATGGCCCAATTTGGTGGTGTCAATTTGATTGGGTCCAATTTGAAATCCTTTCTAGGCGTGAAAAGTCCTTTGGTTCCTATTTCCTATTATCATTTCGAGTGACATCAAATTTATTATTTTTGAAAAATAAATACAAGAAATTATAATGAAAAAGTATATGAACTTGATTATTTAATATAAACAAACATCGTATAGATATACAAATAGTTACATCTAATAATATATAAAGTACTGTTATAAAAAAAAAAAAAACCAACTCTGTTCAACTATCTTCCTTAATTTGAGCTGAGATATTAAACCAAGTGTTTGCTTTTAATAGTGGTTGCTTAGTTAAGAATGCATGAATGGATAAAGTTGACATGTGAATGAATTGTAATTGAATAACTTTTTTACGTGACGAAGCTAAGCAAAGACATGAGTCAGATATTGAAGATTTTTGGTCAGCCAATTGAATGGGAGTTAGTACATTATGGTCTACCCTCTCTGGTAGATCTCCATAAAATCATCCACTATTTATGGCCCATCCATTTTGCTTTTGAGAATAATTAGTTACCCACTTTTGTCCATGGAGCTTTTGATAAAAAAATATTTATTTTTATCAATTTAATTCATGTGTTAACTAAAAATATATACTTGAAAGAAAACCAATTTGAATGCACGACTCTCATAATTTGATCTTATCCTGATTTTGGAATTGAAAATTTTTTCTATTTCTAGATTTTTAGCTTCCGAAAAAAATCTTAAGTAATGACTTTTGATGTAAGAGCCATTTATGTGCTTATTATATTTCATGTTTAATGGGTGTATTAATTATCGAATAATAATAGAAATATAATTTGAGTTAAACACGTGTAAAATTTTGAAATATAAAGTTGTTGAGTTCTTAATATATAAAATTAGACGTATTGATTTGATAAAAAAAAATTAGACACATTTATTTATTTATTTCATCATTCAAAAATATAATATGAAAATAAAAATTATTTGAAAAAGGAAACATATGCATCTTTAATGTCATATTTGACTCTTATAATTTACAAAATTCTTTAATATGATAGATGTAATATCATAATATAATATAATATAATATAAAAAGCCTATAAAGTTATATTTTAAAAATAAGAATAAATTTTTTAAAATATTTTTATTTGAAAAAATAAATAAATTTTAGTTTTATACAAATAAAAAATAAACAAAATTAATTTTTTTTAGTTGAGGAAACTATATATTAGAGGTGATAATGATTTAACTCAATTTCAGTTTATTTATTCGAATAATGTATAATATATAAATTTTTAAAAATTTATCTGAACT
Source organism: Durio zibethinus (assembly GCF_047325235.1). NCBI lineage: Eukaryota > Viridiplantae > Streptophyta > Magnoliopsida > Malvales > Malvaceae > Durio > Durio zibethinus. Next base: position 10,795,031 of record NC_143186.1, read on the forward strand.
GAATTTCTTTGAAAAGAATCTAATTTGAATCATATTTTATTAATTTGATTCATTGAATTTTAAATTTTAAAATTTTATATTATTTTAATACAGTTGTTAACATATTTAAATAAATTTAAACATAAAATAATTATTTTTATTTTATAAAAAAAGTAAAATATATAACAACTAATAAAAATATATAACTTAACTAGTTTTTTTTATCCATGCCATGCACATAATTTTTTATTGTATTTTTCATAATTTAAAATTTTAATTTATACTAATTTTTATATTATATATATAAATAAATAAAAATATTTGTAATCATCTATAATTTGTTATTTAAAATTACAAAAATCATCTATATATAAATTTTTATGAAAGAATCCAAATAAGTATTATAAAAGTTTTGAATTATAAAAGTAAAATTACATACAAATTTTAATGAGAAAGTCAATCTCTTATTCACAATTATATATATTCTTAAAAATATATATTATTTTAGTATGTAAACTAACATATGATATATCATAAAGACTTTCATATTTGATTTTGAATCTATATAATACCAAATTTTTGTAACGAAAATTTGATTGCTCTATCTTTATAAAAAAAATATTGATTGTGAGAATAAATTCTAGATATATATTTGATAATTATTTAATTTTAAAATTTTTTAAAGTTTTACAAATGTAATTTATCTAAGTTTAATTTTAAATTAAAATAAAAGATATTGTATAATTTTAAATTGAGATAAATTTTTTTTTATTTTAAATCATAAAAAAATAAAGACAAAAATTGATAAATAACATGATTCAACCCTAAACTTTATTTATTTAAATTTATGTGAATATTGATTTATATAGCGTGAATTTTTATGATTTCTAATATATAGGAATTTAACTTTTAAAAACTATTTAAATTTTGTATTTCATATTCATGAGTAGAGTGAGGTATGCCAAAATTTTTTTAGATTTAAAATAGGATAAAATTTGTATACTTTGAAAGATTTTGATAAATATAAATTTTAAAATTTAAATAATTAATGAATAAAATTATTTAAAATTATTTTACATATCAATAATATAAGTTATTCACTTAAATATCAATGTAAACAAATCTTATCATATTTTTATTTATATTATAATATAATATTATAAATGATATATGATTTTAATATTTTCAATATTTCATCTTTTATCTAAAATTTGATCTAAATTTAGTAAAATATTTAGTATTTATACTTAAAAAGAATCAACAAAAAAAAAATCAATTCAAACCAAACAAATCACTTCCATTTTGAATCTTTTGCTGATTTTTTTTCACCGTTTTACATATGTCATTAACACTTTTCTATAAATTTGGATTATGAAGAAAAAGGCGTTTGAAAAAGACGCGTGACAGGGAGCGAGTGAGGAAGAAAAGAATGCTTTGGTGAATTAAACGTGATTGGTGGGACGGTGATGATTGATTCTTCTCTCCTCCACTGCTCCACCCATTTCTTGATAATCCCCATCTTCCCCACATCCTCTTCATACAAATTGTACCACATTTAAAAAAGAAAAAAAAATTAATACCAACAAATATATATATATATATAAATATTTGACTCAAGTACGAGTATAAATATTTCATAAATTAGAAAATTATATATAAATAAAACAAATTTATTTAATAAATATGTAAAAAAAATCTAAATATTTAATAAAATTATATTTAATATATTATCAATATATAAATTTTATATATTATTAATATATTAAATAATGATATCTCATTACTAAGTAAATATTAAATTTTAAAATTAATATTTAAAAATTAATATTTAAAAAAATTATTTATTAATGAGATATTATGATCTTATTTACTAAAAATATATAAAATTTATAAATTAATAGTACATAAAAAAACTCAAATTTAATTATATAATTATCCGATTATCATAATATATAAAGTTATTATTTATAAATTTTAAAATGTCATTTTGAGTAAACAAACAATTTAAGTATTAAATAATAGTATTACACTTATATTAATTTGATAAATTTTTAATTATAACATAATAAATATATAATAATATTTGTGAAATTAAAAACTTTTTTTATCCAATAAAAAATGTTATTCATTTTCTCATTTTGTTTGTCTTTTATCTAAAAGTTTCCGTCCAAACGACGGAAAGAAATCAAAACATTAAAAAAAAAAAAATCAAAGAAAATGATAATATAGACAAACAAATTGGAAAAAAAATCTCTTTTTCTGAAAAAATGTTCTGATTGTGTTTACTTCTCTATTTTGGTTGGTTTTGATTTTGGAGAAGAAGAAGAAGAGCGATTTTGGGAAGACAAATTTGAGATTTTTTTTATGGGTAATAAGTTGGGAAGGGGAAGGCAAGTGTTGGACGAGAGGTATACGCGCCCACAGGGGTTGTATGTTCATAAAGATGTGGATATCAAGAAGCTAAGAAAGCTGATACTTGAATCGAAGCTTGCTCCATGTTATCCTGGCGATGAAGATTGCTGTTGTGATCTTGAAGAATGTCCAATTTGCTTTTTGGTTTGTAATCTCATTTCTGTGCCTTTCTTGTATAAATTTCATACTCTTTCATCCTTTTGCTTTATCGATCACTGCATATTTGGATGCCTTCTTCGTTCACTGGTTTACTGGTTTTTTGTTGAATGTTACTTCATGTGTAATGATCTTTTGAATTAGTTGTGGTTGAATATAGTACCTTCTGATTACCTCAATGTGAATTCCCTTTTTCCCATTGTATTTTAGTGTTACCCAAGTCTCAACAGATCAAGATGTTGCATGAAAAGTATTTGCACAGGTAAACTATATGTGAATTTTTCTGGCTGATACTTACTAATATCACCAGTTGCATGAAATTTTGACACATTTGGTTTGCACCAGAGTGTTTTTTGCAGATGAAGAATCGGAATTCTACCCGTCCTACCCAGTATCCTTCACAGTGATGAAATTGACTGTACAACTTTTCAATTTTGATTTGTTGTCTATGTAATTGTATTCCAATGTTTGCATTCCTTGACATTTTTAGGTGTCCTTTCTGTAAAACCTCAAACTATGCTGTGGAGTATCGAGGTGTGAAGACAAAGGAGGAAAAAGGGATCGAGCAAATTGTAAGTTCACTCCCTCTTTCTGAAACAAAAAGGTTGTAAAGCTTCTGATTTTAACTAGATAGAAAATGAATTCAATATTCGTTTATGCTATTTAAATTTTTCAGGAAGAACAACGTGTCTTAGAAGCACAAATTAGAATGAGGCAGCAGGAACTTCAAGATGATGAAAGGAGAATGCAGGAAAGACAAGAATTGAGTTCTTCAAGCTCCGGTGTTTCACCAGGGGAAGTTCAATGCAGTTCTGTTGCAGGTATCAATTTATTGTGATTTTTCATTTCTTCTTATTTATTGATTCTTCATTTCCTTTGACATTTTTCTATCTTGAGGAGTTTTCCCTTATATTCTCTTTTATTTGCAGCTCGATCCTCTGATGAGGAGGAAATAGTTTCTTCTCAAGATTCACAGGCTGGCTCAATGATTAGACAACCCTCGCATCCTAGGACAAACAGGTAGGAAGGGTTTTGCTTTTCATCCTCGATAGTATTTGCAGTTCATATCTAATGAGAAAAAAAAAAGGTGCATAGAGCATAGTTGCTAGTTGGTATCCGTGTTAAATTGTCTAATTTGTATTAAAATCTCAAAATTCATGTCATAAGATTGGTCTTAGTTATTAGAACATGTGATTTAATGGACAATACTCATGTCATGAGAGGAAGTTCAAAGAGGATATGGACTGAAACTATAAAAGAGACCTTAATTTTACTAAGATTACTGAGAATCTCGTTGTAATTACAGTGGCATATGTGATCCATATATCTGAGACTTATTTGTTTATTTTTGTTGTTGTACCTTTTTCTTTTTGGGAAGGAGGAAGAAAATCTGCTCATCTATCTTAGATGGCGCAAAGTGGTTAGCGGATGCACTGGACTTTCTTGACTTTTTGCAAAGAATGATACAATCCTTCTTAGTTGGTTCTGAAAGTTCTATTATCTACAAAATAATTATAGTACATAGCAGTGAACCTCTACTTTTCTTTTTGAATGTGAAAGAATGGAGTCTGGTCAGTGGATGTAACAACCGCTTCTGTTGGGGCAAAAGAATGATGCCAACCATTCATAGTTTGTTAATTACAATCCTGTTTTCTATGAAAGAGTTATGGCATAGAGAAAGTAATTAAAAAAGAAAGATATCATGTTTGGTGCATTTTATTGGGGTGAACTTCTGTCTTATTTGCTTTTGAATGAAAAGGATGAGACAATATTTTGTTTTCCACTGCACAAGTACCTACTCTCTCTCTCTCTCAGGCCTAAACGAGGTTATACATTGTTGATTTTATGTTCCAGAAAAATTGTGATTGGATCTTGTTTCACTATCTTGTTTCAAATGCTTAAATTGCAGGGATGATGAGTTGGACCTAGATCTTGAGGAAATAATGGTCACGGAAGCAATTTTGCGGTCAATTCAGGTATGAAACTAATTGCAGAATTTAAGCATTGAGCAGATATAGGGAAACTCATACTCGTCAGTTCAAGTAAAGCATGCTTTTTACTATTGCTATTCTTTCATTGAAAGTTTTTTTTTTTTTTTTAGTTGTTAAAGAAAGAGGCTATTTTTCACATATTAATATGTTTGATCTTTTTAATGGTGTTTACATAATTGTGCTGTGGGAAGATGTACTTGAATAGCCCAACTAAATAACTCATAATGGTGAATAATCTGTAAACTTCCATCTTGACAGAAGCCAAAGGCGTTGTATTTGATTTGAACTTCAATAAATCCATGTACTTTTATGAGGATAAACTAGATTGAACATAGTTGTCTTGGCTAAGCTTAGAGCATCAGATAGGTGTGTGCATATATATTATTTTCCTGAGAGGATTATAGGATGATGTCAGAAATAATCTTAAATTTTAGCATCTAATTTATGAAAGAAAGGTTCTTAATGGAAGTTCTTTTTGAAATTTGTATTTTCTCTTTGGCAGTCCTGGTAAGAGCATGAACCTTTTGAGATCCAGCTCTGTTCAAATTTGAAATCTCATGAGATTGTTTTACTTAGAAGGGTAAAGTAACTCTTGAAGTCCCCATCTTATTTGTGGGCCTAGTCAATGTTGAAATAGAAACACTGCAGATCATACCACTTTAATCGATCCACATAACCCTTCTGTGAGCTATAATTCTGTGTAATTTAATATATCCTGTGGTAAGGTTCTTATTAGTTGATCTTGGTTGGTCTTCAAACTATATGCAAAATCACTATTGTAAAGTAAGCCAGTAATAAAAATTTTTAGTTGATAGGTAGGGGGTTAGGGGGTTTTCTGTGGCTGTTAGTGGACCTGGGCTTGGCAGACTAGTCTATCTGTTTAAGTTTACTTGGTTATCAATTTATCATCTGACTCATAAAGTATTATCATTCTACTTTTGTTATTCTTTTTCTTATAAGTTACAATGGTATCATTAGTAGACTAAGGAATGTGTGCTATTTTGAAAAGCAAAGTAATAATTTTATGTACATAGGAGGAAGATGTCTATCTGTATGTTTTTTGCAAGGAAGTTGGGGTTGCATTTATGAAAATTTATCATACAAATGTTCCATGTGAATCCAGTGCGCTTCAATTACTAGCATTGTGTTTCACAATGGCAGTTGTGGGGAAATATTTTTTCAAACTCTTCCAGCATTCTTTACTTTGTGTATCTCTGTTATAAGTTTCGGTACCGGTAGGCAGGCCTTTTGGTAGAAATTTATACTAATGATTCTTTTTGCACAATATAGCTGGCACACCTGGACAATATTATGTTTTAGGATTAGTTTTATTTTTACCTTGATATACTGGTATATTTTCTTGGAAGACTTGTAAGTTGACTGGCTTAGCATATACCGTTGCTATTCTTTCCTTATTAGTTGTTTGCAATGAGTGGCTGACAAGTTTCTTTCTGATTTTGCCTCATTGTAGCCTTAGAAACAAATAGTCTCAAATTGGCATTACTTATCAAATATCAGTTTGCCAAGAATAAATCACTCATCAATTTGCTGTTCAAAGCCTTCATCTTCAGCAACTAATTGTATTAATTTGCTTATTTTGGTTCTTATTTCATTTACTTTTTCCTGTCCCTTGATCAAGGAGTTATATTAGGCATAAAGATGACAATTTGAAGTATATTTTGGTACAGATAAATGTTGCAAACACATTAAGAAGGCATTTTTGACGTTTGCTTTGAGTTGTTTATGATTTCGCCCTTATTCATAAAATTACTTTGTGGTTGACTCAGATGCATACTCTAGAAAAATACACTCAGAAAAGAGAAACATCTTGATTGTTTATCCCTGTCATATCAGATGCATTCAAAAGTAGTGTGTAGTTGATGTTAGCTGATTGTTGGTTTAGAGAAGTTTTGTTGATCAAGGCCCTTATTATTATTTTTTTGTTTAAAATATAAATTAGTAGCAGACCTTTTTGGGATTGTTTTCATTCAAAAATTCTAGTTTCCCAATGGCTAATATTAGCACAAGTTGAAAGGTATTTTCCGGGTGGAATAAATGAACTTTTCTCAGATATGGAGATTGTTAATGATGTCTAGATGGTTTACTCAATTTGTGTTTGGAAATCCTTGCTGTTGCTCAATTTGATAGCTCCATTTGTAGTCTCGCTAAAATGTTGAATTTCCAATTCCTCATAATTTGTTTGTTTTGTTTTTGGAGAGGTCCATCATTTAAGTTCTGAATTCAAGGTACTACCTGCTATAAATTGCTTTGAGATTTCCCGTCTGGTATTGCTCTTTGATTTTATGTGCCGATATTTGTTCTTTGGTGTTCTAGTTTGCAGACCTAAATAAGTTCCTTGTCTCTCTCATCCACGATGTATTGCCTATAGTTATTAGGTTAGACACTGATTTTACTTTGAGATGATAGACAGAAAACTTTGTTATTCTTACAGCACCTAGGTATCTATTGCACTAGCATGTGCCTTGGATGGTAAGAATTTCATGTGCATTGAGTTAACCGGAAAAGAAAAAATGAGGAAAGCTTGTAACTTACTTTAATTGTAAATTTTTTTATCATCATCTTGATATTGTATAGAATCTCCATTTTACCTAGCTATATTACATATGGACTTTATTTGATCTCATTTTCATGAATTTGGTCCATCTGACTGTTGATTCTTTGACTGTTACAGGACAACAGCAGACAGAGAAATTCTAACTTTGTAGATGCTGCTTCTTCAGTACAATATGTTTCAGGAGATCGCTATATCTCACCAGTTGTGGCCACAATGTCTGGTTCATCATCATCTCCTTCTGGAGGTCTTGCTTGTGCAATAGCTGCCTTTGCTGAGCATCAGCAGATGAGTGTAGAATCTTCTCTCAACCATGATGGAAATATGCCAGCATTTGATATGCTTCCTAGCAGCAGCAGGCTTTATAATAGGTTGGACCAAGTTTCTGAGAACTATCCTCCTGCTGAGAGTCCGGTTGACATGCAAGCTGATGGTGGGATGACATCAGCAAGAGATGAAGGGGAATGGGGCATAGATCATGGATCAGAGGCAGCTGAAGCAGGAACTAGTTCCAGAAGCTCTGATGTGACAGAAGATGCTGGTGGGATCTCTGCAATACCACAACCAGATGAAATTAGGGGCAGCTTTCATAATGCCCTTGGACCCATTGTTCCAGAGAGTTATGAGGAGCAGATGATGCTGGCTATGGCTGTATCTCTTGCTGAATTTAGAGCTATGACAAGTGGCCCTGGAGTTTCATGGCAATAGTTTTATGGCCAAGCTACCAGTGATCATCTTTCTCAAACAGATGATGCTGGCCGTGTTTGCTAGCTAGCTGAGTCTGGAGCCAGGACAAAGTGCCTGAGTAGCTCCATGCAACTGTTTTAAAGGTCAAGGTAGTGATGATCCTTTCTCTTCCTCACACTTCTATCACTACATATATAGATGTTAAAAAAAGTAAACCAATTATTCTAGCAAATGAAAGGATTTTTGTTTGTCCTATTCATAATGTTTTGATCCCCTTTGCTAGATTGATTTCATTTGTTAGCATGTTCATATCCTAGAAACAAATCATATTATAATGCTTCGTTTAGTACTATTATTTAGCTTGCATGTGTTAAATGAAAAGAAGCCTTTGTAAAAATGAAGTTCTTGGCGGCTACAGGTGAAAAAAAGAAATTAATTAAAGAGTCTTCTACAGATACTGTGGTAAATGCAGTCTTACCTTTGGTATATGATGTAAGCCATCATTCTCTCGGTTGCCGGAACTGTTTAAATCACAAGCCTATTAAGGGCAAATTTGGTTGTTAAAGGTTTTCGAGTCCTATCTGCCCTGGTGTCACACAATCCATGAACCCTGAATGGATGAAATACCTTTGTCAACTAACCTATGCTTCATTGAATGCCTAGTTTGAGCCGTGTTTGCTTGCCTTTAATGCCTAGGTCGCGAAAGAGGGAAAAACCCCTCACATCATTTATTTCCTCTATGCAATATGCAGACTTTGAATGACAATTTGCATGTTGAGGATGAAGCTTGTTCAAAGTTTTAGTTGCATGCAAAGTTTTAGAATTATAGTTTTAAGGTTGTGCTTGATTTGATCAGAAGGATGAAAAGCTTATGATGCACTAGCTCCGCTATTGCTCAGCTGATTAAATTGTTGTACATTTTTCTTTCTTTCCCTCGTTCTTCATATCGGAATCAAATCGTTTCATTTGCTCATTGGTGAAGGAAGGGATGAAATTTATAAATATTTTTCATTTCCTTTTTTTTTTCCCAAGATAAAGCTGTAAAAAGGATACATGATACAAGTGAAATTCTGCTTCTTCCCTCAATGAGAAAGAAACATCATCTACTTTCTCAAAATTCAGGCACATTGAAGTCCATGGAAAAATTCAACCTCTTTTCTGAACATTAGGATCCACCATCTTTTTGCATGTGATGCCACCAGCAGCAAGGTCTCGCATTTAGTATCAATTGTTTTTGGATTTGGGGAAGAATAATCAAAAGTGATTCGAATCCAATTCTTTAAATAAGATAATAGTTACACCTAGTATAAATAATATATTAGTACTCACAAATTACTTGAGTTTGATTCCAATAAAATTTAAATTCGATTCGATTGTTATCGAGTTGAGTTCGAGCTTAAGTTGTTTGACTTATCGATCGAGTTAAACTCAAATATTTTTATATCCAGTTTGAGTTACTCGTAAGTTTAATTGAGTTTTTATATTTTAATATATTTTAATTGATAAAATATTTTGAATTCAAGTTCGAACTTGAACACAAATAATCAAAATTTTGTTGGATATAAGAATTAAATTTATTTTTATATGTTAATCGAATATAATCAAGTGAGTTTGAGTAGTTCAATTTTTATTTTGAGTTGAGTTTGAATTAAAAAAAATTAAACTCGATCGAATTCGAGCAGAATTTTGAACTTTAAATTTAAAATTGAGATCGAACTTGATACTGTATCAATTCAAACTTGATCAATTACATTTCTAATTACACTTATTATTAAACCAAGATTTCGAGAATTAGCATATTATAGGGTTTGTCATAACTTATTGTGATCGGATAATTATAGGATTATAATAAAGAGAATTGTAAGTGAATTGTTTACTTTAAAAATACATTTATTTTTGCCAACAGCTGTGTGCTTTGTTAGTAAAGAGTATTGAACTCTTAGTTTGAGTGAAAAAACTCAAATTTTGATAGTTTCAAGTTAAAAAAAATGTTAATGTCATAAATAATTTTTAAATTATAAGACAATGTTTAATATATTACTTGAATTTTAAAAAATTTTAATATAATACAATAACTATAAATTTATTAATTAATATTATACTTATTTTTAAATATGATTAGTTTTAAATAATGATACGCAATATAAAAACAAATTTTTAAAAATTACCTTAATTAATAGATTGAGTATTTCATTCATAACATTATCTCAAAAAATTAATTAACTCATCATATTGTCAACCGTAATCTTTACTTTTACCTTTTGTATAAAAATTAAACCATTAAAAGGGAAGTAAATACTTTGCCTCTTTTGGTGAAACACTACAATTATTAACAAGTACATTACCAAATTTATTCAAGGGCACCAGATTTCTGGTAAAGGAAAGGTGAGGGGTAAGCATAAGTTGAAATAATTTTTTGAATATGCTTGCAAGGTATAAAGGGTTAAACAATTAAAATGAAGATGGCCTAGGAGAGGGCCATAGTCCCTATCCCAATCTTCCTTCCCCCCTTTTCCCTCAAAGCAATGCCTTGTACTTTAAATGGTTGGTGAACCACCTCCTAACATAAATTTAATTGTTGCCATATTGTTAGGTCAGTGAAGGAGATAAAAATTCTTTGAAGTTTGTAGTAAATTCGAATTAGAGATGTTTATGAATCGTATCGAATTCAATCAGTCTTTTAAAGGTTTTCTTCAAACTTAGTTGTTGTTTAGAAGGTTTAAATTTTTTTTAAATATTTAAATGTTTAAAAAATTACAAAAATATTAATATTTTTAAAATTAAATTTAAATTTAAATTTTTAAATAAAATTTCAACTTAATCGAAAGATAAGCATGCCACGTAATGTTACTTGGTTATTTTTACATGTGCATTTCATTAATAAACTTTTTTAGTAATTAATATTAGAAAAATCGATATAATCATATGATAACATTTAGAATTGAAATAACAATTTTCAAACGTATAGGACTGAAAATTAAAAATATGATAACGTTAAAGACTAAAAGTGTTGTTGTTTTTTATATAACGCCATTAGATATCATTATTTTTAAATGTGCATTCCATTAGCAAATCCATTTGGTATTTAACATTAAGACTATCAGTGTATCCTTCAGCTTCTCGGTACACTAGCTGAGAAGCTTTGAGGAAGGCTTGTAAACATGGATTCTAATCTCGTCGTTCACTTCCCTTTAACTTAGTAAACAAAAAAAAAAATTGTTATAATTATTTGATAATGTTTACGACTGAAATAACAATTGTCAACGTTTAGAACTGAAAAAAAAAAAAAACATTTAAGATTAAAAATGCAATTACTCTTTTAATATTATTATATTAATTTTTAATAAAATTAACTTAAAAATGCTCAAATTTTCTTTGAAAAAAGAAAGGGCAAGAATTAACTAAAATCCCATTGTTAAACCCACATCTTGTCCTACCCTATGAGTTGAAGCAATCTATATCTATCCAGAATTTTCTTCCATATAAAAAAAATAAAAATTGGTACAATATCCTTGAAGTCTAGCTTATATTTATGGTTTGATCAAATGATCACCATGGAATCTCGATCCTGTTCCATAAAAAATGGTCAACTGTGGGGCTTTACATTCAAATTTATGAGCTGGGATTGGGTAGGGACGGCCTTAAGAGTAGTTGAAAAAAATATCAAAAGCAATTAAATTTCACATGCAATGTCTTTCCCTAATACAAGGGAAACTCATCTGCATGAATTGGTTTCACATGCTTTGTCAATTGTCATTGGACTAGACTTTGTTATTATTAACAGCTTGGCCTCCAAATTTTTCATTAAATTACGAAAATATATCAAAGACCACATCGACCCACATTCCTTCTATAATTTGAATAATAATTCAAATACTCATGCTTTTTTGGATTCTAATTTCAACGAGACAAGAAAAATTCAAAGCCCTAAGTTGTTGTTTAGTGGCTATTGGGGCCACTTTAGTTTATATTTGACTTTGATTGTCTTATGATTTTGACTCTCCTAAAAGTCTTAACCACAACTTTTTTTTTTTAATTTCCATTTTTAGCAAGTGAATTTAATAGGAAGCAAAGTTGGTTGTCAATCATTTTTATGGTAATTGTGGCTAAAAACATACCTTTTTATGAAATCCCATCAATTTTTTTAATTTCCATTTTTAACAAGTGAATTTAATAGGAAGCAAAATTGGGTATTAAGCATTTTATGGTTATTGTGGCTAAAAACATACTCTTTTTTTTTTTACGAAATCCCATATCTTTTTTTAATTTCCATTTTTAACAAGTGAATTTAATAGGAAGCAAAGTTGGTTATTAATCGTTTTATGGTTAAAGTGGCTAAAAACATACTTTTTTTTTTTTTATGAAACCTAATATAAAATATAGATATAAATATAAAAACCAAAAAATAAAACATGAACTAAAAAACTTATTAAGTTGGTTCATGTAATTATTTGATAATGTGTCATTCAAAAGATTTAAAAATTATAGAGCCTACAATCCATTCTCCTATATTTATTATGCTTAGGGATGACAATATATCGAGTCGGGATGAATTTTTATTTATCATGATCTAATTTTATACTCATAATATTCGAGTCCGACCTAACTCAATGATTTTTTTTTTCATACTCGAGTAAATATTATATAAATAGTACTCGACTCGACTCAATTCGAAATTAATAAAATATTATTTTTTAAATATAAAATATTTTTTTAATATAATATAAAATTAAATAAATATATAAATATATATTTAAATTTAAATAAATAATTAAAAAAATTATATATATATCTGGTCAAGTTCGGTTTGCCTAAAATTCGACTTCGACTTTTTTCTATTATTACTTGACCTGAAACTCGATTAAAAAAAAATGAACCTTAAAAGGTAAGATTGGGTTAGAACCCGTTGAGAGTGAGTTGAACTGTCATCTCTAATTATGCTGCCTCATTTGTACAAGAAAAAAAAGAAAATGTATAATTTAGATGGTTTATATTATTAATATAAGGGTAGTCATGAAAAATCATCATGTATCTTTTTATAATTATATTTTATTTATTTAAATTATTTTTAAAAAATTAAATTAAATTTATTTACTTTTATTATTATTTATCTTAAATCACTCTCAATTAAATTCATATAAAAAATAATAAAACTTTACTTACCATCGTTAATACATTTTTCTTTTATTTTCACAAATAATTAAATGCCATTATAATTTACATAAAGGGCTAATTTAAAAATAATTTTTAAATTATAGTGAAATATTTAATATAATATTTAAATTTTAAAAATTTATAATATAATACTTAAATTATTAATTTATTAATTAATATGATATTTAAAGGATTATTTGAATATCAAGTATCATTATTTAGAGTTAACCATGTTAGAAAGAATATCACATTAATTAATAAATTTATAATTAAAAAATCATATCAAAAGTTTTTAAACTTTAAATATTAAATTAAAAATTTTATTATAATTTAAGAACCAATCATAATATTAATCTTTTTTTATTATTATTTGTACCTTAAATTTGACCAGCCAATTCAAAAATTTAACAAATTTTAATGAAATCAAATAAAATCTCCATTTAATATGTCATTCTTAATTAATCACTCTAAACTTAATTATAGTCAATCTTTCATTTTCTAGTTCAAGTTTATTTTCCTTTCTTTTAACTCAAATCCGAAATCACATTATATAATCCGAAGGGCCATGAAACATGAATGACATCTCTAATTTTAGCCACAAAAATTCTTTTCAAAGGTAATTCAACCGATTTTTCTATTTTTCACTTGTTTTTCCTCATTTTAGCATAAATATTTGTAGACATCGGTTTTGTCCAGTTTTTTTTTCATATATAACAGTAATGATTTTAATATTAATAATAAAATTAGTTTAATTAAAATTAAAAATCAATTAATTATAAAAAAAATAGAACATAACAAAAAAAAAAATCAAGGATGGCAGTAGTGCCTTCCCCGACACCACTACTACCAGACCCTACACTCCACCCTTCTGATCATCATACCTTACCCTCCACCCCTCTAATCACTCATCCCGTTGATAAACTGTCAAATAAGACAGAAACAAATAATAGGGCATGGGGCTCGTGCTTACACCCCATGTCGAGCCCTGTGCCCTTCCCTCAAGCACATGCACGGTCGGAGTTCTATAAATATAGCTCCTAGTCAAACCAAAATACAGACAGAAAGGAGGAGGGGAAACATTGCAAAAAAGAAAAAAAACACTGTAAAAAAATTAAAAAAAAAAACACAATCCTTTCGTAGGGAGGAACCCAGCGCCGAGCTTCTTGCACAAATAAGAAAAAAAGTCAGTTTAAAAAAAAAGAGTTAGAATACAAAAAAAAAAAGTTTCACCGAAACTTTGAAAGCAAATCTAGGGAAGTGGAGACTCTTTTTGGTGAAAAAAAAGTCGGATCTGTGTTCAGGAGGTCGAAAGGAGTTTGTGGGTACTTTTTAAAATTTTTCGACAAGGACTGCGACGGTCATTGCGACAGATGGCTACTGGCCCAAGGTTCGCTAAAAAAAAAAAAAAAGAGAAAAAAAAGCATTTTTTTTTCCTGAAGAACAAAGGAAATGAATGAAATTTTTTTTAAAAACTTTTATATAAGCTGTCAATAGTCAAAACGACGTCGTTTCAATAAATGTTCAAAACGACGTTGTTTTAAGCACCCAGGATCAGCGCGTCAACCCACGACCCGACCCGCAGTCTGCGCACCTGACCCGCGATCCATTTTTTCATCAGCCTTTGACTTGTCTGACTGAATCGAAACTAAACCGGAACTGAACTGGTATCGAATCGCTGAACCAATCAGATTGCTCCCAGACCGAGCTGAATCGCACCCAAACCGCTAGACGAAACTGTCGACCCGAACCGCCATTGACCAGACTATTGATTGGTTCGATTCAGGTAAAAAAAATTTTTTTTTTTGAATTTTTGAATTTTTTATATATTATTATTTTGTTATTTTAAGTTTTTTTTATATTTATGCATGATAAGTTTTTAATTTGTTACGATAAGTTTTTTTAAAATTGTTTTAATAATAATAAAATGAAAACAAAGCAAAATAATAATTAAAAAATATATTAAAAATGCTTAAATAATAACAATAATAGAATTTTTTCCCTGCCTAGATGTTGGAGAGAATTAAATCATATTTCAAAAATAATAATTTCGCATAGATGTTGAAAAATTATTATTATAAAAAAATACTAAATAAGTTAATAATATTTTTTATAATAAGTCTTCATAAAAAAGGAACCTTTTTTTTTAATATTTTTATAAAAAAATTTATGTTTTTTAAATTAATTTAAAAAAAAAAGATTATAAAAATTGAACTTACTCCGAAAGTTCGCCTAGATGTTGGAGATTTTTAGAGATGTTTACGTTTTCTAAAACCCCTAAAATCCGAAATCCTTTAAATCCAAACCCCAAAATCCAAACCCTTATATCAAAACCCCAAACCTTCAAAACCTCTACTCAAACCCTTACTCAAAACCTTCTTAAAATCCTAAGGATACGTATGAGAATCCCATTTGAAATTATTTGTTCCCGAATGCTACCTATATGATGGGGTATTTAGAAAACTTTATTTCATTAAGTTTTTCATACGAGTTCTTAATTTACTTTAATAATGAGATTAACTACAAAGGTATAATAATGAAATGGGATCTTAAATATAAACAATCACACATAAACTCTGTCTAAATGTTAGAGAGTCGGGATAATTTCATTATATTCAAGAATCTTACTATAAATTTATATTTCATCACTTTGCATATATACATTATCATGTTATTTGTATTGTATTTCTCTGTCTTTAATTTTCATTTGTTGCCTACAATACCATCATTTATTTTCTCATATAAAATTTTTCAAAATATATATTTTTGATATTATAAAATAAAATAAAAATAACATTTTGAAAGAAATAATTCTTGATACTCTGCCTAGATGTTGAAGAGTCATCAATAATTTTTTTATAAAGAGTGTTATTTCATTTTAAGGATTATTGTGTTAAATCTTAAGCGAAAAGAGTTATTTTAAATTTTACCTAGATGTTGAAAGATTTTAAAATAATTCTTTAACTTAAAGATTTTTTCAATATTTCTAAACAAAAATTTTAGCAAAAATATTTTTTAAAACGAAAGAAATTAATATTAAATTTCAAGTCAAAACCATTTTTATCCAACACCGAAAATAACACATAATTAAATGGTACCAATTTATGGGCGTTGTGGGGGTGTTAATCTTTCTCCACATGTAACCGACTTTCGGACTCAACCTGAATTTTTTAGACCAAAATTTATCTTTTTAATAAACTTTAAACCCGTTTTTATAATTTTATTAAAATGATAAACTTTTGAGTAGTCAATCACATTCTAACAAAGATTGATAACGACTTTCTTTTATTTTTTTCAATTTTAAAACACTTTTTACTTCTGACAATCTCAAAACCGTTACAATAATATTATTATTTCTTTTTCATGTTTTCATCAATCCTGTAGCCAATTTTTTCTTTCCAAAAGCTGAAGCTGTACATAAGTAAATTGTTTTCCCTACCCTAATCTCAGAAAAACCCTAATCGATCAAATTACCTCTCTTCTAATCTTTTCAGCCTTTCTCACTTTGAATCTCACGGTCCAAATTTAGGCTTTCTTTAGTTGGGAAAAAAAAAAAGGAAAGATAAAAAAATTATTAATCAATAATTAAGTTATAAAAAAATAAAATTATTATAAATTTTAACCATTAAATTAACATTTCATCATCATATCTTTTCACTTAAACATTAGATTAATTAATTTTTTATACTCTCCTCTTTCTGCCTTTTTCACCAAATAAAATCTTAGAGATTTAAATATTTCTTAGATTTTTTTTAAACCTATTTCAACATGTCAAACAGCAAAAGGGTTTTATTTTTTGTTTCAGTGAAAAGGGTTTTTTTTTTTTTAATCTTAGATTTTTTGTTTTTATCGGGTGTCACGTCAATTTTTTTCAACTAGTCATTCTTTGACGTGTTATATAAAATGTGGCAAAAATTACACGTGGCAACACATGTCATTATCCATGTGGCTTTCATATTTGGGTGTCATAAAACTGTTAATCACGTGAGATCACATGACTGATTTTCGTTAAAATATGAGAAAATTGACAGAAAATAAAAAAAAAATTGGAGGGCTAAATTGACACAAATAAAAAAGTAGAGATCAAAATGACACATTTTGAATAGTCTGAAGGCCAATTTTATTGTTATGCTTATCATTTCCGATCCTAAATCACATGTACCCAAAAAAATTGCACTCTTTTGGGTATTTATCATTCTATTTTATTCATATAAACCCACCCCATAATTGGCTTTCACCAGTCTATGCATTTATATTCTAACAAAAGCTGCAATTAATTCACAATTTTCATAATTTTTTTTTATTTTTTAAGCATAAAAATAAATAATACTAGGCTAGATGAGAAAAGTAATATTTATAGAACAATTTTCATTGATGGTGGAAAGGCTTTTTCCGTTAAATATGGTGCTTATTTTTTAAGAAATTAAGAACAATAAAAAAAAAAAAAAAGATCAACCAAGTCATAACATTCTTATAGCAATAATCTAATATCTAATTGATTGAAACATCCATCCGGCACCCTGTATTAATTTAAAAATTAAGCAGTCACTTTATATTTGTAGCGTTTTATTTTATATTAAAAAATTTATTATAAATTTAAATTATCTTTTGTGCATCACATGGGGCTTAAATCTAGTTATATGTACCAATCAAAGAACTTTTAATATAATCAAATACTCATGGCTATTGATGATGATTAGTAAAGATGGTGAGCATTTGTAGGGTCATACATATTAGAATTTTTTTTTTTAATAAAAGAGTCAAAAACATTAGCCATAATTAGAAAATAAATTGCAAGTTTTAGAGATTAGACTTCAATCTTATGATAATTCGGTCTAAAAAAATTTTGGTAAATCATTTAGATTAGGTACAAAGTTTTGAATCCTAAATTTTAATCGTTCTCTATCAAAGAAAAAAATAACTCTTAAGTTAATTAAGTCCAGCATATCAATGATTGTGTAAAAATGTTTAAGGATTGGGCATCCAAAATTGAGGGTTTATCCAATATTTGAAAGGGTAATTGAATAAAGATATTAAGCACATTAAATGGGTTTGCAAAAAAAATTGAGGTAGTTTAAAAAAAAAATAGACCCTTGACTCCAATATTTAAGGTTTAAACTCATAATCATATAATATATTATTTTATGTTTATATATATATATATATATATATATATATATATATATTGAGGAGAGATTCATTAAAACTGAAATAAATATTATACTTTTTTATCTTTAGATTAAAATAGCTAGGGGTAAGTTTTTTGTATTTAATTTTGATTAAATGATTTAAAAAAAATGTAATACTTACACCGATATAAATGAATCTCCATTTATCATATAATTTAATTATATAAAAAAAATATTTTAATGTAAACATTAAAAAATATGTTAAGTTACTCATGTTTAAATTTTAATAAAAAATACAATAATATTTTAATATTTTTAATATCATATAATTTTAATATTTTATATTTTTATATTTAAAAAATAATATCTGATGAATTGTGTGAACTTCGATAAAATTTGTTTGTATAATAAAATCAAGCTTGTGCAAGTATACATCTCACTTATTCATTGTAAAAAAATGTATTTTTTAAATTAAAATTACATTAATATCATGTTTACACCTCATTCAAACTTAATTCAATCTGATTCTTTAATACCTCTATGATAATGAAACCTTATTCTAATTTTTTGGGATAATTACTTGGCATAAAGTTTTTGTGAAGCTTATGTCTTAAAGGAAGTTGTTAGCAAAATTATTTTAAAATTAACTAAGCCTATGTGGCATTAACCGACTTCACCTGCAAAAAATTAAATTTTCTTCTAATTTGATTTTTCAATATTTCATCTTCATCCCCCACCCTATTTCTTGCTTCTTTTTCGCCCTTTCTCCTCTTTCCCTTCCTTACCTCTGGACCACAAGCCCAATTGACATCTCTAGTTCATGTTGAATAAGTTGATAGCCAAATCCAAACTTCGGGAAATTTTTGGAGCTAAAAAGAGAAAAGAGAAAAACGTCAATTGAGGAAAGAAATAAGGAAAATAAATGCCAAGAAAAAGATTGAGATTGGAAAGCAAAGTTGTCACACGTTGTGACTGCCTTTGATATCGGGTATTCAAGCATTTGAAAATTGACTAATTGTAACCCACACAATTTTGCTTAAAACAATAAATGAGTAATGCAATCTATAAATTGTTGATATGGACTATTCATATGCATCACCGTTGGCTACAAATGACCTCTTTAAGAGGGAAGCAAATAGTAGAAAATAAGAAATTTTGGATAATTTAATATGTTTATTTATGACCAACAAATTGTTGGTTTAATCAGTTAAGATCGTTCTCTTCAATAATAAAATCTTAGATTCAAGTTCTGTCGGTGATTATTTGTTGAGATCATTTCGAATGCACAATCTGCAGTTACTTGTCTTACGTTATTAAGTACGGTATATCTTACCCTAATATGAGAGATTGAACAATCTATCCACTCTTCATTTTTTTTTACAAAAAAAAATGTAAATTCATGTGATTGATTTCAATCAATTGCATGCACATAAATATTTTTCTACCAATAAGCCAAGTGCTAATTAATTATAAATTATCATGTACTTTTTTATATATAAAAAAAATAGCAATTTGAGATAAAAAAAATAATTATAGTTATTGATATTTAAGTTTTTAATTTATTAAATATTATCATTTAAAAGTAACTTAATAAATTTATTTATTATTTGTTTCCAAAAGGAGATCCTAATTGCTAAATATTCAAAGCTCATTTTTAAAGTTTTCAAATTCAAATTACAATAATGTATGGAACGCGATTAATTATGAGATGGGATAATAAAATTTTTTTTTTATTAAGTAGTTTAATATAATATGTATAGAAAAAAATCTACTCATTATTTTTTGTAAAATTACAAGTATAAAAAAATTGTAATCATTATCAACTATTGCAATATTCGTCTAAGAAATCATTACCATATTCAATATAATTAGATAAATTTAATATAAAATAAAATAAATTCACATATAGAATTTCTAACTATTAAGCTAGGACATCAAAGTTTTAGGATCTTTTCCTTTCCATTAAGCTAATATCTCATTAGCATCAACTCATATTACTTTGATAAGAAAATAAAAAAAAAAAAAATCTAGTTATGATTCAAACTTATTGAAGTATATTATGCTATATAATTGTTATAATAAAAATATTTATTCATCAATTCACTTTGTATTATTCAATTGTTTTCATATAAATTATTTTAAATGGGTCAATTCTTGTAGATTCACATATATTTAATTTTCACCTAACATGTATATGTACCATTATCATTGGTGCTCTAGTACATGTTTTCATAGTAATTATGAATCCCAAAGAGATTACAATATGTTGTGCTATTTATTAAGTGCCCATAGTTGCATGCACTTGGGGATGGTTCATTACTTATCTACCACATTGTCATCATAATTGCAAAAGTTTTTCTTTATTAAGCATTTTAGACTAAAAGTATTTTTTCTTTTTTGTATTTTTTTATTCTCAAAAAGTAAATTTTGAATGTAATGTACTTGTAAAATATAATCTGATATACATAACCTATGGATTCATAAAAATTTTGATTTAGCTTCAATCAAATTTACTTTGCGAGGAAAATATGACAAAAAGGGTAGGAAAGTAAATGAAAATGGACTTTGATTCCAAACAAAATTATATTTAATTATTTATGTTTAAAATGGATAAAAAAAATAAACAAACAAACAACTTTGATTTGCATGAATGTCTTATATTGTGTACATGAAACGTGCGTTAAAATAAGAATATTTGAACATAATTGTTTGAATTTAAAATTTAAATCAATTAGTTTATATAATAATTATTAAAAAATAATATCAAATAAATTTAAATTTTAATAATTTATAAAAATTTTTCTATTCTTACTATAAAAATAATAATTGTAAAAAAAAAAAAAAACCTGTAGGGACTTGTTTGCATTTTTCTTGAGCATGATGATGATGCATGTAATGATATAAATGAATTATTCATTGAACAAATGTCACCACTGTTGTATGATTAAGAATAAAATTACTAATTAACTTAGTGTAATTTGATGTTCTTTGATTTTTAATGTTGAAATGTACACTAATTGAAAGGAGAGGAAACAGTAGTCATGTAATGGAAAGAAAGAAAAAAACGTTTGAAGATTTGAAAACAGACAAAAGACAAGGGTTTAAAGAAAGTAAGATACCCGTTGGATTTCCAAGATACTACTACTAATTTATACTATCAATCTTTTCTCCCAAAATTACACTCTTGTCCTTTTCCTTTCCCACATTTTTATTATTAATGGAGTCTACTCAACTATTCCATTTTGCAGCTTTAATTCAAACTTTTGAACTCTCTTTCTCTCTCTCTCTCTGGACCTCTATTGCTCCTAACAATTTTCTGGGTTATTTTATTTTTCTCTCTTCTCTCTCTGGTTCAAGTGCTTTTTTTTTTTTTTTTCTTTTTCTAGTTCTTCATTACCTTGCATTTCAGTTTTGAGTACTGAAGGGTTTCTCATGGCTAAGATTTCCTCATTTCTTTTGTAAGGTAAGATATTAACCTTCTTTTCTCTTTCTTTCTTTTCCTTTTTATAAGTAAAAAGGTTTGGTGCTTTGATCCAGTTTTGAAGCATGCATGGTTTAGTTCAATAGTGTAACATTTCTTCAGTTTGGTTGTCAAGAAAACACAAAGTAGAGAGAGGTCCATTGTCCTAGAAAGTTGAGACCCAAAATTTCTTTCCTTTCTGATTGTTTTCTTAGCTATCCAAACATGCAACAGCCTGTAAAAAAAGGGTTGAGGCTGCATTTTGATTAAATTTTTTTTTTGTTTTAAAAGATCTGATCCATGACCAAGTTGTTCTACTAGCCAAGCATTGATGGCTTCTCCTGTAAAATGGTTTGAAGTTATTTCGTTCCATTTTTGTTGAGATTGATGATTATTTATTGTGAAATGCAGTTTCTCAAACTGACTCTTTTCTGATATTGTTGAGTAAATTGTTCAACATTGATCTGCTTTTAAAATTTTCTAATTCGCAGTGAACAACTACTAACTTTGTCTGAGTGTCTGCACTATAAGCCAAAAATTTTCATATTTTATTGGCATTAACTTCACCTTACCATCACTCTCGTGGTGGCGCGTGAATTGATTTTGACTCCAAAATCCTGACTTCTTTCTCAGGCCAGGCATGTCTGGCTCCCTTTTGTCTCATCCTTTAATCATAAACAACAATTTAGCTTTGTCAAATTACAAAAATGCCCTTTGGATAGATAGTGAGAAAAGAAGGGAAAAGCACTTTTGCACTGTCCAAGAAAGCAAGGGAAACAGCAAAGAACTCCTAATGAGTTAGGACATAGGGGATTGGAAAAGTGAAAACAATATTTGGATTCTTTCATTTAGAGTTTATGCTTTTTGTTTGATAGTTGCTGATCTGTGATTTGGTTTGACTGTTGGAGGACTTTCTACATTTATCTGTGGAAATAATATGCAAAAATTTTATAGCTTCGATTTTTACATGGTGGCCGTTTGATGTTTGAATCCATGACCAAACTTTTTATCAGTACTGAAATTAATATTAGAATTGGCAACTAAAATTTCTAAGACACCCTTATCTCACTTTATAAAAAAATAGAGGCAATGATTTCCATCATGAAGAGAAGTAAGAAGATGATATCACTTGTTATGTCATTATTCATTAGTGTACAAAATTAACTCTGCTAAAATCTTTTTACCCCAGATATCAAAGTCAAAAGCCAGACACTTGGCTTCAATAATTGAGAAAGTTTATGGTAAACCCGCTCTCATTACATGGTGTGTACACCATAGTGGACTGCAGGTGCTCTCTTTGTAGATATGTGGGCCAACTGAGGACTTTTCTGAAAAAGAAAAAAAAAACGTTTGCTCTAAAACTGCAGATTTATAAGTGATTCAATAACCTACTTCTCTTGTACTTAAAGAAGATGTTTTAAAGATTCATCGGAGATTTTGGTTGCTAGGATTGAATTTGCATTGATCTGTGTTAAGTAGGGAGCCTTGGATATGTTAATTTTGTGTTTCATATTTTCTACTGATTGACCATTTGGTGGGAGGAATTCTTTAGATGGTATCCCTCTTACCATTCCTTATTAGAGTTGGTAGATATTGTGTATTTTGAAGATGTATATTTCGCATCGTGTCGTTGTTGTATTGCATGCAAGTTCTTGTTTAAAATCTTGCTGTTTTTCAGCTTTGAGTCATCCTGTAACCAATGTGTGCATTCCTGAAACCATGCAAGATGCTATGGCATTCGTTTTTTTTAATTCTGTCTGAAGAGTTTGTGAAGCATAATGCTACAAATGAGATAACAAAGGTTCTTTCAGTTTTTCATGAAGTAAAATTTTTACTTTTGCCAGGAAATAGATTTTGTGTCTTATGGCATTGAACTTATTTGGTTTGGTCACTGTCATAATTGGATCTAAGGTAAAAGATATACATCTTCAAGAGTGATGAAACTTGATACAATTTACCTTTTCTCTTACCCTCTGAATTTTATAATTATATTTATTGTCTATTTACATCTGCCATTCTTACTTTTTTCCTTGATGCGCCTAAAACTTTGCAGGTTACAAGCTTTTGACTACCTAGTTCCTTTTTAATTACAAACTCTTCAACATTTAAGTGCCAAAAATGCCTAGATCAAGGTGAGAATCTAATCTGCCTTACACTAATAAATATATTTCTTCTTTATGTTTAATACTTGGAGATTAATCTTTTGTTAGTTCGCTTTCAAATGTGGTTTTCACATTTTTGAGATTCTGTAACTTTGCATCAGTTAAAACTAGTATGTTGGTGGTTTCTAATACTCTTTTGTGAAATATAAATATGCATGTGTAATCATCCTGTATTTCTAAATAATGATTTGCAGTCATGCAAAAGACAAGATCAGCTTGTGTTACATGTTTACCTGTTCTTCTGCCTGAAGTGATGTTTCTCTTTTAAGTTGAGATTTCATTAACTTTTACATAATTTGTTTATGTAACTTTCATGTTTTTCTTTGTATGAGTAGGGGCTCAGAAATGCCACAAAGGCAATCTCCTCGAGGCACACATCAGGTTAGGTCATCAAGTTCTGATTCTGATCCTATGCATCATCGACCAATTAGTAGCCCCAAGCTTGGAGATCGTCGTTCCCCAAGAGGTGCACCACAATCAGATCCACTGAATCAGAAGAAACTTGGCACTCGTATTGCAGATTTAGAATCTCAACTAGGGCAAGCACAAGAGGAGCTGAAGATTCTGAAAGACCAGTTGGCTTCAGCAGAAGCTGCAAAGAAAGAAGCTCAAGAAGAACTGGAAAAGAAGACCAAGAAGCCAAAAGCTGCAGAACCTGCTGAATTTCATCAAAAGATTTCTCCAAAAAGAACTCATGATTCTAAGAAAACAGACAGCAGCCTCGGAGATGAAGTTTCTGAAGATAGTCAGCAAGAAACTGATGTTTTTGAAGTCCCAGTGGAAAAAGTAGCAGTTGAGCCTAAGGTGGAAGTCGATGAAGTCAATCAAGTAGAAGAAGAAACCAAAGCAATAGAGATATCAACTGAACCACCAGCAGTATCGGAGACAGAGAAACCATCTTTCCATGACTTGGCTTTGAAAAATGATGAGATAAATATGCTAAAATCCAAGCTAGAAGAGAAAGAAAAGGAGCTTGGGGTGTTTACTCAAGAAAATGAGGAACTCAAAAAGCAGCTGAATGAAGTGACCTCAAGTATTTCAATTACTAAAGCCAAGGAAGAGGAAATGACCTTGAGGTTGAGACAAGTAGGAGAGGAGCTGGAAGCAAGTAAAACAAATGCAGCACAACTGAAGGAAAAGCTCCAATCTGTGGAAGGGCAAAAGGAAGCATTGGAAGCAGAGATGAAGAAACTAAGGGTACAGACAGAACAATGGAGAAAGGCAGCAGATGCTGCAGCTGCTATTCTTTCTGGGGGTGTAGAAATGAATGGGAGGATTTCAAACAGGTGTAGCTCTATGGATAAGCATTTTGGTGGAGTGTTTGAACCAGCAGCTGCTGGTTATGCAGGTTATGTTGGATCACCTGGCTTGGGTGACGATGATGATGGTTTTGGAAGTGGAAAGCGAAAGGGCTCCGGAATTAAAATGTTCGGAGATCTGTGGAAAAAGAAGAGCCAGAAATAAAACAATCTCTGAAATATGTGTAGGTGTATTTTACCTGTTCATGTATAATGGTTGTGAAATGGTTGCTCACCATTTCCCTCTTTGTTGGCCATGTGTCTCAGCAGTTTGGCCACCATCTCATCCTCACTAGTTAGTATGCTTTGCTATGAAATGTTAAAACCATTAAGGGTGATCTTAATATGGTGTAGTGTTGTTTATGGGTTAGGTCTGGGGACATCTGTGATAGAAGGGGCATTTCTTAATGCCGTGTGTAAGAAACCCAAGGTTCGATCGTTGATATGTTTTATTCCTTTAAAATTTGGTCGTCTTCTATTGTTTTGCAGAATTTGTTTTGAGCCGAGGAAAGGTTCCATAAGAAATTAAAGTCATCTGATATCAGTAGGCAACTAGCAACTGAAGATAAACCTAGTAATTTTAAACACAAAAAAAAAAAAAAACCTCGAATATGATGTAATTTAAAACTTTTACAAAAATTACAAAAATTTATATTTTACGTATTGACATATGATAATTTTTGTATTTTAGTATTTTATAAATGTTAAATATGAAATAAAAATATATGAATTAAAGAACTGACAAGTTGAAGGTACCATTTAGGTTTCTATGCATCTTCCATTTTGGTTAAGAATAAAAGTCATTCAATTATGTTGACAATATCCATAAATACATAACCAAGAACAAAATTAGTTAGCTCTAATCTATGCTCAGTTCATCAACAGTAAAATGCTGTAATAGCATATAAACATCAAAGCCTTACCAGTAAGGAAGATACTACTTTTATGAAGCAGGCTTTCGCTACCTGTTACTTGATACATACAAAGAAATACACATACATAGCTAGAATGTAAAGTCTAGTTGCTTTTGTCAGAGAACATGATAATGTTAATGGTAAGCAGAAACTACTACAAAAATGAACTTGGAACTAAAGCAAATGCAACAACCAACATACACATTTATGTAACATTAAAAGAAATTATACATTCTATCAAGATCCTGAAAAGAACTTGTTAAAACCAGCCTAGATTGCCAGTTTTTATTACCGTCACTTGCATACAAACCTGAGTCATACAGCTGCAGACCAAAAGTAGTGGCTGTAAAACCATAGCTAACATATTCAATGATCATGTATGAGTTTAACCAAAGCAGAGCTAATGCAGCAACAAAATAGATTATTGGCATTTGCTTGAAAGATCAGCTCAGACAAGTTTAAGTGAACAAAGGAAATATGTGGAGGCAAAAAGCAGCCATAATCACCATGCCCAACCAAAAACATCATACAGAAAGGTAACAAAACATGAGATCTCCAACCTGATGGAAAAATCTTGTGGATTTTGCAAAACTACATTGTAATATTCATTTGAAAACAATTCAGTTAATGGCTAACAAAAAATACATTCTCCAGATTAGTTACCAATAGAAACCACTGGTATAAAATATAATTCACTAATACTTCTAAACCTAAACAAAAATTCAGTAAAGTACAGTAACAGGCCAGTATAGTACTCTGATAACAATGTGAAATTAACAATTCAGAAAGCATTGAGGCAATTCATATTGGGTGGGGAATCCACAAGATTATCAATAACCAAACATAAAGCAACTACAAGCATAAGATATAAAACTAAAAACAATAGATAATCAAACCATAATTACCGTTTGAAAATAACATGCTACTCAGAAATAGCAAATTCCTGAGTGCAAGAGATTGCTATAATCTAAGTTACCAAAAGTCACAGTCATAGAAACATTAAAGACACCTAATAACATAAAGTTCTCTAAAAATGAAAATATTCTAGACCAGCTATGCATCTTCAGACTTGTAAAAGTCCAGTATCAACTTGGCCTGTTCCTTCAGCAACTCATTCCGCTTCAAAAACAGCTCCAACTCAGCGATCTGTAATTTCCTCCACTTCTCCTCCAAAGCTTCCCTCTTTTCTCCCCCAATCATATCCAGTCCATGCTTTATAACTTCCTCTTCCAACCCACCTACACCAATCATCTTATCAAACAAGTTACCCAAACTCTTAGACTGCTTCTTATCAACCTCCATTGTCTCCCTATCATCCACTTTCTTATCAAAAAGCGACTCTGCATTTAATTCAACCAAAGTCTTGCTATTTTCCTTCTCTTTCCCATTCGACTTAGCAGCAGAAGACTCAGCATTTCCAGTAATTCCTTCTCTACCCCAAATCGTTTTGGACAATTCAAAAATTTTCTGTTCATGGGGTTTAGAAAAAATCCGGTCCTTACCATTTTTACCTTTCCCAGCATTATTTTCAAATTTTTTCCTTAACCTCCTAACCTTATACATCAACTGAGCTTTTGAAACATCAGTATGAATTGATTTCTTAACAAAATCATGGAATGCATTGGCATTAGCAAAAGGGTCAACCCCTTTTTTCGCCAAGTAATCTAACATACCTTTCAACACAGCAATTTCATCATCTTCACTGAACAGCCGCTGGAAAAGCTGTTTCTTTGCATCTTCTCCAGTCTTGTTCACCTCCTCAACAGCAGTAGCAGAACCGGTCCCTTCTTCGTCGCTGGTTTTTTTCTTGGGTCGTTTCACTTCTTTGGGTTCTTGCTCGGACTCACTAGGCCGCTTGGCTGAAGAAGCCTTAACGGGAGAAGCCGAGAGTTTTGATCTGGGTTTCTTAATCTTTGAAGTTTCCTCCATGGGTTTTGTAGCAATAGGCTTCACATTCAGAGTTGGGTTTTTGATGGTTTGTGGGGTTTGGGTTTCTTCTTCTTCAGAGGAAGTCTCTTCTTCTTCCTCCGATGATGACGATGAAGAAGAAGAAGCAGCAGCTGGAGGGTCTTCAATCGGGATTTTTGAGCGCTTTCGAGCCATGGATTTGAAAAAGAGGGAGGGAATTTTTTTAGTATGAGAGAAAGAGGTGAAAACTGAACAAGTTTTCAAGTATTATCAAACAAACTGCAAAGAAAATTGAATGAATGCTTCGAAATTAGTAAAGCGAAAACAGCCTGGATGTGATGTGAAGTACAGCAACCAATTGTAAGCCCATTGAGCATTACCTTTTTGTGACCTAACTCTGCTCAGGATATTCAACGCTCAACAGTTTGTGTATGTATTTCTTGGTTTAAATTTTAAAAAAGTCGGATTTGAATTTTTTTTTTTCTGGTGTTGCATAGAGCTATAAAAGAATTTATATATTTTTTTATAAAATTATTGAAAAAATTGATTTGGATTATTTGAAATTGAATTTTTTTACCATAGTCATCATTAAAGTAAATTATATATTTTTGTGAACAAAAAATTTTACTCACAAAAATAAATTGTTGATGCAAGGATTAATGGATTATGGTCTTCGGCCGATATTATTGAAAGATTATTCGTTTTGGAGGCTTGAAGATATGTCTTTATGGTTTTGTTCTTCAAGAAAAAATGCTTCCGTAGAAAAATGATAGCCCGTTGCTTAAAAGCCGCACGGTTTAATAATTTTATTTTTTTGAAAAAAAAAAAGTCTTGATAAGGGAAGAATAGATAAAAATGAGAAAAAATAAAAAAAATCGATTTCAAATTTTAATATTAAATTTAGATTTATTTTTTAGTTAATTTGAATTAAATTTGAATATTAAATATATATTAAGTTTATATTGAATTTTAAATTTGAAAGTAAAAAATTAAAAAAATAAATTGAAATAATTATATATTTATTAATTTTTATATATTTTATTAATTTTTATAAAATTATTTTATATTAAAATTTATTTAAATATGTTAAATTTTTTATTAAAATAATATAAAAATTAATAAATTAATAAATTAATAAATTAAATTAAATTGAATCGGTAAAATTTAATTTAATTTATTTTAAATTAAATTATATGAAAAATTAATTCAAATTTAAATTAAAATTTAAAAATTTATAATATTATATAATATTTTTAAAAAAATCGAATATATCCAAATTAAATGAATAAGCTTTAACTTATAAACAATATCTCGTGAGGTTGCAATTCAAAATGAATTAACAAAACTATTTAACTTTGGGCCTAAGAAGTTAGAGAAGTTAAATGGGCTTCAAAATTCATTCCACAACCCAACAAGACTAGAAAGCATAATTTCAAAGGCCATCATCCCCTTTTGGGCAATCCATTTTCAAGGAAGTTATGGTTCATGATTTCATCCCATTCAATTCAATTCAATTGGTGGCCGAATTTTTAATAAAACATATGTTCATTTGGATTCAACTTTGTTTACAATTTTGCCAAGGTAACTAAGTTAAACTTTAAAACCTATATCAATAATATATATACATTAAGCTTTATAGCTTGAAAGAAGGAAAAAAAATTAAATTCACTATAAATATAAAATTTAATTCAAATGATTTATAAACATCTCTTAAAAAAAAAATTTCGATAAAATTATACTTAAATCCTAATATTTATAAATTTTTCTTTTTTAATTTTCCCGATCACGTGAAAAAAAATTAAACTAACATGTGTGGTATGTGTACCTCACAACAAATGAGATAATAAATATGTCATTAACTTAATTATTGCCTTAAGTATATTAATAGTTCCACCTATGACTCAATTAGGTTAATGTAGTTATTCCTACCATGATTAGCAAGGATATCATTTTCTTTGAACCAAACAAAGCCTAAAAACAATGCATATTAAGTTATTAATTCATACAAGTTTTATTTTATATGTTTTTAGATCAAATTAAAAAAGGAATGGAATCATGGACTTCCATTTTTTTTTATTACAGACATAACAACCACTAAATTAATACATTAATTATTAACTATATTAATTAAATATTTAAAATCTCAAAGCATTTTGTGACCTAAAATTTGTCCCCCAACCAAACCATGGCCAACGTGCCCTGTTAGTCGTGTACATGCGACCACAAAAATGTTTCCTTCATCACCCACCCAAAAGAAAACAAATGTTGCTTTCATTCATTGTATAGAACATTTGTTAAGATTACAATTAAAAAATTAGTATGTGCATTTAATGCATTAAAAAATTTCAAAATTAACTATGAAGTGATGCATATAATTTTTTGATAATTTTAAATAAAAAAAATACATAAAATTATTTTTTATAAATAATATCTTAATGAAGAAAGTCGGCCTTTCACTATTCCGCCTAATGACTTTACGGCCATTTTATGAGACATGCAGATTTTGATTCGAATTGTTAAATTTTTTAACATATTTATTTTTCTATGTATTTCTGTCGTAAAAAATATCATAGACATTCGTAATAAAAAAAAATATTTTTAAATAAAAATAAAAATTGTTGGATTCAACTTGAAAATGTCAATGAATGATAGGCATAGGACGTGGGGATTGAGAGGACACCCAATAGAGACATCCGCGTGACATATATATAAATTATTGTTCAATGAATTGCAACCAACGGTGTTTTGTAAGGAAACACACCCTAACACGGGCCGGCTGCCTTCGTTGGCTGATTGGATTGCCCGATCAAGGCTAATCACATTTTCTTTCACTTTCTTATATATATATATATATATATTAGTTAATATAAAAATTATGCGTCTGTATTAATATAAAAAATATAAATTGTATAATTTTATTTTTATTAAATACATATATTTTTTTTATTAAAATTTTAAATTATATTATTTTTATATTTTAAGTCGGCAAATTCAATAAAAGTCATTTCTTGGTTAAAAAAATAATCATACAAATTTTGGTATTTTGGATTTCATATTTAAATTTTATAAAAATAAAAAATTATATTAATATTGAAATATTTTTAACAAAAATCATAAAATATTTGAACAATTTCATTTGAATGGATTTTTTTAAAAAAATCAAAACTATTTGAATTTCAAAAAATTAAAATCTGAATTTACTTAAAACATGAAAATTTTTTCCTCAAATCTTAAATATTTTATCGAGTTTCTTTTATGAAAAATTCATTAAAATATATATGACTCAACTCTTCCTTTTTTTAAAAACCCAACTAATCATTTACTATTTATTTGTTAATTTCGAGTTGGCGAATAAATAGGCATGCTTTCAATTTACCACACCCCCTTTTTTAATTTTAACAGCACCATCAAAAAGATAATAAAATTTTAATTTTTGTAATTTCCTTTAAAAAAAATTGATCATATTGAATTTATACAAATTTATAAATTTTTTATTCCAAGAAATTGAAACACCTTGGAAAGGCCCTAGAATTTTCGAGACAACCTCAGTTTGGAATTGTAAAAGGTGTCATAATCTATACACGTGGTTTTCAGTTGGGCCTAAGGGAAGAGCCCTCGGTTTCGTACATCTTTGGTTTTCAAAGTCAGTGGTCCCAGACAACAAACACAACCCACCAGATATTATTTTAATAATTTGTTATCACTATTTATCAATAAATTATTTTGTAATTCAAGTAAAATAGATGGTGCATTACAAAAAATTAGTTTCAAGTAGGATTGTTTATGTCAATTGTAGTTATAAGTTGGAACAACAATCTTTGATATATGGTTTTGGTATGGAAAACCATCAAAAGTACTGTATAGTTTGACCACCCAAATTTGGATATAGCCTTATTGTTAATATTCCTCATTTGTTTTATTTAATTGTGAAATGTTTTATTTTTTATAATTTATTTATCAAAGTGGTTGGTGATGATGATGGGAATGAAAATTGTACTATATTAACAAGAAAGACAGTTACATTGAGGATAAACAAAGAAGAAAAAAGTCAACAGGAAAAGAGCTAGATTACATATTTTTTTTTTCCAACTACAGGAAAATTTAATACAAGCTTTTTGATCCTATAATTTTTAAGTAAAGTAAAAAATACTACTAAAAGAAAAAAAATAAAAACATAATGATTGTTGGCTGAAAGATGTGATTTAAGTTTTCTTTTAACAGTACGATGAAAATCACTTTCATCATCTTGTGATGTCGTTTTATGATCGTTAATTAAAACATTATGAGGCAGCTATTCTTTCAAAGTGCATGAGCCTGTTATCTGCCAACCTTGAATTATAAGCAGATATTTTGTACTCAAACCATGTAAATTCTTTGTACAAGCTTTGCTCTCCTCTCATCAAAGATGGTAATGGAGCTATTTTCTCACTCAATGGTGGTCCACCAAAATAAATCATTGAAAGCCTAGATTTCACACTGTTGGCCAATACCCTATGCTTCACACTTTTAAACCTTCCATTGGTCATAACCTGAAACATCAACCCGCCACAAAAAAAATGGAAAAACCCAAAAACTCCATTAGAGAAAGCTCAAGAAGAAGTGAACTGAAATTTGTATAAGACATAAAAGTTTGTTTTCCTTTGTTTTATGGACTTGGGATAAAGTGATGGTAGTTTGAAAGCTTATACAGCTAAGCTGTGTTTGTACTGAAGAAAAATTATTAGTGGGGACTGTTAAGTTAGATATGACAGGTATTAACCGATCAACAATTCCAAAGAATATTACAAATATATTATTTTATTTTTACTAAATTTCCCTTAAGAAAATCAACAAAAAGTAAATCAAAAGTGATTACTAAAATTAGAAAGAATCATATTTTGTCAGAAGCAATAGGGAAATTGACTAGTGAAAATTTTGGATTATTTTACTTGTTTTCATGTGTTTAGGTGAATGAAATAGGGACGTTTCTACTATGTTTAATTATGGGAAAAAATGTACCTGTAAGGAGTCACCAACATTGATGAAAAATGAATTTTGGTCAGGTGGCACTGAAATCCAGCTCCCATCTCTAAGAGAGATTTGAAGGCCAGAAGTGTTATTGGATCTTAGCACTGAAATGATTTGTGGGTCAGTGTGTTCTCCAAATCCAATCACATTGCTACCATTCAAAGGTTGAACATCAGAGCATGGTGGGTAATGGTTAAGCCTGAAAACAGAGTCACTCTGTTCATCCATCAGCAGCTTACTCAACACATTCCTTGGTTGAATCTTTAACCCATCAGCTATCATTTCAAGTACCTCACATGCCATTTTCTTCACTGCTGACATATAATTATTCAAAGCTAACCTGAAACAACAGTACCAAAAGTTGTAAAAACAAAAATAACCCAACAAATAAAATGCTAAGATTGACTAGAAAAATGTGCCGGAAAAAAACAGAATTCCCTGGTTTGACAACATACCTGAAACTATCCGGGTTTTCGCCAGAAAGGAATCTAAGGAGGTTGGGACCTTGATTGGTTGTCAGGAGAAGATATTCAACCCAACCAACATCACCGTTTGGTCCAATCCTTTTATTACCATAGCCATAAGGCTTAGTTTCCTCTGTTTTCTCTTTCTCACAAAATGGTAAAGAGAAGAACTTGGTGGCTTCAGATTCCAGCTTGGAAATGAATTCCATTGGAACCCCATGGTTGATCACCTTGAAGAATCCAAATTCTTCACAAGCTTTGATCATCTGGTGTTTGGAGTCAGGTTTTGAGAGGTCTACAAGAGGTATTTGAGGGAACAATGTAGTTGGCTTGTTGTTTCTGATATAAGAGAACTGTTCAATTGCAGGTTTTGACAACACCACCATTGTTTTTCCTATTCTTTTCTGTCAGCCGTTGATGTTATTGTCGTTGGTTTTTTTAGTACAAGTAAAAAAAAGAAGAGAAACAGATAGAAAAGATTGAATTTTTTGGTGGTGGCTTCTTTTTTTTCTTCTTTTAAAAAGGTGGATTCCTAGAATGGATGAGTTTTGAGTTTGATACAGATTTGAGCAGAGGAGGGTACATGAACAAATGGCTTTGGGTTTTGCTTGGTTATTTATAGGGGGAAAAAGGATAATTTTTCGGCATTCTAGAAATTAAAAAAAAAAAAAAAAGATGATAAGCATAAAAATTTGTATCTTAAATTTGCTAAATAATTATATAAATTAACCGAATTAAATTTTAAGATCGAATAAATTTAAAAAATAAATATTTTATATTAATTAAAGGAAGAAAATAATAATAAGGAACATACATTGTCTTTTGACTATTATTTTTACTCCAAACAGGCTAAGGTCGGCCATAGAACCTTTCAGCAAAAGCAGTCAAGTCAACACCAATGCCCTATTATCATTACAAACTAAGATTTCATCCTAGTACAACGATTCATGAAACATGAAACGCATCTAAATGAAATTGTCACATCAAATAAGACCGGTTTGGGAAACTTATCCATTCAAATTTTCTATATGCATATTATTTTAATAGGCTAGAATGTTTAAGATTTTCCTCACTTCACTCACCAAGAAGAAGCTCTTTCGTTTTGAATTGTCTTCTGGAAGAAAAAATTAGAATCCTTATCTTCATTCAATTATTCTCATTTGCTATGCCTTAAATGCTTTGTCAGAAAGAATCGAATTCGATTTCCACGAACTAAAGGGTCTAGAACAAAGTAGTCATAAAATGCTATTTGTGATTTATTAATTGAATTCACATATTACATCATTGTTTCTTTACTATTTTTTTTTCTTATTAAAACTTCAACTTCAATTTTATTTTTTGTGATATTATTAAAATATGATGATTTTTAAGTGATGTCATGCATATGTTATGATCTTATATTTAAATTGACATTTTTATTTATTATCAATTAATCTTAATTCAATGTTTAATGTAATATTAAAACCTAAATTTATTTTGCTCTTCTTTGTGTTATTTTTATGAGTTTTTCATGTGATAGGTCATTTTATTTCTAAGTGATTGCTTTAAGCTTGAATTATAAAAAACAGAGATAAATTTTTCTTGATTATCTCATAATAAATTGTCTAATTATTTTTATTTTTATTTTTAAATTTGAGGTTTCTAAATTTTCTCATCTAAACCGTTGAGATGTCTTGTTATACTATTAAGTGGCATAATTATTGACTTAAGCTCTTATTAAAAAAGGGTACTTCCCATTTTTCTAATAAAAAATATGAGAGGACATTGCAATGATTAATTCATTTTGATTAAAAAAATTTGACAATACATTAAATATCAGGTTTGATTCTCCATAGGACCTACCTTTGTATATAATTGAGAGAGTGGGGTTTGAATAAGAGTTCATGGTGTATGTAGCAAAATTAAGCTTAAAAAAATTAGCACTGCCGGGGAAGGAAACCCTTGATTTCTAAGTCTCTATGTCCTAAAGTTAATTATAGATTTATAGCATTTTCTTACCATGTAAAATGGGTGAAGGGTCAAGGGTGAAATAGCAAATTCAATGTCCCATAGATTTTGACTAAAAAAGGAAGTGTTTCATATTTTTTCTTAAAGAACATTCATGTATTGACTTATGGTTTACTAGTGTATCATTGACTCTTAATCCTTTCAAATTTGGTGTTCTCAAGCTTTCTTTTTTTTTTTTTTTCAATTTATTTCTTTGATATATAATTTATATAATATTGGCTAAAATCATCAATCATATGCGATCCTTGTATGTTATTTTATTTTCATTCTAATTTTTTATAAAACCCAATTTTTGATTCACTACCTTCTAAAAATATTTTAAATATTTCCATTCCATTTATAATTGTTAAAAAAATAAAATATATCATATTAGTGTCATATAACATGAATTTAGCCCAAAAAATTAAACAAGCTTACATTTTTTTTATCATGTGGGAGCAAGTGCTCGGGGCCATCTATTTTGGTTACATGGACATGTAAAGCATCAATATGAGACTAAGGTAACGAAGATAAAAAAAAATTTATCGCATGATAAATTTGAAAAGAGTAATAAGAAAAAAATCTTAATTCATGTTAAATATATATAAGATTAAAAAAAATTTAGATATTTATTAGATATATGATAATATTATTTTAACAATTTTAAAAGATTATAAACTCAAAAACTTAATTAATTTTAAAAATTACATATGAACAATAACTATTGCATAAAAATCATGAAGATACAATGTAATTTACTTTACAATATTCCATCTGATAGACACCCCGACATCTTTTTTCCATCAATCTATATCCTTGTATATATTTCTCGTTTCCTTTTTACATTGTATTTCCGACAACAATCCGCAAACATATTCACTTCAATCTTCGTCAAAAAAAGAAAAAACTTGTAAGCCAACTTGATAGACTAGAATAATGCAATGCATAGCATCATGAGTCACGATTTCGCTGTCTAATCAAACACCAAGCCTTCCCTTCATATTTGGAGAAAATCGTAATCATATTAATAGTTGATAATAATCTCTTTTTAAAAGTGAATAATTTTGCATCTGAATATTTAATTTAATGACGAATGCAAATATTTTTTACAAAAAATTATAATATTATTAATTAGGTTTGATATTTTTATCGTGTTTTTATATGTATACATAACTTGTCGGATCTTTGATTTCGTAATTAAATATGAACTTATTTTATTTTATAAATCTTATCATTTTTATCTTATCTAAGAGATTTGAATTTGAAATCTTCAAAATCAAGTTCTAATTAACCATATAATAATTGAGTACTCTTGATCCCAATCACAATATTTCCCCTGTTGAGCCCTTAAAGTAATTAAAAAGACTCTAGTCTCCTATCCTAAGTGCTTGAGTTTAGCTCATTTACAAAACAAGCTTAATAGCAATTATTGAACACAAGTTAATTTATATGCTTAATTGGAGCAGTTATATTTTATCTGAACTACAACTCTACTCCAATTATTTCTCTTTTGATTTATTTTAAACTTCTTTCACCACCTTTACTTCTTGAGTTAAATATTTGCAGAAAGATATCACGGGTAAAGCAAGGCCTAGATGCTTGTGTAGCTTAAGCTGTTATTATCGTTTGTCTTTACCAAAAAAATTGAATTCTTTATGTATTTATTTTGATGGAGGAGGGTTCAAATTCACTCTTTCAATAGATAACATATATTTAACTTTGAATCGAATGTTTAACTGTTACTATAATTGAATTTTTAAATAAATTAGGGTCAAAATTATACAACTCGAGCTCTATAAAAAATTCATAAACAAGCTCGTTCAAGGTTGATTTTTGGCTTATTTATATATAGCCTAGCTAAAGATCAATAGTGTTTGTTTGACAATGGAAACTGTGCTTTTATATTGTATCACATGGCTACAGTTTTTGTTATTGGCAAGTAGTATCATGTTTTCTTATAGGGGGGAATAGTTAAAATTCGACATGAATTAAATGTTTCAAATTCATCCCCACTACAATTCTGATTACCTTTAATCAAGTACAAGTTTTTAAAGCCAATGTTTTAATCAAATATTTTAAGAGTCGATTTTGGTACAGTGTTAGTCTTTCTATTAGTTTTGAAACTTGGGCAACAATAAAGAGAGTGAGTTTGAAATTAAAGAGGCTTTGTTCTTCAAGTTTTTTATGTCTAGGGTTCTTAGTATGCAAGTTGTTCTAGCTAGAATCTCTATAATAAAAAAGGGTCATAGTTGCTAGGTGGGAGTCCATAGGTGAGCATGCATGCTTCCTTTGAGAAGAAAAAAAATGTTGGCAGCAGGATACGAACCTAGATTTTATAAAAGAAATATTCATCTTATCAATTCAATTAACTCTTATTGCTTGCTAGCCTTTGTACTTCCTTATGTGTATATGTATATTCGGTGCAGTTAGATTATTTTAGAAAAAAAATTACAGCTACTATACAATATTTTGGGGTTTCAAAATCGAAACAAAATCAAATTAAATATATTTGTAATTGAATTAATTTGAATTAAATTTTATCAATTTGATTTTTTTATTTAAAAAATAAATATTTTTACTATTACTTTTAATGTATTTACATAGATTTATATATTAAAATTATTTTATTTTATAAAAAATTAAAATTATATAAAAACTAATAAAAAATTATAATTCTACTTGACTCAAATATTTTTTATTTTTCATTTCATGAACTGACAATTGATGGTATCTGAATTGAAATCAAATTAAATCAAATATTAAAAATTGATATAAATTAAATCAAATATTATGGTTCAAATTATTTTTCAATTTTTAAATTTTTTTATGAAACATAAAGTTCTTAAATTCTATACAACAGAATTAAAAAAATATGTCCATCTAATTCCACTTTCACCAATGATATATTAGACAATATTCATATATAAAATTTAAAACTTCACTAATGATAAATAAGATAATGATTCCTATTTATTTTTCTTATAGAATTTTTTTTGGGTTTCGGATAATGTCTAAGGCACTTTGAACTGAATCATCGTTATGGGTTTTATCCCAAAGGGGAAAAAGAACTTTAGATTCACGTTGGCCAGCTATCATGTGCTTTGGACAATGATATAGGAACTATTGAGAACACACGCTCTGAATTTTTTTTTTTTAAAGCTGAATTGTACTTACAAATTGATGAGTTCATACATATCCACCAAACCTGATAAGCTAGAATCTTACTTGAGTATCAATTTAATCATATTTCTTCTGTTTCAAAAAAAAAATATATTTAATTTCCAAATCTAAAATCATTTACAATATGTATCGATATTTTGTTATGATTTTAATTTCTACTAAAATCTATACTTTCTTTTATGGAATTTAATTTTTTTTTACTATTTAAACTTTTTTTCTTTATGGTATTTAATATAACAAATCTATTTAACATATGCATTCAATATAAATTAATTAACAGAATGCCGTAATTTTAACTCTAAAAAATTTAATTGCATAAGCAAATTATTATGTATATTTTTTGTTACAAATGAAGTTGCAGTCTCAAAAAAAAAAAATGAATTAAAGAGATTTGAATTTTAAATTTATTAAATATTACATAAAAATAAATATATAAATTAATTGAATTAAATCATAAATTTATTATTATGCATATTTCTCAAATTAAAAATTGGCCAAAATGATGTTTTAAAATGTAATTACTTTATTTGGGTTTTGTTTTAATTATTTATACGAAATTATATCAACATCATGAGCTTGAAAACAATGTTTATAATTTTTTTGGGTACTAAACCAAGGATAGTCCACTAATAACAAAAGATTAACCTAATTCTTGACCAAGCCACCCACAATAACCATTCAAAGATACCCAAAAAAAAAAATAAAAAATTTATGAAATAACATAGCATGTGCTATGCAAAAACAAGAACCAAGTAACTAATGTAGCATTTGTGTTATATATACATAAATATATCATTTATAATTATTATGATATAATTAATTAATTATAATTTAAATTATATAAAATTTATAAAAAATTCATATGTAATTTATATTTATAAGTGATAAATTTTTATATAATTTTTAATATAATTAAATAATTATAAAATTATAATAAAAAAAATTACACTTCAAATGCTGCCCTAGATGCATAATCCTTTTTGTCATACAAAAAACAAGAGGAAAATGAGAGAATAAAGGTGACCAATAATCATAGTTGACTATCGAGTCACACTCGAGGGACATTAATTTTTTTTAATGAATTATTTATTTATAAAAATTATAATCCCAAGATGGAAGGTAAGAAAAAGACCCACTTCCATATTCCAATTCCAAAGATAAAAGATTCTTTTTTTTTTTTTTTTAACTCCCAAAAAGAAATGAGTCAGCCTTTTATTTTCTATTTTTTATTTTTGATTTTTTTTTGAAAAATTTTGACAAAAACAAACGTGTTTTAAAGGCAGCGTCCGCTTGAATAGTTCAACGCGTGGATGTCTAGGAGCGCCTCCTTCCTTATCAGATTACGTGGCCTTATTTCATTCGTAGCTTTCGCTGTCGGTCACATTATTGTCGACATCTTTTTTTTTTTCTTTATTATTTCAATGAAGTAATAATTATAAGAAAAAGAAAAAGATAAAGATGCTTCGGAGCAGTTATGGCATCTATTTAATTCAAGGTCGGCTAAACGGCAGATGGTTTTTCCTTTAAATTTGATACCTCAAACGGCAACCTATTTATCACAACATCATGACGTGTTTCTTTAATGCTCATTTCATCATAAATTACTAATCTCTTATTGATTTTGACATTCATTTTATTTATATAATTATTATTTTAAAAAATAAATTCGAAAGATTTATAATTCAATTTTTTGTGTATGTAAAATTTTAAAGATTTTCTTAGTTTGCAATTTTTTTATATAAAAAACTTTATTTTAGTTTGTATAAAAATTAAATTTTTATTTTTTATAAATTTGGTATTTTATTCTATTAAAATATAAAAATTAAAAATAAAAATTTTTTAAAAATAATTTTGGCATATCCGGATAGATATGTACAAGCGGAGAGCACTAAGAATTTCAAGGTGGAATTAAAGATTCATATCTTGAATTTTTTTAAAAAAAATTTTAGCAACTGTTAAATCAAGTTTTATCGGCTCCCAATATGAATTAAATTATTGCAGTGATTCAAATTATGTAATGGAAAATTATATTTAATAAGATAAAATAAAGGTGATTATATTATATGAAGGATTACATTTTAAAAAAATTAAATTCAGATATTTTAATCAAGACATTTGGCCGAAGGATCGCAAATAAGCCAAATTCATAATTCTTACTATAATCTTCCATTACAGTCACGATCAATGGTAGATAATCAAGCTTGCACCTAAATCTTTTATAAGCATTCATTGTATAATAAACATGCTAATATACACATAGAAAAGATCAAACATGCTTTTTAAAATGTTTGTCTTTTTTTTTTTAATGATTAGAACTTTAGAAAATCGAAGTGTAAACACACTAATTTACACTTTTTTTTTCCTTTTAAAGATTCAAAATCTTTGTTAGAGGTGAAATGCATCTTTATAAGATTCATTGGAAACACTATAGTATTATATGAAATGGTTGGTTCAATTTTTGAATTATATGAACATTTTAATCATTTGATTGGGAAATTCATAGACAAAGTGTTTGATTATATAGGCCAAGGTTGAATTATTTGGATCTAAAAACACATGCAATATTCGAATTAAAAAATGATACGACCCCTTTCGGGTCCCATTTGGATGTCCATAGATTTCACATAGGCCGATTAGGCCAGTAAGGCAATTACCCCTCCTTTCCCAAAAAATAAAACAAACCCACAAAGTAAATAATGTTAAATTGACGAAATTTAAGAGCTGCAATCATTTTTAAAATATGATAGTCAATAAATTTAATATTTAAATTATAGTATATATAATTCCTTTATTCACATTTTATGAGAAACAATCTCTTTTATTCTAGTTATTGGACTCGGAGCTTTTAAATTGGAGTTTGGAATTTCAATTATTGAGGTATTCTTTTGAATCAATAAAAATATATCATGAAAAATTTAGAACTATGATTTCAATTATTACTATAAATGAAATTGGGGTTTCATATTTTAGTCTATATCAAACTGAATTGAATGCTTTAAAACTTTGCAAGGATACAATTACTCCACGTAGAATTTCACGTTTTACTTGTAATATATGACCATATTATCATTTCAAATTTGAAAGGAATATGGTACATTGGTTCACCTCACTAATATCACGTTAGGTAAATCTAGCAAAATTGATTGGTAACGTATTGTCAAAAACATGAAAAGTCCACATAAAAAGGGACCAAAAAAAAAAGAAAATTACTTCATTATTGGTCGGTACTATATAAGATCTTTTATTTCTTGGCCTGAAATGATGGACGGATGCATATGGATCGTATCTGATCATCCAATTCATGACAATGCATAAAGTACGTAACCACATTTCTCATTTGCACGATATATTATGCATAAATATGAATTTGTATGTTGCATAATGCTTCAGATTGAAAAATCATTTTAAAGAAATATAGATATTTGCCTTAGCAACTGTCAAAAAAAGAAAGATAGTCATGAATTGTACAAGTCTCGAGGATCTTATTGTTAGTACATATAATAATATATAATAATATATGACCCTACAATAAAAGATTACGAAGTACATTTAATAAATTTGTTGATCTAACCAATTTATGCATAGACAAGGGACAACTTAATGGCTGTACGTAAGAAGAACTTGAGATGCATGGTACCCTCACAATAATTTGGGACAGCTCATCAACAGGTACGTCTTGCATGCATAATTGGCTTTGAAATTTGATGTGACGAATGAACAAGGAAAGTTTTTTTTGGCCCTTTGACCCAATGTTGCTAATGAGGTGAAGTTAGGCAAATGGAAAAAGAGGATAAATAAATATATATATATATATATAATCATACCAAACTTTTTCTCTAAACATAACCAAAAATTAATGAAGCCGCTAATTAGATGAGGGAAGAGTTGTGCATGCCAATAAAGGTTTCTTCTTTCCCTCCATGGTCATATCTTATAGGGCAAATCGTTTCATCTTTTTTTTTTCGCTTTACACAATAAAAATAAATATCATTATGCTTTTTAGCATATATGGGAAGATAGGGATGAATGATGATATATGATCATATCCTAGTCTAGAGGCTTGTTAAATTGCTTATGATCATATAATTAAATTATTCAATAGGCAATGAGGACTTGAGTTATTTCTTAATGATCCAAAGATGAATTGCATTTAAATTTATATTGATAATGGAATCCTAGACAAAGAATCAAAAGAACAATGCCCATGCTGATTTTTTTTTCTAAAGATCATATTTTTTTATAAAAAAAAGATTATAATATGAAGATAAGAGAAAAGGTAATAGGCATTGAGATTTAAATCTTAGATCAACTAAATGTTATTTTCTAATTTGATTATATAAATTAATTAAATTAAAATTTTAATTTAAAAAAAAATTCATATTTTAGATCCAAACCTTAAATCATCATGTGAAATTTACAAGCGAAGATAGCATGTATCATCTAGACCAATCATATCAACAACACACACCAACATTTATCTATGCTTGTTGTATATTTGTACTATCGAACTATTTTCTCTCAAAATCAATGGTATCGGTATAAACCACATGTTTGATCGATGAACACAAATGAAATTAATAATTAAAATAAGAGAGAGAAAAAAAAAAGATGCTACCAAATTATATACTTGCATTTATGAAAAGATTCTCCAGACAAGTGATCCAGAATGAATTGAAGATCCCTTCTTTACTAGTTTGTGAATAGTCAACTTCATCGTAAGTCTTGTTGCACACTGGATTTGCAAATTGCAACAAACGTGTTATTTTCATGCCACGTTAGTGTACTGGATATTTTGTGTGGTTATTTTCAGAGAGAAAAAAAGGATACATTAGAGATTTAGATAGAGATTGTCATGGAAAGGTCAATCCCACGGGGTCCCTATGGGTCAAAATATTTTTTGAATGCTCATGTGTCTCTTGCATTTGACTTAATGTGGGCGTTCATATATATATATATATATAATATTTAGAAAGCCTTTAAAAAAGGAAATGCTAGATACTGATGATAATAAGGTGATCCAATTGAAACAAGTAAATATAGTATTACTAAAGCTTTGCTTAAATAAGATTCAAATATGTTAGTACACGATTAAAAATGATTCAAATATGTATCATCAATTTAAAAAGAGACATGAAATTTGACTCGAAATTTGAGTTAGGTTCCGATAAAATTGAAAAATATTGTTTTATATGTATATAATCTATAAATTTTGAAAAGCCCTAAGGTCATGTGTTTCTCAAATTGAGTATTAAAATAATCAAATTGAACTTGATTTGTTATTTGAGAAGTACTTGAACTTTGAGCTTATAGCAGAACAGTGAATTGAGTATTAAGTATTCATCAGGTTGAATCTTAATTACTTATAGATTGAGTTATTGTGGCACTCCTAATTCTAATGAACAGTTCAATAGCTTTTAATTTTTCAATTATTGATATCTCAAATGATCTTGTGTTTATATAGACAATAATATTATTCATGATTTTCTTTTTCCTAACATTATTTTTTACTTATACGCTATGAAAAATAAGTAAAAGTAATCATTGACTTGTTAACATCTATGTGGTTTAATAGTAAAATATTGAACATTTAATTTTAATAATTAAAATTAAAATTCTGACTTTCTCAAATACAAAAAATTATCATTGACATAGAAAGAATACGAGTATAGCCACCCATACGTTGTTTCTGTATACGTTAATAAAATAATTCTTTAGGATATATTTATTAGAAAACTTAAAATAAAAGAAATTTAAATATTTATATAAAAATTAGGTATAAGTAATAAATTTTTTATTTTCAGATAAGAAAATTTAAAATTAATTAATAAATGTATTGATTAGATCGGTATTAACTCAATTATCTCAACAAATTATCAACAAAAGGTTAATTATAGCGTTTACATAAATAATAAAAAATTTTATCTCAAAAAAAGAAAATAATAAAAATTTTAGGTTCACATTGTTTAAATTACTAGTTTTAGCTAATCATAAATTCATTAAAGTGACAATCCAACTAAAATTCATTAATCCATATTACATTTCATAATTAAAAAAGTATAGAGTATGACTAATTTAATTGCGAAAAAAACCATACATAATATATTTATTATTAAATTTATTCTATTTAAATGATAAAAACTGTTTCGTTCATATGCACTTAAACATTTGATTCAATGACAAATGCATATTATAATAAAAAATAATAATATATTGAATTTGAAATTCCCAAACTCTAAAAA
Organism: Durio zibethinus; assembly: GCF_047325235.1. Taxonomy (NCBI): domain Eukaryota; kingdom Viridiplantae; phylum Streptophyta; class Magnoliopsida; order Malvales; family Malvaceae; genus Durio; species Durio zibethinus. Next base: position 10,839,726 of record NC_143186.1, read on the forward strand.
AAAAATTGTATCGTCACATGTTATACAGTTATAAACTAGTGGTGGGGAATGAAGATAACTTCCACTTATATTAAAGGGTTAAATATAAAAATAGTCTATGTATTATATATTTTTTAGTTTGATATTTAAAAAATAAAATTGTTACTTTAGCAATTGAACTTTTATCCGATCATTCATTTTAATACTTCAAATTAATATCATTAATCAACTTGTTGATGTAACATAAATAATTAATAAGACATTGAAATGTATAAAAAAAAAAATTAGTCAATGCCATGTTATTAATTGTTAGGCTAAAATTAATTTTTTTAAATTATAAAAAGATTTAAAAAATCTAAAATATTTTAAAAATTATAAAAAATTAAACAATGAAATATTTTTAGAAATTATAAAATTAAAAAAATTATGAAAACTTAAGAATTTTAAAAAATCTCATACTTTTAATAAAAATTCAAAAAAATTCAATAAAATTATGAAAAATTGAAAACAAAAAATATCTAAAATTTTTTGAAAAATTATGAAAATTAAAAAAAATTAATTTTTTTTTAAATCTGAAAATTATAAAAAATTAAAAAATTTCAAAAATAAATATTCTAAAAATTAAAATTTATGGAAAATAAAAAATAGAAAAACTTAAAAATTTAATAAAAATTCAAAGAGTTTAAAAAATAAAATATATAAAAAAAATAAAAAATTTTAAAATTGTACCATTGAATAAAATAAAAAAGTTCATAATTTTTGTAAAAATTTTTACAATTTTTTAAAAACTATAGATTTAAAAAAAATAGATTTTTTATTTTCATTTTTTAAATTTTTTTATAAAAGTTTTTTAATTTTAAGAAAATTTATTATTATTAAAATTTTCATTTTTAAAAATTTTAGAATATTTTATTTTTATTAAAATTTTGAGATTTTTTAATTTTTTAAAGTTTTCCTTATTTTTTTAAATTTTTAAAAAATATTTCAATATTTGATTTTCTTAAATATTTCATATTTTTAAATTTTTTTTCAAAAATTTTTTAATTTTAGTGAAATTTATAAAAAAATTTTGTAATACTAATATGGCAATTGATGATATGGTGTTGATTGAATTTTTTAATACATATTAATCTCCTATTGGATTTTTATACCACGTCAACAAGTTGATTAACAATTTTAGTTTCAAATGTTAAAGTAGATAAATAGAATGAAAATTATAATATCAAACTAAAAATTTTATTTTTTTAAGTATCAAACTAATAAAAATATATAATACAATATTATTTTTATATTAAACCCTATATTAAAATTAAAATACAGCCTAATTAGATTTTCCTTCTCAAATTAATATGATATCTCTCTTTATCAAAAATTCTTTTCATTAATAATTAATCTTTGAAATGTGATGTCAAATAGTACTCGATTTTCTTTCTTTTTATCCATATCTATCTTCTGATCTTCACCAATACTTTTGATGATGGCAGAATTTCATCATTCTCACATGTTGTTCCTCACTCAAAATAATATGTGAACTCAAGATTTTCCTTTTTATATATTTTCGTATCAAACAACATCAGCTGACAAAATTATCTCGAGCTTGAAAATTTTGTCTTGATAAAAAATAATAATTGAATTCAAACTGATTCAAATATGAAAGTTATTAAAAAAAATTAGAAAGCTAATGAGATATTAATTTTATGATAAAAAAAAGAATTTAAAATCTTGAGATTTTAGGTTTAAGAATAATTCTTATTATGTATGGATTTGATTTAATTTTATATTGAATTTATCTAATTATGTTTTGATTTATTAGTTTATTAGTTTAATTATGTAGTGATTTTTTTTATATGAATGTAATATTTTATTATAATTATAAAATTTAATTATAATTTCATAAAAAAATTAATCCAAACAAATTGAATTTAAATTATTTTTTTCAAAGAATTTATTGATTTAATTTTAAAATTTGATCATTTGATCTAAAATGACTCAAATTTGTTAACTCAAATTGAAATAATTTGAATATCAATATGCCAAATCTAAAATTATTTGAGTTTTTTTAAAATGAAAATGACCTCTAAAATAGCTATTAATTCCTAGATAGCCAAGAAAATATTGTTGGAAAAAGGCATGCGAAGGGAAGGTTTAGTCAAAAGATGTTTGATGCTCGCGTGAGCCGACATCTTATATTAAATCAAAAGATCTCATAGACATCTTTATGCAATCTTTCCTTCCCCTCCCCATAAATATATTTATTTATTTATTTTTCTTTTCTTTTCTTTTTCTTTGGGGGGTAAAAATTTCTGCAATTTGATTTTAGATTCTTATCCAACACATTTTAAATGATACCTAAGCAACTTTTTTCTTATTCTTTATCAAATGATAAAGTTATTATAGAAAAAAGTGACCAATTGGTTTTTAATATAGTGAGTGGTGACCCACTTTATCATAATCAATAGATTGAACTATGCATCATCTTACTGTTATTTTTCTCTTAAACTTCTGGTTTGTTCATCAATCTACTTGTCACGGCCCACCTTTTTATTTTTGAAAATTTTTTGTATATATATGAACACCATAGATGTTGTTAATAGTCAAGGATTTGACTCTAAGTTACAAAATTTTTATTTTCAAAAGAGAAGACATTTTGAGAGATTTTTAAAGTGGATAATATTTTATAAGCGGACGGAATCTAACATTATTGCATTAACAGAGTTAAATCAACGGAATTACTCCGTTTATGGGAAGTCTTGCTTGGACAATATCCTCTAATGGCAACTTTTATTTTCCACAGCCTTTTCACGCGAAGAAAATGGTGAATTATAGTCCATACATCCACCTGAAATTCTTAGTTTTAGTTTTAGTTTTTTTTTTTTTTCTCTATTGAAGTCACGTCATTAATGGAGGATACATGCACTTTAAAAGGTTCAAAAACAAGGGAAATAATATCATCCACAGTTAAGATTGGCCATACTTTCCCTTGCCTCCTTAGTCAAGAGCACTGGTTAGTCAGATTTTGAGCAGGCAATAAAATCTTGAAGGACTCTCCTTTTGACAACTCAGTATTATCACATGCTCATTTATGTCAATGAACTTGAATGAAGTACTGAATTTCATTACAGGTTTGAATTAAAAAAGGTTTGTAAATCCAAATCCAATCACTTTTGTCTGCTTGAAAATACAATGTTTTGCTACGAAAAGATAAGATAAAAAGAAAAGGAAGTGCAAAAGGGACAGAGATAAGCACTTGTGACCTTTTGCCAAACCCGTTGAAGTTGATGCAGTGGTGCAAAATGATCCATCTTCCCACCACATAGTCACTACATAGAAACATTCATGAATGAGATTGAGAATTGTGTTAAGATGCAAATGAAGTGGTGGCATGCTGTTACATCTCAAAACTGATAAATGCGTATACCTTGAATACAAAATAATGCAGATTTTTTTTCGAATGCGTGGTCGATATAATTAACAAGGGCATTAATATCAGATTTCAGAAAATTCTTCAGATAACATTTGCTTCTTTGATCATTCACCTAGTGCTTTGGTCAAGCATCACAAAGCAGGCTGATAGGACAAGAATTCAACTTTAATCACCACCCAACTTAGCTGACTAAGATGAGCAATAAATCAATAATTGCCACATTAAGCCAACAAAATTATGCTTTCAAAGCTAAGAAAGTTGAAATCCAACTGATTTTTCAAAGTCTCTGTATGGGGTTGATTTTGCTTGGAGACTTTGTAAACAGCTGGTCTCCTCACTTGCAGAAGAGTACATAACAGGCAACTTGCACACAATCAAGCTAATCATTTTTATACAAAGATGAACCTAAGATTGTCTAGATCAAGCATGCTTTTATACTTGTGCACTATGGGAACCCACACCAAAACCTTGAACACGTGTCTAGATATCACCTTGACTCAAAATGTTTACAGTGGGTTCAGTTCTTCCAAAAATTACAAATTTCCTACGCTGATTTGCAGAACAGTGTAAGACAATCATTCCCTTAATCAAAATTTTGCCTTATTGGGGGCTTGGACTTTAGCAGTCTTACATGCGTTTGAGATTGAACCAACACATGAAGGACTTCATGTATCCAATAATTGATCCATTCAAGGATCATTTCTATTGTGGAAGGACATGCAAAATACATATAAATTGTGCTTCAGTTTTACTAGTTTTCGATTGATCATATCTATGATCGTTTTGACATTGATTGTGTGGGGAAAAAAAAAAGGAACTGGGAAAATTGATTTCATTTCTGTTAGAAGATGTGTTTAAGACTGCTAATGTGGATTCATGAATGTTACTTAGTTGAATGTTTCATGTTGTTTTTGTTTTTTGTTGTTGGTTATTTTTTTTGTTATTCATGCTAGTGGTCATGGCTTAATATTAGGACCATGATTTTAGTGGGTAGTTATTAATTAGGCTTTAAATTGTAATGTTTTTGATGTTAAGAAATGTAACAATGAGTAAAGTTTTCTTGCTTCAAAAATAACAACATTTGGTATCAGAGCTATCTTCTTAAGGGATTTGTGTGTGAAATTGACGTGTCATGGAAGTCGAAGCCAGTTTCTCCGCAATTGCTCCGGCGATATTCGATGGAGACAACTATTAGATTTAGCCAGTACGTATGGAGACATACTTGAAAGCTTTGGATATTTGGGAAGCAGTGGAAGAAGACTATGAAATTCTTGCACTTCCAAACAATCCCACCATGGCACAGATTAAAGTGCAAAAATAAAAGAAGACAAGAAAATTAAAGGCAAAGGCCTGTTTGTTTGCTGCAGTCTCATCCACTATCTTCACTCGTATCATGCCTCTAAAGTCAGCAAAAGAGATATGGGATTATCTCAAGAATGAATATGAAGGAGATGAAATAATTAAAGGGATGCAAGTCTTTAACTTGATTAGGGAATTTGAACTTCAAAGAATGAAGGATTCCGATACGATTAAAGATTACTCTGATAGGCTTCTGAGTATCACAAACAAAGTAAGGTTTCTTGGATCTGAATTTACTGACTCAAGAATTGTAAAAAAAGCTCTTGTTATAGTACCTGAAAGATATGAAGCAACCATCACTGCCTTGAAGAATACCAAGGATCTGTCAAAAATTTTCTTGGCAAAATTGCTTAACGCTTTGCAAGCACAAGAACAAAGAAGACTGATGGAGGAAAATACAAAAATCGAAGGAGCTTTGGCAGTCAAGCATCAAAATGTGGCCAAAAGTAAAAGAAAAAAGAAAAAAGATTTTGAAGGAAATAGGGCAAGTACTGCATCAGCCAATGCAAAAGGAAAGAATGAAATAAGAAAAAATCCTATTTACCTTGCCAACACTGTGAAAAGAAGGGTCATCCTCCATTTAGATGTTGGAGAAGACCTGATGCTAAGTGCACTAAATGTAATAAGATGGGGCATGAAGCTGTTATTTACAAAAATAAAAATTTGCAACATGGTGAAGATGCAAAGATTGCTAATCAATAGAAGGAAGATCACCTGTTCGTAGCTACATGTTTCTCTGGCATCGAATCAAGTGAGAGTTGGCTTATAGATAGTGGTTGTACTAATCACATGACACATGACAAGGATCTATTTAGGAAACTAAGCAATGCAAACTTATCAAAGGTTTGAGTTGGTAATGGCAAGTACATTACTGTGAAAGAAAAAAGAACAGTTGCAATTTTAACTTGTTCAGGTACAAAGTTCATTTCTGATGTATTATATGTCTCTGAAATTGATCAAAACTTGTTAAGTGTTGGACAACTAATTGAAAAGGGTTATAAAGTTATGTTCGAAGATAAAAATTGCTTTATTAAAGATGCAGTTGGCCAAGATATTTTCAAAGTAAAAATGAAAAGGAAAAGCTTTGCTCTAAATCTATTAGAGGAGGAGCAAATTGCTTTTTCAATCAAAGAAAATATCACTGAAGTATGGCATAAGAGGCTTGGGCACTATCATCATCAGGGGCTACTGCAGATGAAATCCAAAAAAATGGTAAATGATTTTTCAGAACTTGATGATCATATTCCAAACTGCAAAGCATGTCAGTTTGAAAAGCAAAGTAGGAAACCATTTCCCAAAGCAACATGGAGAGCATCAAAGAAGTTACAATTAATTCATACTGACATTGCACGCCCACAAAGAACGCTTTCTCTGAAAGGTAGTCTTTATTATGTTGTATTCATTAATGATTTCACCCGTATGTGTTGGATCTTTTTTTTAAAGTACAAGTCAGAGGTGGCTCAAGTCTTCTGGAACTTTAAAGCTAGAGTTGAAAATGAGAGTGGTTGTAGAATTCAAACTTTCAGATCAGACAATGGCAAAAAGTACACCTCTGAAGCATTCACTTATTTTTATGAGGAGGCAGGCATCCAACATCAATTAACCGTTCCATACACTCCACAACAAAATGGAGTAAGTGAGAGACGAAATAGATTCATATTGGAGATGACACGATCTATGCTACATGAGAAGAATATGCCAAAGCAATTTTGGGCTGAAGCAACAAATACTATTTTTTTTTGCAAAACAGGCTTCCCACAAGAGTAGTAAAAGATCAAACACCCTTTGAGGCATGGTATGGTTATAAACCATCTCTGAATTTCCTTAAAATATTTGGATGTTTGTACTTCACTTATGTTTCACAGACCAAGAAAGATAAATTAGATAAAAGAGCACTTCCAGGTATCTTTATTGGCTACAGCTCAGTTGCAAAAGCTTATAAAGTTTTTTAGCCACAAACTGAAAAAATTATTATAAGCAGGGATGTGCACTTTATGAAAGATAAAGAGTGGAACTAGGATGATGTAAAAAAGATGGATCCAATCTTAAAAGAGCACAAGCTCAAGTTTCCTAGCATTGGAGACTGAGAGAATAAAATGGTGGATGACAGTCTTATAAGAGGTACAAGACTACTTTTTAATGTTTATCAAAGATGCAATATTACTGTGTGTGAACCTACAAATTATAAAGAGGTCAAGACGGATCAAAATTGGATTACTGCAATGAAAGAAGAGCTATTCATGATTGAAAGGAATTAAACATGAGAGTTGGTTGATCGACCCCAAAATAGAAAAGTAATTGGAGTTAAATGGATGTACAGAACCAAGCTTAATGCTGATGGCTCAATTAACAAGTATAAAGCTAAACTCGTAGTCAAAGAATATGCTCAAATATTTGGTATGGACTACTCAGATACCTTCGTTTTAGTCGCTAGACTCGACACCATCAGGCTGTTACTTGTGTTGTAGCACAAAAAAATTGAAAAGTGCACCAATTAGATGTCAAGTCAGCATTCTTGAATGGTTTTCTGCATGAGGAGATTTATGTAAAGCAACTAGAAGGCTATGTTAAGGAAAGAGAAGAAGACAAGGTTTATCTTTTTAAAAAGGCACTTTACGGATTGAAGCAAGCTCCAAGAGCTTGGTATAGCAGGATTGATGAACATTTACAGAACTTGAGATTTGTCAAAAGCTTATCTGAATCAACATTATGTGTCAAGCACAATGGAGCTGACATTCTTATCATCTCATTATATGTAGATGAGTTACTTATGACAGGAAACAACACAAGTATTGTGAAAAAGTTTAAGCAAGAGATGATGGAGTTTTTTGAAATGACAGATCTTGGATTGATGACCTTTTTTCTTGGAATGGAAATCAAACAGAATGAGCATGAAGTCTTCATCTGTTAGAAGAAATATGCCAAAGAGATTCTGAAGAAGTTTAAACTCGAAGAATGTAAAGAAATGAGCACACTAATGAACTCAAAGGAAAATCTTTGTAAAGAAGATGGAATAGAGAAGATTGATCAGGCATTTCAAAAGCCTGATTGGTTGCTTAATGTTTCTCACAGCAACTCGGCCTGACATTTTGAATGCTGTAAGCATTTTGTCTCGGTTTATGCATTGTGCAAGTGAATGGCATCTCAAGACTGCAAAGAGGGTGATTAGATATGTGAAAGGCACAAGTGATTTTGGCATTAAATACACAAATAGCAAAGAGTTCAAGCTAGTTGGTTTTTCAGATAGTGATTGGAGAGGTTCCATTGATGATATGAAGAGCACTTCAGCTTATTGTTTCACACTTGGTTTTGATGTTTTCTTATAAAGTTAAAAAAAACAAGAAATTATAGCTCAATCCACAGTTGAAACAGAATTTATTGCTGCAACAGCTGCTGTTAATCAAGCTTTGTGGCTAAGGAAGGTTTTAATCAATCTTAACTTAGAGCAGGAGGAAAGCATGAAGATTCTTGTTAACAACCAAGCTGCCATTGCTATCTCTCAAAATCTTGTGTTTCATGGGAAAACTAAGCATTTTAATATTAAATTATTCTTCTTAAGGGAAGTATAGAAAGATAGAGCTATTGTTCTTGTCTACTGCAAAACAGAAGATCAGGTTGCAAATGTTTTTACCAAGCCATTGCCAGTTAGCAAATTTGAATTTCTGAGGACAAAACTTGGTGTTTGCAGCTCCTAAAGCAAGGAGGAGTGTTAGAAGAAGTGTTTAGAACTGCTAATGTGGATTCATGAATGTTGTTTAGTTGAATGTTTCATGTTGTTCCTGTTTTTTGGTGTTGGTTATTTTTTTTGTTATTCATGCTGGTGGTCATGGCTTAATCTTAGGACCATGATTTTAGTGGGTAGTTATTAATTAAGCTTTAAATTGTAATGTTTTTTATGTTAAAAAATGTAACAGTGAGTAAAGTTTTCTTTGCTTCAAAAATAACAACAATTTCAAATCAGCGAATTTCTAAAACTATTTAAATGCATGGAAAACCTAGCAACATCAACCATATATTGATGATCAAGATTGTAAACTCTTAGCCAATTATAGCAATTCTAAGCTCTAGTTTCTAGTTCCACTTAACTGATTTCTATTTCAATAACTATATCCAAAAGTTTCATTATTTATGGCAGCAAGATGACAATAACAGAGGTTCCTTAGTGCAGACAAAAGAACCTTCAATGCCATTGAATCATTTATCAAATCAGATAGAGATTCAACCCAACCATCAAGAGACAGCATGCTATAAAATAAGCACAAGTTGTGAATCTTTCTATTTTACGGTGTCAGAAGCAATTATATCCCAACTTTCAAACAAAGGAGAGGAGTGCGGCCACCACATATATAGCACACCTCCATTCAAATACATCAATGAACAAATAATAAAAAAAACGTGCACATAATAATAAAAGTAACTAGGCCGCATAGCACATTACAGATTATTAGTGATGCAAAATGAGTTGCTTGAGGTAATGCCCTTTAGGAATTTATTTGATCAAATGTGTTTTTAAAGGTTTTGTTGTAATGTTGCAGAATATTTTAGATTTCTATCTATTACGGTTTAGCTTTAAAGTACCTTTGTTGTTCTGAATATTGAACTTGAATTTATCCCTTCTTTGGTTATCTCTTTTCCCTCCAACTCTACAACTCCCCAAGCTCTGTTTCTTCGCCTCCTACTCCTTAATTTCCTTCTCATCTTTTTCCTCTTCCTCTTTCCCCTTTCAGCTCCACATCGATTAGTCAACACACAAAATGAAAAAACAGTGATCTAACAAGACATTTTAACAAGAAAAACACTAGTTGTGGTCTCAAATGCAGATACATGATAGATCTCCGAATGTTGAGTGAGCAGGATATTTTAGATTAAGCCACATGGTGCACTGCAAGCTTGCCCAATGACCAGCAGAATTATAATAATTTTTTCATGAAGGAAAAATGGAAAATGAAAGAAACTAGTAGAGTAGTTTCAATCAGTGCCAACTCTCATGGAACTTGACCGCTTTAGAGTCGAACACCGTCTACCTCCACTGAATCATGGTCAGTGCTAAACCTTAATCATACCAGAGGTTGAAAGTTCATTAGTGGTATAGTCATGGTTGCAATCATGTCATAATTACTACAAGCTGCAGCAGCTTGGAAAAGCCCTTGAATTATTGTGAAATGAAGGAAACAAATCTAGAAGTCCCAGTCCAATATCATGCAATCACAAAAGTACAGCTGTAAACACAACCAATTCAACAAATATGAAATATAGGCACACCAATTTTGTAGCTTTGAGAGTCTTTCACATCCCTAGTGAAATGAAAGGAACCAAATACAATAGCTAAGATACAGTGCTGACGATAGAACAGTAAGAGTTAAACAGATATCCACTAACACCTAGTCAACCTACCAGTCAAGTGCACTATATCGACAAATGGGGCTACCATTTGTCATTAACTTTCGCAGCTGCTGAGGAAGCATTTTCCTCTTCTCTTTTCGGAATTAATTTTTCTCCTGCACAACTAATGTTTTGAGGTTCCTAGAAAGAATAATTATGATATTCATGATATTCAGCACTAGAATAAAGAGTTTGTATTAACAAAAAGTATAAAAAAAAGTACCCTAATCGTAATAAACTGCTCATTTCCAAATGTCTGTAAAGTCTACGTTAAGCACTTAAAATCAAATTAAACATATAAAAAAAATGCTGAAATTTGCGTGTGCCGATCGAAGATAGAAGTCTGGATGTTTAGAGCATTCACAGTTAATATTATCTTGGCTGATATTTATAGATCATTATTACAGCAGAGAACTTTAGTTTTACTGTACTTATGCTCCAGTCTTAATCTAGACTGAAGATAACTCTTCTGTCATGTATTCATTATTTTCGATACAGAATTATTTGCACTCAAGTGAAATCTTCATGGTATGAAGAGGAGTTATTCAGTTAAAAGTGCTAGGCAATATTTCTAGCGACTCCGCACAGCATCTGGTGGCATTAAGAGACAGAAATCATGTTTACATAATCATATTAGGCTCACAAATATATGATAATGACTAAGGTAATCACAATGTTTCCTAAGGACATTATGCATGGACAAATTCTGTGAATCTCAACTTCTACTACAAATTAAAAGGGACTCTCTTTTAAATGCTATGGAATAGAATTAAACCGGGATTCATGCTTCTATTTTTCGTTTGTACGTACAAGGAGGGCATGCATAAAGGAGGGGCCATTTTGTATCATGCTAAGTGAGTTTCAAGAGTCAAATAAGATAACTTGCTTAATAAAGAATGAATTTCACATTTAGTAAATGAATGATTACCTTGAGCCAAATTAGCAGCGTGAACTTGCTGAAGAAGGAGAAAGGAAACGACAATGAGAGTCTTACATAACTCCATTACTGGAATAGAGTATATATAATTAAGCTTGATGGATGCAGGTGATCAACGACAATTTCACCTACCACCAAGCTCAATGATGAAATAGAACAGACTATATGGCCAGCCTGAGGTTGTATGTTCCATTTTTCACGTCACAAAAGAACAAGCCAGGAAGATGACTGCATTTCAGAAAATCAATTTTATAAACAATACCCCACAGATTTTTGGATAAAAATTAAGATCAAACATAAGATGGATAACTGAATTCGAGGTTTTCAGGAAAAAAAAAGAAAGAAAAGAGACTTGGTATACGTGTTTAGATCAAAGTTGAATGTAGAAAATTCAGTTTTCAACGATGGTTCTTTCCATGATAGGACTACTTGTTTTATAGTTCATGACACTACTAATGACCTTCAACACACTGACTGGAGAACATAATAAGTTTCATTCTTCAATACCTAGCAATTCTTGAATCAATTTCAAGACAAGAAGAATGGATCTTTAAGCATATAGCACAAGCGGTAAAACATATCAACAAATATCTTAAGCAGTATCAGTTACAGCATCAGGAAAAGTGTAAACCAACAGAAGAATGTTACACCACTAAAGAGGGCTATAGTTCTCATTAAAACTGAATTACATTGATAAACACATAAACATCTAAAACAAACTTACTTCCAGACTGATTCTCTACTGCTCTGCTGGAAAAGAAAAATATTAGTATGAAATTCGTTCCAGTTCTATACATCACCAGGAGACACTTTTAGAACACTTAGAATGCTGCTTTTACGATCAGGTTTAATGTCACTCGCTAATCATAAAATCTGAAGCCTTCATCTATTATCTTGCCACTTTATAGTTTCTTTATTCCATTAAATGTTTGATAAGTGCTATGGCAACCGGAAAAGAGATATTATTCCAGAATCACTAAAATAGAAGTAATGAACTTTATGAATACTGCAGGATCAATTTATCAACTCAGGGTTGTGGTGGCAATAACATAAATACCACCCAACAAGCCTTCACAATAGCTGCCTTTGAGATAATGAAAACCCAATTATCCAAACAGCTAAAAAGAAAAGTTTGCGGTGACCAGATAGTCGACTTACTGGTGTTAGACCCCAGAATGCATGATTCATATCAACATCTAACAATATAAAACAAAAAATAAACATGACTACACTCTGGTATAAAGCGATTATCATACAAGTCAGAAACAGTCCTAAGCAAATTACTTGCCGTAGTCCAGTAAACCTAAAAACTCATTGAGACATCAGAGTAAGAAAACCAGCAAGGAAGCTACTGAAATTGCCATTATGAGGGATCTAGATTTAGGGAGAACAGGGCAATATCAGGATAAACCATGTGAGCCCTTGCAATCTATCATTTAAATCTTTCCTGAGGAATCTAGCTAGTAGAAAACCAGTCATTTCCAATAGAGAAGAAAAACCAGAACATAATGATTGATTTCAAGCCAATTTTCCTAGATGAAGCTGGATTCATGACATTACATTAATTTCCCTCTATTTATGCACCATGGTTAGCACTTAGCACTAGAGCATAGTCATCATGGATTGCATTTAATTCCATATTATTTTAATAACACACCATTCCTAACACATGGTCATAATGGTGTGTCACAACCTGCAAAAGATTAGTACAGTTCCGCAGCACCTTGGGAAACAGTTATTTGAATAGCTACATCTGATGGTCTCAAATCTCAATACTGTAGTAATCACAATAGAACTAAAACTGGAAAAATGTAATAGCCCATGTAAGATCAGGAATTCATCGCATTAGCTTGGGAAACCCCATAGCCAACACAAAACGAGAGGAGCAAAGGCAAACTCTCAGAGACTGTAACAGAAAGAGTGATAGGGAAGAGTGTCTGTGTGTGGGGGAGAGAGAGAGAGAGCTTCTCAATCTCTATCTTTAACTGCATAGTCTTGCGGAGTACGCTCAACTTCTTAATAAATCTAGACAGCTTTATAATGGCCTCTTAGAGTAACAGATTCCCCAAATTGAATGAGCAAGAAATAGAAATCCCAAGTGTAGAAAATATTTTGTTTAACATTTACAAGTTGGTAAGTGTAGAAAATATTTTGTTTAACATTTACAAGTTGGTAAGCATACCGGCTGGACAATAAACAGAGTTCAGTACTTCAGTAAAAGAAAACAAGAAAAGTGGTGAAATATATGATTTCATTCGACATTGGTAGATTCCACCAAAAATACACATAACAACTTAAACAATATCAAAAGCTTTATAAATGACAATATTAAGAATGTACAAAATACCACAAAATGCTGTACCTCAGGTTACATAATACTACACCATGAATACCAGATCATACCACAAGATACAATAAAATACTACTCCATGAATTGTTCCTCAGGTTACAGCTTTATGTACCCTCTTCAAATTTTGACACTTCTTCATTCTGGTGAGCCACATCATAAGTGGCGTGAAGACCGAAAAGTAGGTAGTATACTATCATTACTGCACTGCAAATGATAAACCTCAAAAATGCCTTGAATCCTAAAGATCCTATGAGAAACAAGTTCATCACAACTGACAAAGATGGCAACCAAGGAACCAGCGGAACTCCCCAAACCTTTGGAACATGCTGCTTGGAAAGAAATGCCATCCCCAAAGTGCCCAAGAACCATAGCAGTCCAGCCACAGTGTACCCGATCCATCCTCTCTCATTAGAATTCCAAAGTGCTGAAACTCCAATTGAAGAACCAATAATAATGAATAAACACATGAGAAATTTTATCAAATCATTTCTTGGAGTAACTTCCTTCACATAATATCGCCTCACAAGCAATGCAACAGCTATTAGCATAAAAATGAAGAGCGTACTGAAAGATAAAACACTCGACAAAACATCTAAACTAGAGAAAAATGCAATAATAGCACTAATTATTGTCACCAGCAGGGTAGCATTTACAGGAGTTCCAGTTTTGGGATGAACCAAAGCAAAAATAGGAGGAATCATATGAGCTCTAGCGATCTGAGTGGTGTATCGAGCTTGCCCAAGAGATCCAACCAACAAGCTTGTAGTCATTCCCTTGAGTGCACAAATACTAACCAAATACTTGGCCCATTTCTTCCCAATTTGCTCAAAAACAACAGAATACGCAGCATTTACATCAATCTCAGTATACTTCAGCATCATGGTCAATACTAAAGCCATCAAGCAATAAACCACAGTAATTCCAGACATTGAACCAACCAACCCAATTGGTATATCCCTCGAGGGTTTCTTAGTCTCCTCAGCCATATTAGCCACCATGTCAAAACCCGTGTAAGACCAATAAACCACTGCAGCAGCCCTAAAAACCCCTTCTACCCCATATGGAAAAAATGGTTCCAGATTTGAAGTTTTGGCATGAATAAACCCAAAAATTATAACAAAAACAATCACCATACCACTAAGCAAAGAAGCAATCCAATTCAACCAAGATGTTCTCTTAGTTCCACTCATTGCTATACCATTAGCAACCAAAAGTACCACAACTGCAATTGGATCTAAGAGATTAAACCCTTCACGCAAAGAATTAACCCTAATTCTAAAAAAATCGGGATCACTCTTAATCATACTAGCAAAATAAGATGACCATGATCTTCCTAACCCTGCAGCTCCAACTAAAGCTTCTAAAAGAATATTACCAGCAGCTATAAATGCAATAAAGTCACCTAATTCAATACGAAGATATGAAAATGAACCACCAGCTACAGGAATCTCAGCTGCAAATTCAGTGTAACAAAAAACTGATAGCAACGCTGAAAGCCCAGATATTGCATAAGATAAAACAATAGCTGGACCTGCGTCATCATGAGCTTCTTGACCTGTGATGACAAATATGCCAGAACCAACAACTGAGCCAAAGCTTAGCCAAATAAGGTCCCACCAGGTTAGAGACTTTTGCATAGGGTTTTCACTTACTTTTTGAAGGGTTACAAGCTCGTTGGTTGAGGAGGAACGTGCTAAGAGACGGTCAGTGAGACGAGGACAGGTTTGGGAAAGTGCTGTTTTGTAAGATGACATGGTTTCGAATGAGGTTTCTGGGAAGAAGTCTTTTTTGGTCCATCTCCAGTAGCTTCTCATAGTTTTTGAAGAAGTTGCTTGTGCTTCATCCATGGAGATTCAAAGATTCAGACTTCAGAGACCAAAAAGCAAATTTTGACAGAAAGAAAAGATGATTGATCTGTTAGATCTGACTGAGGAGATCTGGAAAGAAGTATGAAAATTTGTCGTGTATTGTAATAAGCAATGTGAAGAAGAGAGTTTGGTGAGAATTGGCATGTGCTCGCCTGGATCTGGATGGGATTCGGCAGGGGGAACAGAAGATTCACTAGAATCAGAACTGCCAACTAGACAAAGATTTCATTCACTCAAGTCCAACAACAGGAAATCAGATCAGCTCATCTGGTTGCTGGTTTAGACCAAAAGCCCAAAAGGGCCCAAGTCTAACATAAAATGTCAATTTTAAACACGAAATAATTACACAAAGACGAAAAAATATATAATTTCAACATGGTTTAAAATATTAGAAAATTATATAAGAATTTGATAAAAATAAAAATATTTATTTTATATTTAATGAATTTATTTTAATATAAAAATTTTTGTGTTTTACAAATATTAAATACAAAATAAATATATACAAATACATAAATTACTAGATCTAATCTAATAAAATTTTGAGCATAAATAAATTAAATATTATTTTATTTTTCAACATTACTTTATTTGCACATTCTATCATCTTTTTTTTTCCGTGGGATGTTTTTATTTATCTTCATAAATTAAATAATTAAATAATTCTTTGATAAATTAAGTAAAAATTGTTGATTTTAACGTATGGTATATATCTTGCTCATTTCACTAATATTTTGAATTTTTGATCTTAATTGGGGGTGTAATCGAGTTGAGTCGAACCGATAAGTGAGAAGCTTGCACTCGAGTTCGAGCTCCACTCACAATTCATGGCTCAATACTTGGCTCGAATTCGATCGAATTTTATTTTTCAAGCTCGAGCTCGATTTGTAATCGAATTCAAGCTACTCGAGCTCGTTCGATTAAGTTCGATTAATATGTAAAAATAAGCTCGATTCGTATACTCGACAAGAGTTCGATTGTTTATGCTCGAACTGAGACTCGAAATATTTTATTAATTAAAATAATAAAAATATATTTAAATATAAAAGTTTGATTAGGCTCGCGAGTTACTCGAACCGGATATAAGAATACTCGAATTCGACTCGATCGATAAATCGAGCTATTCGAACTCGAGCTTGAGTTCGACTCGATAATAATCGAATCGAATTCGAATTTTCTTCGAATCGAACTCGAGTAGTTTGCTAGTATTAATGTATCATTTACACTTTTAATTTTAACAAATATTTGAACAATTTTCTTACATTCTTACGAAGAAAGTATATGTTATAAATAGTATTAATGATAGATATTGATGAAATTTGTTTGGATCAATGCTTTAATTAAGTATGGTGGGCTTATTTTGAGTAATGTAAAGTTATTGTTGTGATTGTTTGAGTGATTATAAATAGTAAAACTAGTTTTTTATTTATGTGATTAAATTAATATTGAAAATAATACATATATAGTAATTAATTTTTAAAATTTTTTAACGAGGAGAATGAAAGAAAAAAAAATCATACCTATTCAATAATCTTAACTTTAAAATCTATTAAATATTTATCAATATATTATATAGAATTTGTTTGATATTTTATTTAAAAAATTACCGTTGCAATGTATGTTGTCATAAGCTTTTGAAAAAAAAAAAAATTCATTTGATAATGTGATGGAAGAGATTTTTATCCGTCATAGTTATGTTTTATAACTCAATTTTTAATGATTCAATCGTAATGACATTGCAGTGAAAGATTCTCCTATCAACTTGCCAAAGAACCCTAAAAATGCTAAAGAATATCAATGCTTCATTAACCATCTTGCATAAAAGTTTTTTTTTTTTTTTTTTTTGAAAAAAAATAAAACTAATAATTAGAGTAATAAAGGCTATATTTGGAAGGTCTCATTTTAGTAAGTCACATAGTAAGATAAAATATTCACAGGAGGAGTTTTTTTTTTTTTTTGTAAGAAAAAATTTAAGATAAATAAATTGTTCAATTTTTTAGGTTAAAGTAAAATGTATCGTATCTTACAACCTAAAATAAATGATTACAGGTTGTGCATTCGAGATGACGCAAATAAATGATTACCGATAAAATTCGAATCCAACATTTTTATCGAATAGGATAAATTTAATCAATTGAACCAACCACTTGTATTTGAAGAAGTTTTAAAGCCCACATAGAGTAAAAAAGTCACATTGCTGTAACAGAAACCTACGCTTAACTACTTAGAGCATGGTTTCCACGTTAATTTATGTTTTAAACTGAAATTTAACCGAACTCAAACCCTATAAAACACGAGTTTTAGAATTGCTCAATAAAAAAGTCCAATGCATAAAATGAATGAAATAGATGTAAAAGGACAGCATAAGACAATGTGCATATGCTGGATGTTGGTAAATGATATCATATTTAGAAAATTTATTGTTTATTAATCAAACAATTGGGTAAGAAAAGAAAAGAAAATTAATATTAAATCCATAAAAACAAATTCAAATATTTATATTGCTAAAATTAAAGTAGAACAAAATGCAATATAATATTTGAATAGATTTAAGTAGAACTAAATAGACTCGATCCCTTATAGATTCATCGGAAAAGCAAGCAAAACAGCATCTTTAATGATATTCTTACATAATGGGCAGTGTAATTCAGATGGTAAATTATCACCAACAGAACTACTCGAAGTTGAAACAGATTCGTTTGAAATCCCAGTTGTAAGCTTAATCCTTTTAAAATCAAAGTTGGGATCACTATTGGCAGGGCAATGCTGAATATAGTGTCCAGCCGCCTTAAACCGACGACGAATATAGCCTTGTGGTTGAATTTGGCTATTTCCAAACCCTTTTGACAGAGAAAAACTTAAACCAGTTACCAATTTTGTCTTCCTTAGATGGGGAGGTTGAGTTTGTGGGAATGGAATTAAAATCAAGTCCAAAATCACGGAAATCAAACCCTTCTTCTTCGTCTTTCATAATAGAGGACGAATTGTTTTCAATCTTGGGTTTTTCTTTTTTGATCTGGGGAAAGCGACTAATCAAAAGTGAGTTTTTTTCTCCCTAAATCTTTTTTTTTTTTTTCAATTCCAATAACAATGCTATTCTAGTCATAAAGTGAGTTTCTTTGTTTCCCTTTTTATAGAAGAAAACATCCTGCAAGGTTTCGGATCGATCCAACGCTGATTAGGATTTGGTTTACGATTTGGGCTGGAATTAAGTTTGGGCTCAACAGTACATAGTGACTGAGCCGTTCATCACGCAAAGGATTATTAACTTACTACAACTAAATTATGATTGGTTAAATATTTCTTATTAATTATAAAATTTAAATGGACTTAAACTCCTTAATTTTAAGATTTTTATATTATTCATTCATTAGATGTTATTATTTGACAATACATCAAATACAAATTTAATTAGTTATCAAGATGAAGGTGGAAAAATCAAGTTGTAAAAGCCATGTCAAAAGGCATTGAATTTCCTAGAATTGTCCACATATTTTTGACTAGTCCCTAAAAATTTTTCCTTCAGAAAAAATCACCCTAAGACATGATTGAAGATTCACAAAATAAGATATAAATCAGAAAATTTTGTGTCTTTAGTAAAAGCAAAACTCTTGAACCATCCATTCCTTGTAATTGATTCAGTTGTTTACTGAATAACCTTGAGTGAGATCATATTTTTTTCTATTAAAAATTGAACGAAATGACTATGAGCAGTGTTCATAATGTCTTTTTATACCCTATCTTGGAGAGTTAAATAAATGATAAAAAGGAAATAATAGGTTCAGGGTGGAAAGATTTTGTTTCAAGGTATAATCTCCAACGAAGCTATACTTCATCGCCCACAATTGCTCAGGAAAGGTTCTGTTCTAATTAGTTGATCACAATCTATGTTCATTCAGACAGGACACTGATCACAAGCACTACAGCTAACACTCCAAAGTTTCAATTTGCAGTTGCTTTTGGACTGAGATTAATGGAGTTCGCAAAAGCATAAATAATACGAGTAGGAGTCGATTCAGCCTTCTGTATTTTCTGTATCCGCTCATTGGTTTACTAATGTGATTGAAAATGGATTCAAATTGCACATTGATGATAAGGTTGAGGCGAGGACTTGGCAAATACATCCGATATTTGCCAAAAACATGGTTTAACTTGAAATAAGATATGACTGATCCTATCCATGGACATCACTGATTGTCAAATGTCGTTAGACAAGGGAAAGCCACAATCCCCCACCCTTCTTTTTGGTTGCTATTTGATACTTGCAAGGCCAAATATACCTCTGTCCACCGCCCAACTACTGTGTATGCCCTACACATTCATGTGATCCTGCGCCCTTTGCTCCACCATTTATTTGTCTCATTACTGCAACACCCAAGATTAACAAGTTACACTTGCAAATTAATTTGATTACAAAGAATCCAACGCTGACTCCAAAAACCAAATATCATAGATCCAAAGCATTCCATCATATAATTGTGTTGTGACTGCTACCATGTTTGGTACCAAACTTGATTACAAAATTATAAAAAAAAAATCCAAAGTGGGTCGATAAGTTTTGCAATTGGATGAGCCTACAAGGTGCGAGCCACCGGGTGGTGCATGTGATGGACCCCCGGGATTCTACCACACCACAAACATACATGAAACAATCACCTGTTGTAAAGGATTCTTTCTAGTCATTTTATGTGATTTTTGTGTCTAATTCATGTTGGTTTTTGCACGCCAGCTTTCAAGCTCGATGGTGCGATGAGGTTCCGATCTGGCCCTAGGGAGGGAGGGAAATTTTGGCTATGGGACACTGTCACAATCCCTCTATGTAGTTTATATCTTGACATTGTCATGATTTTGGGGACAATGAAGGCCCCAATGAGATTTTTATTGTCCCCTTTGACATACCAACTTTTTGATTTGAAACATTAGCTCTGTTCACCGATTGGACCAAACCAAAGAAGCTTATCTTCTCACTGTGTTGACTTAGATCCATCATGGAATCGGGGGTAAGTTCATTTTAAAAGAAAAAAAAAATCTTGTATCAAATTAAAGAATTGAATCTTCACCATTGTGTCTGTCAATTACGTGTCGAATGCTGGTATTTTATGACAAGAAATTAAGTCCAATAAAGATAGCTTATGATATTTTTTTTTTCTTTACTTTCTGCAAAAATCAGGGGAAGGGAAAAGAAGTTGTTTGGTTGTTTTAAAATTTTCAAATCGGTAGGTTTGTTGCAGCTTTCAAGGGCCCTCAATGTTCTAGTAAAATGCAGGGCTGTCTCATGGAAAATGCTGTTGCAGAGATTTTGGTGGTTAAGGTTGGTGGCCGTACCCTTCCTGAGCTGGCTACATTGGCCTTGTTACTCATCGGACTTCTATACATGTGGGTTCAAGGATAGGATCGAACCAGTAAAAACCAGAGCTCTAATTTCCATTGCCAATCACTTGTAATTGATTAATAAAGAGTGCATTTGGACAATATAAATTTTAAGTTATGATAAAATTTGAAAAGAAGATATTTTAAAATACATTATTTCAAATTATTAGCATTTATAACTGTTTTATTTGGATAAATTTTTCATAGAAAAAATTTTAGTTTATTGGAATTTGATAATATAAAAAATTTAAGAAGAAAAATAATAGTATTAAAGATAATTATATAATATGCAACAGGAGTATCATTAGGTTTGTAAAAATGTATAAATTTTATAAACAATATGAAAAAAAATAAAAATATTTTAGAATAAATAAAATGATATCTTGTTTTTTTATGTTTTTTAATAAATGGTCAGCCACATGAGCCAGGCGAGAGGATAAAAAATTTTATTTATAAATATTTAAAAAATTTAATTAAAAAAATTCAATGTGAATAATTTATTCTTTTAAAATGTGTAGAATTTTGAACAAATATTATGCAACATATAATTAATTATTTCAATTTTATTTAATTGAATTAATTATATTTATTCTCTATTAAATATTCTTACTTTACCTTCTAATTAGAGGTGGGTTCCTCAAAATTCCCTCAAAATTTTAAGCTCCTCCTTTTTCTTTACACAAACAAGTCATTTCATTTTCTTTTAAATTTTTGAAAATCTTGATTAAAATCAAATTTCTTATTCAAACCAACTTAAAATGCTCCAAAATAGACGAATTCTACTTATGGTTTTTTAGATTTTAGTTCTTCAAATTTTAGAAGATTAGAAAAAATTTTATGCATATATCTTTAAGGGGGCGTTTGGTTTAGGAAAATCTATATATTTTTCTTCGAAATCTTACTGTTGGATATTTAATTTTAACATTTGATTAAATGTATCTAATTTTAAGAAAAAGTAATAGATTTTCAATAACACCCAAAGTTTCGAAATAAAAAACATATATCTCTTTGTGGTATTCTAGGATTTCGAGAAAAAATTTATATTTTTTTTAAATTGACCTAAATAAAAAATTATGAAATAGTCATTACTATTTTGAAAAGTATATCTGAAAGTAATTGTAAATTAATTGTAGATTTTTGCTGCTAAAATTTTTTTTATATTGCAATTAATGGAGTTTGTCATGAAAAATGCCTTAAATAATCATATTCAATTTTTTTTAAGAATTATTAAAAATATTTTTTGCTAGAAAACATTTTAAATAATTCTTTGCAAAAAATTAAATGAGATTATTTAAGGTGTTTTCTGACAAAAAAGCCTTAAATAATAATAAAAAAAGTAATCCCTTTACAACCTTATAGTTAATAATAATATATTCTAATCAATTAAGCTACTCTAATTTTTTTTATATTTTATCTCTTAAATCTTATAAATAATGATTAAATAATCCAAAAAAAAGTAATCCCCTTGCAACCTTATGATTACTAAACATATGTTCTAACCAATTAAGTTACTCCAATTTTTTTATATTTTATCTCTTAAGTTTTATAAATAATGAAATGAATTATTTAAGGCATTTTTTTTTACTAAAAACACTTTAATAATATGGTCTAAAAAAGTAAAAGGTATTATTTAAGGTATTTTTTTTAATCAAAAACACTTTAAATAATCCACTTTAAAAAAATATTAGAGATTATTTAAGGTATTTTTTTTATTAAAAAATACCTTGAATAATACCTTTTAAAAATATTAGAAATTATTTAAGGCAAACACCTTAAAAAATTCTCACTATTTTTTTTATTGATGAGATTTTATAAATAAAAACAATAATCAAATAAAATATTTGTCTTCTTTTGTTGTTAAAGGTATCACTTGCCATTTGGATATTTATTATTAATAAAAACTAATAAAAAGTTGTCATCATAAATGTTAAGGAGATTATGATAATTATTTAAGAATTAATATATGTGGATTTTTTTCAATCAAATGAATGAATCTAAATACAAAATACCTTAAAAATGAAAAAAAAAATTAAGTATTGTACTTTCTCGAAGATCATATATTTTTTTTAATATTCAAGATTTCACGAATCAAATGCTTCTCAAAAAAACATTTCAACTGCTAGAATTTTAAATTCTTACTAAAAAAGTTTCGAATTTTAATTCTGAGATGAAGGAAATAGCCTAAGATAATATCTACCAAAGGAAGAAAAGATTTTATGCATATAGCATTTATAAGTTAGTTTATTGGAATTTGATAATATAAAAAATTTAAGAAGAAAAATAATAATATTAAAGATAATTGTATAATATGCAACATGAGTATCATTAGGTTTGTAAAAATGTATAAATTTTACAAACAATATGAAAAAAATAAAAATATTTTAGAATAAATAAAATGATATCTTGTTTTTTGTGTTTTTTAATAAATGGTCAGCCACATGAGCCAGGCGAGAGGATAAAAAATTTTATTTACAAATATTTAAAAAATTTAATTAAAAAAATTCAATGTGAATAATTTATTCTTTTAAAATGTGTAGAATTTTGAACAAATATTATGCAACATATAATTGATTATTTCAATTTTATTTAATTGAATTAATTATATTTATCCTCTATTAAATATTCTTACTTTACCTTCTATAATTAGAGGTGGGTTCCTCAAAATTCCCTCAAAATTTTAAGCTCCTCCTTTTTCTTTACACAAACAAGTCATTTCATTTTTTTTAAAATTTTTAAAAATCTTAATTAAAATCAAATTTCTTATTCAAACCAACTTAAAACACTCCAAAATAGACGAATTCTAGTTATGGTTTTTTAGATTTTAGTTCTTCAAATTTTAGAAGATTAGAAAAAATTTTATGCATATATCTTTAAGGAGGGCATTTGGTTTAGGAAAATCTATACATTTTTCTTCGGAATCTTACTATTGGATATTTAATTTTAACATTTGATTAAATGTATCTAATTTTAAGAAAAAGTAATAGATTTTCAGTAACACCTAAAGTTTCGAAATAAAAAACCTATATCTCTTTGTGGTATTCTAAGATTTCGAGAAAAAAATTATATATTTTTTAAATTGACCTAAATAAAAAATTATGAAATAGTTATTACTATTTTGAAAAGTATATCTGGAAGTAATTGCAAATTAATTGTAGATTTTTGCTGCTAAAATTTTTTTTTATACTGCAATTAATGGAGTTTGTCATGAAAAATACCTTAAATAATCATATTCAATTTTTTTAAGAATTATTAAAAATATTTTTTGCTAGAAAATATTTTAAATAATTCTTTGCAAAAAATTAAATGAGATTATTTAAGGTGTTTTCTGACAAAAACGCCTTAAATAATAAAAAAAAAGTAATCCCTCTACAACCTTATAGTTAATAATCATATATTCTAATCAATTAAGTTATTTCAATTTTTTTATATTTTATCTCTTAAATCTTATAAATAATGATTAAATAATCCAAAAAAAAGTAATCCCCCTGCAACCTTATGATTACTAGACATATGTTCTAATCAATTAAGCTACTCCAATTTTTTTTTTATTTTATCTCTTAAGTTTTATAAATAATGAAATGAATTATTTAAGGCATTTTTTTTTACTAAAAACACCTTAATAATATGGTCTAAAAAAGTAAAAAGTATTATTTAAGGTATTTTTTTTAATAAAAAACGCTTTAAATAATCCACTTTAAAAAAAATATTAGAGATTATTTAAGGTATTTTTTTATTAAAAAATACCTTGAATAATACCCTTTAAAAATATTAGAAATTATTTAAGGCAAACGCCTTAAAAAATTCCCACTATTTTTTTTATTGATGATATTTTATAAATAAAAATAGTAATCAAATAAAATATTTGTCTTCTTTTGTTGTTAAAGGTATCACTTGCCATTTGGATATTTATTATTAATAAAAACTAATAAAAAGTTGTCATCATAAATGTTAAGGAGATTATGATAATTATTTAAGAATTAATATATGTGGATTTTTTTCAATCAAATGAATGAATCTAAATACAAAATACCTTAAAAATGAAAAAAAAATTAAGTATTGTACTTTCTCGAAGATCATATATTTTTTTCAATATTCAAGATTTCACGAATCAAACGCTTCTCAAAAAAACATTTCAATTGCTAGAATTTTAAATTCTTACTAAAAAAGTTTCGAATTTTAATTCTGAGATGAAGGAAATAGCCTAAGATAATATCTACCAAAGGAAGAAAAGATTTTATGCATATAGCATTTATAAGTTAGTTTGGAAAAGCCAAAAGAAATTAATTAAAGACTCTGCTTAATTTGATTTGTAAGTATTACATTTCTGCATTAAAATGTCTTTGTCTTAAAGCCATAATTAGCAGCATAAATCATGTTTAGTGTATGTTGATTACGGGGACAAAGGAGGACCCATGAAAGAGAAAAATTTCAGTGCCCTTCACGTGATTTTTGGTACATGAAATTGTGGATCATCTTATCTGAAATGATATTGTTGCCCTACCATTGTCGAATTTTCTCCCTTCATCAATTAAAGCCAAGGTTACTTTTCCCATATGATTAATTACAGGAAATCACAATCTAATCAGCAAAATAACGCAAAAGCTCTGTGAAAAAAGGCACATGTATTTTCTCAAAGGATCTTCTTGATTATATAATATTGCTCAATGCATGAAATATTTTGCTAACTGATAGAATTTCAGATTAAAATTGCCATGTGGGAACATAATTAAACTGCTAGTCCTCAGCAATGCAGGGTCATAAATGGTGTTTTTAGGCATATCAGAGAAGTTAGGTCCACAAATCTATGGCATGCTGGAAGCTGTTCCCTGGTCCCTGTTTCTTGATACAATTAGTTAAGCTACCAAAACTCAAAAAATGAAAACGAAATGAAGTGAAAATATATTTGAAGATCATTATTTAGTTGAAAGTTGTGAACTTCTCAATCCAAAACGGTTATTTAAAAACTAAATGAATCTAAATATGAGGCTTTTCTTCTCTTCCATCCTTTTTTTTTTTCTTGTATATGAAGATACATATATGGTTTAGATGAGTCTACATGATAAATGCTATTCGAGCTCATACAAAAAATCTGTCGATTAAATTCTTGATTAATTATACATGGTGATCATGTGGAAAGAACCTATATAAAAACCCTTTAATCTCATGTCTAAATACTGGTTAAATGTCCAAATTTTATTAATTTTTCCTTTTAGGTTTTGTTTACCGAAGGAAGCCAAGCCAAAGTCCAAAGGGAATTACAGAATGTGAATTTGAAATAAGTGTTGCGGATCAAACCTCGACTTTGCAGAATCCACCTCTTAAGAGAGGTATGTAAACCATCTTAAACCTGAGGTTTCTCGTGAGGCTTTCAATTATATGAGAAGACTACTGGAGTAACAATCCAACAACATATTCATCACTTCAATCAAATGGTTAATTGTAGCCTGTGCATTATGAGCCCTATGCTAGCATTTTCATGCAAAGGCAGTAGGAGACATTGATGCTGACTCTATCAAGACAACATTAGTCACGTAGAATTACTACAAAAATTGATGTCGTAATGGATTGCACCACTTGTCTATGCATGTAGATAGCAAGTACTGCTAATCTTGCTTCTATATAAGAGAGGCAACATAAAGAGGTTATAGACAACAAAGAGATTTGAAAACATACCTTGTAAGAGTCTAAGGTAATTAATGGCTGGGGTTCCTTGCAAGCATATCCTTCTTGTTGCTGTTGTCCTCCTTTGCTTCATCACTACAACTCCTAGAGGTAATTAAAACTTTGAACCCTTCAATCAAAGTCGAACCATCAATAAGTTTAAACAAGGAGAATAATTTGGAGTTTGTGGCCACAATTAACTTCTGTTTTTGTGTTTGCAGAATGGAGTTCGCCAAATTCTATGGAAAAGGTGAAGGACAACAATGATCGGGTGCTTACAGCAATCGGGGACGAAGGATCTAATAATGTTGATGAATTGGTAGCTGTGGACTACACTCCGGCAAGAAGGAAGCCTCCAATCCATAACTAAGCAAATTTTGAAAAACAAGTATATATATACTATTTGTTTAGACATTAATTACCGGCACATTTCATTTTACTTATTTGCAATGCTTCTTTTCCTCACCAAAGAATTCCTTTGCAATATGTACTGAAATATATCACCCTTGCTAGCTAGGGATTAGGCATCTATCTTTTGAAAATTAATTGTGATCATGAGATAAGTTTTCTAGAGTTGTTTGCAAGTTAATTTTCTTGGATGTGAATGTCTTGACTTGTACTTTTTCTAGCGCAGCAAGTCCATAAATCAAATACAAGATTAAATCCACATATATGCACCTGAAAATTATTGGTGCAACACCAAGAAGGATAATTTGAAATAATATTTTTGTATATCAAGCAGCACTAACACAATATTGAGTCCAAAATTTTTATGACTTTTTATGCAAAAAATTGTATGATGAGATGTTTTTATTCACTACTAAATTTGTAAAATCTTTGAAAATTTCCCTTTAAATTGAAATAAATTTGTTTGAACTCTCCAGAATTGTTTTGATAGAAAAAAAAAAAACTTCAAATTCTTTTGAATTCTAGCCATAAGAAAAAAGTTGATACACTTTTTTTTCATAATAATTGTAGATATTGTTTATCATACATTAAACCTGTTAAATTCTGCTGTGGACAATGAAATATAGCATTGTTTGATTGATGCGATGAAAGTTCATTTGAGAAAAGTATATCTAATCTCGCTTTTCAGCCTTCCCTTGTCATCAATTAGTCCTATTTAAGATGTTGGTTTCCTGTTCAAGTATTCTAGAAAAGGCATAAAAATTAATTCTAGCATTTTCAGCTCCATTTGCAATCTTTTACCTTTCATTTACTGTCACCAATTCAATTAGAAGATTGGCATAGTAAAAAAAAAAACTTAAAAATTTGAGTTTATGTTTGTTTTGGTATGCTCCTAGTTTTGTCCATACATATAATTTGTTCAAATAAGTTGTCAAATTTTCCTTCACCTGAAAGCAATACCAAGACAAGATGGAGGCCACCAATTAAAAAGAACTAACAAGTCAAAAACCACATCTTTTCAAAACGACATGTTGATAATATATGAAAGGACATACAAATAGTTGCAGTTGAAACTTGCTTCTAAATGGTGTAAGATTGTATAAATATTAATAAATAACACTAGAAATTTGCTCATGTTTCGGGTCATATTTATTTTTTAACCATTTATTTACGTGTTGAATGGTATTGTATTGGAATAATAAAAACATAGGAAATTTTTATTTATGTTGGAATAGATAGATAGAAAATGTAATATGGCCACTTAATTTACTTTAATCGGTACAAAATTATAATATCATAATATTTATAGTAATTAGGTTTTAAATTAAATTTTTTTATTTTTTGTTAACCAAGTAACTCAAATAATATCCATGTTGGTCAAACTTTTAAAAATTACGAATTAAGGACGTGACTTCGTTTTTAATTGAGTTAATAATTAAAATAATCATTTTTTTTCATATACAAATTTATATTTTCCCATTTTTGTCCAAATATAATGAATAATTTATCACTTTCTTCCAACACTTATCCAACTGTCTGTTGGGATTTGTTTTGAATCTCAGAATCCCACATCGAAAGTTAAGTGAGTTTGAGTTTGTCTCGTATCCCACATCGAGAGTTTAGTAAAGGTATAAGGGGTTTCATCTTATAAATAAGATATTTTGGTTTTAGTTTGGTAACTCCAGAGAGTTAGACACCAAGAGAATAGCTAAGTGAGTAGGCTATTAAAAATGTGTAATTGGGTTTTGGGTTAAGTTTTGAGTAAGAGATTTTAATAGACTTTTCTCATTCTAAAAGTCTCACAATTGTAAAGATTTATTTGATAGTGGATTAGATTTGGAGTAGGCCATTTTGAGTTAGGCCGAACCAAATATATTTGTGTGTTCTTATTCTTGATTTGAGCTTGTTATTGGTTGCTGTGTGTGGGTGTTATTTTTTTCAACAAGTGATATCAGAGCTGAAAGTTCGAGACGTAGAAGAGCTGAAAGTTCGAGATGTGAGAAGAGCTAAAGGTTTAAGATGTGAAAAGTGTATGGTTTGAGACATGGAAAGAAGTAAGTCCAAAAGAGCTCGATTCAATAGAAGAGTTCGAGTTTAAGTTTTGAAGATTGAGGATTGGTTTGTATGGAACATGAAGACACAAGAGAAGAGAAGATGATTGTGATACTTTCATTACAGGTGGAGCCAAATATGTCTAACATGAAGACATATGATTGATGAAATTTGAGTCAAGGTGAAGATTGTTGGAAATATTGACTCAAATCTCATAAGCGATTTGTTTGGGATTTGTTTGAGATTTATCAGATATTACTTGATGGACAAGAAGATTTGCAAAAAAAAAAATTCTAAGGGAAAGAAGATTCTTAATAGGTAAGTTTGACTTGTAAGAGAAGAATTTTAAAAGAAAATGGATTCTTAATATGCAAGTTTGACTTACAGGAGAAGAATTCTAAGAGGAGAAGAATTCTTAATGGACAAGTTTGTATGATTATAAATACGTGAAGTCTCTATAGGATTAGGTATGAGAAAAAGATGTAAGAGAGTTGTAGGGTTTTATAAGATAGACACCCTATATAGAGGGCTCTACGTCTTATGGGTGTGTATGTTTATTTGTGAGTGAACTAGAGAAGACTGAGAGGATCCACATGGTATGATGTATGAGAGTATATGAGTATGTGTTTGGTTATGTTGAAATGATGCACAAAGGTTTGGGTTTATGTTTGTTTGGGTTGAGAATACTCTATAGGACTAGAGGAGATTAAGAGTGTCTTATGAGTATTGATTATTGAGTGAGATTGATGATTTGATGTATGTTTGTAATTCTCTACAATTAGTGGATCTTGTTTCTCATCCGTTGACATAGGTTGATTGGATCGAACCACGTTAAATTATTATCTCTTGTGTGTTTGATTTATTGTTTGATTTTGCTTCCGTTGGTGTGATTGGATTGGAGGCTTTTAGCTCAACAAATGATATCAGAGCTGTGGTGTTCCCCAACAAGTGGTATCAGAACGAGGTTCGAGGTTTAAGGTTCGTGGACCCAAGAGATTGTGAAGCAGTGTTTGAAGATGTCTGAAGAAGGTATGTCTGGTATGCCTATGCCTAAGTTTGAGATTCTGTTATTTGATGGAAATAGTAATTTTATGTTTTGGTAAGGTATGATTCAAGATCTGTTAGTACAACAAGGATTGGATCAGGCATTAGAGAATAGTAAGCCTGAGGGAATGTCTGATGCTAATTGGAATAGGATTCAAAAGAAAGCTATTAATACTATTAGAGTGGCGCTAGCTCCAGAGGTAAAATATAGTGTGTTGACTGAGAGTACTCCAAAGAGTTTGTGGGATAAGCTTGAAAGTATTTATGCTTCGAAGTCATTGACTAATGATTATGTTTGAAGATAAATTTGTATTATCTAAAGATGAAAGAAGGTATGAATCTTCATAATCACCTGAATGAGTTTAATAGATTGGTTTCTCGATTGCTAGTGATTTTCTGTTGATGAGTTAAAAAATGAAGAGAAAGCTTTAATTTTGTTGTCATCTTTGCCCAAGTCTTATAGATCTTTAGTTCAGACTGTATTGGTGGGTAGGTCTACTTTGAAGTTGGATCATGTGACTGCCCTGTTACGTGAGAATGAAAAGTTTATGAGAGCTCAGAGCTCATCACCTAGGGGGAGTACACTAGCTGTAGAGGGTTTTGATCGAGGGAAGACTCAAAAGAAAATTGATGGATCAAGATGGAGATCTAAATCAAGAGACAGAGATTACAGTGATGTAGAATGTTATTATTGTGGTAAGAAGTGACATATCCAAGTGCGCTGTAGGAAGCTGAGAAGGGATATGACTGCTTTCAAAAGGGCGAATGATGAGAAGAAATCATATGATGAAAAGAGTGATACTGCTGCTGTCGTGTCTGATAATGATGATGTTGTTTTGACAACTTGTGTGGATGAGACTCAGACTTTGAAAAGTGATAAAGATTGGATTTTAGATTCAGCTGCTACAGTTCATGTTTGCAATGATAGAAATTGCTTTGTGGAGTTGGATGAGAATGAAAAGTATGAAAATATTGTGGTTGCTAACAAAGAAAAGGTGTAGATTCAAGGCATTAGGAGTGTTCGTCTTAGATCTCACAATGGTGTTATTAGGACACTTCGTCATGTAAGGTATGTACCAAATTATCACTATAATTTGATTGCTTTGAGTGAGTTAGCTTTTCGGAGGTACACATATTATGGTAGTAAATGATTGGTTAAAAGTGTACAAGAATGGTAGTGTGATTCTACAAGGGAATAGGGTCAATAATCATTTGTACATATTTGATGGAGGCTCAATTGCTGAGATGCCTGCAATGAAAAAAAAGAAGAAAGGTAAGCGTGTTAGCTTTGCAGATACTGTTGAAGTGTTTGAAGATTCAAGTCAAGGGAGGATTTGTTGGGATTTGCCTTGAATCTCAAAATCTCACATCGAAAGTTAAGTGAGTTTGAGTTTATTTTGTATCCCACATCAGGAGTTTAGTAAATGTATAAGGGATTTCATCTTATAAATAAGATGTTTTGGTTTTAGTTTGGTAACTCCAGAGAGTTAGACACCAAGAGAATAGCTAAGTGAGTAGGGTAATTGAGTTTTGGGTTAAGTTTTGAGTAAGGAGTTTTAGTAGACTTTTCTCATTCTAAAAGTCTCACAATCGTAAAGATTTATTTGATAGTGGATTAGATTTAGAATAGGCTATTTTGAATTAGATCGAATCAAATATATTTGTGTGTTCTTATTTTTTATTTGAGCTTGTTATTGATTGTTGCGTGTGGGTATTATTTTTTTCAACACTGTCCACATCCATTTATGAAATTTAAAATACCAAAAATAACTTTATTATTAATAATAAGATTGTTTAAAAGAAAGTAACAACAAAGATTTTATAAAATAAAAATTCTTTGTTGCAGAAAATGAAATGGTTAGCAATAAATTGATGGAGTTGGAGTATAAGCATTAGGGATGCTTCTTTTTTCTTGCTTTGTGCAAATGTTATTTAATATATATCTTGGTTGCATCCTTTGCCTTCTTAACTTATTTGGATCCTCATTTAGCCACTTGTGTCTTTATCGTTTGCTTTGCTCCTCTAAACCACTCTTGATGCAAATTGTTATGTTTTTTTTTAAATAGTAGCGTCAAAATCGATTTCATTTTTTTTTTATTTGAGATTATTGGTATTTGAAATTGACGCTCATAAATTTTATTCGGCTCATGATTGTACGTACTTTGTTACATTCTTCATTCTCGTGCACCAAGCATTTAACAATGCTGTTAGAAGCACTTTTGGGCATGACATGATTTACATCAAATATTCCGAGGAAAAAAGTGAGCTAACCTGTCTACTTCAGGAAAAAGTAACTCAACAAGCATGGGGTGGAGTGAATGGCAAATCATAGAAAGCACTTGTCACTCACAAAATCCCCAAATGGATGGCTTTATATCGAGGGATGCGAAAATAATCGTATTGCACGAGTTTTGATTCGTTTTGGTTTTGATTTGATAAAGTTTAATTTTTTAAAAATCAAAAGTGGGGTTGGATATTTTCTTTAAAATCGGTTTTGTATTATAGTTTAATTCTAGGTGATATATATTATATTAATAAAATTATTTTTTAATATTTAAATTTTAAAATATTAATTTACTAAAAGATTATATATAATTAATATATATTTTATAAATATTATATTAAATTAAAATTATTAAATTAATTTTAAATTCGAATAATTAATATATAAATTAAATTGAATATAAAAAATAATACTTTAATATTAGATTCGATAAAATTTAAATATAAATATTAAGAAATTAGATCCATGTTCGATCAAATAAAAATTTGTCCCACCTCGTTGTCATTTTTGTTCTTTTCCTATATCTGTAAACACGACATCAAAATTATATTAAAGTAGATAGAGAATACGATTTTATAATTTAATAAAATTTATATATAAATTTAATAAAAAAAATATTTTATATTTGTACGTTATTATATATAATTTTGAATAAAATATAATATAAATTTCTTAATATTTTATTAAAAAAGAAATTTCCGGTTGAAAGGTATTCCTTACTACTAACCCTGTAATGGCAGACGTCAGTCACAATTCAAGATGATTGTACAATAACTTTTATTTTTATTAATTAACCCAAAAAACAACGCTTTTTGAAATTCCTGTCATGTCCTCCCGACAATTATCCTCCACATTTGATCCCATCCCTACACGTGTTCAATAGTAAATCCTTGGGAAGAACACCCTATATTTGGGTCCCACTTTCAAGGCAAAAGGAAAAGTAAATTCTTTTAAAATTTTAGTAATGATTTATTTATTTTACTCGTTACTTTGTCTTTCTAATTAAAATTTTCGAAATTGATAGTAATAAATTATTTGGTCTTATAAGCACCGATTAAAAATAATTGTATTATTTTAAAAAATATTTTTGTGTCTAATTTATTTTTTATCAAATTAAAAAATAATATATTAATTTTTTCTGAATATATCTCATATTTTTATATAAAAAATTGTAATATAAGAGAAAAAATAAACCTATCTAGTATTAAAAAGTTTTATTTTATTGATGATATAATTGTATAATAACAAGTTATAAATTATAAATGATATAAAAGTATTAAAAAATATTTTTATATTTATTTTTTTGAATAATTGAACAATGACTGTTTATATTTTAACAAATTCTATTCAAAATCACCTTAAAAATTACAATTTATCAATATAGTTAATTTTATTAGATAATTTTTTTACTAATTTACAAAAGAATATGATTAGATTATTTGATTTAATAATTGATATATATTTTTATTCAAAGAATTGGGGTAAAAATTTTCAATCTCCAGCGTGGAAAAGAAAATATTATTCTTTAAAGGATTAAACTTCTTGTTATTTTGTTTTATTTTATCTGCTACTGATATTTTAACACGACAAAATGAGCAGAGATAGAAAAAAAAAGAAAAAAAAAAAGAACACAAGGCAATTACAGTCCAAAACTCCATATTCAACAAATCCAACGGTTGAAAACAAATCTTATAATTTGGCTATATCCTATAAACAGTACAAAGAGTGGACCCCAACACTCTGTCCCTTTGATAGCAAATTACCATGTGCCATGTGTATAAAGTGACCAAAAGTACATTGCTTTGTGTCTGAGCAGACCAGACAAAAAAATTTGCCAAAATCTTCGAAAGTGTAAAGAAGTGTGAAGGCAAACAAGTTGCACTGTAAGAGAGAGAAAAACTGTTGTCCTTAGTCTTACCATATGCGTAATCAAAGAATCTTTTTGAAGTAGAAAAATAAGTTAAGAAGAAAGAAAATAAGTACTGTTTGTTGGGGGTTTTTTTTTTTTGCTTCAGATTTCTTCATCAGCTTGCATGAGTGACAGGTATGAAAGATTCAAGCTATACTCAACTTTGACTATCATTTCATTAAGTTGTACTTTCTTTAGTGTTCATTTTGCTTTTTGGGTTTTTGAATCTGAGATTGTAGAAGTGCTTTGTTTCATTTAAGTTTGCTGTTTTGTTGAACAAAAGTTGGGTTTTTTTTGGCAGAAGATTTATTTGTTGGTCTGTACTTTTTGTTCTAGCTTTGTCCTAGAAAATGCTGGATTTAGTCGGTGTTTTTTGTTGGTCATTTTGGGTATAGTGTAGATAAGGACCTGAAAATGGAACTAGTGCTTAGAAATGTTTTTTTTTTTTTGTTATACTAATGGGTATTTTCTAGTAGGAAAAATTTTAGTTCTATGCTCTTGGGTATGTATTCTTTTAAATTGTATTCTATCTTGTTTGCTTCATTCGAGTAACTCTAGCTGAAATGCTGGTGCTTTGGAGCAGAGCAATTGCTTTGTTTTTTTTTTTTTTAAGATTTAGCTTGTTGTGCCTGATAAAAGTAACTATATTTGGAATTGGAATGTTTGGTGCATTGGGGAAGTGAGATTGTTCAGCTAGACGTCTTTCCAAGGGGGGAAATAGTCGAATAATGATGGTAAACTAATTAATTGGTCGTTTTGTGTTAACAAAAACTTTCAAATTTCATTCCAAGACCCTCACAAGATATTGTAAAGATGGTTAATCCTCCTGCCACAATGCCTCATTCCCTTCTTTTTGTTGCTCTCTCTGGAAGCAAAGTATTGAAATTTTAGCAGCTCATGCCATTACACTAGCAAAACTGCTTATGTAGCCATGAATCTTCTGCAAAATTCAGATACTGATAAATGATTGAGCCTTTTCTGGAGAAGTTTTCTGGAGAAGTTGGGAAGTAAACTAATTTAAGGTGTTTAGGTTCTTCAATTAATAACATATTGTCTTACAATCACAACTGTACATATATAAATTTATAAATCAGTAGAGAAATAACATTTAGAAAGAAGGGAGATGAGTTTGACTTATTTTGATATAGTTGTAGACTCATAACCAGCAAACTAAATTTGGCTGAATCAAACATGCTTCAGTTTCTATCATTTAGTGGTGGTGAGCAATTTCTGTGAACCTGTAAATGAGAGACCATTGCAGCAGTGTCAAGTTAGAGTAAAGTTCCTCAGTGGCATCTTATGGAAGAGAAATCTGATTTTGATGGCTGTGAATCCTTATGTTCGTTGACAGCTCAAACAAGAAATCTTGCCAGTCTTCCTGCCAATTTAATTCTGAAATTGATATATATTTGTGGTGGCCTTAAGTTTTATTGTCTTTGCTTTGGTAGGTTTATGTATAAAGTAAGAAAAGGTTTGCCTCAACTTGAGTCATACTCTAAGGACCAACTGCCTCCTCTCTAATCCTTCCTTTCCCAGTGTTGTAGCTGGGTTTGATTGCACTGTGAACAGGAGGGATTCAATGCGGATTGTAAATTGCATGCCATATTTTCCATCTTGAGAACTTGTTGCTGTCGGATATGTGGCTATGAACTGAACTGGCTTTACTGATATCTAAGCTTGGGAATTTCTGTCTCTGAGTTGTCATATAAAGTTCTTCATTCATTTTTATTCATGGGCTTGGGTAGTTTTTTTCACTGCCAGCCACATGAACGGCCCCATCTCCATCATTTTGAAAGAACTTGCAAAGGTTGGGTTGCACTTTTTATTGTATTATACTTCTAATCTGGAAAGAAGTAATCTGCTTTAGAGTTTTGATGCAAGTTGTTGCTGCAAAACATACCAAGTAGAATGTCAAGGAACTCTCTTTATGCTTAAGTGCATCTATTGATAGTGCAATATTTTATATAGCAATCTTATGTGTGACCTAATAAGTCAAGTAATTTTGACAGGGTTAAGTGGCAGCATAATTTTCGTGTTGTAATTTAAGTTGCCGTTGTGGGTGTTGATTTCATTGGACTTATGTAGCTTCTGAAGAATATCTTCTGGATAGTGAATTTGGGCTCAAATTGGACATGAGAATGCTTGTGGGGACATGCTTGAGCCAAGGGAAGCTGATATACCTGTATTGTTTCTGGTCTTGGTGGTGTTTCCTCTGGTTGCTTACTTCTTACTTGGGAAATGGAGTGAGGCTTCAAAGAAACGAGAGAGGATAAGTTTACTTGCTCAGCTTGCTGCTGAAGAAGCTCTTAAAGCAGAAACAATGGCTGCTGCCAGTGCTATTCCACTTGTTCCTTCTTCAAAGAATGGGTTACATATGTGTGCCAAGTGCTTTGCTCCAGCAACAACTCGCTGCTCCCGCTGCAAGGCTGTCAGATATTGGTATATTCCACCCCTTAGCAGCTCCAATGTATTTTCTTTATTACTATACTTCATTGTTGTTGAATGCTCTTCTTATTCAAGGAAGTAAAATATAGAATTAAATGCTGGATAGCAACATTTTGGAATAAAAGTCCACAGCTAGGCTAGAGTTTTATAAATGATAAAATATCTCTTGTTTATTATCACTTTGCAGACATACATATGCCTCTTCTCGTGGCTGCCTGTCTTAAATGAATTTTGAATAATTCATCAGTCATTTATATCCTGGAGTATAGTCTATAATATTCTTGGGTAGTCTTTCATGCTTCATGTCTGATGCTGCCATAGACCCTAGCCATGGGCTGATTTATTTATTATTGATTTGATTGTTGAAATTTTGCCTGAAATTTCTTTTTAATTTCTTTTCATCCCCTCATTCATTCTAACTTTTGTAAACTTTACATTCAGGCTTTCTCTGGAGACTTGCTAGGTTTTCTGCTCTTCCTTCACATTCTGTCTTTTTGGCTTAATTACCTTGCCTATTACTAGTGTTCCACATTTTAGTTTAGTCAATAAGGTTTCATTTCCTTGCATTTTGTGTAAGGCTGTCATTATGCATAAAAATAATCTTATCTTCTCAACGCCAGTCTTGGAGGTTCTGAGTTGGTCTTTGTCTTTGAATTGGTCACTTTTTAGTCTCAATAAGTTGTTGAAACCCAATGGCCCACAGAAGAGGATGTATT
This sequence comes from Durio zibethinus, assembly GCF_047325235.1. NCBI lineage: Eukaryota > Viridiplantae > Streptophyta > Magnoliopsida > Malvales > Malvaceae > Durio > Durio zibethinus. Next base: position 10,876,914 of record NC_143186.1, read on the forward strand.
TTACCATTCTTTTGGCTCCTCTCCCTCCACACTCTTCGTCTATCAGGGTAGGTGGAGATTTGGGGAAAAGATGGGAGGGAAGAGTTGGGGGCGGTGACATTGAAGTGTTGACAAAATGAATATTAACATAGTACCATAGGAGACTTCATAATTAGTATGTTTATAAGTTTACATAGAAGAGTTGTCATATGTTATGTTGCAATCTCTGTACGAATAGGCTTTTGTATGTATAGAGAAATTACCACAGCCTTTCTAACATAAGAGTTAATTAATTTAATTTTCAAGCTTAAATTACTCTGAAGTATAGTTAATTAATATTCTGGAAATATACTAAATTAATAACTAAAAAGAATGGCTGAATGGTATATTAGTACTACAGCCAAAAACAAACTGGCTGTGGCAAAATATTATGTTCCTGCTACATCATCTTGAGTAATTTTTGAAATTACTGAACTTCTAAATTTCTTTACATTAAAATACATTTATTGATTATGACAGGAAAAACATGTACTATAGACTTTAGGAGGTGCAAGAGATCAGCAATGAAAATTTATTGGTGGTAGGAATCACCATCCGTTTGAAATCTTTTGCGCCTGACTCTATGTCACAATTCATTAATGGATAACGTTTGCAATAGAAAGAGTAAATTTATAAACCAAATGTACCCGTAATCTTCCTTGTTTCTCGTTTCATGTAAAATGGTTATCTAATCTTCTCCCTCACCTTTTCCACTTCACTATGGTGCCTCCTTGAAACTTTCTAACACATTATATGGTCTACTTGCTGGATTCTGCAAGTTCACATTGATTTGATCTCTCTTTTTCCATAAATTTCAACCTGACCTGCATTTCATCACTTCCCACATGATATTTCTTTCTCTAAAACTGATGAGTTTTATGCAGTTCTGGGAGGTGCCAGGTTATTCATTGGAGGCAAGTTCATAAGCAAGAATGCATGCAGTTGGAGAGTGCAAGCTCAAGCTCATCTCATAGTGTTGCCACATTTGAAGAATCTGCGCTACTTAGTGACAGCATGAATTCTCGGTTCTTTGGGCACATTAATAAGCAGGCTGGCATGGAAAAAGTACCTTTAGATAATATAAATCATTGTCCGTTAACCACTGGTGTATTTGCTAATGGGGAATGTTCTACAGTTGATACCTCTCAAGTCTGTGCACAAGAGAGAAGAAGTACAGGCAAGAAAATTTCTCATAGATCCTACAGAGAAATGCTAAGAAGAGAGGATACAGCTATATTTGATTCTTGTGAGGAAACCTCGAGGACTAGAGCCACTAGTTCAACACCTAATAATATTTCTTCCAAGGAGGCTTTTATAAGGCATAAGGTTCTTATCTTTAAATTTGTTTATGTAGAATGCATTAACTTTTATTTAATCATGTAGTTTCTGATAATTACATTGAACTATTGCTGCAGTCAAGAACTAGTGGCTTTGTTGTATCAGAAGAAGGAATCTTAAAACAGAAAAATGCCAACATGCATATTCATGGGCACAATGCAAGTACTGTAATGCATGAGAGTCATAAGCATCAAAGCCAATGTGGCAACATGTCTGAACCAAAAAGCAACTATGAATTTTCTGGCCCACCATATTCTGCTAAAGGTGGGACAAGTGCACATGAAGCTGAAACTGCTTTTGTCCTGAGTTCAGAGAATTTAGTCCATGCAGAAAATGCTTTTATTGGTGACTCAGTAGAGTCAGACTGTTCTGGGATGACAGCAGCAAAGGAATGGACAAAAGCTAGATGTTCATTGCAATCCCCGGGACCCAAAATCTCTAAATCACCTAAATCAGTAGTGAATGTGTCTGGAGAACAATTGTGCCCTGAAATGGAGAGGAAGGGACAAATTCCAGATGAATTAAGTAAATTTTCTACATTTCTTGATATTTAAGCTGTGCTTTTTGTAGTTTTTCATATTCTACAATTTTTGTGCAGAAGTTTCTGGAATGACAGGTGCCATACCGCCACCAGGAATCAATGGGGCTGCTAGCATGGGAATTATGGAAATGATGGGTTTAAGCAAGTCATCAAAACTTGCTCAGCAGGATTTTCCTGCACTTCGTGGCAATAGACGTAAGAAAATAAGGGTCAGTTTCTATTACATTTATCTATGATTTTTATCTATTGTATCCCTTCTGCTTTGAGTTAAATTATTTCTTGGGGCTCTTGAATTGTGAACGGAAAACTCTGACTATGATCTACTATCATATTGTCTCAGATGCTATTTCCTTATGAAGAATTTGTAAGTTTCTTCCAATGTGATGTCTTTGATTTGTCACCAAGAGGCCTTCTTAATTGTGGGAACAGGTATCACTATTGTTACTTTTATGGTCTTACCTTCAGCTATATTTGCTCTATAACTTGGAATATGGGCTTCATGGTAGGAAAATTCTGTAGTAGCATATGTTCCTATAAACTAAATTAAAAAAAAATTACTGAAGATTGACTTCTTGAATGGCATATTAAGTATAAAACGAACCAAATAGTAACCTTAATACCCTATTGCATCTTATTTTCTTGATTTTACCCACAGAAGCTAGTTTAATTGTCCTATACTTCAGCATGATTGTTAATTAAAAAGCTGTGTATTAGACATCAGACCAATCATCTAAATGGAGTTTATTACTTAAACTTAAGATTCAATATTTCAACTTGTGATCTGGGGAAGCCTTTTTGGATTTTCCAAAGAAAGATAACTTCTTCATTGTATATAAAAGAAAGTCCTAGGAGCTCATGTTTAATGCACTGATTATTGTTTTAATTTTGCAGTTGCTATGCCAATGCTGTTCTCCAGTGTTTAACCTGCACGAAGCCTCTCAGCATCTATTTGCTGCATAGATCACATTCAAGAGCTTGTACTTTCTTTTTGTTGTTCACTTGTTTGTTACCTGTTCATAATAATAATATCTCTGTTCAATCATATACATAGCTTACTTTGTATTTCTTTATAGGTTATGGGAAAGATTGGTGTCTCATGTGTGAGCTTGAACATCATGTTATGTTGTTAAGAGAGAGTGGAGGCCCCTTGTCATCTAGTCGGATCCTTTCACACATCCGAAGTATTAATTGCCAGATGGGTGATGGAAGTCAGGAAGACGCACATGAGTTCTTGAGGTGTACAGGATTCACTAGCCAATATCCCCCCACACCCTTCTTTTTCCCTCATTTATGTGTCTAGATTTGTCAGTTTTGCTTTAAAATTTGATGCTTGTACTGTAAGAATGGAAATTTCATGCCCTTGCCTCTCTAAAAATTCAATTGTTTGTTTCAGACACCTGGTTGCTTCAATGCAATCAATATGCTTAGAGAGATTAGGTGGCGAACACAAGGTTGACCCCAGGTTGCAAGAGACAACATTTATACAACATACTTTTGGAGGACGCCTTAGGTCAAAGGTGTTTATAGTTTGTTTAACTTTTATCTTAAGCTATCTCATGAGCTATTGTTGTGGTGCTTCATTTTTCTTTTCTTTTCTTTGATTCGTATTTCTTTTAAACTTTTTTGTTGCCTATATATAATGAATCTGCATGTAATCAGGTTAAGTGTCTAAGATGTTCTCACGAGTCAGAAAGATATGAAAACATTATGGATCTTACATTAGAGATATTTGGTTGGGTTGAGTCATTGGAAGATGCACTAACTCAGTTTACAACACCTGAAGATTTGGATGGAGAAAACATGTACAGATGTGGAAGGTGTGCAACCATGTTCTAGCTTGTTGTCATATTATCCCTTAATAGAATTATTAGATGACTTGTTATAAATTTGTTTAATTTACTGTCTCCGGAAATATTTTTTATCAAAAGGTGTGCTGGTTATGTTCGGGCTAGGAAGCAGTTGTGCATACATGAGGCTCCTAACATCCTGACAATTGTCTTAAAGAGGTTTCAGGTATCACTCTGCTCTACATTGTATTGCCCTCAGCTAATGTCATGTCATAAGTGCTACAACATAGCTTAGAGCTTGCTCTTTTGGTCTATAGACAATTAGGTTTGAGTTTGTTTTGGTGGTTAATAAGCTGCTTCATAATTATATTAGCAACTTATTCAACTTAAGCAACTTATATATATATAGACACACACACACTTAACAAAATAGCAGACAAGTCAGACTCAAGTTTGATTGTTGACATTATATATATGTCCTGTTGTAAACACACCAAACCTAAATTTGGTTAGCTTCTCAATAGGTGTTTTTCTTATAGGCAATGTGGGGATGATAGGTTCTATATTTACCTATCCATCCTACATTTCTGTCTGTGTTTCTGTAGTTGAAGTATTGCCTAATATCAATTTTTAATTTGTTTATTATTTGACTTGATTATTTTTTGACATGGCTGTTGCTTAATCAGGAGGGAGAATATGGGAAAATAAACAAGTGTATCACTTTCCCTGAGATGCTGGATATGATTCCTTTTATGACTGGAACGGGTGACATCCCTCCACTTTACATGCTTTATGCTGTTGTGGTGCATTTGGATACATTGAATGCATCTTTCTCTGGACATTATGTGTCATATGTAAAAGATTTGCGAGGCAAGTGGTTCAGGATAGATGATACTGAGGTAAAGTTATCTCCTTAGGTTTGGCACAAGGTGATTGATTATTTACATGAGCATAATGGTTTTACTTATTCAAAAGATGGCAAGTTTAATATTTCTTAGAAATACAGCTGCTCAGTGAAAATATTTAACGACCGTTTTGTATTGTTCTTCTCTTTTTTTAGAAAAGGTAAAAGCCATAATTCTGTGAACATCTATTTACATGATGATGTTATTGGTCAAGTTATTTTTATTTTCTCGTTTTCTTTTCTCTTGCTATTAGTGTTATTGGAAGGAATCTCATCATTCATGCTTGTATGTTTCATGGGCTCCAATAGCTGATGTAAAGAATTAACATGATTTTTTGCATGTTTAAATTTGTACTAATTCTATCTGTTTTGTTTAGATTGTCTTTTGTTGCCATGGGATTGAACAAGGTTTTGGTTTCCCCTTTCACTCACAGGTACATCCAGTCTCGATGAGCCAAGTGATGTCTGAGGGGGCTTACATCTTATTTTACATGAGGTAGACACCTATTATTGCTAGATTACTCTAGAAATACCATCTTCTCTTGTTTTCTTCCTTCCAGTAATTCCCTTTTCCCTTTTTTGGTTTTCTATCCCATGTAATCAGTTTTTTTTTTTTTGTTGAAATTACCTAGCAATAATGTTACTTAGCAATCTCCTGCATCTTAATTAAAATCAATCTTCTTTCTCCAATGAAAGAAAATACTAAGATTCGTCATGTGATATTGTGTTTATGGTGTTCCATGTTGTTTATTTAACATACATCATGCTGCAGTTTAAATGTTGAAAAACTAGTCAGTTTTCTTGCTATATTTGTGGATGTGTCTTTGTTGTATGAATGTTACTTTTGGCATCCATATCGATGCTATCTTCTAGCTCTGAAAGTATGTAATTCTTTCCAAGGTCGTGCCCTCGCCCTCAAAGAGCATTCGCCAAAAAGATCATACAGAAGCAAGTTCCCTCTAGGCACGTGTCAACAAAAACAGAGAAGCCTTCACAACTGGCACAAAGTAAATCCAGTAGCCATTCTGTTGGCCCCCAGCTTTTCCCAGATTTCTGGCCAGAAATTGCTACAGGCTGTATTAACCACAACTCTAATGGTATTCTTAGGCAGAGTGCAAATAGTAATGTTCATCCTGGGGTGGAGATGTATGCTGAGCCTACCGGTATGGAGTTCTCTGATGCTACATCAAGCGATTGGTCCCTTTTCACAAGCTCAGATGAGGCGTCTTTTACAACAGAGAGTACTAGAGACTCTTTCAGTACCGTTGACTATGTTGATGCAAGCAATGGAGATCCATTCTCAATCTTCAATAACTTGTATACTCCGGAATCCTCCTCTAGCAACACGGTTTCTTGTAGAATGTTTTCAACCAGTAGATCCCATACTAGGTATGTGTTAGAGGAGAAGGTTTATGTTTTAGATTCCTACTCATCACCTCCACCTGTGAATAGAGTTCAAGAGAACTTGACACAGTTATGTGATTCTTTGACCGACGTTTCTTTAGATAGTGACTATGGCATGTTTGTAAAACATGGGAGTTACCCAAAAAATGCTCTTGATAGAACTGCTGATTGTGGACGCTGGTTCAAGGAAATTCCCACCGATTAAATAGTGACTTAGGTAGAAATGTCGCCTCAATTTTTGTTTTCAGTGCTTTGTTGATTGAGGCATGTGGATGATATTAAAATACCCAAGGAAAGGAATATTTTCTTATTTAATGAAAATACTTTTTGAAGATTGTATAGAACAAGCCTCAGAGTGACTGGTATATTGTTTGGCCAGCAACTTCAGATGTACTTTTCTTTCTTCTTATGGTAGAATTTGCCTTCATAATTATTAGCAAACTAGATAAAAATTGTAAATCTAGCAACTTTTTCATTCTATCATATTTACTTACTTTCTGTACATTTAATGATGTGCTATGAATTTTCAGTTAAGAGTTGTCAAAGGAAAACCACTAGAAAGATTAAATTATCGAAAACCATTTATTTTCCAATGCTACATGTTACATACAGAATCTTTGATCCTCGGTTTCTCATCTCAGACAAAGTTCAGAGATTCAGAACATAAGAACAAAGCATTCTCAGGAGTTGTCTGTAAGATTGTTAACTTGTAGTTCTAGGATAGCTCAGTTATTTTCCTCGTACTTTAAACTTATGCGGGCAAGAACTCATCTTCCATATCAAACAAAATCCAAATCTCATTCACCCTGTCACTGAATTCAAATGGAGAGTTATACTGTGCAACTGTATAAACTGAACTTGCATCAGCTTTCCGAGTCTTCTCGATTGCAGCAGACCAAGCAGTGCCTTCAAGACTGGCTTCCAAGGCAGCCGCTTCCTCTCCGACATTATAGTCCGTAACAAATCCACTGAATTGCCTTATTGCTACATATGTGGATTTCCATCTTTGGACATGGAGGCCTTCAGCCGCTGGCGGATTTGCCTGGTTCACCTTTGGGACATAAAAGCTGACGGTAAATGATGACTCGCAGAAGGGTCCATCGCTTGGTAAAACTTCTGTGATCACCGGAGCTGTCATTTCTATCTGTTGCTCGTATTTGTTGTTTCCTTGAATGTAGTCAAATAGCCTATAAGAGGAAGTAGGAACCATGTTTTTAGCACTTCCATTAATTTTATATAGTAGCAAGTTTTTAAGAAACCATGAATATCTTGGAAGCAAGAAAAAGAACATTTGACAATAGATGCTTATATCTGCAAAACTAGATTAGGTTGGAGACAAAGCTAAATTTAAACACCGATGGGCATAGAAAATGTAAGTTTTCTAGGAAAATTTCAGACTTTCTGCTATGAAAGCAGGGCGGCTCTATTTTCCCATCTGCTACGCCTTTCAAGTATAATAATCACATCTAAGGTAACAAAAGGTTCAAATTACTAGTCTCCAGCAATCTAACAGATTGGTTTTGTTGCAATCAGTATAAAACAAATCAAGGGAGAGTCTAATGCATCTGATTCTGATTATGAAGAGAATATGATATGATATGATATGATTAGATTAAAAAAGATAGATTAAAAATTTCTTGAAGGATGGGAAATTCAACCATAGAAATAAACAATCCAAAGAAGTTAATAAACTGAGAGACAGTAAACTTACTGAAGAAAGCCTGTCCTGGTAGCCTCAACAAGAGAAATACCCTGAATAGAAGAAGTTGACATCCACACGGTGGAATTGTACCTACGAATCTCATAGTCATTGCCAGCTTGAATCACATCAAAAGTTGGGCACTCTATCCGGTTACATGTTGGTGGAAATAGCCCAACATTGTTCTTGCTTGTTTCTGGCAACAGACCAATGTTTGAGAGCAGACTCAAGAGAAGTGATAGTTTGAATGTGTTGAAAGCAGCCATCAGTGAAGTTTCCTATTGGAGAGTTTAAGCGAGTTTGAGGGTAATGGGGTTACTTATCGTTGTTGTTTAGAATTATTCTGAAGTATCCATGTTTCTCGTCCACACATTTATAGGTCTGGATGATAACGTGGAAGTGTCCAGAAGCCAGCTGCCTCCCACGCAACAATTGAACACTAGGCCATGATGTGGCAATAATTGATTTACAGTTTTTAAATTGAATTTATATTTGATGTATTATTTTAATATTTAGTTTTTTTATATAATTAATAAATTAAATAATATTAATTTATTAATGAATAAATATTAAATTTTAAAATATAAAAAATTAATATTTTTAAAAATTAATTTATTAATAAGTTTATATCAATTGATTTATCTTACTAATAAAATAATATCACTTAATTAAGTGACAACATATAAAATAATGTATTAAATATAAATATTTTTAAATTTTATCGCATTAACATCAATACCCTATAAATTTTTTATTTTATTCTCTCTGTTTTGAGTATTATTGACTTTCATAAAATTTTAAAAAGATTTTTTGATTTTAATGTATTTAATATTAAAATTTAATTTTTTATAAAATTAAAATTTCATGATTTTTTATGTTAAAAATAAAAAAATTTGAAAAAATAATTTTAAAATATAAAAAAGTTTTAAATGTTAAAAAATATATATAATTGTGACACATCTAAAAAACAAAAATAAATAAAAAATTTGGATGAAAGGAGTATTAATTTATTGATATTTTAAAAAATATTTTAGAAGTATGGGTCAATATTTTAACTTAATTATTGAAGTTTTTAAATTCAATTAATGGTATATGAAATTTTTTTTTTCATAATTATAATATTCGTAAACCAAATTCTAATCAAAGTTGGATTACAGTTTTTTTTTTTAAATAAAAAGGAAAGAAAGAAAGTCACGTGTACAGTTTAGTTTGTAAGCCAAATTAAGCACTTGGAAACTTCTCTGCAAACCTCTGTAACCCTCTGTTCTAAGAATTGATTAATGGCTGTTTTGTATTACAAGTTTAAGACTTCCATTGATGGTCCGTTCATATCAGTTTCTGCTTTAAAAGCCCAAATCTTTTCTTCCAAGCGTTACGGCAATGGTAAGGATTTTGATTTGTTGATCAGCGATGCCCGAACCTATGAACAATTTGCTGATGGCTGCTCCTTAATCCCAGCGAACTCTTCTGTTTTGATTTGTCGTGTTCCCAAGATTGAAAAACCAGTTATTATCGGAGAAAAAGAAAAACCCAAGATTGAAAACATCCCATCGTCTGTTGTGAGACATTCTCCAGAAGAAGAAGGTTTTGATTTCTATGATTTTGGACTTGATTTTGATTCCGTTCCCACAAAGTCAACCGTGAATCCAAGCAATAGCTGTTGTAAGGAAGACAAAATTGATGTTGTGTTTAAGTTTTTACCTGTTAAAGGGTTTGGAAAGCGCCAAATTCCACCACAAGGTTATGTTTACCGTCATTGTAAGGTGACTGGACTTTATATTCAGTATTGCCCTACAATGTTTACCGTCATTGTAAGGTGACTGGACATTATATTCAGTATTGCCCTACAAATGGTGATCCCAACTTTGATTTTAAAAGGGTTAAGCCTACAACTGGGATATCGAAGAAATCTGTTTCAACTTCCAGTGGTTCTGTGATTTCTTATGCTTCTGCTTCAACTTTGAGTAGTTCTGTTGGTGATAATTTACCACCCGAATTACACTACCCATTGTGCAAAAAAGTCATGAAAGATGCTGTTTTGGCAAAGTGCTGTTTCGCTAGTTTGTATGATAAATGTATAAGAGATCGCATTGTTTCCAAGTCTGTTTGTGTTTGCCCATGGAAAATAGTGTCTGATGATGTTCTGGCTAATATGCCTCTTAGAGATACTATCAATCGAATTCTGAATCAATCTGGAGATTCAACTTCTAACAGTGCTGGAACTGAAGCTGCCAACATGAAAAGGAAGCACCTGCTTGCAGCGAAAGAAATACAACAGAAGAGGCCAGATTTGGGGTGAGACAGAACAAGAAAAGGAAGAGGAAGGCAAAAGCGTATTTACAATGGGGACAATGGGAGCAATTTCCTTAAAAGTTTTATATATCTGGGAAATTACAGTTATATGGAAACAGAAGTAGTTTGATTGAGGGAGATTTGTACCTGTAGTTCTTCATTTTGTAATAAAATTATTCATTTACAAAAAAATATATCATTCTTTTGCAGTTTCATTTTCAACTTAATAGAAATTATATTTTCTAGAACTGTTGTCTGATTTACAGTTCTCTGTTTCTTTTGTCTACTTGTTGAAGACTAATCTTATTCGGATCTTTTCCTTTCTTATTCCATCTACATTACAAAACAACTGACGAGTTTGCCTTATTTTGATACGGATTATAGATTTTACGTAAGTAGTAAGTCAGATTTGATGTGTCAGATTTGGTGTTGATTATTGTTAAATCAGTTGATATGTTATTGGAATTGATATTTAAAAATTACGATTTAAGAAAAACTTAAGTGCATAATGTCTTCTTCAATAAAATATGTAGTAGGATAGAAAGTTAGGGATAGATTAGGCACTTCAATAAAGAAAGTCAGATTTGGCTAAAACCCTTTGCTGTTTTGGTTAGTCATGTCGTGTTTGTCCTTTCTATGTGACTTGAGTTTCGTTTTTCTCGATCCTACATGTATCTGTCTCAATACTCAGTCAATTATTAAAAGCGGAAGTAGCCTATTCAAGGAATCAATTAACATAAGAGATGATATATCACATACAAATGGTAAATGCAATCAACTGATCAGTCAATTGTTCAGCTAGTTCCAGGTCATTATATCAGCAAAAAGAAGTTCCCATTCATTCAAGTTGTTGGAAGGCTCGTATTGTTGTTATCAGATATTCCACTTTAATTTTGGTGTTCCTAAAATGGTTCGGACATATGCAGAAATAGTCTCATTTACCTATACACACCATATGCATATTGTCTTATGCTGTCCTTGTCTGTTTCTTATGCACTAGACATTTTAGTTAAGAAATACCTATAATTGTTTCATTTGAAAGACTTGAGTTTAGTTAAATTTCGGTTTATAACATAAATTGATGTTGAGCACATGCTGTAGGTTTCTGTTATAGCTCCGTGACTTTATACATGGTGTGATTAAATGCAATAAATTTCCTTGCAATTACCATCAGCCTAGACTACCTAAGTCACACTTTAAAGAGCACTTCGACAACAGGAAGGGATCTGTCGAGTCTCCAATACTTCAGTTTATGTTTTAGAATTTTATTTTCTTGAAGCAGTAGCGCTAGGAAAACTCAATTTTCTTTTCCTAGGTTTGCTTCTTTGAGTATAATTAGATTCCTGATGACTTTTTCTGGTTTGCAATATAGGAATCACCTAAAACTCTAAACTGGCAGATGCAATTTGTTAATTGTTGATTGTGTCTTTCCTCTTATCCTTTCTTCCAGTATGTCCTTTTTTTTTTTGTATTATTTCTGTCTTCTTTGTCTTTGTTCTTTCAATTTTATGATTTTTATGAGTATATACTGTTTTTGTACCCCCAATATATATACATATATATATATACATATATACTGTTTCCTTCTGTAATTCTGGATCTTGCAAAATTGATAATTAAATAGTTAATTAAATAGTAAATAATTTTAAATAGTTCAAGAACCCAACAAGAGGCTACGGACAACGATAATAAGAAAAAAAAAATCAACCCAGATAATATTTAATCAGAACAGTTATATCCAGTTCATAAGAAAAAAAAAAACCTTTGATCTTTCCTACAATCCCAAGGCTTCTAAAAACTAATGACAATATAAATGATTCGTCTACTTCCATTTAATCTTGGCGTAGCCATCAACTTCAAAAATTGAAGATGAATGAAGTCATTGTTATCCTCATTATCCTCGTATTACTTCTTCAATTTTTGTGTTGGGTTGCAATTGCAAATGCAGGGAAGAAAGGCCAGGAGGAAAGCAAGCTAGAGAAGCGCCAACAGACAGCTGCAGATGCCGTTCAAGCCGCTAGTGATGTAGTTGAGGTTTTGGATGCCACCAAAGAAATTACTGGTGTTGATGTAAATGTGGATGTACGTGATGATAATTGTCTCGTCTGTTGTCTTTGTGAATGATTTTTGGCTAGCTGAATAAAATCCTCACATCAGTTGTATGCTAGTGATCTTTGGCCTGTAATCATGCGCATATGGAACTAGGTACAGTTGCTTTAGGCCAAATGCTCGAAATATATGTAGATTTCAAATAAAATCCTCACAAGCTTTGTTTTTTTCGGTTGCTTCTATATGCATGTTTGCACTATTTTCATCCATATTTATGGTCCAATTCTTACCTTCTAAAACTTCAAAATGTGTAAAATGTGGTCCAAATCTTACATTCTGAAACTTAAAAATGTGTTCATACACGCCAAAAAAGCAAATCATTGAAGCCAACACTTGCTTTGATTTTGGCCTATGAAGTACAGACGCAAACACGTAACATGAGTATAATACGATGCAGATAAGTTAACACAATAAATTTTAAAAATTGAAAATGTAGATACATAATATGAAATAAGAATGCAATATGATATAGACACAATAACACATTAACTTTTAAAAAATAAAAACAAAAATATGATAAGACACGATAATAAAAAAGATTTTTTATGTATTATAATTATTAATTAAAAATATATGATAAATGTTGAGCTAATTTTTAAAAAATATTTATCCTTATAAAATAAAACTTATGATAGTCATAACAATAAAAGAATATATAATGTCATTATACGAATGAAAATTATCTTTTTCTTTTTTCTTTTTTTACTTATTCAATCAAATTCAACACATATTTCAATATATCATAAGTATCAAAATATCAAACATGAATACGAGATAATTACACGAGAGGCTAAAAAATGTCCGCGCTTCGTAAATTTTGACCCTTTAGGCATCTTCTGCAAACAGCCACTCAATTTCAACAATCTTGTCATTATTTAAGGATATGTTTTTTCACTATTAAAGTATGTATGTTAACCATGGCAGCAATGTTAGAGTTGGAAAAATATATGAAAAATAAAAATTCAGAACTTCCAAATCCCTTGATAGTGTTAAGCTTGAAGTAATTCTAACAATTTGTTAATTTATATTATTTATTTTTTGTCAAATATATATAAAATATAAAAATTATGATATCACAATTCTATCAATATATCAAATAAAAAATATAATTTTTTTATTTTTACCAAACTCATAGATGGTACTTCTTGCTAAAATTTTAAATTATATCACTTTCATATATATATATATATTTATCGTTTTAATATCATATCATCGTATTGTTTTTAAATTGTTAGATTTAAAAGCTAGCAGCCAAAATATTTGGCCTTTAATATTTCTATAAGAAGGAAATTTTAATTTTATGGGCATCTTATTTCTACTTTATTATTTTGATTTTTCCTTTGTTGGGGCTTCTAATAGATCAATGTCAAAGATACATTACCTAGGACATAAAACCTGGCCACCTTGAGCTTTGTAATCTTTTGGTTTTTATAATGTAAACTTCGTTAAAAGTTTTTATAAAATGATTCTTAGATTAATTAAATATTTTTTTATTGAAAATAGTGACTCAAATCCCATAAAAAATTTATATTGGATTTGTTAGATATTGCTTGATAAATAATAAGACTCACGGAAGAAGAATTTTAAGAGAAAAATGATTCTTAATAGATAAATTTGACTTTCAAATGAAGAATTCTAAGAGAAAATGGATTCTTAATAGGCAAATTAGTATGTTTATAAATAAGTGAAGTCTTTATAGGGTTAGGTATGAGAAAAAAAAATGTAAGAGAGTTATAGAGTTTTATGGGATAGACATCCTATAAGACTATTGGGGATTTATGTCTTATGGATGTGTATGTTTGTATGTTTGTATGTTTGTGAGTGAAATAGAGAATACTAAGAGGGTCTATAAAGGTATGATGCATGTGAGTGGATCGGATGAGACTGAGATAGTCCATATAAGTATGATGTATGAGTGTATATCGGTATGTATTTATTTATGTTGAAAGAATACATATAGATATGTGTTTATTTGGGTTGAGGATACTTCATAGGACTAGAAAAGATTTAGAAGGTTTATAGGTATTGATTGTTGAGTTCTTAATTTGATGTTTGTTTGTAATTCTGTACAACTAATAAATCTTTTTTCTCATTTGTAAACGTAGGTCGGTTGAGCTAAACTACGATAAATTATTATCTCTTATGTGATTGATTAATTGTTTAGTTTTGCTTCCGCTGGTGTGATTAGATTGTAGGTTTTTTACCTAATAAGTTGTATCAAAGTTATGATGATTCCTAACAAGTGGTATCAGAGCTATAATGATTCTCAACAAGTGGTATCAGAGTATGGTACGAGCTATGAAAAAAGGCAAGTATAGAAGAGTTCAACTTAAGAAAGAAGTTTGAGTTTATATTTTGAAGATTAATTTGTGTGAAGTATAAAGACACATAAGAAAAGATGATTGTGAAACTTTCATTATAGGTGAAGTCAAGAATGTTTAGGATAAAGACAGATGATTTGATGAAATTTGAGTCAAGATGGAGATTGTTAGGAATAGTGACTCAAATCCCATAAGATATTTATTTAGAATTGGTTAGATATTGCTTGATGGATAAGAAGACTTATAGAAGAAGAATCCTAAGAGAAAAAAGATTCTTAATAGGCAAGTTTGACTTGCAAAAAAAATTCTAAGAAGAAAAAGATTCTTAATAGGTAAGTTAGTATGCTTATAAATAGGTAAAGTTTCTATAAGATTACGTATAAGAAAAAATGTAAGAAAGTTATAGGGTTATATGAGATAAACACCTTATGAAACTACTGAAGATTTATGTCTTATGGATGTATATATTTATATATTTATGAGTGGACTAGAAGAGGTTGAAAGGATCCACATAAGTATGGTGCATGTGAGTAGACTAGAGAAGACTGAAATGATCCACATAGGTATGATACATGGTGTATATGGGCATGTGTTTGTTTGTGTTGAAAGGGTGCACATGGGTATACATTTGTTTGGGTTAATAATACTCTATAAAACTAAAAGAGATTGAGAGGGTCTATGAGTAATAATTATTGAGTGCTTGATTTGATATTTATTTGTAATTCTCTACAATTAGTGGATCTTTTTTCTCATATGTGGATGTAGGTCGATTAGGCCAAATCATGTTAAATTGTTATCCCTTGTGTGATTGATTAATTATTTAGTTTTGCTTTTGCTAGTATGATTGGATTGTGAGGTTTTTGCCTAACATTTCTAACCTTATTGGTCATCTTACATTAATCAATTCTTTATTAATTTCTAGTCTAGATGAATATTGTCTATTATAATTGTTTCCTTTAAAGCTTTTAAAATTTCTCAAAATTTTTGTTTGAATCCATAATCGATTGCTCTTCACTTTAACTCACGATGTCATATATGCATAATTAATTAATTTATACATTCATGGTTTGTGAAATAAATAAAATCCACTTCATAAGGAAGTACAAAGCCTTTGATATTTCCCACAATTCCAAAGCTTTTAAAAGTGTACCATGTATATGATTCATGGAGTTGCATTTAATCTTTGTATAACCAGCAACTTCAAAAATTAAAGATCGGTGAATGCCTCATTCTCTTTATTCTCATCGTATTTGTCCTAACGATTTTTTTGTTGAGAACTCGATCAATAGATTTAAAGAAAATTTATAGAGTTATTATCAATTTATTTTTATAAAGGTGTGATTAGTCATCTAAAAGATCATTTTTTAATGAAAATTTAAAATTAATTAAGATTTACTAAAAGACATATTGATATATAAAAACAAGATTTGGATTCGAGAGTACGATCATAAGTGGAGAAGGTATTAGCACCCCACATCACCTATTCAAAGAACAGTACTAATTAAAAATTTGTATCTTTTTATTTTGATAATACAATCTTTTTTTATATTTAAAATTAATTCTCTAAAAGTTTATTTATAAAAAACATTTGGTCAAAATGTACCATAAGTCTTTATATTTTTTGAAATTTAGGAATTTAATCCCTCTAGTCTAATTCAAAAAAATTGAGTTTTTGTACTATTATGATTTATTAATTCTAGTCCAATCATTAATGGTGTTGAATTTTATCCATTTAAATGGTTGATGTGACTACTAACATGGCATTTTTAGTGGTTTATATTATTTTCGATGTTGACATGGATTAAAATATTGGCTACATGGCCTACATAAGTCCACATCAACATTAACAATTTATTTGATTTTTATTTTCTAATTACATCTCCCTAATAATTTTTCTAAATATCATAAAAAACAGTTTGAAATTGAAAAAACAAAAATTGATTTCTTGCCTGTAAAATTCCTAATTCTTACCATCCAAATCCTTAATTGAATAAAACTTCCCCAAATCTCAACAATCTTGAACCCTAATCAAAATTAAGAAATCCAATGCAGTTTCCCTAAGTCTCAACATCGTAGGATTCGACTTTCCTCACTTGGTTTCATCTTCTTCAAACTTCTTCGCACTTTCAAACAAGAATAGGTTAGATGATATAAATTTTCTCACTTACTATCCTCATCTTCTTCGCACTTTAATTACATTTACATTTTTTTGCTTTTTTAGTAGCTTTTTTTTGTAACATTTTTCTTATTTTATAAAAATTTATTATTTACACATTCTATAAATTTTTTAATGCTTTGGTGGAATTTATAGAAAATATCTTTATTCAAAAAAAATTTGAAAAAATTGATGACCATTCACAAAATTCTTAAATTTTCATCACAAGATATTTTTTATTTACAAATGACATATATGATTTACACAATTATAAACTAATTATGAATATTTTATAAATATTATTATTTACAAATTATAATTATTATTATTTTGTGAGAGTTTAAATAAAATTTTTATTTTGTAAAATTTATTTTTAGGATTATCCAAACTTTTTGGTGAAATCTCAAAAAATAATTTTTTCTTGGTGATAATTAAGGAAAATAAGATTATTTCAATTCTCTTTAAAAAAATTCCACTCAAAATATTTATTCAAATATTTTTATTTATCTTTATTTATTATTTATTATTTATATATTTGGTTATTTACATAACCTTTATTTTAATAAAAATAATTTTTAGATTATCCCAACTCTTTTATGAAATTCAAAAATATTTTTATTTATAATAATTAAAGAAAATTGAATTATTTTTAATTTTCTTTAAAAATTACATTCCGATAGATTTATTCAAATAATCCATTATTTTTCATTATTAATTGCAAAAAAAATTATTTTCAGCTAATACAATTCTTGAGTAGTCCCAACACTTTGATGAAATTTAAAAAAATATTTTGTTTTATGTGTAAAAGTTAAAAAAAATAAAAATATTTTAATTTTTCTTAATAATTATTTTTTAGGATTTCATCATTTTTTATTAAATTTTACTAAAAATTACTATTTATGTTTTATGTTATATTTTTATTAACATCATTACTTATTTCTTCTAAAATAATTATTTTATTATTTATTTAATTTTATAGTAATCACATAAAATAAAATAAAAAAAAATGAAATAAAAAAAAATAAAAGGCAAATAGTTTGGGTTAGAACGCAAGTTGGAGTGCGAGTCAATAGGTCAAAAGCCTAAGACAACATCATTTTGATTGGCTTATAAAAAAGCCTAATTTTGTTAAAAAAGCCTAATTTTGTTAAAAAAAAATTTCTTTCTTTTCTCTCTCCACTTTATGTCACCAAAATAAAAAATTTACCAAATTTAGGCCAATTTTCCAAATTCTAGTGATTGAAAAATTTATCTTGTCACTGAAAAATTTAAAAATTTTCAAAACCAACTCTAAAAAATTTCAAAAAAATCTCAAACAACCTGACTCAAATCCTTTGATTTTGGTTTTTTTCTTTTTTAAATTCTTTTTTGCATACTGGTTCTCCTTAGTGGATGGTCGTTAGATTTTTGCTAAAGTATTTTTAAAGTCTTAGGTATTGGACAAATATGGAGTGTCTGATAGTTCTTAGGTGGATTTTAATTTTTTTTTTTTTGCTTTTTTTATGGTGTTGTTATGGTGGTATGGAGTCAATGTTGATGGTGGTTGTCTAATGCTGGTGTTAGGGCTAGGTGGATCGTGCTGGTAGTGTTAGGTGTAAACTCTTAATTTTGTTCGAGTCGATTCAAGTTTATTTGATTGTTAGGCTTGATCTTAATTTTTTATTTGGATCGATTTAAGCATTTTAGTTGCATTTATCTAATTGGGCACACTTAATCTTTGTCTTGGATCAACTGTTTTTAAATAATTTTACTTAGATCAAGCTTAGATTGAATTTAATATGGAATGTTTCAAAGTTAGATCAGATGGGCTTGAAAATCTAAAGCTTATAAAGGTCCAAAATCATTTTCAAAACCCAAATCATCTTTTTTAGAATTGAAAATTAAAAAAAAAATGTTGAAGCTCAACTGGCCATAATAAATCTCATTTTCCCAAATCTTTCTCAAACTATCTTACCATTTTTAGCTAAGCATTTTGTCCCTCCTATTTTGGCCATGGGCATTTATCACCAATTGGTGAAAGACTCTACATCCAAAAACTCAACATTGTATAATTTCCATTTCTAGCTATCCTTGGTTTCCTTTTATGTTTTACCTTATTTTATCTTAGCACAATTTGATCAAAATTGCCTACTTTTTCTCCCCTTGAAATGTAGCAACAATTGTTGTAAAATAAAGCCAAGATTTGCCAGTTCACCTTTTAGAAAAAAATCAGCTCACGACAAGCTTTTTACATTAGGATTTCGAATAAAATGGATAGTAATTCATAGAAGAGAAGGGTCGGCTAAGGAAGCAAACATAGAAAAAATTTTTTACGGACTAAAAAAATTCTAAAGGTTTTAGCCACTGAACCATTCCTTTAATCATCGTCATTGACAATTCAATAGCCCAACACTGCAATCAAAGCCACCAATAGCCTTCTCATAAACACTAAAAAAACCCACCATACAAGAAACACTTATTATCATCGCCAATTTGAGACACCCACAGCCTCAAACAACCAGACTCAACCTATACCTCCACTAAGAACCATCGCTAGTCATCAGCCAAGACCTTTTTGTTAATCGAAAAACCACCTCCATGACCAAATGGCTACAAACCCCAAAACCATAATCCTTTGCACCACACCTCACCCAACTATTCAATACTTATATCACCATTCAAACAAACTAATGACCACTAAAACTATACCAAACAAACATCTCTCATTTCCACACCCTCAAAGAATTGAAAATCTTTTACCATTTTTCAAAAAAATCACATAAATAAAAAAAATACCACAATCATCACTTTGTGAGGAACCTATAGCAAAAAAAAAAAAATTCAAGAAATTTCGGTGGTTCCTTGAGATTTTGGTGCTTTGGAGGTGGAAAGAAAATGTAGAAAAAAGAAGAAAAAAAGAAAAAAAAGAAAATGAAAAAAGAAATATGAGGAAAAGAAAGCTATTTGACCACTAAAAGATTCAACAGAGGAGAGTAAAAGAAAGAAAACAGAAAAAAAAAGAATAAAGAGAAGAAAAGAACAAAAAAAGAGGATTCGACATTATGAACCAATAAAAAAGAAATAGAGGAAAAAAATAGAGGAAAAAAAAAGAGAGGAAGAAAAAAAAAGAAGACACTGGCTGACGGTGGTGCTGGTGATGGGAGTGGTAGTTGACCACCTAAACTGGGTTTTTTAAGAGGATTTTAGCTTTTTTTGTTAAAAATAAATGAAGGTTTTATTATTATTATTATTATTTTGGAGTAAAAGATTGAAATGATAAAGAAAGAGTTTGTTTTTATTGTAGGTGAACCAAAAGAAGAAAAAGGAAAAAAGAACCCAGTGGGTCAGACTTGACTCGTGACTAGCTTGGTTCAAGCCCAATTTGCATTTTCCTGACCTAAAAGCTCATATTGGTTGGCCATTTGATTTTTTGGGCTTCAATTCAAGTCCAATTGAGGTATCTTTTTTCAATATCTTTAGGCCTATGTTATCAATTATTGCACATATTTTTACTTCTTTTTTAATGTATTGATGAGTATAGAAATCATTTAAATTCTTAGAAATAAAAATAAAATAGTATTTTTAAGTTAAAAAATTATTTTAGAAACTTTGCCTAGATATTGGAAGGAATTCAAATAATGTTTTAAAGGATTATTTTCTCAAATTTTGCCTAAATGTTAGGGAATTAAAGAAAATTTTTCATCGTAAAATAAAAAAAATTAATTAAAATTTCTTTCATCCTTAATTTTAGAAAGGAACTGATCATAAAAGTAAATAAGATTAATATCTATAAGATGGGTCAACTTGGTCATTTTAAATTTTTTTAGTTGGCATTTACATCATTCATTTTGTCCTCATTGCATTAAAAATAAAATTTTCAAGGAAAAAAAAGGAAATATGAATATCGAACTTATTTCAAAAGTTCACCTAGATATTGGAGATGATTGAGAAAGTTCAAGTTATCAATAATTTTCATTTTTCTTATAGAAACCCTAAATCTTGAAACCCTAAAACAATACCCTAAATCCTAAAAACCCATAAAAATCCTAAATTTAACCCAACCCTAAATCCCACTTGCAACCCCAAATTACTTGACCCTAAAATCATTTAAACCCTAAAAAACCTTACCTTTGCCAATACCCATAACCAACCCAAAATTCTAAGGATATGTGTGAAAATCTCGTATGAAGTAATCTGTTTTCGAATGTCGTATAAATGATGGGATATTTTGGATGTTTTATTTTATTAAATTTTTCGCATAATTCCTTAACCCAAAAATAATAAAAAGATTGAATCAAAAAATAAAAACAAGATCTTAAATATATATATAGTTGTGCCAAACTCTACCTAAAGGTTGAAAAGTTCGGGTGATCTCTTTATATTCAAGGACTTTATTCCAAAATCACATCTCATCAATCTCTATAACAGTCATATGCATATATATTTATTTTTAAATTATTGGTTACACTCATTTCACATGTTATGTTTCTTAATTTTTACGATTTGTTTGTTAATTATAGCATCATTGATTTTTTTGCATAAAAATCTTTTTCATGAAAAATGTTATTTTAAAAATATGAAATTTTAAAATAAAAATAGCATTCCAAGAGAAATAATTTTTAGTACTTTGTCTAGATGTTGAAGAATCACCAACAATTACCATTTACAAAGAATGTTATTTCATTTTGAAAATGTTGTAATAAATCTTAGGTAAAAAGAATTATTTTTAAATTCTACCTAGATATTTAAAAAATTTAAGGTAATTCTTTTATTTAAAGATTTTTGCAATATTCCAAAATAAAGGTTAAATAAAATTGATTTTCTTGTTAAAAAAAGTGTAGGGAATTACTATTAAATTTCAAACTAAAACTATTTTTATCCAAACAAAAGATAGCGCATGAATAATTGGTACCGATTTTTATGGGTTCCGTGGAAATGCTAATCATTCTCCACGCGTAACTGACTCCTAAACCCAACCTTATTTTTGTATACTAAAATTATCTTTTTGATAAACTTTAAACTTGTTTTATTATTTTATTAAAAGGATAAACTTTTAAAGTGGCTAATTGCACCTAATAAAAAAGATTGGTGGCTACTCCCTATTTTGAAACTTTTAAAATTTTTTGTTTGGTGGTTCCTAAAATCATTATGACATTGGGTGCTAGTAGTATCAATGCTAAATCTTAAGATTTTTCCTTGAAAATGTTTTTCATGTTCTTTACAGTACTTCTGGGCTCCAAATATTGAACCAATCAAGACTTCAAATCCTAGATTTCATGGGATTTAAGAAGATTTTTTGGAATGGTGTCATTGATTTTGGCTTTTGAAATTTTGCTATAAAGTTAGATCATGGCAAGTGAGAGTTGGTAGTCGCTGCACTAAATGCACGAAGACCGGAATGGAGGGAAGAAGAAAAAAAACAAAGAGAAAAGAAAAAAAGAAATAATAATAATAATAAATAAAATAAAAATAAATAGAAATTTAAAAGTTTAATAAAATTAAAAATGATACAATACAAAAATAATTTGATGAGCTCAATTAAAGTGGTTGAATGAATCTGAATGAAATCGAAAATTGATTAAATTTTGAAACAACATTCAATTTTTGAGATAAAATAGGTATCTACAATATTCTTTGTTAAAATTGTGTTTAGAGTTGTAATTGCTAATGTAAGGAGAAAATATCATTGTAGACACCTTATTTTGTCTAGGGATTTTTTTTAAATTTATTAGGTTTTAAATTTTAATTTTGATTGTGCAATTGAGACTTAGTTGGAAAAGTGAATTTTGAACCCAAAGATTAACCCCTAAATTTTATTTGCATTTTAATTTTTTAGTTTCATTTTTGGTTTAATTTTTATTGTTTTAGTCAAAAGAGTCAAAGTCAATTGGTAAAAAAAAATAAAAAAAGGTAAAAAATAAAAAAAGTGAAATTTTGCATGAAAATCTTGGATTTAATTCAGCTTTTGGACTCAATTCAACTCTTGGATTCTATCTTAGATTTTAACTTTAATGGATGTATAGTTTTAGAAAGATTTGAGGCTCAATCTATTAAAAAAAAAGATTATATAGAGAATAAAATATAAGGTGAAATCCTATATTCGGTTGAATTAATTTCTTCCTAATCGAAAGGGATTCAATTCCTATATAAGGATCTTGAATCGAAGATCAAAAAGGGAGCCTAATGGCAATTGACTTCAAGATCAAATAGAGATCATTGAAAAAAGAAAAAATTTGGGTAAAGTTTTGAATCAATAAGGAAAAAGTAATCAAGCAAAAAGATTTTGTAAGAAGATCCAATTAGAGTTTTTGGAAGAAATGCTAAGATTTATAGTAGGGAGTGTAAATTTTTGAAAAGTAAAATATTGTTGGAACTTGTTATCCATTGAGGTAATGCTTGTTTTTTTTTTTGTGTTTTTTACATAACTTTTATAATATTTAATTACTTACTCTTATTTTTATATTTATTACATGGTATTTATTTTTACATGACTAATATTTTATTTGCATGCTTAATATATTTGAGTGAATTATTAATATATTTTCATGACTATTAATTTATTTATTTGTGTGATTGTATGATTATTAATATATTTATTTGCATGGTTATTTATTTATTATTATTATTGCATGATTGATTTATATTATTATTTGTATTATTAGATCTAATTGTATGTTTATTTGCATAATTTATATTATTATTTGCATAATTATATATTTAATTGCATGTTTTACATTATTAATTGCATGATCGTATATTTAATTGCATATCTATTTGCATGATCATTAATTTATTTATTTGTGTGATTGTATGATTATTAATATATTTAGTTGCATGGTTATTTATTTATTTATTGTTATTATTATTGCATGATTTTATATTTATTACATGATATGATATTGTATGATTAATATTATATTTGAATAATATTTGATTCATGTTTCTATATTTATTGTGTGCATAATTGCATGGTTATATTTAATTACTAATATATTTATGTGATTATATTTGATTTGCATGATATTATATATTTACATGATTGTTATTATTGCATGATAATTAATATATTTGCATGACACTCTTGCATGAATATTTTAGCATGATCTAGACATGTATTATTACAAGATATTTGATATGATTTATAATATATTTGCATGATAATTTTTGCATGGTATGATTTAATATTTATTGTATGATTAAATAATTGCTTGATATTCTTGACAAAATTTTTGTATCACCATGTTTTATAACTAAATAAATTTATTGGAATTGATTTTGATTTGCATGATAAAACCATCTTTGATAAGGTTTAGGTAAGGTAACATATAATTAACTTGGTACCAATTTTGGGAGTAAAGGGGTACTAATACCTTCCATAAATGTAATCGACTCCCAAATTTTAGTTTTGATGATGTGGACCAAAACCTTTTCTTTTTAGAGACCCTTAACTTAGGCTTAGGATAATTTTAAAGAGGATAGATTCACATAGGTGGTCAATCACACTTAAATAAGAAAGATTAGTGGCGACTCTATAATTTTTGTGTCTAATGGGTAGGTTCTCCTAACCTAGACATTATAATAGTTTGGTGATTCCACTGGAGATCTTACAGAGTCAAGCCATTAGTTAGTTATATGTTATCTTAAGCCTTATTTTGATAGTTTTTATTATATAATTATTTATGATTTTCATATGGGCTAACCTATTTGTTTGTGATTTTTTATTTATTTGTTTTGCATATATTATTTTTTATTCACACCTATTTGTTTGATTATTCGACATGTCCTTTTACACACATCATACTTGTATTCATGCATAAGCTCATTACCCAGTCTTTATCCTTTATTAGGAAGGAGCAAGTACCTACACTCGTGAGGTGATAACCTCCGTGTGAGCTAGCAAAAACTCTCACTTAAATTAAACTCTTTCTATTTGAGCCTATAATGGTGAGTGAGGATTGGAGTGCCCTACTAGTTTATAATGGATGACGATGTAGGGAAGAGTTTGGACGCCTTTAGATTGTCAAGCCTTTGAACCCAACATGTACATAAACTTTAAGGATCCAAACCTAGGCTAGAGACTTGCTTTCCCTTTAATTAGAAAAAACCTAAATAGAACACATGATGGGACAGTTATTATTCTTGTAAATTTATGTTATTTTTTGTATATATTTTTCCATACTATATTTTGTTATTCCTTGTATATATTACATTATGTTAACTAACCTTTCTTTTGTTTACTTTATTTTGCATGCATGCATCATTAGATTTATATAAGAAGTGATTGCCACAAAACAATCTTAACAAAAAGAATCTTAATTACATCAATGAAGAACCCTTCAAAGTTCCCTATGAGCCTAAGAATGAAGTCCAAGGAATCTCATCTTAAAGAAAGTGATTTTTTGCTAGTCAATTAAGTAACTATTCTGCCTGCCAAAATCCATCTCAATTTCAAACGAAATGATTTTAGCAATTTGGTTAGTATTTGGAACCAATGGAGTGTCACTGCCAAGGAGACTTTTCAAAAAAAGTTTGAGGACCTTGCATTACTTCTTTTAGTCCCTGTGGATGATCAGCTTATTAGGGCCATGGTTCAATTTTAAGACCATTCATATTGCTGCTTTGTGTTCAATGAGGTTGATATAGTACTAACTATTAAAGAATATTTAACTCTCATTCTTTTGGATCTCGCTAATCCTGACAAGGTATGTTGGAAAAATAAAAAGATTGGTTACTGTTAAAAGCTTTATCAAATAATGGCTGTAGATATCCAAATTATTGATAATTGGGTAAAAGGAAAAAGTGAAAGTATTGGTATTCCTTGGTCTATTGTTTGTGACTTTATATACAAATATTTTAGCACTGAAAGAGGAATGGATTTAATGCATTGGCTTTATATGGGATGATGATACTTCCAAAAGTAATGGATTATATTGATGTTACAGTGGTGAATTTCTTTGATCAACTTGGTTATCAAATCAACCATATTCATGTAATTTAGCTAAAACCATTAGATCTTTAAATCATTGTCGTCAAAACAGAGAGGGTCATTTTACTTGATGTGTTCAATTGTTAATTATTTAGATGAAAAGTCATATAAAAAATAATGATGATAAACTTTGCAAGCCATATTTCACTACAAGCACTTCCATCAAAGAATTATGTGAAAATAAATTACCTACACAAAAATCAAGGAAATATGAATCTTATAATTTAAGCCTCAATAAAGTGAAAGATATACTCCAAAGTGGATTTGGTGAAACGAACCATCTTAGTAGATTGTAATCCAAATTAATTAATATTAATTTCGAACAAATGGAGTGGTTCACTATACGTTTCTAATATGAAACATATATCAAGACGAACTCTTCCAATTGTCATTATTAGGAAGAACTAGAGCACATGGGTGTGGTTTATTTCATTGTCACTTAAGACCAAAATGACACTCAAACTTAAATTTATTTGTGGTGGCCGATACATGTGCCCCAAAGTTTTGGTTGAATGTCAAAAATATGGGCCAATGCATTGTATCTTAATCAGTTTAGTTTGATTCCTTCTCAACACCCAACATGGACATATGCCAGAAGCTCCCCTATGTCATGTCCCCACTTTACCAATTTAAGATTCATCAATTAAAAAAATGGGTTCAAGAACTTGGCCATGAATCTTGTCAATAGTGGGTTTTGGTGTAAACGTCTGCTGCATGCCTTTGTTAAAGATATCGTCCATGCTGTTTCCACACAAGCTAGATCTTGCCTAACTTGGAAATCTTTCTTTCTTGGACAATATAATACAGCATTGTCTATTCTCTTTTCTTATCACTAATGGATTAATTCTATGTTTACACTTTGTTTCTGCTTTAGTAGACACATTTGACAGTGTAGATTAATGTGTATGTGATTGGAAAGGGATTCAACGCATGCAAGTTTCTATATAAAGTTTTACTTCCTTTGAGGGAGCCATTGTGAAATATTGTGATTCAATACTTTTTCAATTCTAATTCTCATCATTTTAGCAATTTCACTAGCTTTGTTTCCCACTTAGTCCTTATCAGCTATGGCATTTCTAGTGCAAGAAAATTCATTCTGCATCAGCTGTGACAATGACTTCAACAATGCACTTCTCATGTCCTTCCTCGAAGAATCGACGAGTGAAGAGAACAACCACGACGAATTGGATAGCTTGATGAGATCATTAGAAGCCGAAATCAATATGAACACGATCGATATCCAAGGTTTAATGATGGAACCGGAAAGTCTTAGCGAAGGAGAGGAAAGTCATGGTTCCGATTCAGTTGATCTTAACTTTCATTTGGGTGATTTGGAGCCAATGCCTTCCCCATCACCAAGCCATGACCTGGATTATTGGCACAGGGACACTCAAGGGGAGGAAGTAGAAGCTTGACTGAGGTGGGAGATGATTTTTGCGATATCTACTTGGATGATGTCCTAGAAGGACAAACGTACACAACTTCGTGGATTGAAACTGATGCCATAGATCATATTAATTTCACCATTATAATTTCCATCTTCCATTTCTTTGTACAAAAATTAATAGTATTCAATAACAATAATTTCCTTATGTTGTACAACTATAGATATTGGTGCAGAGTTTTGTAGGCTATATCTCGGCTATTTGTGAAAATTAATCAATGATATGCAAATTTTTGGCAAATATTTTTTTATTTAAAATTATTAGAATTTAAGTTTTAATTATTAAAATTAAAAGATCAGTACTTTAATTCTATAAATCATTTAAGCTCTTGTTTCTTAAAATTCGTTAGGGGAATTTTCTCTAGCTTATGACAAAATCCAGCACCTGCTTGGTGGTATCACAATTAATGCAGAGACAAAAAAGGATGACGATAGGAAAAAAAAAAAAGAAAAAAAAAAGACAATAACAACAACAAAAACGTAAAGCATAGCAATTTTGAAATCTAAAAAGCTTCAAAAGCCCTTCATAAGTCTACCAGATTATTTCAACTTCTTAATAAATTAATAAAAACAATTATAGTTAATAATGAGTTTATGAGAATTTTTTTTCATTCAAGAAAGTGAAAATTCTAGCTAGAGGAACATAAAACGTATATAAAGATATAATATTTTGTTAGTTTAAACATTGTTAATAATTTGAAAATAAAAATATCATTAACTATTGAATGATCTGTTAATAAAATGATAGAGTTTAGGGAATCAAGATTCGAATTTTAATAATCTCAAAATAAAAAAAAATAAAAAACATAATTGATAACTGATTTAAACAGTAAACCTTATCTTTTTAGCAGATGTCAACATTGTATAGGAAATTAGTGTACTACAAATAATAGTCTAAGGGCTCAATAGTTTTAAAAAATTGGTGTTAAAAGTTAGTGGATCTAAAAATTGAGTTCTAAAAATTGCAAAAAAATCATGAATGATTGATATGCATTTTACTCTTTCCTGCCTATCAGTAGGTATGTATGGTAACATGGAACTCAAATAAATAGCTTGCACTAATGCCAAACCAAAATGCATTTTCATGCAAACCCAATTAATGTGGTCCAAACTTTCACCATTTTTTATTAGTATTTTTATTTTTTTATTGTAAAAATTCAAAGATTAAAAATAAGTCAAGTGGCATAACAATCCTAACAATTATGAGTCATACCCACCATTCCCATCTTCATGTTGGCTACCGTAGATAATGTCCATTTGATGTAGATATTGTCTGCTCTCTGTTTCTCTGTCTTTATCTTTATTGAGTCAGATGCAACCAATGCTGGATATTGCCTGCCTGGAAAGTAGTTGTTGCTATTTAATTTCAATTCTTCCCTTTCTCAACTTTGGAATCCTTCGCTTGTGATACATGACCTAAAATCATGTGGTGCATATTTAAATAATGCACAAATTTGATTTGTTAGCATTAATTTAACATCAATATTTTATGTTCTTTCTTTGTTCCATTTTTGCCTGGCACAAGCATTCAATAATATCCATTCATTTAAACAATTATTTTTGTCCAATTGATTATCTATTTATTTATTGGGCGAGCACATGACTGCACGTTTGATGAGGGCTCCCAAGTACAATTACTTGGCCTATAAAAAGATTACTTCCATTGATGGAGTCACTGTAAGTTTCAAACATTTTCACTAGTCTAGCTATCTTAGCCTCTTTCATTCTAGTTGTTTTACACCAAAATAGAGAAAAAATGGCTCTCTTCTTGGAGGAAAAACCAGGATTGATCGATGGAAGTAATGTCATGGAAGGGATCGAAGTCTCCGAAATTGATGCTGCTGTTCTAATGTCCTTATTTGAGGAATCGCATTACGAGTATTGCAATGAAGAAGAAGTAAATAGTTTAATGGAATCTCTTGAAGCAGAGATTAGAATGCAGGCAAACCATGGTTCATGCAACATTGAAGGAAACATGGAAAACAACGATGGCTTCGATTACTTTGAATGGATTGAAAAGGAAATGGTGCCTTCCTTGCCAAGCGATGAGATGAACTGGTATGTGGAGGATCATGTTGAGATATCGGTGAATGATTTGGTCGAATTCGGAAATGAATTCCCCCAGAATTATTATGAAGTTCCATTAGAACATGGCTATAGTTCTGTGTGGCAAGAGACATACGACACAGCTATATACTACTAGATTAGATATATTGCATTCTTCCCTTTTTTTTTCCTAACTCGAGAAAATTGTATGCATCTAATTTTAATTCAAAGTGAGCCTTCTGCTATATATTTATGAAAATTTCTTAACGTTTATATGCTGCCAATTTTACTCTGATCAAAATCAAAGAAACTTACCAGGATATTCCAGACTGTTAAAATTTGTTTCAGGACACACAAAAAAAATGCTACCAATTTCTTTCACAAAATTCTTTTGAACTGAACTGACTGTAATTTAATTAATTAGAGAAAAGAAAGTTGTAAACAGAATTGGTAATTCCAAGACCGGTAGTTTATCCTCGGTTTTTACCCTACTTGTTGCTAGATTAGATTGCACTTCTTTTGAAAGATTTTTTTCACTTGTCTCGCATCATAATCAAGCAATCCTCAATAAATATTTACTTTAATGATAAGAAATTCAATAATAAACTAGACAAATTAACAAGCGAACGTTATACGTGTTCAAAAATAAATAAAAAATTAAATTAAATCCACGTATTATAATATTTGAATATGAGATCTAATGATTTTAGGGTGTCATCCTGCTATTGAGACAAGACTTCATTCAGCGATCAAACTGAACTTTTAACAAAGTTAATGTCATTGCCTGATTGCCATATGCCCATATGTGCTTTGGCTCATTGGCATGGTTGGTGAAGATAGTATTTGTAGATCGCAGCTGGGAGGGTTAAGACGCATAATGTTTTCTTAACCAGATAAGTTTAGATAAATTAATTACCGATAAAAGAGATCAATTATAAATTAAGAATTTTTTAAAAAGTTAATATCTTTAATTATTTAATCATGAATAATTAGGTTATTTGCAAAAAGTGAAAGTCCTATGCAAATCTTCTGCTACGTCAAAATTTTCAAGCTAACCTTTTTTTTTTTATTTGAAAATTGGTCTTTATACTTTCAACCGGAGACTTGTTGTCCCGGTTAAATTATTATTGAATTCCTTTAATTTCATAAACTTCCAAGTTTACTAATTAGTTTAATCACGAGTTGGTTACTTACAATTAATCTTCTAATATTGCCTGCTATATTATACTTTCCAAAGTAGGTATTCTTAACATAAATTGGCTTGAATTGTAAATTAATATCAATTATGTTCTAGTGGGGTAGTTCACTTAATTTGTTTCTTAACCACCGAATCATGATTAATGGCTACTATAAAAGGAACCTCCTTTTTTGTAAGCTTAAGACGACAAATCACAAGGATAATGGTTCGATTCATTCGAAATTCATTAATCAACTATGAAATCAAGGATTCTACAAGACCTAAAAGCCGATCAACATTAGTTTTGTGGTTGTTGCTGCTGCATGCCATTAAATTATGGGTTGAGTGCCCAGCAATACATGGGTATCTGCCCCCAACCCGGAACCAACTATTTGGGTTAGTTAGGCGCTGAAGATCTCTCTATATCCATTGAACCAATAGCCTTCCACTGGAGCTCTAACCAAAAGCTTTTCGTGCTCCACCATCCACTCTGCCTGCAGCACCAGCAAGTTTCCATACAATCATAAAATACTTAAGACTATTTACGCAGTTGCTGCTAGTACTCTACTCTATAATTCCTTTATTAGTAATAATTCTAAAACATCTTGCAGAAAAGTGAAAATTCACCTTCCTCTAGAAGCTTACATATGACAGCTCTAGCTCTCTCATCACTTGGAACTCATCCAAAGACAACTCGACTCGATACGAGAACAATATTTTCAAGCCTAAAAAGGCCTTCACAGCTGCTAAACATCCTATTCTCTTACCTTCTGAATCAAATGTTTCAGGCAGCCTATCAGTGACCAACATTGGAGACAGACCAGGAATAGTAAGTTCAATGTTCTAGTAAAAAGAAACACCAGGACACTTGATCCTCATTCCAAAAATTAGAATGTTGTGGGTCGCAAATGCACGTTTCGAATAAATAAAGTCCCATTGCTCAATTGAGAGATACAAGGCTAGATTGGTTGCCAAAGTCTTCCATCAATGATCTGGACTTGAATACATAGATACCTCAGGCCTGTTATATATTAAGCCAAAAACTATCACACTTGTTCTTTACATTGCTTTCAATTATGATTGGCCCGTACACAACTGGATGTTAACAATGCTTTTCAGCAAGGTAAATTATCCAACAAAAGACTGTCTGAACCATAAGGTGTCATTGACTGGTATAAACCTCATCATGTCTGCAACTGCAAACTACAAAAAGCTATTTATGGCTTAAAAAAGGCACCTGGAGTTTGGAATCAATAATTAAGCAAATTATTACTTGATTACGGTTGTCTTGAACTTGTAGCCTTATTCTCTTTCGGGATTTCAACCACAGCATACTAGGTGTCAACACCAAAATCCTGCAGAAGACTCAACAGAATGGTTTAAGTTTAAGTCTAGTTTCATCATACCAACCACAAATATTCGTTACCTATGTTTGGTATAATATTTGGAATAAGTATTTCGATATCGATTTATAAGATTTATTGTTAGCTAGAATATTTTCTATCTTGTGATCAAGTTGTATTAGATATAATCTTGGACCCTTAGCATTTTGCAAAATGTAAATTTTAGAGTTTTTTGGAGATATTAATTTTGACTTAGTATGATATTTGTTGTTTTGCATGCCTATGAGATTCGTCCCATAAGTATGTGATATTGTTACATCCTTAATCCTTCGGTTTGAGGCGTGACAAATTAATGGTATCAGAGCCAAGTTCGTCATTCTATGGATATTTGATTTACAGTTTCAATTGGTATTTAGACATTAGTTTTAAAATTTGTGATGAGGAGAAAGTTTGGTGAATTTGATTAAGAATAACAATGAGTTGAAAGTTAATGATTTTTGTTTAAGGTTTGATAAGATAGTTATCTAAAACTCAAGTTCATTATAGGGAGTGATTTTTATCTTTGTAGATTATATTAAATTGAGGTTGAATTTTCTATTTTTAGTGATTTCTTTCAAGTTTTACTTATGGATCTTTAACGAATCTTTGATCATTATCTTAATTGTAACTACTTGGAGTCTAGGTGTCAAATCTCAAAGTTTTCTTGAGATGATATGTCTATAAATTAAGTTTTCTTAGGATCATTATCTTAAATGTTCTAATAAAGAATTCGATGTGGAATAAGTATTTTTGAGTTACAAGATATGTTTTGCTAAGCATAAATTGTTATGTTACAAGCACAATCACAACAAGAAAGTCATTTTTACTGGCACCTATAAGTGCCAATAAAAGATTAAAAAAGTGCCACTATTACTATTGCCGACAGTTTTTTGACCACCGGTTGACCATCGACTAGGTGAGTGTCGGTGAAAACTTTTTGGCAATTAAGTCACCAATGCCAAAATTACACATGCATTTGATGGCATGATTTTCTCGACACTTTAAACTACCATTATAAGTAAAAATCTTTTAAAGGCATTTCAAAATGCTGATAAAAGTCACATTTTATTTAAATTTTTTATATTTATTAAGCGAGCTATATTGACACTTAAAACTGTCCTTACAAGTCTTACTTATTTTTTTAAATAATTTCCATATTTATAATCTTTGTACCCAATGGTAATTCTATTTTTTTAGAATTATCATGTACTTAATTGATTAGATTTGAACTTGATTTTTTTGCTTGATTATCCACCTAAGTTCTCCAAATTTCATATGTAGGAAAAATCGAAACACCATGCTTGCACCTAGTGTCATCATGCAAGCAATGGCCGAATCAATCGAAAATTTGCCAAGGGAATTCAAGGTCCCTTAGGAGATGAGGAGAGCTGATTTCCATGAGAAAATGAAGCCATGAAGAAGAAGAAAAAAATGCCAAGCCATGACCATAAAGCCCCATGCTGTGAGCCACCAACAAAGGCATGCAGAGCTTTCCTTTCTTGCATAAGATAGCTTGCTTGAGAGGAGCTGCTGATCAAGCTTACTTGGGGGTGTTTAGAGCAGAAATGAGGATAAAAAGAAAGCGCAAAAAATAAAGCAAATTTGACCAAAAAGAATCAGCAAAGAAGGAGAGAGTAAAGGGAACAAATTACAAGTCAAGCAACAAGTGAGAACACAATGAAAAATGAAAGTCAAGCATGGCTGCTGTTTTGCATGGTTCAAGAAACCATTTATGGGAAGAAAAAAGACCAAGGATTTGGCTGGAAAATAAGACATTTTGAGGAGACAAAAAGGGAGAACCGAACCTCTGATTTCTTGTAGGAATTTTCTTTTTTCATTTTTCGGTTTCACGTCAGTAGTAAGGCAGCAAACTTGCTGACCTTAACTTTGACTTTTATGGTTCTATTTTAGCTATTTTCCTTGACATTTTGAGAGAGGACTAAGCTGCCAACATGTGGCCTAGGTGAAGGCATGAAGAACCCTCATTGGACCAACCAAGCAAGCATCACATGGGATGGAGCTGAGCTGGAAATTCCAGCTCATGTAGTCAGCCTGGCGGCCTTCAAAACAACCCAGAAATTACCTTGGCTATGATGATTGAATGGAGGGCTGGGATGGCTTATTTTGGACTGGTGGATATGTTGTAAAATGTCTTAGTTTTTGACAATAAAAAAGGGAGAGAAGGCTAGCCTTAGAGTTTTTTCCTCTTCATTTTGTTTTTTCCTTTGTTTAGTTTAGGACGTCTTTGGGGACTGGTGGCAGCAACATTGCCGGCCGACCAAGCCCTCCTTTAAGACTTCATTTTCTTTCCTTTTTAGCTCATTTTCAAGCTCTTTTAATTGTTGTTTTTAGTTATCTTTTAGCTTGTTTAAGTTTCCTTCAAGTTGCAAACACATTCCAAGCTCTCTTTTATTTGGTTTAAGCAAGTTGTCTTTTTTAGTTTCTATCAGTTTCCAGATTTAATTTCTTTTATTTTTGCAGCAAGTTTTGCATGATATTTGGGTTCTTTAGAGCTTAGAAAGGATGGCTTTGGATGTTAATTTGATGGAAACATCATAGGGCTCCACAATCTTGATCTTTGTATTTATTTACTTGCACTTTATATTTCTTGCTAATTTTTCTGCTCAATTTTTTTATTCTGCCTTTTAATTTTTGTTGCTATTTATATATTTTTTTTATGCTTCTATTATGTTATTAAATCAAGTTTAAGTGTTTTTTGCATGGTTGATTAAATGCCTTAGATATAGGTTTGTTGTTTCATACATTTTTCCTCCCATTCTTCGTGCATTATTTCAAGTAGTTTTTCTTCACTTTGTGTGTGATTTTTGGTCTGAGTGTCCTGATTATTTTTTGTTCATTTTTTAGTCTATTTTGGAGTTACAAAACAGTTTGTCACGTTACATGTAGCTAGGATTAGTTTTGATTGCATTTAACTCGCTAGATCCATAGTTTAGATTATGTTTTGTGTTCCAACTTGTGTATTTTTCTAAAGCATTTCTGATCAGTCTTAGGCAAAGCTTTCCTATACCTTTTTGGCTTGTTTTCATGTCTATTTAAAGCTAGTAAAACAGTTTTTACAATTTCCTTAGATAGGGTTCCATTTTCCTAGCATCTTAATTCATAGGTCTTAGTTTCCACTCATTCTAGTATTTCGGTTTGCATAAATTTTTATTTCCACTTGTGTTCAGTTTTTGCATAAGGTTCCAATAGGTTTTTGGTTCCATTTTAGGTCTAGATTAACCATGTAAAACAGTTTTTATTTTTATTTACATTTAATGCATGTTTAGGTGGTAATTAGTCACATAGGTCATGTAGGAATTCTGGCTAGTTCACTTGCAAGTTTAATTTTCTGTTTTATTTTAATTTTCTACATTTCAATTATTATGTTTTCATGTTTAATGTCTTACTTAAGTGTGTTTAAATTATTTTTCATGCCTTGTTAATTTTTATGAAATTGTTTAAATTTTCTATTTTTAGCTTTTAGCTATTAAAGTGGAAGTACTTGGTTTTTAGTTCAGCCTTACAATCCTTCCATTTCTTTCCTAGTGACTTGAATAACCAACCAGTGTGATGTTCAGGGAACAAAAATTTTTCCTACAAACAAGCAAAAATTATTTAGATATCTAATCAAAACAAGGAAGTTCTTTAAGAAGTTAGAAGATAAAATGAATTCAAATGAGGCAAAAAAACCAGAGTCTGCGTGTGCATTTGTAGATTATGTAATTGTACCTTTATATGGTTCAAGGTGTCCATCTTGTATATTCGAGGTACGTTCCTCCAAGTCCTGCAGTTCAAAGGAAGTAAATAGCAATTTCTTGCTAAGATCCTAAAACAAGATGATAGGACATGGGCTTCATGTCTAATGGGCTGACCTTTACTATTAAAGCATACTTTAATTCGCTATATGAGAGGAAGATTCCATACATCAACCATCTTGTTACGACCACGAGCGCCACGCTTCCTAGTAGGATCTTTTCAACAATAGTTAAAAAGAGAAAAGTTGGCAAAAAAATCAAACATAAAAATTTAATCAACTCGTAGAAAAAATAAGTTATGCATTACTTTGTTCATTAGCATCTTGTTAAAGTTGATGTTGTGAAGCATTCTCATGGCGTTGTTCTTCTTGAGTATCTTCAATCACAATTACATAATTTCGCATGCTTCTAGTTTTCACCATGACGACTAATGAAGTAAACCTACATAAAACAGAAGAAAAAAGAAAAAAAAAAAACAGATTACACTTCCAAGACAAAGCAAGTCAATAACCATAATTCACACACACATGCACTTATGCACATGCTCACAAGTACACAAAATATTATGTTTCTGATTAAACTCTGTAAGGAAACACATACAAGTTGCACAAGTCTGTTCTGCATGTATTTATCCTGAAATTTAAAATGATTGTAACCAGTGAAGCACTAAACCTTGTTCAAAAGAAGAGCAAAAACTAGATGGGAGTTCTGCCTCAACACTTTCATAACACCAAGCAACTAAGTTTTCAATTTCATAACACCATAAATAATACCAGCTTCAAGGCAACAAGGTCTTTCCCAACTAGTATTAAGCTGATCATCATAAAAACACAGCCGTCAAGCTTTTCTTTTAAATCTTAAGAAAAGGTTTAGTTTAAACCAGATCACTTTCTAAGGTTTAGAGATTTCCGTCATATATGCACTCAAATTTGATGACAACTTCCCTCTAAACTACTACTCTTTTGATTGATATTCTCTTTTTTATTCTTTTTGAATGTGATTTACATGCATCGAATTTACACATCTTTGATATAAAAATAGGAAACAGCTGGAATGAAGAATACAAGGGTTTTTTTTTTTTTTTTGCCTTCTTTTGGTAACAAGGAACTTACCACACTATCAATAGAAACACCTAATATTTCTTCATAGTGGCCACTGAAAGCAGTGATCTCTGCAAGTAGGAAGAATTTTTTTTTTTTTTTTTGGGTGGGGGGGGGGGTGTTGAAGTAAATAAAATTAAAAAATTGGCGTGCTTAAATACACTTCAGAACAAACATCCACGTAATGAACTCCTGTCAAAGACAACCTCTGCCTCAAAATCTGAGGCAGTATTTCCCACCAGAGGAAGCTTACTCTGCAAGAACATGCACAATGAGAAATCGATAAACAGTACACTATGAAAACTAAAATCGAGGAAGACAGGCAAGGGGGGGTCACCTTAGAAGAGGCCTTTGCACTGCTAAGAAAACTTGCACAAAAGAGAAAAACCAGGTTAGAAGGAATATATATATAAAGATAAAATGAAAAGGAAAACACAAAGTCAAGACTTACCTATTTGATCATCGAAGAAATCTCTTAATTACAAGAAAACAAGATCATAGTAGATTGAACCTTCTTCCTTATTTGATACCATGCCCATATCATACAAATCTCTTGGTATTGCATTCAATACAATTTTCCAATTCTCATACTAAGGATCTTGTACATAAAATACTTGTTTTGCTTGGGATGCAAACACAAAAGGTTCATCTTTTATATCCTTGCATGTATGAATTAAATTTGAGAAATTCACAAGGGTAAATCCATATTGATCCTTCTTAATGCCCTTGCCTTCAATAAGGCTAACCGAATCACATCTAAACAATACAACGTTAAATCTATCAAAGTAATTAAGTTCTATTATATCCGTTAGTGCTCCATAATAGGTATCTTCCATATCAATAGGATCTCCACTTCAAACATTTGGATAATGAGTGGTTTTTGTAATCACAACTACTCCACTGTTTTGAGTTTTTCTATCCCTCTCACGAGTTTTGGTATGAAACCAAATCCCATTAATAATATAATCTGTACATCTTGTTGCCACCCTATTAGGACCTTGAGAAAGATACCTAATGTCTTTTGTAGTTCCCAAAGGATCCATTTTTGCAACCTAATTTAACATTGAAATGTATAAAACTTGTTATTTTGAACCTAGATTAGAAAAAAAAGAAAAAAAAAATGATAAATTAGAAAATTACT
This sequence comes from Durio zibethinus, assembly GCF_047325235.1. Classification (NCBI taxonomy): domain Eukaryota; kingdom Viridiplantae; phylum Streptophyta; class Magnoliopsida; order Malvales; family Malvaceae; genus Durio; species Durio zibethinus. Next base: position 10,914,492 of record NC_143186.1, read on the forward strand.
AACCCGATCATGAAACCATTAATGAAATGTAGAATTCATCATATCATTTATTTAAATTGGACGAGCTCAACTATGCCTTTGTTGCCTTTTTACACTTTTCTCAAATGCTCTATAAAGAACCTAATCAAGTTAACTACAGTTTAATTAAAATACTTTACAAGAGAAAGAAAAGACTTTTCTAGAAAACTTATAGGTGAAATTCCTGAATTGTTTTCATTGAAATAACACATAACGAGGAGCTTGTAACCACATTTTTCATCTAACTCAAATCCTATTGCCTTTCCTAATGGTCTACTTAAACATGGAAATAAGCTTGAGTTTTGTTATGGTTCATTTGGGATATTATAATTTCTAACTAGGGGATGGAATCAGGTTTCAAACTCTTATAAGTATCTTGAACAAAAGACAATACGCTCTTTAGCCAAGTAAGTCTCTACAATCGAACCTTCTAGGTGAGCTTTATTAGTCTTATAAGACTTCAATTTACAAAGAAACCTATAATAAAAGGACCACAAATAAAGAAAAGACCAAATTGAATATGAAAAAAAACTTTAACTATTAAATTATACCTTTCAACTGGTTACATCCATCTATAGTATATAGTTCCTACAATTTTTGCCTCTTTAGCCAAATGAACCACCAAATGTACCATAATGGTAAAGAATAAAGGAGGAAAAATCTTCTCCAATCGACAAAGAGTGAGAATAATCTTAGACTGAAGTTGCTCAAGCTCTTTCACTTGGAGAACTTTAGCACATAGTGACTTCAAAAATTGACCCAATTCAACCACAACCGTGGTCACATCCCTAGACAAAAGCCCATGTAATGCAAGTCCAAGAAACTCCTCCATCAATATGTGGTCATCGTGACTTTTCAAAGGTAGAACTTTACGATATTGAGACTGACATGTTGGGAGATATTTGAAGAGTAATCGTCAAGAACTTTGATACTTTCTAAAACTCCTTAAAAATACATTCTTCTCCTTTGTTGACATCCAATAGCACGCAGGAGGTATATGAAGTCTACCATCTCCATATTCCTTTGGATGTAGTTCTTTTCGTATACCCAATGCTTGCAAGTCTAGACGTGCCTTTAAATTATCCTTAGTCTTCCCTTCGATATTTAATAAAGTCCCAAAAACATTATCATACATTGTTTTCTACATGCATCACATTTAGATTATGATGCAACAAATTGTGCTCTCAATACCGCAAACTAACAAGAATGCTCTTCTTTTTCCAAGAATCAGAATAAACTAGATTTTCTTTCCAAAAGTAACATGCATTTTTTCTACTTGACTTAAAATCATAGTTCCTGAAGGTGAAATTGGAGCAGGCCTTAGTTCTTCAGTGCCATCAAAATAGGAATCAATTCGAAATTTATGATTAATATATACAAACTGACGATGACTCATGAAACAACATTTGCCCCCATGATCTAGCCATAAATGGCATGTATCCTCAAATCAATGAGGACAAGCAAATCTATTTTTAACATTCCAACCAGACAAATCACCATATGTAGGAAAGTCGTTTATCATCCACATTAAAGCAATATGTAACTAAAAATTACCTCCAGCAAAAGCATCAAAGATGTTTACACCAACTTCCCACAATTCTTTTAATTCTTTTACTAGAGGTTGTAAGTAAACATCAATATCATTTCCACGCCCACTCTCACCTAGAATCACTAAGGAAAGAATAAAACTTGACTTTTTCATGGACAATCAAGAAGGCAAATTATAAGGATCACCATAAGAGGCCAAACACTATATTTATTATTCATTACCCTAAATGGATTAAATCCATCAGCAGCCAAGCCTAGCCTCACAATACGAGGGTCTGAGGCAAATCCAAGATATAGCAAATCAAAAGATTTCCAAGCAAAAGAGTTAGCTAGATGCCTAGCTTTTCTATCTTTTTTACAACCCTTATCATGCCATACCATGGCATAAGCCATTTTTGAGGACATGAACAATTTTTGGAGTTTAGGTTTCAAGAGAAAATGATGTAACACCTTCATAGGTTTTTTCTTTTTACCACAAAAATTGCCCTTCAAGCCAACATTATCACTTTGCACCTACCTAAAAGCACCACACACATAAAACAAGTCTTCATTTGCTCTTTCATCTAGATATAACATACAATCATTTGGACAAGCATGAATCTTTTCATACCCAAGACCTAATTTCTTAATCATATTCTTACTTTCATGATAGTAATTAGGCAAGGTTTCACCCTTGAGAAGAATCCTTTTCATTAGTGAGAGGAGAAAATTGAATGACTCATAACTCATCCCACCAAAAACCTTTATCTGAAACAATTCTAAGATGACAGATAATCTAGATTGTTTTTTAAATCCCAGATATAATTCTTGGTTATATTCCTCTAACAACTAATAAAACTTAGACGTTCCAATATATGGCTCTTTTTGGGATTGTCCACTATCACTCCCTCCACCAGAAAATTGAGAAAAATCAATCATATTTTCATTTTCATCAACTCCTAAACTCTCTTTAGGAAATTAAGTTCTTGAGAGCTTTTAAACTGAAAAAAACCCTACCGGTAAATGGGACTCATAAGCAGAAATGAAATTTCACCATGACAAATCCAATTAGTATAACCAAACAAAAACCCATTGCAAATCAAATGCTCTTGTACAACTTCTAATGGTATCCAATGCATATTGACACATTTCATGCATAGACATAAAAACATACCATCTCGGCATGCATTCCCAAATGCAAATCTTAAAAATTGGGTAACCGCTTGCATATATTCACTACGAAACCTAGACTTTTTAATCCAACTCTTATCCATGGTTGTAATACTTATGGAAAAAGAAAGCAAGCAATGACGAAGGAGGACACAACCTAGAAAATAAAGCAACTTTTAATAATTATAACATGATAGAAATCAAATTTATTCTAAAAAATTATATGCACTTGAGCATTACCCCAGTAAGGTTTGAATCAAATATGTTCTCCACCAGAATGTTAAGTGCTTGGATGAGCGAGAAGACCTCGTCCTTGCCAGTAGCTATAAAGAACTTAAGAACTCTCTCAGTTAGCTTTCTAGCTCTTAATGTTCTCTGCCAGAATCATGAAAATTTGTCTTACTAAATGAACCCACTAGAACCAAACAAAAGTCCAATTTTTGGAAGCAAAAGAGGTATTTACTTTTGGGACTCAGACAAAATGCCTTCATTAGCAAAAAACCAAGCCATGATTCCATCTTTAATATAAGAAATTGATTAGTTAGTTAGGTACCCAATTCTTGAAGCAAAAGAGGTATTCACTTTTGGGACTCAGACAGAATGTTCAAGATTTGCACCTAAAAAAATTGTCAATACTCAGATAAAGTATGAGCTATTAGACACTAGAAACAACATACTAGATATCTATGCAGAAAAGACCAGGTGTAAACATTCCATCCAGGTAACTGGAAACACACTTTATTTAGATAAAGGTGAGCAAAGAGAACAAATCAAGCACATAAGTTGTCAAGAAAGAGGCACAACACATCAGGATACATAGTTCAAAAACAAAGAGGAGTACAATAATTACAGGCTAAAATGATATCAGATCCATAGTTCTACGGTCCAGAGAAACAAGTGTTTTGTTTCTTTTTGATGGTACTAAAATAGTTAAATATTCAGTACAATAGAAAAACGAGAGAACTAGAGAAACATACAGAGTATAGTAAAATAATGTCATCTCTCAGCCTTTTAAAAAAACGTAAGAAGTCAATATTACATAAGGAATGGGCATACCTCTTCTAGCTTGGCAACAATATCTCCTTGCGTATTCTTCTCCAAAGACACAAGCTTTTCACATGCCTGGAAGTACAGAACATTTAGTGAAAAGCATTATATTTTACAAAAAAGGAACATGACGCTTTTTAAATGGGTTTATTATGCTTAATTGGTGGCCTTTTCATAAAATTTTAGAGGAAAAGTAGCTGATATTTAAAACTTCTACAAGGCATATCCATCTGCATCACGTTTGAATTCTCAGCACTGGAATTAGTAAATCCATTGGAGAACTTATTTAGAAATGAGACATCTTCATCAATGTTTGCCACTTAATATTGAAGATAGTAAACTAGCAATAAACCTGTTTGCTGGAAGGAAAATTCAGATTTCAGTACATAGAAGACAAGTCATCAAGTTGCTGATTTGGTTTCTCTATTATTCATTTCTATTGGTTTGCTCTTGATTAGAAGAATTCTCAGTGGTAGTACATATAAACATAGTATGTTTTTACCCAATAACTGTTTAGTTCCAAATTTTAATTCTCATGACCTCGATGGCAAGAGAGAGAGAGAGAGAGAGAGAGAGAGAGAGAGAGAATGAAGGAGATTCAAACTGTCATTACTATCCAAACCCAGTAATTAACTTCATGTCAGAAAGGAAGTTTCCATTGCTTTAATACCTGATCATATGCATTCATAATTTTGTCAAATCCTTGATGAGACTCCTGCAAAAGACAGAGAATAAGGGCCATAAAACAAATTGGGTGGGGATCCGGAGGAATAATGACATGAATTTAGCACTAGATTCTAATTTAATTAGCAAGAAAGAAAAGTAATAAAAATTGTTGAGATCTTTGATAATGTATGTAATCGATATATTTTCCCATCACATTTACTTGCCAACCCCATGCCCACCCTCAAGCTCCCACCATCAGAATTTATTGTATTTTGAGGAGATATCTCAACCTATGTTACAAATATTTGGCTTCCACAATTATCATGTAGATCCAATATGTTCATCAACAATGAGTTCTTATGTGGGCAATATACAATCTCTCCTAAAATAATTGGTAATGTCCATGGCTTGGAAAAAAAACACTGTAATATGCCCTGTGCAAAAGGAACATAATGTGGTTCAATATTTGGTTCTTCAATTCATTTAAGAGTCCTATATTTTCCTAACATTCTGAGTTTCAGATTCCAATGAGGATTACTCAGTTTTGTTAGAAAGGGTGCCATTTTCAAGACGTTAAGAAAAAGGAAAAGAGGCAAATTTAACATAAAAAATTACATGGCAAAAGTAAAGGAATATTCTTACTAGAAGTACCTAGATAGAAACCCATATTTTTAGGCTAAAAGCAAACTACATGGATACATAATGTGCTATGGATAATGGAAAAAGAGAAGCTTCACTATAAAAGAAAAAAAAAATTGCAGGTGAGAAGATGAGAGAAAACACAAAATATAAAACCATAGAAGTAAAAATACCATAAAAGAGTAATGTGAAAGGTTGTTTATAGTGGAGGAAATATTTCAATGATGTCAGGGGCCCTCAAAAGTGTCTCGACTTATTCAAACATAGCACATCAATACACCAAAGAAAACAAGAGGTCAATATTGAAGAAATTAATAAAAGCAGAACAAACAATAGAGCAGTTCATGAATAATTGATCAGAATTATTTTGAACCAGAAATCAAGCTTCATTATAAGGCCTGCTTAACATAAAAAACTTAGCTCAAACAACATCAACATATATCTTAAAGAACAAAGTCCATATTTTAATATTCAGAAAACTTAACCTGCAACCTAAATTGAGATGCTTCTCTGCTTGGAAGTTCTTCAAGGATACCTTTCAATCCTGATGCAACAGAAAATATTGACGTTTTCTTAGCCAAAAAAATGTTGAGATGTTCAATGCACCTAATTGACAGAAAGTACTTGAATACCTGCTGCTTGTCTTTCGATCATATAAGCTAAGTGAATCACACTCTGGATCTGCTTGCCTGAAAAAAGAAAATTGAATATGTTCCAATAAGAAAAATCAACCTCAAGAAGAAAAAGTTAATATTTCACTTCCATGGAAACATCAACAGTAGATTATGATATAATATTTTACTAAATGCTAGGTTAAAGCATTTAAGTAGATCTAAGGGAATGATTAACTTACAATTTCTGAGTAGTATGCAAAGTTTCTAAGGGTATTCTAATATAAGTTTTTTTTTTTTAGCTATGGAAGAATAAGAACTACATCACATGTCAATGTACTTCCAAGACATCCATTAAGAAAAAAGAAACTTTTCTATTAGCTATAGAAATCACTACATGAACACCTTGTTGGATGAAAGCTTTTAAAAAATCAGTCCTGCAATTTAAATTTTTTTTCCGTTCTTGGGGATTAACCAATTTTCCCTGAACAAATACACAGTGCTATTCAAAACCACTCAAAGTATATCTTTGGACACAGTGAATTCTCTATTTTCACTGTTAATTACAGAGAATTCAGATAACATTCCATTTGTACCTTCAGATTATTATTATTATTATTAAATAAAGAAAAAAAGTTAATGGCTCAGTTTGTAATAATTTACAATTGCAACAAAGGTCAATACATGCAACACACAAGTATATATCAAGTATAGAAAATAAAATTAAGATCCAAAAAACAGATTATTAGAGCTATAGGTTGACTTTTCAAATTTGAATTAATATGGTTTAACCAATTTTTTCATAATCAAAATTAAAGGGTACTGTTATTTGCATTAATTTAAGCAAAGCCATGCCATAATCTGCAACTTAATAATTTTCGGTCTATGAAAATACTAGTAAATATCAAGTACAAGAAAACAATAAAATTAAGATAAACACAGATTATTAGCTAGAGTGGTTAAATCAACAAATAACATTTTTCACTTCTCTGACAGATTAATGCAAAAACATTTTGTTTTCTGAATTGAAAATTTGCTCTAATAATCCATCCTAAAACCAAAATGAAACCCTAAATGAATCCAAGTTTCAGCACAGAGGAACTTTTATGAACGAAGAAATGCAAACAATGAAACCCGAAATGAATCGAAGTTTCAGCACAGAAGAAATCTAAATGAAACCCCGAATGAATCGAAGTTCCAAAAACCCTAAATGAAGTTTCAGCACAGAGGAACTTTTATGAACGAAGAAATGCAGAAGATGAAACCCTACATTTAGGAAATCAAAGAAATGCAGACGATGAAACCCAAAATGAATCCTCTAGAGGAATTTGAACTTACAAGCAGAGGAAATCGAAGTTTCAGCACGGAGGAAATCGAAGTTTGTAGCACAGATTGGTAGACTGTAGCAGAGATTGAGAGTGAGCGAGAGATGAAGAGCAGCTAGAGTGAGAATATGACATCAAAGAAGTTTAAAAGTGAAATTACGACTTCAAGGAAGTTAGAAAAAAACAAAGGAAGTTAAGTCACGTCAGAGAGGCAAAGTGCCTTTAAAAAAAGGCTATATTAGATTTTTATGAACCTTCGGATAAGAGTGTTTTATTAATACAGAGATAAGAGAGTTATCTGTGGGCTAAAAGTAATTTTAAAAATTAAACTATTATAAGTAGTTTCATAAAGTTGATAAAATAAAAAAATAAAAATTTATTGGCACTTTTATGAATTTTCAGAATTTCTGTATCACTAAAATTAATAGTTTTTATAATGAATGATAGTTTTATATTTCTATAATCTAGTGTAACAGCCCAATTTTAAAGAATTTGAGAAAATTTATGAGATTTAAGATGCTCATGAATGTATTCAAGATGCCAAATTATAGATGGTTTGTTGATTGCTAATGAAATTGTCGACCGTATGAAGAACTTTCACCAGGGCGGCTTGGTGTTCAAACTCGACTTCAAAAAGCCTTTGACAATTTTGATTGGGATTTTCTCTTCTCCATTATGAATCTCATGGGCTTTGGCACCAAATGGACTGGTTGGATTCATGGTTGTATCTCTAACGCATTAGTTTCGATTCTCAGCAAATGGCTCTCCCTATAATCCAATTATGTTACAAAAAGGCCTACGTAAAGGTGTCCACATTGGCCTTTTCTTTTCAACCTGGCTGCAGAAGGGCTGAGCCTCTTATTAAGAAAAGCTGTTTTCAATAGGCTTGTTTAAAGGAATTGCTTTGGGTCAGAGGAACTTGTAAGTCTCGCACCCACAATTTGCTGATGGTACCATAATATTTTGTAAGCCGCAACTTGAGCACTTGTTAGCGATCAAAAGAATCCTTTGTTGTTTTCAACTGGCCTCGGGCTTGAAAGTGAACTTTTATAAAAGTGCCTTTTACGGTACAGAGGTTGAATCTCAGCTTGCAGAAGAATGTGCTACAAAATATCAGTTGCAGGACTGTTCCTTACCCACAAAGTACCTTGGTCTTCCCTTGGACCCACCCGAGGCTGCTTTTTACTTGGCGGCCTGTCATTGACTCATTCAGAAACGGACTCAGTCTCTGGAAAAGTAAGCTTCTATATATGGGAGGCAGAGTTGCATTAATTAAATCTGTTCTTGCTAATCTTCAATGTATATGTATATGTTCAAGGCTTCGCGTGGATTAATTTCTGAACTTGAAAGAATCCAGAGGCAGTTCCTTTGAAGTGACAACGAAGATAAGAGAAAATTGATAGGTTGATTGACTAGGACTGGATTTGTACAAGCAAAAAGTACGGTGGTTTGGGGATTGCTAATCTGAATTACAGCAACCAGGCCTTACTATCTAAATGGCTTTGGAGATTTGGAAGGGAGACGAACTCTTTGTGGAGAAGCGTGATATGCGAGAAGTACAACCTCTCTCTTGCTAACTTGTGGCCTGCCACTAGCCTGACTTATTCTCTTTCTCGAATTTGGAAGGGTATCCAAAACACTCGGCAAGGTGAAGAGGTCTCTAACATTTTGAATTCTAGTTTGTTTTTCTGTGTAGGTGATGGATCCAGGATCCGATTCTGGAACAATAGATGGATTGAAAGCCAAATAATAAAAAACAGCTTTGGAAGAATTTATGTGCTTGCTGTTTAAAAAGATGGGTACATCAAGGATTTTGGAGAATGGGATGGATTGATCAGAAAATGGAACATTGAGCTAAGGCGTAACCATTTTTATTGGAAGAAAGAGTAATAGGAAGCTTTTTTGAAGACTTTAAACTGTCTCATTGTCCTTCTTCGCTTCCACAGATCCATTTGGTCACACACTACTAATGATGTCTTCAATCCTAATCTTTCTGACAAGAGTTGGAGAAAGTTATATCCCATGTGGAACCCCTGGAAAAGTTTCTATGGCAAGGGGTGGCACCACCTAAAGTTGAAATTTTTGCATGGAAAGCTTTGAAGTGTTGCATCCCAATCATGGACGCGCTTCAAAGAAAAGGCTATCAAAGAAATGCGGAGAACAAATGCCCTTTCAGCGGGGAAACCAAAACTGTTAACTATCGCTTCATCTCCTGCCATTTCTCCTGGAAAGTTTGAAACAAGTTTTATGGGCAGTGGAACATATTATGGGCTATCATTGGGACTTTAAGGCTTTTGTTTCAATCATGGAATCACATTGGAGTGCAAAGAATCAACAGGCAAGTCAGGGGAACTTTATTCTATGTTGTCATCTGGTCAGTATGGTTGGTGTGCAATGAAAGGATTTTCAACCAAAAGGTCCTTTCGTTCGATGAGTTGTTTAATTTTATATGTATTAGGCTTGCATGGTGGTTAAAAGCTAATTTTCCTGAGACAATCTGCACTTCTCTAGACATGATATCAAACATCCAAAATCTAACGATACGGCGCCATGTGAAACCAGCCAGGAAACATAACGAATGGACGCCACCTCTTTAAGGTGTGTGGATGGTAAATATAAATGGCTCTGCAATTAGCAAACTAGGCCCTGTAGGTAAGAAAGGGGTTGTTCGTGATCACAAAAGACAAGTGATCCTGCTTTTCTCCAAACACATAGGAATTCAAGACCCTAATGTAGCGGAACTGTTAGCTGTACTTGAAGCGTTTTCCATAATAGTTGATGCTAACATTGATCCCCTCCGGGAAATTATTATCGAAAGTGACTCGCTAACCGTTACTTTGAAAGTATAATGACGCTATAAGTAAGCTGTATAATCTTTATGCTAGCGTGACGAAAATTTCGTTTGTTCATGTATTCAGGGAAGCAATTTTTTTTACTGATTCCCTTGCTAAACTGAGAGTCTACAGAAGTTCAAATCTTGCAGCATGGCTTTAGCCTGTTTGTTTCATTATTAATAAATCGTCTTTAAATTAACAAAATATATATTTATTTCAAAATTATTCATTTTAGTTTCTCAATTCTTTTTACCATTTTACTTTTTCTTTTCAAAATTCAATATACGTTGTAGAAAATATGCAATAATTATTCTTGGGTGTATATATATATATATATATATATATGTATATATACACACATACATTAGGTTGTTGCCCTCACTTTATCGAGAAAATTTTGAAATATTTATAAATTTTTTGTTAAATTAATTTTAAAATGAAATTTTAAATTAAATCATAATAAGTAATTATTTATTTAAATAATTTTTATTTTTTGTATATTGTAATATATGTATTAATATTAATATAATTATATTTTATTAATTATGAAAATTAAATATATAAAAATTAATTATTTATAAATTACATAAAACAAATGCATTTAAAAAATTAATTTCTATGTATTTCTTAAAATATTTATTTTTATTTTATAACAGAATATATATTTTTGTTTATGGTATAAAAATATATTAAATTTTATTATCAATCTTAATTAATAAATACAAAATTATTGTCTTAACTTTTGTTTACTTAAAACAAAAATCTAGAAGTTGGAGTAACATTTCAAATTCTCAAATACCAGGTGAAAAGCACAGGTTATTTATAAATTTTAAAAAATATTTTTATATGCTTATCATTCTTGCTTTGTCATATGATCAATCGAACCTTTTTTTTTTTCATGTAGATACTAATTCTTTTTTAAGATAAAGCATTATTCACTGTTTCATAATCAATAGACTTTTGACTTCTCAATCAATTTTCTTACAAATGTTAATACAATTTCATACTTAAATTTCTACTTGTTTAAAAAACATTCTAAATTCTAAATTTTACTATTATTTCTGGGGTGAGCTATCAAATTAATATTAAATATACTATCAACTTTGAGAGGAAAAGTTGTTGAAAAAATATTTGTAATGTACATGCTTGCAGAATCAGTTTAATAAAATAACTACAACTACCTACCATGATGTAAATCGAGAAATACTTGGCTCCTAGTTGAATCTGCCCGGTACGTTGTAAATATATATTTTTATTAGTTTATATATACATATATTAAATTTTTATAAAATAAAATAACTAATTTATATTTAAATTTATTTAACTATATTAGAATAATATATAAAATCAAACAAAATTAAATTTTAAAATAGATGAATCAAACTAATATAATTTGATTCGGATCAGATCAAATAAAAATTTTATTTGAATTTGAAACGAATTTTAAAAATTTATAATTTTATATATTATCAAAAAATTAAACTAAATCCGGTCATAGTCACCTTGCAATTTTCTTTAAACAATGTTATTTATGTTACTGGATTACTGTCTTTTTCCTCCCAAAAGAAAGGAAATGCTTCCAAGGGATGAAGAACATTTGGTCAAGACAGAAGGGAAGGGGAAATTTTACCTTTTAGTAATAGTAATGCTGATGCGGGGAAGCTAGCTAGAACAGAATTTTTTTTTTTTTCTCGATCGAGCCACAACAGGAGTCGGAAACCATGGAAAATGAAAATAGTATTCAATTTCAAACCCTGATCACCATTGATGAACAATTTCCAAATTTGTCACTAATAAAATACTTTTATTTGGTTACTGAATGCAAAATCTAACATTAACTACTAATCAATTCTGAAACGAATCAAAAAACTAGAATCCTTTTCTACCAAAGAAAAAAAATAGAAATGTAAACAAATACACTTGATCATATTCATACATACTGTATGAATCTAAACTCAAATTTCGAGTAGTGTTTCACAATTAAAACTGAAAAATGTTACCATTAAAATTTAAGAAAAGTACTAATAGTGATAGGAGTGTCATTTTTTTTTTAGTGAAAGTGAAGAACTCATTAGCGTAGCGTACCATGCGTATGAGAGTGCTTACAACGACAAAGTACAGCATCATATCTAGAAAGAGTAGCTAGTTGTTGTTGCAGTAATTTTATAGTAGGCAGGCTACGGTATAGCTTAAATCTGGGAGCGTGCTTTCCACGTCACTCAAATATAGCGTGACAAAATTAGCACTTGGTAAGATAAAAACCGTCCATTAATGATGACAACTTGATTCTTAATGAAAAGAGCCGCAAAGGTTGGGATGTTTTACAGTGGAGTTTTCAGTTTTGTTCGGTTTCATGTGACTGTTACCTGCCGCAGGCGGTGAGTGACGGCCCCCCTGAAGATAACAAGAAGAAGAAGAAAGCAAAACGTCTCAAAAAGTGCGGGGCGGGACCAAAAATTACGTCGCTTCTCTCTGCGCCACTTGCGGGGACAACGACAAGGAAGACACGCGTCGACAGAAGGCGTTCTGGACCATAAGTGGTCACAACTTGACGCACGCGCCCTGGTTGAAGAATATCAGGGCCGTGCGCGTGGAGTGATTAGGGACGGGGGAGTGGGAACCTTCCGGATTTTTGTCTTGTCTCATAGGCATACATACGATTGAATAGACGATTAAATTAATTTTGATAAAATTAAAATTGATAATAAAATTATAAAAATAAAATTAATTATTATAATAATAAATTAAAATTTATCTTTTAAATATAAAATAATAATAAAAAAAATCATTAAAAATATTAAGTATATTAATTAAAAATTATATGAAAAATTTTAAATTATTTAATATTTTAAAATAAATAATTATTAAATTATTTTAAAATCAAATAATAGTTTTATTAATAAATTAATTAAAATAAATAAATAAATAATTATATAATAATAAATTTTATTTTTATATTAAAGTAACTAAATTATTTTATAATTTTTAAATAAAAAACTCAAAATATGAGGAAAAAATAAAAAATAGCAAAAAGTTTAAATTTGTAAACTTAAAGAGATAAAATAAAAAAAAAATTACGATTGAAGCAATGAAACCTTCAACTACAGTGATTGATTGACACAAAATGTCAACGCATCATAATAATATTTGATTATCGAAACTCTGCTAGTGACATATTTTTTTATAATAATTGCACCGTTACTTAAGGTCCGCATTGCAAATGGAGCCTTAATCAATGCAAAGTGCACATGATCCCAAGTAAGCTTAGGGGCCAGAATGATAGATAAATTAAAATTAAAAAAGAAATAAAAAAGAAAATGAGTGGGGGCCACGAAAGAGAAGGTCCTGTTCGGTGTTTGCGGCAAACTGTCCTGCTAGAAGGAAAGGATGGTCCCCTGCAAATAATAAATAAGAGCTTAGTGGGAGAGAGTAGAGGTAGAAAATTTTTTTATTATTTAATTTTCCGTTTATGGATGCGGTGCTGACCTGTCGTCCGGGAAACGGCAGAGGCATAGAAAGGTAAAATAGAGGAGAGTGGATTATGATAATTTAGAACATCACATAGAAATAGGAAAAATATAAAAAAAATAATATAATTTAAAAATTTACTACTAAGTATTATATTATTTTTTATTTGATCCAAAGTTTCTTATCTTATTTATTTAAAAGTTAATAACACTTATAATTTCTAAATTTTGATCTAAATTTTTAAAAACTTTAATCAAATCCTTAATTACTTAAAGTTATCTTATTTTAATCATTTTATCTATAAAATCATTTAAATTAACAGCAAATATTAATTGACATCACCTGATGGCATCAACTAATATCTTAGTTGACAGATAAAAGATCAAAATAAAATTCTCTCAAATTTTAAAGATAAAAAATGAAATTATCTTAAAATTTTATATACTTTATTCACATCTTATAAAAATATTAAATTTAAAATTATATTTTTTTTTTGTTATAATATAACTTATTAGATAGATTTTTGTTTTAAATACAAAATAGACAGTAAAAACTTAAAATTAATTTAAAATTTTCATTTTTTTAATTTAATACATTTTAAAAACAAAAAATTTATTAAAAATATTATTTTACTCATAAGTCATAACAAAATATATTATTTTCTATCCAAACTTTTTTTTAAATATTAAATATCTTTTATTTTTTCTTTTTAAATATATTTTATAAAATATGTTATATAAAAAAGAAAAAAGAAAAATATTTTAAATTATAATTTTATTTTATATGAATATAAAATTGTTTATATTTTTGAATAGATTATTAAAATCTATTTTTGAAAATGACCTAAAAATTTCTACATAATATTTTAATATGATATAGAGTTTTTATTTAATTTATTAAACCGATATAAATATTTTTACTTAATTTTTTAAAATGATATGTAATTTTAACAAAATTATTTTGAAATTTTCAACTTAATTTTAATTTTTAAAAAATCTATTTTCTATTAAAATATTATTTTATTGATAAATCATATCATAATAAAAAATAAAAATATTTTAAATTATAATATTTTATAAAATATATTTGAAAAATATAAAAATAAATTTTCTTGAATTATTTTTATGCTTTCCTTTATTTATTTTTAATAAAATATATTTGAAAAAGGAAAATAAAAGATATTTAATATTTTAAAATATATTTTATGGATAGAAAATAATATTTTTATAATGATTTATAAGTAAAATAATATTTTAAATAGAAAATTATTTTTTGTTAAAAAAAAAATTTGAAATTTTAACTTAATTTTAATTTTTTTAAAAAATATTTTCTATTAAAAAATATTACAACAAAAAATAAAAAATGTAATTTTAAATTTAATATTTTATAAAATATAATAAGAAATATATAAAATTTTAAGATACTTTTATCTTTGATCCTTAAACTTTGAAAAAATTCTATTTTAATCATTCATTTGTCATGTGAAATGCTAATTGACATCATCGTATAATGTCAATTAGTATTTACTAATTTACCATCAATTTAGAGCCAAGATGGAATGATTAAAATAAAATAAATTTAGATAATTAGGGATTCGATTAAAACTTCTTAAAATTAAAATATCAAAATTGAATTTACATTAAAATTTAATGATTACGAGTGCTATTAACTTTTTTTAACAAATATTTTATTTAAAAGGTCATTTGTATATTATGTATTATAATTTGGAGTTAATTATGTTAGATATAAATATTATATTAATTAATAATTTTATAATTTAAATATTATATTAAAAATTTTAAAATTTTATATATTATATTAAATATTTTATTATAATTTAAAAATCATTCTAAGCATTAATATTTATTCAAATTAAACTCCGTTTATCGCTTGAGATAGACAAATAAAATTATTTATTTATTTTTTACAAAGAGCACAAAGATTTTGTTTACATGCTCATTCTTCTCATTTAATCGTTTTCTTATGTATACTTCCGAGAAACATGACCTGAGAACTTTCTCAAGGACGACGTGTATCGTTTTCCATTTCATTTCAACGAAACTAGTACAAAGCATTAAATGCCGACTTAGAAAATGTTTTGGCCCAAAAAATACTTTTAGAAAATGTTGGTCCACATGACGTGACTTGTGTGGAGGAAAAAAAAAAGTTTGTTTTTGTGAATAAGAATGAAAAATGGTAATCTTTTCAATTTTATTTTTTTTTATTTTTCTTTCTTACCAAAAATACACAAAAATCATTTTCTTTTTATTTTTTCATTCTCCCCTATCTATTCTTTTACTTTTTCGTTGTAGCAAACACACCATTTAACTCACCCATATAAATAAAGAGATTCGAGTCTCAAGGCCATTGAAGAGCTCTTGGTACTCTTATGAATCTATATATCACTTCTTTGGCAAGGTATCCAAATGTAAATCCATGCAAGTTTAATAGAGAAAAAAAATGAGAGTATACCCGAGAAAGCAATGTTTTCTTCTATATGTTGTTTGGATATGTACTTTGCTTGTTGCGACCGTTCAAACTCAGAAAGGAACTCCAGCAACTACAGATCCTGATGAAGGTGCACTCCTCTCTCTCTCTCTCTCTCTCTCTCTCTCTCTCTAGATATATATATATATATATATATAAGTATGTGTGTGTATGTTTTGAATGAGCAATACCATTTTGGTTGGAAATCTGATAAGGGAATATATGTTCAACTTTATACATGTAGGAATAATAACTGTTCTTTTGAAAGGTAAAATGAAAGATTTTATAAACCCAAGTTTCCAAGAGATGAGAAATCTCAATACAATGGAGGCTAGAGTCCAAAAAAAAAAAACGGGAAATCCCAATCCAAAAGAAATAATCCCCTACAAAGTAACCCAAGTTTGTAGCTTGGCTATAAGTGTAACTCTCTTGGTTGGGGGTTCATAGATCCTGTGATTTTGTAGCTTGGCTATAAATGTTACTCTCTGTACTATGAATAAAGCTGTTTGTTTCACTTAAAAAAAAAAAAAAAACCCAAGTTTCCCGGAGATCAGGATTTGTAAGTTCTGCCTTCTTTTTGCTAATTTTAATTGACACCTTTCAATTGACTGCAGTTCGAGCTTTGAATTCACTTTTCCTTAAATGGGGGATTACTTTTGAAAACAAATTATGGAATATAAGCGGAGAGCCATGCAGTGGAGCTGCCATTGATTCTACTACCTCTATTGACACCTTGAATACAGGGATAAAATGTGACTGTTCTTACAATAGTAGCTCCACTTGCCACATCAACCAATTGTATGTCTCTCTTTCTCATTTCTTTTTTTTAATAAATGGCTTTTTAGGTCTATTAACCTTATCTACGTGATCAAGGTTATAATATGACTCTGGTTCCATAAAAGTTGTCATTATTTGAGTTTTAGTGATCCATTTTTATCAATGGTGGAGTTTAAAAATGAGCCTTAGTCAGAAATATTAAAAAAATTCTCTTTTGTGGAAGTCCTATATATATATATATATATATATATAAAGGTGTTTGGTTCATAGGAAACTGTAAGAAATATTTTTCTTTCCATAAGGGAATTTACTAAAGAGAATGAATTTACTAAAGAGAATGTCGAAAATGAAATTCTAATACAATTTCTTTTATCCAAATAAACACATTTTATCAATATTTGTTTTGAAGGGCTTTCAAATTTTTAAATTTACTAATTAATAAAGTGTTATAATAATATTCACTTATATCATATAGGATTTAATTGTTAATAAAAGATTAAGTAAAATACTAGATAAGAACAAACCCAACATATTGAGCTCAAAAACTAAAGAAACTAATTAACGGGATCAAGCACATTAAAAAATACATTGAATCACAAGTTTCAATTTAATAAACCACAATCCAAATATTACAATTTATACGCATTTCACAATAAACATTACTTTATGTTCACAATTCATAATTCACAATCTACAATCCACAATAACAATCCGTAACTTAATGGTCTAGCTAGATCCAGTGTCTAAGCCATCAGTTTAATCCTTTGAGATGCGAGTCCACTTTACAGCGTCCCCAGAACATAAAAATAATTTTCAATACCAATTTCATTTTCAAATGCTCGCAATGAGAAAATTTTTTTATAAAACTGTTGCGTTACATCAGCTTATATTTCACTCCATTCATTTAATGCTATTTTATCATTTTTTTCGTCTAATTTTGTAATAATAGTTTTGCATATCAAATCAAAATTGAAAGAGTGTTATCAATATTTTTGATTAAGTGTGATTGATCATTTAAAAAATTTATTTTTTTAATAAAATCTTAAAGTTACTTCAAACTTATTAAAAAAATAATTTTTAGTATACAAAAAATAAAGTTAGATTTAGGAGTATAATTACACGTAAGAAAGAATTATCATTTTCACAATGCCCATTTTAAAAATAATACTAACTGATCATATATTATTTTTTTGCTTTGATAAAAATGATCTTAACTCTAATATTTAAAAAATTTCCTTAATTTTTTAAATTTTTACAAAAATCTTTTTAAAACCTTTTATTTAAGAATAAAATGAAAATTTTTAGTTTCGAAACATTTTCTAAATTCCTTGATATTTAGGTAGAATTTTAAAAAATATTTTTTTATTTAAGATTCTCATAATAATTTTTAAAATGTGGTGTAATATTCTTTTATAAAAAATAATTATTGAGAATCCCTCTAATATTTAAGTAGGAATCTCAAAAATTATTTTTACTTAAAAATATTAATTTATTGGTTTCTAAAATTAATTTTTTAAAAAAAATTTATTTCAATTTTATTATCACCTAATACCATACATATGATATAATATAAAATAGATTATACAAATGAAAATCAAATAACACCCATGATCAATTTATTCCATTCTTGTCAAATCTTTTTTTTTTTTCTAATTTTTATCATTATTTCTCTAACAAAATGTTTAGAAATAAATAAAAATCTTTAATGTTGAAAAATACCCTCAATTCCCCAATATCTAGTGGAATTTAAGAAAATTGACCATTTAGTTAAAAGAATCTTATAATATTTCTCTCAAATAAAAATAATATTTTTTGGTAAAAATCATATGTTGAATCCTTTCCAATATCTAGGTAAAGTTTTCAAAATCATATTTTACTGAATATTTTTTTTAATGAGAGGAAGGTCACTAACAATCACAAAAAAAATTGTATATATTTTTTAAATAAATTTAAAATTTGACAAAATGGACATGGGCCTCATTATTAGCTTTGAATTTTCATTGGGCCTTCAAGCTCCCATAATTCAACTTGAATTGAGCCTTAACCCAAATGAAATTGGATTGGGCTTTAACCCATGTAAAAAGATCCAAAAGTAATTGTCCAAGATTAACCCAATCAAATTTAATCCAAATCAAAATGATGAGATCAAATTTAAAAATTGAACGGATTAGAATCAATTCAGATAAAATTAAATATTTATAAATTTGACTCATCACTTATATATCGAAATTTCCTCCAAAACTTCTTACCTTAACTCCAACACTAGCGCTTTATCTACTATATTTTGATGATAATCTTTTATCTTCAGACTCAATCATCTTAGCTAAAAGTTTCGAAAAATTCCTCTTTTAAAATCTATTAGATTCTCAAATAAATTGAAGTTCTAACACAAATTTGTTTTTTGCCTCACAGAACTAACGGAATTGATACATTGTCTTTTTACTAAAATGACAAGTGAAAAGTAAAAGCTTCTCGTTGATGGGTGGAAACAAATCTGAGATAGTCAGTGGTAAGTGTTTCAACTAAACAAACTTAAAAAAATAAAAAATAAAACTGCAGTTGAAGGGGTGATGATCGGTGCTCCATCATATCAAAATCTAACTTTCGATAAAAATAATGTGTTGAGGTTTATGGATGGAGAAGTTTCTGTTGGAACTTTCATAACTAAAAACAAATAAGAGATGAGAGTAGTTAGTGCTGTGCTTGTTTTAACAAAACAAAATAAATAAGTTGCAGGACTAAAAGTTTTTGGAAAACTTAGTGATGTACAGAATGATGCAGGGAAAAAGAATGAAATGGCATTAAATGAATGGAATGATGTATAAGTTGATGTAGTTTTAACAATTTCATATAGATTTGTTCATTTTGTTCCGAACTCGAAAAATCAGCCTAATTAACTTGAACATGTTTGATTTGATCATAAAAGTCAACAACTCAAATCCACCCAGCTTGACATTGAAAATAATTCAAACTCAAATTGATCTTAACCCAAAGTAAAAAGTATTTGAAATTGAAATAGTCAAAATTCAAAATAATCCAAAATCGAAATGACTTAAAAATTAATTTGAAATAATCCGAGGTATAATTTTTTAAAAACATTAATTTAATAAAAATAATAAATATAACACAAATAAAAATAATAAATCTAACACAAATGATAACTCATTAAAATTATTAAAAGTATCAAATTAATATATATTTTTTACATCAAATTAGTATAAATTATATATATATGTTAGTTATAAAATTTTGTATAATTTATTAGATGATTTAAAATAAAATTATAATTATTTTAATTGTCATGTCTATACCCACATATCAATGTATCATTTATAATAAATTATACAATTTCGTATAATTTTACATACTATCAACTATCATGTGATTTAAAATAAAACATATAAAACAAGTTATTGATTTGTGTATATATGTTATGTTTTATATTATTAATTTTTAATTATGTAAGTTAGAATAAATTATATAATTAGCTACAATTATACTAAAATCGAAAATAATAAGCCACTAAATAATGAGTTGCAATTATATTGGAATGGTTATTTATATTGTAGTTATATTATTAATATAAAAATAATTGCATATTAAATGTGTAACATAAATAAATATTTAAAGTAATTTTTATGTGATTGTATTAAATATGCAATTGTGTGTTACAATTAAAATTTTAAAATACTCTTTAAATATTTATATTAAATTAAAATAAATATAAAAATTATTAAAAATTATAAATTGACAAACATATTTTATGTATCTAATACATGTACTCATATGACACGATTAATTAAACTGATTTTTGGTATTTTACGTGAGTCAAAATTTGTGTCAACATGGGTAAATATGAAATACATTTTTTTAAAATCCATACAAATTTCTTTGTATCATTTGGGAATCATGTTATTGTATTATGTTTAAATTTGTCAAGTCTAATAAAATCATATATTTTTTATTTATATAAAAATTAACTTCAACTTAAAGCATACATATTATAATATTTATATTTATTTTTTAAACTATTATTTTTTTTTGCTTTCATCTTTTCATAAAATTATAATAAAATTTAAGTTGAACTGGATCAAATAATTTATTTAAATTTAATCTAATTTTATTTTAAAAATTAATAAATTAAACCCAAAATTATTTGAATTCAAATAACTTGAATGTGAAATCCAAAATACTCAAACCTAAAATAACTTGAAACCAAATGATCCAACTCAAAATTGATCTGATTTTTTAAAACCCAAAATAACTCAAACTAAAGTGGTCTGGCTCAAACCCAGCCCCACCCGCCCAATTAACACACAGTTTCATAGAATCTTTTATCTAATCACAATATTTCAAATGCAAAACATTTATAATTTTCGTTCTTAACCCGATTTAGAGCGCAATCATTTTTACACAAAAGACGCAAAGCATGTATGGGGGAATCGATTAATGATTCTTTTATGGGAGAATTCAAGTGTAAAAAAGAAGTTGAAATTCAAGAATGATAAATAAGCAAGACAGGTTAAGAATAACGAAAAAGTGAGTTCTAAAGATTCCAACATTAAGGATGTGCTTTGCAACCATGCTGCAAAAGGGATAATTAAGAGACCTTAAATTAAGAAATGGTGTACCTTTTACATGTAAATTCTAACAAATGACAATAATAAGAATATATCTGTTTGAGCTATAGATTTACTTTGAATTTTTACTACAGGAAAGTGTATGCAAGGAATGTCGTCGGTAACTTCCCAGAAGAGATTTGGAGCTTGACTTTCCTCGTTATCTTGTAAGATTTAATGTATAGGCACCGGTTAAGGATAGTTAAAATACTATTTCAGGGAAAGTTTTTCCATTTAACGCAATATTTTTATCAAATTCAAGGGGTTACAACACATTAATTACAAACTTTTTTCCCTTAAATATTACATTAACCAATGTTTTTTATTTTTAATACAGGAATTTGGGGCTAAACCACTTGACAGGTTCTATTCCACCAAAAATAAGTAACCTAACTAGCTTGCAGTACTTGTAAGCCCATTGAGTTGCATATTTCATACTTTAGTGCAAATATTAATTAAGAATAGTTTCATATATTATCGTAACTTTTTAAATTGGAAACATTTTCAGATTTCTGAATGCCAATGCATTCTCAGGGGAACTTCCTAAGGAACTTGGAAAGCTTACTGAATTGAGAGCGCTGTGAGTACTAAGTAGTCCTCATTTTAAGGCTTCCGACCCTGTTTATAAGAAGGAAATTAATTTTTCTCTGAATAGATTTTAATTTCTCTTCAATCATTTAAAAACAACGAGAATGAAAGAAAAAAGAATTTCAGTGAACTGATACTGTTTTTGATACTCATGGAAAGCAAAAATAGTGAAAGAAATAATCATATCCTATGCATTAAACAAGTTTAAGAAATAAAATTATTCATGTCTTTATGTTTCCTTTTTAGGTCATTTGCTGAGAACAACTTCTCTGGCCCTTTACCATCCACATTGGGTAACTTGTCCAAATTAGAACAACTGTATGTTTCAATAAGCTCTTTATGTTTTTCCCTCACTATTTATTCTTTTTTTTTTTTCACTATATGATTAAAACATGTGTGATACCTTAAAATAAACATTAGCAATACTATAAATTAAAACATACATGTGTGATACATTAAAATAAACTTTAGCAATACTATAAATTAAAACATACATGTTTCTTCTCATACTCATGGACATTGGGTCTTTATGTTTCTTTCTTATTAGGGTAAATCACATGTTTAGTCACTTAACTTTAGGCAAATTTTATTTTGGTAACTCAAGTATAAAAAGCTTATGATTCGATCACTAACATTTATGATATTGTCTTTTTTGGTCATCCAACTGTTAATCTCTAAGGCAAGCTAACATGGCAATGTCATAATATCCGTGAGACATCATATGAGTTTGCCATGTAATCTAATATTACCACATAATTTGACATGCCATATGGAATTATAAATCTTAGAAAAAAAAATAAAAACTTGAAATTAAACATAAAGATAAATCAAACTTTTGGTCACTTAACCTTTCAAAGAATTTCTTTTCTAATCACTCAACTTTGAAAATTTTATAACTTGATCAATAATGCTTAAAAAATTTATTAATATTTTGATTTTATTGTCAATGTGAATTTATAATAATTTGATCACTAATATTTGTGAAATATAACATAATAAATTATTTTATTATTTATGTTATCTATATTAAAATATATTGAGATAATTCTCAAATAAGTCCTTGAATTTTATAAAGAAAATAAAAAAAAAAGCATTCAATATTTTTATTGTATGAAATTAAATTACTATGAACTTCTATTATTGTTATTACACCATTTAAATTTAAAATTAGAAGAATATTATCCAACTGTCAAAATTACTAAAATAGGATTACTATGAGTATTTGCCATTTAGCTTATCTAAATAAATTTAGGCAAATATTTCACATTTCATAATATATATCAATATTCTAATTACAATGAAAGTTTATGGCTTAATTTCATGGAATACAACATTAAAGGAAATGCATATTGTAGATACCTAATTTTGTTTGGATAAATTGTTTGAATATTCTAACCCAGTTTAAGTTCAATTTAGAGCTTAAGTCATTCGAGTAAAGAATAATGAAATATGAAATCTTAGGTTTATTAATACCCATTAGAAGTTAGGTTGCTTTGATTGTTTTTATGTAACGACGACAACGGCGACGGCAACAGCGGAGGCGGCGACGAGTAGAGGGTTAGGCAATTGAAATTAGGTTGCCAGCCACCAGTCAATACCAAACTTTGACAAATTTTGTAGCAAGATTTTCAGTGACTTCGAAAAACCATCCTTCAATCTTAGATTTTTTGGGATCTGAATTCATATTCAATATTTTAAATCTAGCTTTCAAAATAAAAATTGAAAGGCGAATTTTTAACGAGAACTACCATAGCCTTCTTTGACAAAATCTTTAGGGCCACCACCTTAACAAGCTTTCAACGAAAAGGCAGCCTACTACCACCATAACTCCTAAGCCTACCACATCTGTTACATCCCACCACCAACATCCGCAAAGCTTTTCCATCAAAACCTGTTCGGCTTCCATTTTCACCTAGCACCCAAACTATTGAAAGCCAAACCCCATTCTTTTATAAAAAATCAACATCCTAACCTAACTGATTAACCAAGCACAATTTCTCTACCTCATCCAAGAACAAAAAAAAAACCATTCTTTGAGACCTACCCAAACAAAAAAAAAAGTAGTCAATTGTCGAATTCTGAAAATAAGGTGGCTGACTACGGAGGTTTGAGAAGTGAAGAAATTTACACAGAGAGGGAATGTAGAAAAAAGGAAGGAGGCAAAAAATGAAGGTAAAAATTTTGGATTTTTATAGTGTTGCCCAAAAAACAAAATTCAAGATCTGAGTGTAGATCCAACCAGAGATCTACATGCCTGACCTAATTTCTAAGACCTCTTTTGAGCCGAACCTAGTTAAACTTGTCTGAATCGATCTTAGTCAAATCAAACCATTGACTTTAGATTGAACCATTGATTAGGGGTATTTTTTATTTTTGTTCATTTTTTACTTTTTTGTATTTTTTTATGTTTGTATTTTGATTTTATGATTGTTTATTGCATTTTTGGGTGAATTTTGGTGTAGGTTTATAAATATTTAAAAAATATGTATAGAAAGTAAAATGTTTTAGTTTAAAATTTATTTAAAATAAATACGAAAAATATTTAGGAAAAGTTAGAAATATTAATTTTTTTCTAATTTTTTAAAAATTAAAGATAATAAAATAAGAAATAAAAATAAAACAATCTTGTTTTTTTAAAAAAAAAACCAAGGAAAAAATTAAAAATATTTAAAAAAATTTTCCACAAAATAAAATTTTGAAAATATTAAAAAAGTTAAAATATTAAAATTTCCTAAATCCTTTGAAAATAAAAATGAAATAGGATAAACGAAATTTTTGTTTTGAAAAATTTTAGAAATATAAAATTTGAAACAAACAAAATAAACTTTCAAAAGAATACTATGAAAAAAGTTGAAATATCAATTTTTAGTTATAGTAAATTTATGAAAATGTCTAAGAAAAAGTTAAAATATCAATTTTCTTGAAATTAAAAATATAAAAATTTTTGTCTTGAATCTTCCAATGATGGAATTACTGGAAAATTAAAATAATAACTTTTATGTAAATCCCTAGGTGATGTATTATTTTCTAAATGCTACTAAATTATTAAAGTATTTAAAAAATTTTCCAATATATACCAAAGATTGTCAACAATATTTTTAAATCCGATGATATAGTCTCTTCAAGAATGACAATAGATATCTTAAATACTATTGAGATAAAGAAATATTCTTAAATTTTTACTAAAATATTAAAATAATTTAAGAATAATTTTCAATATTAGTTTTTTAGAAAAATATTTTTAAAAAATTTTGCTAGAATGGATAACATAAAATCAATTAGTTTGTCTTCAGATGGACATTATGGGGTTTCTATAACCTTTTCAATATGTAATTGTATTTTCGAACCCAACTTTGATTCATAAACAAAAAGATTTTTAGAAAATCTTAATTAATTTTAAGGTTTATTATAAGATAGGTTTTTGGCCAATAGTATCTAAACAAAAAAAAAAAAAAAAAATAGTGGCAACTCATAATTTTTACACTAGTGATTAAGTCCTCAAATTGCTACGATATAACAGTTTGGTGCTTCTACTCGGAACATCGAAAGTCTAACGAATAATTGATTTTGTGTTATCCAAGCTTTATTTTTTTTTTTTTTATAGTTTTTAACTTTTTTGTTTTTTGGTATTCGATATTTGAATTTTTTTTATTTATTAATTTTAATTTTAGCATTTAATATTCTAACATTTATCTTGCACGTGCATAACATGAGTTCTATATCTCGATTTTGTCTCTCTAAGAGGGAGTAGAGTACCTATGCTTTCATGAGATTCTAATCTCTAGTGAAATAATCTCACTCAAATTGAATCATTTTCATTTGTAGCCTATCATAGATAAAGATCGGAGTATTTTACTAGTCTAACGTAGATAACAGTGAGGAATAATTTAAGAACCTATTAGCTTTATCATATCTCAAACCTTAAATATAAAGCACCTTAAAAGTCCCTAATTATGGCACATGAATGAGTTTTGCTATGTTATGAATAATAGGATAATAAGGAACTTGTTTGTATTTTCTTATTTAGTTTTTAATTTCTTTTATGTGGTCGTAACTTGCTTTGTGATTATATAAAGTTTTTATTTGAAAAAAGAAAAATAAAAAATAAAAAAGGAAAATTTGTATTGTATTTTGAATTTTATTTCAAAATGAAATTCTCTTACTATTATTTTGTTTTAAAAAAAACGAAAAACAAGAGTATGGTTTTTCTTTTGAGATTTTTTTTTTTATAAATAAAATGAAAGAAAACAAAAATTTTAATTGTGCCATGCTTGTATTGTAGATAAATTACATTTTTGTGTGAATATGTTTTATTGTTGTGTAAATATTGTTTCATTTTATGTGCATTATCAATAATGCATACACATTTTTTTTCATATTTGTAAATGTTGTTGCATCTCTATGAATAACCATTCTTTAGAATGTAACCAAGTTAGGACTCATGAGTAAGCATTTTTATTTTTTCTTTTGAAATTATCTTGTTTGCATCATGTATTTCCCCAGGTTTGAGCCTTATCAACCCCAAACCTTTAAAGGGGCTATGGAGAAAATTCTTTTCCTCAAAAGATATCCATACATTTATTTGGAAATGACATCCACAATTGGTATAAGACTATTCCTAAATTTTGTTAGTTTGGTCTTTGTAGAGAAATCATTTTAGTCAATTTTGATCCCTGATTTGGATGATCTTAAGAAGAGAGAAAAAAATAAGAATAAAAGCATCTAAAATAGTGAAAGACACGAGCTCCTAATAGAAGATGAGTTTATTGGAAAAAAGACTTTAAGCCATAGAGGGAATGGATTTTTATGACTCTATGAATGTAATTGAGCTTTGTTTGGTTTCAAATGTGGTCATCTCATAAGTTGAAGGCTTATTAGTTTAAAAAATACGATGTATAAAATGCCAGTGACCTATGTTATTTTATACTATCATAAGATGGTTGTTCATGCCCATGATGAAAAGCTATTGATACATGTGTTCCAAACAACCTTATGGATTTTGTTGCTAAATGGTATGTTCAGCTGGATATGACTCATATTCATTTTGAAAAAATGCTTATAAAGGCATTGATTTCTCAATATCGATAAATCATGGATTTAGCCTCAGATTGTTTGTTGTTAAAAAGCATGAAAAAAAGTAATAGAGAGCTTAAAAAAAATACACATAAAGGTAAAGAGACAGTAATTTAAGTACAATCACCTCTTATGGAGAAAAAACTACTGTCTTGTTTATCAACACTTTGAAAGCTTTGTATTATGAAAGAATGATAAGGAACACCACTAAAAAATTTGTTGACATGATGATCTATAAGGAGATTATTGAAAATACCATCAAGAATAGAAAACTAGATAGAGTATAGACTACCAGTGTAAAGAAAAATGAAACACCCAAAAAAGAAAATAAAGCTCATGATGTGAGCTATAAGGGGTATCAATTTAGAAGCCTCGATCTATATGATCATCACCAATGTACCAAGGCCATGTAACATCAACCTATTATCTATATCATCCAGCACTAACATCCATTTTTCAACTAACATTTCAACACTAGACACCCACTTATATGTCTAACCCTACCATTATACTTGTTGTAAAACCAATTTCAAGGGCCAATAACCAAATAAATAATTCAAAGAAACCACAAAACAATAAAAAGAAAGCCTCTTTTGACCTTATCCCTATGACATACACAAGTCTATTCTCAAAATTGGTGAAAAATAATCTATTAACCTCTATCCTTATGTAAGAGTTGATGAAACCTCATTACTAGAAATGGTATGATGTTAATGCTCATTACAACTATGATTATAGGATTATAGGCCACTTGATAGAAAATAGCGTTCGTCTGATTTTGTGCATCCGCATGATCATGTTTTAACATTATCATTTGCATCTATTTCATATTAGATTTCATCCATGAAAATGTACATTTCATTCATCAACGTATCATACATGAAACATAGCATAGCATTTTTAATCATAATTGTGGTGCTAAAGGTTCAAGGATAGCCCCACCAAGCAATCTCACCCATCGATATAACACAAGAGTCAGAGCCAAACAAATGGAGTAGAAAAACTCACAGATTTGAAAAATTAGAAAAAGCTCAGGCAAAGATTGAGAATGAGTTAAGTAAAATTTTGGATGCTCTCAACGAATTAAATAAGGGGAAAAGAGTAGAAAAGAACACAAGCCAACAAGGTCTTGTATCGTAAGAAGTGACTGATCCTTTATATCCATCTAGTTTTGGTCTACCTCAAGCTCAGTCTATACAAGAGGTTTCATCACAACACTACATATATCCTACATATCTTGGAATGTCATTAGTTTCTAATCTAGGGTATTACCATAGCTATGTGAATCCTGTCTTTACTAAAAAGGTAGTTAAACCAATTCAAATTCCTGATCTGGATGAACTGAAGGGAAAAGACAAGAAAAAGATAAAAGTGGAAGCGCAAGAAGATTCCAAAATTAGTATGTTAGAACAAAGGCTACGGGCTGTGGAGGGATTGATTTTTATGGTTCAGTCGATGTTGTTAGGCTTTGCTTAGTCCCTAATGTGGTCATTTCTCATAAGTTCAAAGTACCAGAATTTGAAAGATATGATGGCACAAAGTGTCCAAAAACTCATATTACCATGTATTACCGAAAGATAGCTCATGCTCATGACGAAAAGCTACTAATGCATGTTTTTCAAGATAGTTTTACTGATTCAACTGTTAGATGGTATATCCAGTTAGACAAAAATCACATCCGTTCTTGGAGTGACATGGGTCATGATTTTATCAATCAATATCCACATATCATGAATTTGATTCCTGATCGTTTGTCTTTACAAAACCTGAAGAAAAAAGTCAATGAGATTTTTAAAAAGTATGCCCAGAGGTGGAGGGATATTACTTCTCAAGTATAGCCTTTTCTGACTGAGAAAGTGTTATTTGTCAGCACTTTAAAATCTTCTTATTATGAAAAAAATGATAGGGAATGCAACAAAGAATTTCGTCGACATAGTGATATCTGAAGAAATTATTGAAAGTGCCATAAAAAATGACAAGTTGAAAGGAGGAGAAACCAAGAAAGCATAAAAAAAAAGAAACTGAAGCTCAAGCTGTGAGCTTTGATAGACAACAATTTAGGGATTATCAACCCTATCCACCCCAAGGTTACTTTTCATACTATCTTACTGTGAATAATGCCTCATCCTACCATACCAGCTAGTTTCACAACCACCTTATTCATCCACATACCGATCAATTTTTAGCTCTCAAGATTTTACATATAATCTTAACATTCAAGTTGCTGCAATGACCTAAATTTGCCCTACTAACCCAGCAAGTAGTTCACGAGAATAACAGATTACGCAAGAAAGACTTGTATTTGATTCAATCTCCATGACTTATACGGAGTTATATCGAGAACTCTATAATAGTCATTTGATTGCCCCCAGCCATGTGGAGCCACTTAAGTCACCCTATCCTAAATGGTATGATCCTACAGCCCACTGTGACTATCATTATAAAATTATTAGTCATTCTACTAAAAATTACACTACTTTAAAGCATAAGGTGCAACGATTGATCAACGATGAAATGGTAAGTTTTGATCAAATAAAAGCAACAACACCTGATGTTAGTGCTCTGAGTGATGATCCATAATACATTGGTGAGAAAGGGTCCAGAGAGTCACAATGAATTGAGGGACAAGATGTCAATAGAGATTCTTCACTTGATAGCATAGGGGGACAATTTTGAAGAATAGAGATAAAGCTGGTTGGAGTTTTTTTTTTGTCATTTTAAGATTTTTTTTGGAGTAATGTTAGATTTCTTTTTTGCAATATGACTTCACTTGTTATCATTTTAACAAAGGCAAGTTAATGCATTTCATTATATTTTCTCTTGCACTAGACCATTACTCCATGCTCTGTTACCTTTCATAAATTCACATTCCTATTCTTAAATTTCAGATGATGAATATTTAGATAATGATAACAATAATTCTGAGATTTAATTTTGAGAATTCATCCACGTTAATGTGAGAAGATGATTTGAGCAAAAAAGTAAGCTGTTACCAGAGGTGAAATAGATATGTCTTGAAGATGTGCAATCTTTTATACAAGTTCATGAGCTTTGTTCAATATATGATGTTCAAGAAAAGTATTCACGATTGAAATGAAAAATGGTTATCTTTCTTTTATCATTCTAAAAATCATTCATTGCTACCCTTTTGAGCCTATTATGATTTTTTTTCTAAAGAACTCTAACCAAGGATCCCCTTCTATACTATGGGGTAATTTTTGAAAAAAAAATCACAAAAGGTCTCAAAGATGGAAAGAGAAAGAAAGCAAAAGAAAAAATAAATGTCACACATGATTTGGGGTAAAATAATGAGAATCTTTTGTGTGAGAAAATAAAAAGTAATAAAATGATGTGGGGGCAAAATGTCATGTTGCATCAAATGATCTTTTGGTCTTGAACTTTATAATACATGTTTTGAGCTTATTATATCCATATCTTTTATGACCTCTCACCTTGACCAACATTACAACCTTGAAAAGTCTATTTGGATTAAGTGTGAATACTCAACTTGAATGATCATATGTTAGGCGAAGGCATGCTCATAATGAAACAATGGAATCATGTTACATTACTCTAAAGTTTGATATGTGGAAAGATATCAACAATGGATGAAAAATGAGAAAAATGAAAAAAAGATGAAAAAATGAAAAAAAAATAGAGAAAAAATGAGAAAATGAAAAAAGAAAAGATTCAAATTGAAAACCTGAAAAGGTGATTTGGGAAGAAAAAGATCTAGGTCAAATGGTTCACATTGATGGAAGATCAAAGACATCCGAAGATCCCTCAAAGATTGGGGTAAAGTTCATCAAGCTCAAAATGACTTCAACAGTAAATGGAATGAGTTTTTGAAAAAGAATCTTAGATTAATGTTGAAAATTGTCTGAATATTCATCATTTGGACATACCATTCATCCTAATGACATGTATCCAATTTATTTTCTTTTCCATTTGTTTTTTTACTAAAATAGATTTTCATTAATTATCTTTACCATAATTCATCTTATGTTCTCTTATTGTTACATCCTTACAATAAATCAAGAAAATATATGAGTGCATTATATTTGTCAAGAATTGAAATGATGATGAATGAATGACAATGTGTATAAAAAAATCTTGCATTCTTTTAAAGAAAAATCTAAGATGATGGTGGTAACAAAATGAAAAAATGGTAGAAACCTAAAGAAGATGATTTGGAAAGATATATGATGTGACCAAACGGAGAATATGAGGATAGATTGGACAATAAAATGAAGATGAGGCAAATCTTGAAAAATGGTATAACCAAGTGATGAGTACAAGGATGAATTGGTCGATACGACTTGTAAGTTATGATTGAATGATGAAAATAACCAGTGGATAAAGTTTGTTTTAGAATGGTTAATGCTGAGACATCTATGAGTAATGACCTAGTGATGGTGGATGAAACTTGTTCTGAAATTTGTTAGTGCTGAAAAGTCCATGAATGGTGGTCAAGTGATGATCGATTTATGAAACTTGTTTCAAAGTATTGAGAAACTAAACAAATGGTGGAGTTTTGAGAGTCATATTACCACAATTATTTAGAATTTGGTGACATAGACGTCAGCATTACATGCATCATGGTGGCATTATACATACACATAAACTTTGTTTGGACATGCATGGCACTATGAGAATCTAGGTTGTTGCATTTGCATCATTAATAAGGCATTTGCATTTTTGGTTATAACATTCATTCATGCAAAATTTTTAGTCACTTGAAAAATAATTTGTAAATATTTTGATTTTTTGAGAACTCAAATGAGAATCTTTGAGCTTCAAAATGAGAATCTTTGAGGAGTGAAACCCTAAAGTTCATCAAATGTGAATCTTTGAACAAATGAAAAGTTTTGAACTTTTGGATGTGAATTTACAAAATACAAAGCTTCAACCTTTTGGATATAAACTTCTAATGTTTTAAATGAGAGCCTTTGAACTTAGATGTGAAACTTAGTTTTATTGCATGTGAGCCTTTGAACTCAAATGAAAAGCTTGGAATTTTTGGATGTGAATTTTCAAAATTCAAATAAAAAGCTTTAGATTTTTGGATATGAATTCCAAGTTTGCCAAATGAGAACCTTTGAAAAGTCTTGAACTTTTGGATGTGAGCTTCCAAAATTCAAACGAGGATCTTTGATGCGAGTCTTGCAAGTTGCAAATGCAAATCTTGAGATCTTGCAAATTTGAATGAAACTGAAATTTTGAGAATCAAATTTTAGTAAATTCTTACGAAGTTGGAAGGTTCTTGCGAATCTAAACCTTTGAATGTTGAACTCAAATTGTGAATCTTTGAGTTCCCATTACAAAATTCCTTCAATCACGATTTATAACTCCTTTGAACATGACTGTTAAGGAGCAATTTATTTTTCAAAGTTTCGTTGCCTCTGTTTAGAAGAGCAATTTACTTTTCAAAGTCGTGGTGCCTCTGTTTAGAGGAGTAATTTATTTTTCAAAGTCGTGGTTGCCTCTATTTAGAGGAGCAACTTACTTTTCAAAGTCGTTGAGCCTCTGATTAGAGGAGCCGTTTATTTTTCAAAGTCGTTGAGCCTCTGATTAGAGGAGTTTTGTTTATTTTTCAAAGTCGTTGAGTCTTTGATTAGAGGAGCTTTATTCATTTTCAAAGTCGTTAAGCCTCTGATTAGAGGAGCAATGTTTATGTTTTTCAAAGTCGTTGAACCTCTGCTCAGAGGAGTTTTGATCAAATCTTTAATACAAAAAAAATAAAAAAAAGGGATCGAGTTGAGTTTTGAATGGGTGTCTACGTCTTTGCGCAATTTTTGTTTCACAGAAAATGTGCAAAGAGGAGCAGCTGTAGACACCCAATTTGGTCCGGGCTCGGATCAATTGGGCATGGTTCAAATGAGTAGGCCCATTTCATTTTGTATTTTTGTATTTCTTATTTTTTTTACTTTATTTTATATTTTATGTATTTATTATTCGTTTATTTATTATTACTATTTATTAATATATATTTATTTTATTTTATTATTTTTATTATTTATCTGTTGATATATATATGTTTTATTATTTATCTATTTATATATTATTATTATTTGTCTATTTATATATATTATTATTTATCTATTAATTAATATATTATCCTTATTATTATCTTTTTATTTTATTATTTTATTATTTTCCTTCTCTTCTTTTTTTTACCTGATTGGAGCTGGATTAGGATAGAAATTTGAGTGCGGGATTCAATCAGAATCCAGATTGGATTCAAAGACTGAATCTCAATCCAAAAGGGAATAGGGATTGATCAGAAACTCTTCTGATCAATCCCTATAAATAGATCCACGGATCAAAGGACTGGGACACAGAGAAAGAAAGGTAGACGGAGAAGAAACAGAAGCGAAAAAAGGGTTTGGGTGCGTTAGAACAGCTTTAAGAATCGGTGAGAATTTTATAGATTTTTTTGGTGAATTTTTTTTTGGGAATTTTTGAAAAATTTTCAGATTTCGATTGAATTTTTTGGTAATGTTTGAATTTTTCAATGATTTTTTCGGTCAAGTTTGAATTTTTCGGCCAACTTTTCAGTTTTTGGTAACTTTTTCAGAAACCAATCAGTTTTTCGACGAATTTCTGACGAAAAACTCAGATTCTGACGAAAATTTTCAGAATCCGGTGAGAATTTCACTGGAGTTCTTGGCGATTTAGAGAGAAAAAAGAGGAAAAGAAGGGAACAGAGAGGGAAAACTCGGTCTGCTGAAAAAATGAATGAATTAACCTTTTATACTCGCTGAAAATGACGTCGTTTTGGCGTTACTGTGCCTATAAGATCCGCGCATTTTGAAATCGGGCGACCCGACCCGAGCGTTGACTCGCTTTCGACCCGCGTTTAACCCGAGTGCGAGCCGTTTCCCAAGTAGAGCCGAGCCGAGCCGTTCCAGGTTTTTTTTTCATTTTATTTTTTTTATATTTTTATTATTATTATTAGATTAGATTTGTTTAATATTCTTTTATTTTTGTCTTTATTTTATTTTTATTTTACTTTATTTTATTTTTATTTTTACTTTTATTTTGTTTTATTATTTTATTTTCTTTAAATAAAATCCAAAAAAAATATTTTTGGGAAAAAGTTGAAAGTATCAATTTTCCTTAAAAATAAATTTTCAAAAAAATGTTTTAAGGAAAAGTTGAAAGTATCAATTTTTCTTAAAAATAAATTTTCAAAAAAAAGTTTTTTTTTTTTAAGAAAAAATTGAAAGTATCAATTTTTCTTAAAAATAAATTCTCAAGAAAGGTTTTTTTTTTTTAGGAAAAGTTGAAAGTATCAATTTTCCTCGAAATTAAAATTTCAAAAAAAAATATTTTAGGGAAAAGTTGAAAGTATCAATTTTCTCTTGTACAGAAGCAATCATTTTTTTTATTTGTTTTGAATTTTCTTTAATGTTAAATAATCCGACGATGGAGCCTCTGTAAGTGAAACAGTAGTTTTCTTGCATAGTCTTGAGGTGAGAAGATTTTTTCAATTTTTTGCTAAAAGTATTAGAGTCAATTGAGAATAATTTTCAATAACTAATTACTTGATAAATTTTTAAGGCTTATTGGATAACACAAAATTAAGCTGGTATCATCTTTTGATGGGCGTTGTGAGGGTGCTATAACCTTTCTCACACGTAATCGAACTCCCGAACCCTGTTCTGGTTAGTAGACCCAAACATATTCTTTTAGGGACCTTTAAACTTAAGTGTTCCCTAAAAAGATAGATTCCTTAGGTGGTCAATCGCACCTAGATAAAAACGATTGGTGGTGACTTTTTAAGTCCATGTCTAGCGATAGATTCTCGGATCTAGACGTTATAACAAGTAATATAATATATATATATATATATATGATTTTGCAAAATGTTGATGTCCAAATTATGAAAATTTTAAAATTAGGTTACCAAAAATATTTTTTTGAAAATTAAATGACAAAAAAAATATTTTGTCTTTATATTTTTAATATCTCATTTTTTTTTCAAAATTTATAATATCATGTGAATAATGTTACGTGACATGTCAAATATCGTGACAATATCGCATGGTGCTTGACATGTGACATGACATTGTCATATCAGGTGCTTGACATGTGACATGACATTGTCATATCAACATGACCTTATAAACTAATTAATGATAAGAAAATTTTATAAACGTTATGTGATCAAATTATAAATTTTATAAACTAATTGTGACTTTTCATAGTTAGATGAGTAAAATAAAAAATCACCTCGAGTTGGATGACTAAACATGTAATCTACTCTTTTATCAGTATTTATTGTTTATTTCCATGTACAGGTTTGAAACCTCTTGCAAATATTTAGTTTAAAATTCTTTAAGAATGAAACCATTCACAAATCCGTCACTCTTTTTTAAGAGGCATTGGTTTTTTTTTTTTTGTCAAAAAATTGTTTCTTTTTTTTTTTTTTTGGTTTAGTCAAAAAATTGTTAATCACAAGTATATGAACATTTTTTATACTTGAAATTGTTGAAATTTGAATTATGATTGACAAGTCATGCAACTGATTGATCACAAATATATGAGGATTTAACTTAGTAGTTTATCCATATATCTCTAGAAATGCCAATGTATAAAAATGTCAATATGTAGGGTATGAGGTGGATAAAGTATTCCTCATCTCCTTCTCCCGATTCTATCAACAAGTCATGCAACAAATTGACCTCAAATTTATTAGCATTTAACTTAGTGGTTTGTCCATGTATATCTAGAGATATCAATGGGTAAGATATGGAAATGGTATAGTATTCTCTATCTCTTTCTGTGAATTTTTATAATATACTCATTAATGTACTCATATCCAATGAGTATTTCAAATCTATTCTCATTCCCATCTCTGTGATATTTAATTGGTATAGATAATCTCTGTACCCATAATTAAAAAAAAAAAAAATTATTTTTTAAAATTTTTTTAATAAAATTTTCATCTTACACATTTATGTAATTTTTTTATGAATATATTAATATATATTTTAAATTAAAATATATTAGTTCTAATTAATCTAATATAATAATTTATATTATTTAATAAAAGAGTTATTTATAAATATATATATATGTATAAAGTATAGGTACGAGTACAGGCTGGGTTTTATATTGCCTATCCCCATCCTTACACATTCTCATCCCCATCCCCACAATATAATATCTATTTTCACCTCCATCAAGATAAAAAGTCGAATTTCTCATTGGAGATGAGTAAACTTATCATCCTTATGTATCTCCACGCTAAAAGAATAGAATTTTTAAATCCACTTCTTAGGAAAAAAAAAAATCTAACAACCTTACGGTTTATTAGTAAAGTGTTAAGTTTAAGTAATAAAGGTTTAATATCTATCAGCGTCAAATATCTTAATTGATGATTTAATGACAGTATCTTGGTATTTACTAGTAGCTTTCAACAACTACATTGCACTGATTTTGAGACAATTTTAATTACATTTATGTAAAATGGCTTTGATCTAGCAAAACATCGAATTTATAAGCGCAAATTGTGCTATGAACAGTTACTTTTCTAGCTCTGGAGTTAGTGGTCAAATTCCTGCAACATTTGCTAATCTACAAAGCTTGACTATACTGTAAGATCTTTAAAACCTTTGTTTCTCTAAAAGTGGAGTAAAGTGAAATTATTTCATTATGGTGAATTAGTGCTAATAATAAAGATTGTTTATGTAATTTCAGGCAGGGATCAGATACCAAACTCACAGGCACAATCCCGGACTTCTTAGGGTTGTTAAGCCTAACTGAATTGTAAGATAATTTCGTTATCTTCCCTTTTTTTTAAAAAAAAAATTGAGGTTACAATCATAATAGTTATGCTCAACTATATAAATAATTAATTAATAAATTAAAACATAACTAAACAAATAATTCATGCATAATTAAACCTGAACTTAAGACATCAAAATTTTAGGATCTCTTATTTGCTAGGAAACCAATGCCTTAGCAATTACATGTACAAAAAAAATTATAATTATAATAAAAAATTATTAAAATAATCAACAAATCAAAGCATAACGGACAAATCCAATGTAAATTTAAACCATTCAAATATAGTGAAATTGAACTTAAAATCTAAAAATATCTTTTTCTTATCATTAAGACAAAGCCTTACTGATTATTTTTTAATTAATCTTAACAAATACTTACAGGAACCCTTTAATCCAAATATTTTTATGATGAATGATCTTGACTTGGAATCTACATATGAGTGCACTAAATTTAATTTATAAAACATCTTTGGCTCTTCTCTGTATTCTAAAATAAATTACAATTATAATAGGCATTATATCATATATATATATATAATCAATAAATAATCAAATTAAACAACTGGAATCAACGAATAAACCATCATATAGATGATATATATAATTTTATATATATATATATATATAATTGGACTGAATCCCTGTTAATAAGAATTAAACTTAATATCAAAATATTCTAAAATCTTTGCCTTATCACTAAAATAAAACCTCATGTGTCTAAAGTTGGGAGACACAAACCAGACAAAATGAGATTGATTATAAAATGGTAAAAGAGTGAAAAAAAGGTCTGAACTAAAATTTTCAAATCACCCAAGCTCCTATCAATTTTATGCAATCAATTAAACTTAAAAATATCTATTTTCATCGAATGAGCTCTTTTTAGAAGAAAAATGATTAATTGTTATCGTCCAATCAATGGTGTAATTGGATTAAAATAAATGTTTAAAGGTCAAACTAACTTGAAATGAAAGATTCAAAACTTGATTAATTACAAAAAAATCAATGATTTAATTAGTTATTGAATTTTTATTTAGGAGCTTTCTAGACCCTTATGCCTTGTTAATTCATACACTAACCTAATAATTCGTCTCAGCCAGATTTTGCACCAAGCTTTTTTCCAACTATCTAGCATTACCCTTTAATATAAGTGTTCTTCTAACTACATTTCAGGAAGCTCCAAGGAAGCTCTTTTGAAGGTCCAATACCATCTTCATTTTCCAGATTAAGCTCTATGCAAGATCTGTAAGTCTTTACGCCTTTTTTTTTTTTTTTGGATATAGAAATGGAATTTTTGTTTACCCAAAAGATAGCAGGTAAAACTGTTACATCAAAATACAATGTTCAGCTATTACAACTATTAAAAACATGAAAGAATCCCAGTACAATTCAAACTGAACTGTTTACGGTCAGTAACCAATCCTCTAATTATGGCAAATAGCGTCATTCCTTGCTCTCCAGTCTCGACCTTATGATGGGTGTTATCCGGTATCTGACAGCATCAATGATACAATTGAATAATCCTTCCACATCCCGAGCCTGAATCCCATGTATTATTTCCTTATTACAGTTGAATGACATCCAGATAAATTTGATCCTGAGTAGTTTACTTCTTACCTTCAGAATCATATAGAATTTTAATGCTGCTACAAGCTTCTTTTTCCTAAACAACTTTATGAAAATAACCTGTGTTTTGATCTCTCTCTTTAATCCACTGAATCCTGGATTTCTTCCTATAAAAGCTTTCTTCAGTAGCATTCAGAAAACACTGGAACAAACTCAGCGGAGACCTTGTCTTCAGCAAGCAAATCAGAATTGATAGTGAGGACATTTTATTCGTCTGGAGAGCAGATAACTCCAGCTTTTCTCTTGAAATCTCATAGAAATGTGACTAAAATGCTTCCTGTTCAACATCAGTTCTATAATTTCTCCTTCAATGCTACATATCCTTGTATATCGAATGAATTGTCATGATTACAATGCTAACCTTATTTTTACAATATTGTGAAACAAAGGAGAATCAGCGATTTAAGCAATGGGGATTCTACACTGGAGTTTCTTAACGGATTGAAGTCTTTGACAAAATTGTAAGATCAACCTTTTTAATTCCATTTATTTTCACCTATGTCTTCATTTTCTTTATGTACAAGTACATTTCCTCAGCTATAGGAAATCTATAGTACTACATATATTGCGATCCATAGTCCTTTTTATTTATTTATTATTATTATTATTATTTTTGCCACTCACTGTCCATTTTAACCTGTAGATACCTTATATACAACAAATTGATTTACAAATTTTGCAGGGTGTTAAGGAACAATAATATATCGGATTCTATACCGGCCAGTATTGGTGGAATCCAAAATCTATTATTCTTGTAAGTGAAAATATAAGTGATTCTTCATATGCCCTATAAGATCAGTAGAAATGCAAATGATAGGTTGAATTTTTTTTAATTAATTAATAAACAGACACAGTAATACATATAAATAATCCGGTTCCTTGTGTTTATAGTTTTTGAGGTAAGGTCCAAATTTGTAACTCTATTTAGATTAGAAGTGTTCAAGAGCTGAGTCTATTTGTGCTTTTGTGCTAGATTTTGACCGACACTTCTAAAATCTAAATCTAAAATGGTCTAAATCCATATATTTATTATAGATTATTAAAAATATTGTAATAAATATTTAATTATTATTAAATATATTTTAAAACTAAAATTAAGTACAAAAAGTTATTTATTATTATTTAAATGTCTTGAGCTTAAAAATTTTCCCTAAAGCCCTAGCCAAGGGGAATATATTTTCGAAATATTTCAAAATAATCACAATGGTAGTCAAAGAATATTTTTTCAAATATTCTACAAAAGTTTTTATTAATGTTATTATTAAATATATTTTAAAACTAAAATTAAGTACAAAAAATTATTTATTATTATTTAAATGTCTTGAGCTCAAAAATTTTCCCTAAAGCCCTAGCCAAGGGGAATATATTTTCGAAATATTTCAAAATAATCACAATGGTAGTCAAAGAATATTTTTTCAAATATTCTACAAAAGTTTTTATTAATGTTAACCTATGATATA
The DNA here is from genome assembly GCF_047325235.1 of Durio zibethinus. Lineage (NCBI taxonomy): Eukaryota > Viridiplantae > Streptophyta > Magnoliopsida > Malvales > Malvaceae > Durio > Durio zibethinus. Next base: position 10,954,218 of record NC_143186.1, read on the forward strand.
TTTTTACTAAAATTAAATTACAATATTAAAATTATACTCAAGGGGAATATGAATGAAAATTAAGCTCCAGAAATTTTTTTTTGAAGAACTTGTGAATCAATGATGTAAATGCATATCTTCCATCAAACACTTCGATCAAGCCAAAACTTGAGCTACTCTTTTTCTCCAAACCCCGAATAAAATTAATGTTAGGTGGCTATATCCGATTTATCATGGTCGGACTGATATACCAAATTCCTTTCCTTAGCAAGGAATTTGAATGAAAGCACTGTTATATCTCCAACTATAGGTGCATAAAGTTTAATTTAAAGGTACTTGTGGATATTAATATCACAACTTATACTATGATTATTTGATTTTTTTTCTAAACTCATTTTAGGGATTTAAGCTTCAACAATTTGAGGGGCGAAATTCCAGATGTTCTTTTCAACATGAGTTCTCTCGAACACTTGTATAAATAATTTATAATCAATTGATACATGTTCATTCAAAATAGATTTGTTGCTTATCTTTTGTCATTTTCATATGTGTAGATTTCTTGGAAATAATTTGTTAACTGGTGGCTTGCCTCCACAAAAGAGCTCTAACCTTAACAATAAGTAAGTATATTTGTATTTTGTTTGTGCTTGAACTTAATTTTTTTTATCAAGTATAAATATTTAATTTTGCTAGAAACATTTTAATTCTCATTTATTTGTATTTTTTTTTTACTTAAAAATATTTCATTTGAGTTTATTTGAACATTTTAATATAATCAATTTTATATAAGTTCATAATTTAGACTTATTTAATGTTCGAGTTATATGCCTAAATTCGAAAGCTTGCTTAAATTTTAAGAGGGCTTGGACAAGAAATTAAAACCCATTAAATGAGTTTAAACATAATTTTTAGACCCGTTTAAATTTCAGGCCGAGTTATAGACAAAAAAATAAAAAGTCGAGCTTGGCCTGAATAAATTATATGTAATTAAAATATTATAATTATATAAGTGTATATATATATATACATGAATTTTTATTTTTTTATTTTATTTTATTTTTATTATATAAATTAAGTTTAATAAGTGAGTTTAGGATTTATTTCTTCAATTTGGACCGAGTTTAGGAAAATTTTGAAACTCAAAATATTAGGTCAGGTCGAGTCTAGATAAGCATATAAAACTTTTAATACTAAGTATAGATCTGACCCAAATTCGGCCCGATCAATTAGCTCCTCTAGTTCATATAAGTTTATTTTTATTTGGATCCATCTTTCGAACCTAATTTATTTGGATTTATTATAGATTAAATCTCAATTCAATTAAAGATTTTGGATGATTTGGGCTTGGAAGCCCAAAATAAGCAAAAAGCCTTTAAGAGTTTTGTTTTTATGTTCACATAAAAAATGCAAAAAAATAATGAAATACAAAAAATAAAACAATAAAGTTAGAAATTAATAGAAAAATACTATAGTTTGGACTGTCATGGTACCTATCTTTTTTTTTTTTTATGAGAACCTTTCCTTTCAAATTACCACCCTATTCTTATCTCTTCATTTTTGTTCCTATTAAATTTCATCATATTCACCTCTAACACAATTTGAGCAAAGACCCATTAATCAAAATTTGCCAACAAGCTCAACATCCTAAAATAAACAGTCTTGTCAACTTTTTCTCCCACAAAAAAAAAAAGTTCTCAGCAACCATTGTTATCCCTTTGTAGCAAACTCCCAAAACCCTTAATTAAGTAAAGTAAAATTGTAGATTGATCCTCTTTTGGCTAAAAAGCCTTAAACAATTCATAAGCAAAAAGTGAATAGTCTCAAAAAACTATTGCTCTCACTAACACAACCAATTGAAACCCCAACACCTTCAATCATCACACACTAATTCATCTGAAACCACCATATACCCAAAGCCCATGGCCTTTACTATCAAACTAGCAACCCACTAAACTCGACACCTTTAGCCATTACACTTAAACCTACCCATGCACCTTTCACACTATGGGGCTTAAAAAAAAAATTCACAAGCTAGCAAAAGATTTAAAATATATATATAAAAAAAATCATCTCTCTTGCCAGCCAAAACCACATTAGCCTCCTTTTACACCCACAGACCCTCAAACCACCCCCACCATGCATTACCTCATCATTGCCTAACCAAAAATAGAATAAAAACTATCCATATTTCTAATAGCAACCAGCCTCTTCCACATTGTAGCCTGCTAAGATACAAACCAATAAGTGTAACACTAACACACAAACAATAGAGTAAGCCTAAAACAAAAATAAGAACACATAAATATATTTGTTTCGGCTTAATCCAAAATGGCCTACTCTAAACCTAATCTACTAACGAATAGATCTTTACAATTGTGAGACTTTTAGAATGAAAAAAGTCATCAAAAACTCATTCAAAACTTAACCTAAAACCCAATTACACCATTTTAATACCCTACTCACTTAGCTATTCTATTGGTGTTTAACTATTTGAGATTACATAACTAAAACCAAAGCTTATTATTTATAAGGGTGCAACCCCCTTATACCTTTACTAAATTTTAGATATAAGATAGAATACAAACTCTTAACTCTTATAACTTTATTTAACTTTCAATGTGGGATTAAGAAATTCAAGGTAAACCTCAATAAATCGTCCATTCATTTGAATCTTCAAACATTTCAATAGTATCTATAAAACTGACACACTTATCTTTCTTCTTTTCCTTTGTCGTAGGAATTTCAACAACTAAACCTCCATCAAGTATGTACAAGTGATTTTTGATCTTACTCTCTTATAGAATCACACTACCATTTTTATACATTTTGCATTAATCATTTCATCCATAGTATGTATATCCACGAGAAGCTAACTAACCCAAAGTAATTAAATTATAACTATAACTTGATACATACCTTATCTGATGAAAAGTCCTAAAAACACGATTGTGAGACCTAAGGCAAACATTCTTAGTACCTTGAATCTGTACTTTTTTATTATTGGTAACCACAATATCCCCATACTTTTCATTATCTTCCAACTTCATAAAGTAACTCTTATAATTGTAGACATTGGATAATAGTAATTGAATCTAAAACTCAACCTCTATCAACTTTTAAGGTTTGAGTCTCATTCACACAAGTTATCAAAATGAGACCATCATTAAACACAGTAGTTGTAATGTCACTATTTTTTTCATCTAACTTTTTCTTATCATTCAGTCTTTTGAAAGCAACCATATCCCTTATTAGCTTCTTGCAACACATTTGGATATGTCTTTCATTACCACAGTAATAATATTCTATATTACTGTAATCTTTATCTCTTGACTTGGTTGTCCCTCTTAATCCATTAACCTTCTTCTAAGTCCTTCCACGATCAGAATCCTATACAGTTAGTACACTCCCTCTAGTTGATGAGTTCTTTGTTCTTTTAAACTTTTTTGCTCTCACTTAATCGAATAGTCACATCATCCAATTTTAAAGTAGACTTACTTATCAAGAAAGTTTAAACTAGAGGTCTATAGGACTTGGGCAAAGATAACAACAAAATTAAAAATTTCTCTTCATCTTCTAACTCATCAATAAAAATATCTGACAATTGAGAAACTAACTTATTAAAATCATTCAGGTGATTATGAAGACTCATTCCTTTTTTCTCTTTGAAAAATACAAATCCATCTTCAAACATAATTTATTAGTCAATGATTTCAATGGTAAATATCCTCAAGCTTATCCTACAAACTCTTCGAAATACTCTCAATCAATACACTATACTTTCTCTCTAGGATTAAGGCTAATATAATAGTACTAATAGCTTTCTTTTGAAGTTTATTCTAATTATTGTTAGTCATTCCCTCAAGCTTACTACTCTCAAATGTTTGATCTAACATTTGTTATACTAACAGATCTTGAATCATAAGTTAAAACATAAAATTACTCTTTGCATCAAATAAAAGAATTTTAAACATAGGCATATTAGACATATCTTCAAACATTTTAAAATATTCGCACCGTCTTCTTGAGCTCTTGGGCTTGCATTTTCTTTCCATATCTTGAACTTTACTCTAATACCACTTGTTAGGAAATAAACTAATCGTGCAGCACCAACACACACAAACAATAAGTAAGCCCAAAATAAAAATAAAAACACACAAATATATTTGTTTCGGCCTAACCCAAAATGGTCTACTTCAAATCTAATTTACTAACAAATAAATTTTTACAATTGTGAGACTCTTGGAATAAGAAAAGTCATCAAAAACTCTTTACTTAAAACTTAAACTAAAATCCAATTACACCATTTTAATAGCTTACTCACTTAGCTATTTTCTTGGTGTCTAATTATTTAAGATTACACAATTAAAACTAAAATATCTTATTTATAAGGGTGAAACCCTTTATACATTTACAAAACTCCCAATGTGAGATATAAAATAAACTCTAAACTTTTATTACTTGACTCAACTTTTGATATGGGATTAAGAAATTTAAGACAAACTTCAACACAACCACCATTGAAACCCCATTTGAAAAACCATAAATTAGAAAAAAAATAAACTCACACACACACAAAAAGGAAGAGATAGTTGTATTCTCTAGAGAAACTACAGTAAAAAAAAAAAAAACAAAGCAACTCAAAATCCAAAAAAAAAAAAGGTTCAAGTTTAGGTAGTTCTTGTAGGGTGCCTTTTAGGTATTGGGTTCATCTTAGTTTAGAAAAAGGAAAAGGGTAAGGAATGGCAGTAGTGGTAAGTGATGGGATTGACAGCGACAATAGTAAAGATATTTCGAGTTTCATGGTTTCTGTTATACTAATTTTTAGAGCTTGATTTTTGAAGAAAAAGAAGGTTAAAGGCATAAGGATGGCAATGGATAGTAAATAAATGACTATCTATCATTATTTGATCTATTTATGTCAAATTTGAATGGTTATAAATGGATCATTAATGGATTCGGATAAGAGACTTACTATCCATGACGGATTCGAAGCAGATATAGATATTTCGAGTTTCATGATTTCTGTTATACTAATTTTTAAAGCTTGATTTTTGAAGAAAAAGAAGGTTAAAGGCATAAGGATGGCAATGGATAGTAAATAAATGAATATCCATCATTATCTGATCTATTTATGTCAAATTTGAATAGTTATAAATGGATCATTAATGGATTCGGATAAGAGACTTACTATCCATGACGAATTTGAAGCAGATATAGATAGTATTCCTTAAATATTCAATATTTGAATCTATTTAAATTTTAATAAATAGTAATAAATATCCAAATATGAATTCGAATCTATTACCTATTTACATATATAAAATATATAAAATTTTATGCTTATAGAAGGTTTCGAATCTTAAAAAATAACTTTTATTTATTATTAATTAAGAATGAACTTGAATTTTAAATTAAATTCTTGTTTATTTTATATTTTGATAAAAAAAATTAAAATAAACGAATATTTTAACGAATTTGGATATTTAAATAGATAGTACTCATTGAAATGGATTCGAATTTGGATAATGATTTTGAATTTAAACAGATGTTTAAATGAATTTGAATATTATAAATATTAAATTGATTCTGATACAGATATCTTAGATATAATGGATATCTGCTCCATTATCATCCCTATAAGGGTAAAAAAAGAAAATAGTTTGGGACGGGTTGGTGTTTGGAGTGATGAATGAGGGTTTTTTTGTGTTTAAAGCTTGACAGTCATAACTTGTAGATCAGATCTAGAAAAATCTAGAAAAATTTTGAAAAATCTAAGTTGAGAAAGAGAAAGAAGATGAAAAAAAGAATTAGGGGATAAATTTTGAAGGAATTTCGATATCGATCATTGTTGGCGGACGATAGCCAAGACAATGGCTGATGACCGGAATCTAGGTTTTAAGGGCAGACTGTTTGATATTTTTGAGAGATTAGGAAATGTTTTTTCTGGGGACGATGAAATAAGTTGAAAAAAAAGTTTGATTTTTATAATTGTTCCAAAAAGGGAAAGAAAAGAATTATGATGACCCAACCCAACTCATGGACTATGACTAGCAATCCGGACCATCTATTTGGCCTAGCAGCCTTATCCCTAGGGCTTAGTAGATTCCTTGTTTTTGGCTTCAGCGATAAGATTTTGTTGAGTATAATTTCTTTGATGCAATCATTTTATTATTTGTGCATTTATTTATTTATTCCTTTTTTGCATGCATGCTTTGATAAAAAGATATTTGTGAAAATAAAAATTGTGAATGTTTGGATTGATATTACAATGTTTTTTCTTCTTATTATGAAATATTTGCAAATGGAGAGATATTTTTAGAAATAACAAATAAGATAAAATTTTTAAATAAAAATTACTTTAGAAATTCTATCTCAATATTGGAAGGAATTTAAATGATTTCTTTTTACCAAGGAATATCATTTTTGTTTTAAAGAATTATTATGAAAAATTTTCAAATAAGGATCAATTTTCCTAAATTTTTATTAGATATTGGAAAATTAAAAAAAAAATTCAACACCAAAGATTTTAATTTTATTTCAAAAAATTTTATTAAATAATAATAGATAAAAAAATGAAAGAATCGAAAAACTAGAATGGAATTGATGATTTGCATTATGTCATTAAGTTTTATGTGCCCCATTTATAGTGCATCATATACATTATACTTGTTGGTAATAGAAGTGAAATGGTAAAAATAAAAATTAAAAAAATGAGTTTTAAAAATAAAAAACTGCTATTCCTAAATAAAAATAATTTTTAAGACTCTGTCTAAATATTAAAGGGATTCTTAATAATTATTTTTTATAAAGAAATTTTATATTAGATTTTAAGGGTTATTATAAAATTTTCAAGTGAAAAAATACTTTTTGAAATTTCACCTAAATATTGAAGAATTCAAAAAAAGTTTTAGAAACTAAAGATTTTCATGTTATTCCTAAACAAAATGTTTTTAAATGATTTTGCAAGAATTATTTTAAAATTAAAATTAAGATTATTTTTATAAAAAAAAAAGATAATATATAATTAATTGACACTGTTTTTAAAAACAAGCGTTATAAAAGCATTAATTCTTTTTTATGCGTAAGTGTATTCTCGAATCCAAATTTATTTTCACAAACCATATAATTATCTTTTTAATAAATTTTAATTAATCTTAAAATTTTATTAGAATGATAAATTTTTTTGCATAATCTATTACACTTTGTCCAAAATAATTGCTAATGACTCCCCTTGTGTTTTAAAAATCGTTTAAGCAATTAAGTTCTCATACGAAATCATTATGACATTAAGTGGCAAAGAATTTTTAGATTTTGCTCGGTATATATTTTCTCTAAATTAGTAAAGTAGGTTTATCCACATCGAATTCAGTGAATTTATGAAAAATTATCTTCTATATAAGTATGGATCTGTTTATCAGATGTAAATTTTAAGGATAAACCATGCATAGCCCTTGACTTACAAAAGAGGAAAATTTTGTCTAACGAAGCTATAAATTCTCTATCAATCACTATATTTTATCTTTGGTAAGTGTAAATATCCATTTTATTATAAACCTTTTTATAACTTATTGTTTTCATCCTTCTATTCTTTCAGAGATGTGTCATACAATAATTTATCAGGAAGCCTTCCTTCCTGGGTCACTCAAGAAAATTTACAGCTGTATGTTCAAACTCTTTCTTCTCTATCATATGAAATTTTCTATCAAACTTTCCGAGCCTTACACTCAGGGGCATTTATCAAGATTATTTTATTCTTTATGTAATTTTTGCTTGTAATTATTATATATCACATTCTATTTCAATGCAGTTGAAATTAAATCAATAAAATCCTATCATATAACCTTCTTGAGGTGCTATGTGCAGAAATTTGGTGGCCAATTACTTTGCAATACAAGGATCAAACAAAAGGTTATCATTTACTAAACTATCTATTTTCCAACAAATGGTGTATTTTACATAAATACCAAGTAAAGGCATTTGTTGTGTTGAGGTACAGGAGTACTCTTGGTATGATTAAGACAATTAAAAATGGACTGCTATTCTATACACAGTTGTTTCCTGAAATTTTTGAACTCCACTCGAAAGTGTTGTCAAGTTAAAGTAAAGTTTAATTGAACTTTTATATGTCAAAATTTTGATTTGAAGGTTCAAATTTTAACCTTTAAAAAATGTGATCTTATTATTAGTTTGATCATTATGTTTGGGTTCATGCTAAATTGCTATCCTTTTCTATGATCTTTCCTATTAGCGGTTTGAACTGCCTTCAACGGAACTTCCCATGCAACCGAGGCTCAGGAATATATAAGTTTAATAGTATTCCTTTCTTAATTAACATAATACTCCCACTTTTTTTATATTGTCTAATAATCTCATCATCTGACTTCATTTTTCCTTTTTGGGTCTATTCGTCTATGTGAAATTCCTCTCTATTTTTTTTTAATGAAAATTTATTGACTAGATTAAGAATCTAAGCCTACCTTCTTATCATTTCTACCTTTGATAATTAAATCAGATTACTCTTCAGCCTGTCCATTGATAGGTTTTTAATTTCTTTTGTTGATACACACAGACAGTGACTTTGCCATTAACTGCGGCGGTCCACAGATTAACTCTTCTACTGGCATTGAGTTTGACAGTGATGAGAATCCGCTTGGTTCTGCTTCATATTTTGTGTCAGATTCAAATAGGTGGGCTGTTAGCAATGTTGGATCCTTTTTGGGTGGCAATAATCTTCAGTATATCAGTTCAACATCAATGGATATAAAATATACTTTGGACACAAAACTGATGCAGACAGATAGAATCTCTGCTGGATCACTAAGATACTATGGATTAGGCCTTGAGAATGGAAACTACAATGTTGAACTCTTCTTTGTGGAAACAGCTTTTCAACCATATCCGTCATGGACAGATTTAGGGAGGCGAGTTTTCGATATCTATATTCAGGTGTTAATCTGCATCCAAAAGCACAATTCAACTACTTATTTAGTCATTTGAAACTTTAAGGTGTTAAGTTATTATACATGCTTTTAATTTAACTGCAGGGAGATCTTCGGGTAAAGGATTTTGATATTCGAAAGGAAGCAAATGGGGCCTTATTCCAAACAGTTAGAAAACAATTCATGGCCAAGGTATCCGAAAACTACCTTGAAATTCATTTGTTTTGGGCTGGAAAGGGGACTTGTTGCATGCCTGTTCGAGGTACATATGGACCTTCTGTATCAGCAATTAGTGCTACTCCAGGTAACATGATTGAGTGCAATTTGAGAGTTGAAAATCAAGGAGTCCATTAATTATGCAGAACATATTTGTTGATTATGAAGATTCTAAATTTCTTTGCAGATTTCATTCCCACATTTAGAAGGCTCAAGTCTCCGAATCGTAAGAAGACAAGGCTGATCATTGTGATTACTGTTCTTGCTGTTACTGTAACCTGTCTGTCAGTTCTGGCAGTTATTTATATTTCCGGAAGAGGATCAGAAACATGGCAAATACCATCAAACATGAAGATCTGATCGATATGGACGCTATGCGCCAGTCATTTACTTATGCTGAACTAAAAACCGCTACTGATGATTTCAGTCCATCAAATAAACTAGGACAGGGAGGATTTGGACCTGTTTATAAGGTAAGCCATCGTTCTAACCAAACCAACCGGGGGCAAACAATGTTTTCAACTTTCAGTTGACTGAAAATAAAATTACTGTCACATCTTTATTTTATGTTGTTTTTATTATCAATTAAAATTTTGTACTTAATATACAGGGGGTTCTTGGAGATGGAAGGGTTGTTGCTATCAAAAAATTGTCTGCAACATCCCACCAAGGGAGAGATCAGTTTGCAGCAGAAGTTGCAACGATATCTGCTGTTCAACATCGTAATCTTGTAAGGCTGTATGGGTGCTGCATTGAGGGAGATGAAAGACTCCTTGTTTATGAATATCTCATGAACGGCAGCCTTGATCAAGCATTGTTCGGTATGCGAAATGACTTATTGCTATTTGCACCAGTAAATTTAATTAATCTTAGACCTGGGGAATTTTTTTTAAAGTTATATTGAAGGTATATAACTCTGTTCCAAAAAGCAGAACGAATCATAATTCTATATGAAATAGATACTGTCAAATTTGATCCTCGGCATTGACATAAAACAGGAAAGAGAGAGTTGGATTTGAATTGGCCAGTACGATTTAACATATGCTTAGGAGTTGCAAAGGGTCTAGCTTATCTTCATGAGGATTCCTCCATCAGAATAGTGCACAGAGATGTCAAGGCCGGTAACATTCTGCTTGACTTTGATCTCAACCCCAAAATTTCGGATTTTGGTTTGGCCAAACTCTATGATTGCGATGCGTCCCATATTAGCACCCGAGTTGCGGGAACAATGTAAGATCGATGCTCTTGAACCTAAAATATGTACAATTCGATAGTTGCTTCTAGGGCTGTAAAGAATTCAAATATGAACAAACTTAGCTATGGTTATGATCTGTCTGTTTAACTAATGAATTTTGAAATTTTATTGGTAATCATTTATTAAGTTTATTAAATGATTATAAACTAACAGAAACCAAATATATTTATGAACTGTTACTCAAGCGTTTGGTTCGTTTGCATCCTAGTTGCTTCTCCTTTTCTTCTTTCCTAGCTAGTATATATGCAGAGTTAACAATTGTTTTCTCTATTTTTAATGTAGTGGGTACCTTGCACCGGAGTATGCAATGCGAGGGCACCTAACAGAAAAAGCTGATGTGTTTAGCTTTGGTGTCGTAGCTCTAGAGATTGTTACCGGGAGGCCAAATAATAGTTGCAGCTCAGACGAAGATCAAATGTATATTCTTGAATGGGTATGCCTTGTGAATAAACCTTGCCCCTTTTTAATTCATGATGATCATCATTCATACATATATGTACAGGTACTAATTTTACCGATTCTTGTGAAAACCTTTTTCTGCTCCTTGTTCTGCTCTCCTAAATTAGGCTTGGAACCTTCGCGAAAGCGACAGAGAAATGGAACTGGTAGACTCACGATCGAGTGATGAATTCGACTTGGAAGAAGTGAAGAGAGTTATTGCTGTGGCTTTGTTATGCACTCAACCGTCACCTTTGGCAAGGCCTCCAATGTCCAATGTTGTGAGAATGCTAATGGGAGATATTGAAGTAAGTCCTACAGCATCGAGGCCTGGATATTTAGCTGACTGGAAACTTGAAGATGTAACCAGTTTCATTAGTGGCAATTGTAGCAACAGCAACTTCATAACACCATCAACCGCTGCAATCGGTTCAGACTATCCATCAGTGTATGTCACTGAACCCAGACTGGCTGGGAACATTTAAATTATTTTACAAAAAAAAAAAGGTAAAAAAGAAAGACTACGATATGTATTTTATTAAAAGATATTACAGAATTTTTGTTTTTTAGTTTCAAATTATAGTCGAATCGGGTATGCCAGTTGCCAACAGTCCTATTTTGTGGCAATAAATGAACACGCAAAGGCGAATTTTATAACTTCTCTTCTTATTTATGGAGACCAATCAGGCTTAAAATGTTGTATTTTTTATATTTTGTGGGATTTTGCTCACCAAATATACCAAATATATTTTCTGAGTACGTTGAAATTAACGAAATTAACTGTTCCCTACCTTGTTTAATTAATATACAGATTATAATGATGCTCACTTATAAATGCAGTAGATAAAAGTTTTGCATATGAATATTTGATTTAATGATTAGCTAATATATCCCTTAAAAAAGAATAGGGCTGTTCCCCTCGTCCCAAAAACCAAAAGTAGATGTAGGCCTTTCAAATGATTATGATACATTTTATGGACTGGGCATTATTTAGATTACAATGTAAAATCAGCACGTTAATGCTATGGGAAGGAATTTCTATCAAACGAACTTATAATGAGTTACAATGGTTTTAGAATAATCTGACCCAAAGGGGTTTAAGAGGAGAATGAGGGGAGATTTTGGGTAACATTTTTTACGATTTCGGCTCTCGTAACCATAATTATTGGCGCTCTGATTTCCTTTTTGGTTTTTATTAATGTGGAATGAAATTCTTTTATCTTTTAAAAAGAACATATAACTAGTAAAACAAAATTATGCATCGATTAATAAAAATAAATCATATATTTATATTATAACATACATAATTATCAAATAAGATTTATTGATATAAATATTTATGTGAACAATTTTTCTATAACATATGAGAAAATTCTTAAAATTTATCTTTATAATGACACATAAGATTTAAAGATATCTATCAAAAAATTATATTTAAAAAATTATCTAATTTTCCAAACTTTTCAAAATTCAATCTTATCTGATATATTAAATCCAAAATTCAAGTATAACTTTTAAAATTCAATAGTTTTCTGTTCAAATATATTGTCGTTTATTGACTTTTTTAACTTTTCTTCTATACACTATAGGGAATTAGGTCTTCAGTAGCATTTTTTCACGTTTAACGACATTTATAAATGCGGCTAAAAGATTTACAGCATTTGTAAAAAATGTCGCTAAAAGTGTTAACTATACCTACGTTGAGAAAACTAGTGACGTTTTCATATAAAACGCTGCTAATTTACTGGTGTTTGCTAACACAAATGTTGCTAAATTTATCAGCGTTTTTTATTTTTGATAAAAACGTCACTAAATGCAAAATTTAGCAATGTGCATAGCCAAAAACATCGTTAAATTAGAAAATTTATTTTTTTAATTTTCTTTTTATATTTGTTATTATAATTAAATAAAAAATGTTAATATATATATATAAACAAACTTAAATTCGTAAATCGAATATTATAAATATTTAAATATCTAAATGCATAATTTGTTTTAATATGCATGTCACATAGTTTAATATATGCAATAACATTCAAATTATTTTAGTAAATTAACCAAAAATTTAAATTATATGAAACTGATGATTGCATAGACTTGAAATACTGCCATTTTATGAAGGATTTTTTTCACATTGATCATTAGCATACTCAAGATCCTACGAATTGTCAAGTAATACAAGTTTTAACACTTAATAATAAGCTATTTTTTATATTAAAAAATATAAATAGTTACTAAATATAATACTTGAGTTGGTAAACCACCTAGATTAGTTCTTAAAAATTGTTGTTGCACAAAATTGATATCAATGTCAAATCGATTATGTAACTATTGAAACGTTGCACGCTCTTAGCCCATTCTAGCATGCTCTTCTTCAATTTTAACATGCTCAAGCTCTCTTTTTGCTTCCATTTACTCGAAACATTGTTGCATGGCTTGTAACCTATCTCTCAATATGGAGATCTCTTGCGAAGACTGACTTGTTGAAAATATAAATTACTAAAAGCTACATCTATAATAGCTAGATGGTGTTGAACCCAATCCAATGCCTCGAACCCGTCAATGTCTTTCTTTTCTAGCAACTTCTGTGAAAGTCTAATTTTTCAATTCTTGCATGTTGACAGAACCATCGGATGTTGCTTCAATCTCAGTGGTTATTTTCTCTTTCGCTTTCTCTTGTAAATTAATTATATAAAGCTATCAAGTTTAATAATTACTTGATAATATATTTAAATAGCAAATATTTACTTTCTATATAAAATGAATCTAATAAATTACCATAGTTTCTTGTGTTTTGATATTCATGTAAGATCTATCTTTTTTGTGTGGGTTAGTCGAAAAAGTTTCACACGTCTAATTTTTTCACCCATCTCAATCCCCTACATAAAAACATATATTATTAAAGCTATCCAAACTGTTAAAATAGAATAATAACAATAAATTTGTATTTTTGCTTTTAATGGCACAAAAAGTGCTAAATATTAAATGATAATTTTTTCACACATATCAACTATGAAAACCAAATTCAATCATTTGGACAAGTTTAGTATGATGTATTTAAGCTATCAAAACTGTTAAAACAAAACAATAATAGCAAATTTACATTTTTACCCTTTAACGGCACAAAGAGCCTTAAATAGACATAAATGGTAATTTTTTCACACATATCAACAGTGAAAACCAAGTTCAATTATTTGAACAAGTTTTATATCATGTATTTAAGGTATCGAAATTGTTAAAATAAAATAATAACAGCAAATTGGTATTTTTACCTTTTAACGGCATAAAAAGCCCTAAACAGACATAAACAGTAACTTTTTCATACATATGAACCATGGAAATTAAGTTCAATTATTCGAACAAGTTTAGTATAATGTATTTAAGCTATCAAAACTATAAAAACAAAACAATAACAACAAATTTACATTTTTGCCTTTTAATGGCACAAAAAGTCTTAAACAAACCCTAAATGATAATATTTTCACACACACCAACTGTGAAAACTAAGTTCAATCATTTGAACAAGTTTAATATCATGTAATGAAGCTATCAAAACTGTTCAAATAGGACAATAATAGCAAATTTGCATTTTTGCCTTTTAACAGCACAAAAAGTCCTAGACAAACGTACGCAGTAATTTTTTCACACATATCAATCGTGAAAACTAAGTTCAATAATTTAAACAACTTTAATATCATGTATTTAACCTACCTAAATGGTTAAAATAGAATAATAATGATAATAAATTTGTAATTTTACCTTTTAACAGCACAAAAAGACCTAAATAGACAATAAATGATAACTTTTTCAAACATTTGAATAAGTTTAATATCATAAACTTACTTTTTCTTTTTGCTTTCTTGAAAAGCTTTTTGATTCACTCGTGTGGCTATATTTCTGTTACTTTCTACTAGCAATCCCAATATTTTCTCTTTCCAATCATAAAAAATAATTATATATATAGTAAAAATACAAATATTACCAATTAAAATCATAAAACACATTTATTATTAAAAATAATATTAAAATTTATAAATTAGTACATCTAATTTTCTTGAAAACCAAAATCTAACTAATTGTTCATATTACCACCAATAACATTACAAGGTAGCTTTTCCATTATGGCCTCTACAGTACTATTTTGATCAAAATACTTTTTCTTCAAATTATACTTATAGTCTTTCAATTTCTTTCCCAATGACTTAAGCACAAATGAAGTAGATATTTCAAGTATAAATCTTGACTGTAGCAATACAAAAAAAAGCTATAATCAATAAACTAAATTTAAAATAATTAATTTTTTTATATGTAATTAATTACACTAACACCTCAATAAAGTTTAATGCATCAACCTTAACTTCTCCTGGAACTTTATGTCATGTTTCATAATGAATAGGCAATTTCATTCCATTACGGGCAATCATGCCTAGAAATCCAACCAACAGTTGAAACTTTTAACCAATTGGTTGCCTATCAAAATTTGCAAACACTACAATACGCTCGTTTGGAGGTAATGGAAACAATTCTTTTAAAGTTGTTTGGCCTTTGGATCTCCATTGCCCATTGTTATCAACTACAAAAAAAAATTAAAATTAATTACTAAGACTTTAATAATTATAATTGAAATCTAAATAAGAGGTTTATGATACCTGCATTCAAATTAGAAGTAGAATCAATTGGTGGGATACTATCTAAATTTGAACCTCTCGTATTGCTAGATCCAACATCAATTAAAGGGTGAGAAGTAACTAAGTTAGAATCGACAGTAGACAAATTCCCTTCAAAAGGATTTAGTCTATGGCTAAGATCAATAGGTATCGCAGATGGTTCTGAACTAATATCTCTTATATGTATTCATTTTAATATACTACTTAGCATTGTAACTTAGCTACATCATAAAAGCGAATAAGTTAAAAGTTGAAATGATTTTCATATCCAAGATCTAAATCCTTGATCATCTTCTTTGAATCCTTATAAGATTCAATAATTTTTGCAAAAGGAAACATTTTTTTCTTAAACTCCAATAATAAAGTTAAAGAGTTTTTCGTTAATCCACATAAACATTTTAGGTGAAAAAGACACACATAGAAAGACAACTTTGAATGCTTAGATCTATCATAAAGTTCTTTATTCATATCCTCAAGCAACTTATAGAACTTTAAAGTTTCTCCACTAGGTTGTTGGTCACCTACACTTATCCCATGTTCACCAAATTCATTTCTTTCAATATTTGACTCATTAAATCTATCATTTTGAGGAGACAGATTATGAAAATGTTGGTTATGAATGTTGAAAGCATCTCGCAACATGCCTTCACTGTCATTTTGTCTAATAGGATTATGTTGGTGTTGGGGAACCCTTGAAGTTAAAGAAACTCTGATCGATAACCTTGATGGTACATACTCTCTATGAAAATACCAATTAACATATCTTGAAAGAAATCCAATACAAGTTAGATGTTTCAAAACAACTTCATGGATTTCCCAATCGATATTAGAACACTTCAAACATGGGCATAATATTATATTATCTTCATTTGAATTCTCAAATGCAAAATTAAAAAAATTTACCACTCTATCTCAAAACTTTTGACTTAATCTTGACTTTTGTATCCAACTCTTATTCATTTAGTACTTGCCACAATATCAAACCAAAGATATGTAATTAATTATATGAGAACGAACTCTAACATAATTAATTAGACTAACCCTAAATCCAAAAATAATAACAAGTCGATATCACCAAAAAGTTTTTTAAATTTTTTTGTATATTCTACATGATATAAAGAAATGAGTTGGCGCATCTATATCATTTATGTAACATGGCAAAATATGAAATGAAGAGAAAAAGAATATTCTCAAATATTGAAAAGAAAATATATGTTTAAACCGAACAATAATGGAATTTGGAATTTGAAAGACTAAACAAATACTTGTGAAGAGTATAAAGGTTGCACACACTTAGGCCTACGTCAAGTGATAAATACTTATAATTCTCTAAATCTAGATCAAGTTTCAAAGGGATCTCTTTATGATCATGTATATGTGATAAAAAGATAATGTTAGTGTGTTAATTAATTAATTAGTGTGCTAAGCTCAAAAATAATGTTATTGTTTATATATATATATATATCAAATTTCTAGCACTTTAACAACCAAATGAAAAATGTAGCCATTGAACAACCAAATGAGAGGGAAAACAATGTTAAAAAAGGTAGGATAGATTTTTCAATAGGTTTTCAAGAGGTAGGATATGATGGATGATAGATAAGTTGATTCTTAACATGGATGACAGATATTGAAATTGAATTTATGTTCCAAAATATTTGGAATCATGTCCAGATATGTAGGATGACTGCGTATGTACAATCCCAACAAATATATATTAATGTGAAGGCATGTTTCAGAGGCAATCAGAGAAGGATTTCATTTTTTACCACTAAGCTAACCTCTTTATTGGCTTAGGGCTTAATTGTCTATCTCTTCCTATAGTCCCTAATTGTGTTGTTGAGCTTTTTCAAATGATCATCTATATATGTATAGTATAGCATATTTCAAAGGCTAGCAACTACTAAAATTGAAAAATTAAACAGGCAATGGAGAGATTATAGATAAATTACCTTTTTCGTCTAACCATTGCTTAAAAAAAAGATGATGTTTTGCATGTAGAACCCATAATCACATTATTCCAAATTGATCATCAAACAAAACCTTTATGTCTGCAAATTTGACATATCAATAGACAACAATTCTTCCCTACCACCAACACAAGTGTGCAAAAGATCTAAGAATGTTGTCATTAAGATAACAATTTTACTGCTACCTTATCAAAAAATCTAAGCAAAAAAAAAAAAGTGCAGTGTGACCTTCAATTTTGCTTTAAATTCAGATACCTCAGCTTGTTAACATCTATCTCAATATTACTCTCAAGATCTATCTTTATTAATTTTCTACTTTATCTTTGCTATCAATCGCATGGAAAAAAAATATATTTATATAGTAATAATGTGAAGTGAAATCTATGACTCATGTGAGGAATATATATATATATATATATATATGTATAAATGCAGGTTTCACCATTGTTTTGCCCCCACTTTGAAGCTTCATCCAGCCAGGCTTCCCTTTCATTAATTTTATATTCATTCTTTGAATTTGGTCCTTGAATTTTACAGTCTACCATACTATGATTCAACAGTTATTGTATTCCATTTATGCATAAGCAAATTTACTTGAAAAAATGACAAGTTCCACCCTCCCTCTCTTCTAAAAAATAAAAGAAACTAAAAATTATAACTAAAAAATTGAATGCAAAAAGCTTGATTGTCAATCTCATTGATCACATGTGTTTTCATGGATTAAAAAAAAAAGCACAATAACAACTATGTTGACTAATCAGATGAAATGCCACAACTTTCGATTATTACTAACATAGAAGGCCACAACTTTCAATTTTCATTGGATAATATACATCAAAAGATAATATATATAAATATACAAGTACTGAAATACATGACAAGGGCACAACATCAGCAATATTCTTCATCATCACTTGAATAAAGATTTAAATTAAACCAATGGTCACAAAAAATTAACAATATTTTAATGTAATAATAGTTAAATAAAAACATACCATCATTTACAAAGTGAAAGCTAAAAAAGAAAAAAAAAGGTTAGAATCGTACCAATTGTGAGCAACTGATTGTCTTTGTATCTCTATCTTGGTCTAGTGTGGACTAGCTCCCTCCAACTATATAAGCCTTACGGCACCTTCTACGTCCACTTGGTTTTGGCTTCTTTCTTTCTTTCACTTTCTTGAATCTTTACCTTGATTATTGGGTTTGCCTATAATTCATATCTGTAGCATAACTTTCAACAGGATAGATTGATAGCAATTTTGATGTGAGGGTAGGCAAAATTTGGGAGAGGAAAGGGAAGACCTCTAGCAAAAAATCGAAAAAACAGGAAAGGAAAAGAAAGACTGTTTAGGGAAAAGAAAGGAAAGGAACAAGAAAATAAAAAGGTAAGGAAAATCGAGATTAGGTTTAATTTAGGGTAATTATTCGTAGCATTTTAGTAGCAAATGCCACTAAAATATAGCCTTTAATGGCGTTTATTAACAAAAATGCCACTAAATTTTAAATTGAAAAAAATTTTTGTGACGTTTTATTATATATACGTCGTTAAATTTTAAATTTAGTAGTATTTTAAACTCCAAATGCCACTAAAATTTTTTTAGTGGTGTTTATATAATAAATGCTGTTAACTTTATATTAACACATCAAATAGCGGTATTTATTGAAAAACACAACTAAAAAAATGCCACCAAATCTCCATTTTCTTGTAGTGATAGCTTTTTAATTATTTGACTTATCTTGGTAACTATTAATTATCTGTTTGAATATTTTTTGTGTCAATAATTGACAAATTTTTTACCTCCATCCCTCTTTTGATTTTAAATAAAAGATATTTTATCTCAATTTAAATTTACACATAACTCTTAATTTAAAATTACATCATTTATCTTAGAGGTCGTGGCATTATCATTAGAATTTCTTATTCAACTCTTAATTTAAAACTTTAGTATTAAATTAATTGCTGCTCCTAACATTTCTAATGCTTACACAATAAATGGACGGCCTGGTGATCTCTACCCATGCTTTCAAAACAATAAGTGATTACCAATACATATCTTCATGCACATACTTCATAATTTTTATATGTTAATTGATGTTTAATTTAATTATGAGGTTTCCCGTTATGTACAAGTTTAAAGTGGAGCAAGGGAAGCCCTATCTTTTATGTATTATCAATGCTGCACTCAACAACCAACTTTTATACAAGATAGCCAATCATAAGATGACAATCGTTGTCATTGATGCCAGCTACGCCAAGTCTTATGTCATTGATGTCGTGATTACCGGCCCTGGCCAAACAGTAAACATTCTACTAACCATCGTTCAGTCAGTTGGGTCGTATTACATGGCCGCAAGACCATATGCAAGCACAATTGATGTACAATATGAATTCCACAACATACACATTATTTTATTCATTTTTTTCCTTTTACAACACACATTTTCTAACAATTTGCATTTTTTTTCAAGGTTTTCATCAAGATTTCAGTTTAGTAAAAGTACGTCAATACCTTATTATGATTTACTTTTATCTTTCAACCTTATTGTTTTAATATTTTGTAGTATTTTGATCAATATCACAATTTAATAAAGGTTTGTCAATTCCACTTTTAATAATTCCACAACATGCATATTATTTTTTATTCAACTCTTTCTTAAGATATTTTATTACTTTTTACTTAAGGTATTTCAATACTTTTTTTATGAATTAATTTCCTCTTCCATTTATTCAATTCTTCATTCTTCTTCTTTTATTTTTATACCATTTCTTAAGATATATTAAAATTTAATAAAAAATAATCCTTGCATTTTTTATAATTTAATTTACACTTTTTTATATTTTTAGCTCCAGAAAAATATGCAATCTTTGTGTGGACTCTATAAATATATATAAATTCATAGTCTTTGATGATGCATTGTATGAAATTCTCATTTTTTTCTATGTTTTTTATTTGATCTTATAACATCATTTTTCTTGAAAAGTGTATGTGAATCATCAACAGCTGAATCTTAGCTTCTCTTTACAATCTTCATAGAAATTGAAAGAAAATAAACATGCAAGAAAATGAAGAAATGTTAGCAACATAATCAGCTTGAGAGCAACCACTCTAAGAAAAACAAAAGAATCTCTAAAATAATAAAAGAACAAGCTGAATTAATAATAAAGGATGTACATAATCAAAACATATTTTTCCTTATTTGATGTTGTTGTTGCAATGGTAATATTAGTAATTATTTTGTGTCTGGTTCTTCATAATTTAAAATATATATTTTCTCAATTTAAAACTACAAACATTTATTGAATTAAAATTAAACAAATATATCTTATCTATCACTTATGATTTATTAACAATATCTCATTTCTAATTAAATTCTTTCAATTTTCTAATTCAAAATTAGTAATAATTCAAAAAATTTTTTACTCAACTTAATTTAAAAATCAATTATACCATTTTAATAATCTACTCACTTAATTATTTTTTTGATATCTAATTCTCTAAGATTATCAAACTAAAATTAAAATATTTTATTTATAAAAGTGAAATCTTTTATAATTTTACTAAACTCTTGATGTGACATACAAGATAAATTCAAACTCTTATAATTTCACTTAATTTTTGAGGTGAAATTATGAGATTTAAAGCAAACTCTAACATCAATGGCATGGAAATAAAAACAAAAAATGAAAGACATGAAAGCTATCCTTCTCGTACAAATTAATTAAACATTATGTTATGGAAACATAAATAATCAAAGGCTTAAAATATATATATATATATATATTTCTTGCTGAACAAAAAATTATAATATATTTTTTTTCAGTAAAGCTTTTGCTTTTTCTGAAAAAAGAATGTTATATAATATCAAGGCCGGCCGACAATAAACCATTGGAGCTTCTATTTGTACGCTAAGAATTGTTCCATACATTCAAAATTTGTTAAGTTTGAATTTAACGTGTTAAAAAATATATTGTAGAAAGTAATTTATAAGGTACAAATAGAAGCTATCTAAATCATACCAATTTATCAGGTCAATCCACGATTAAATTCATTTACCAAAAGATACAACGTAACTTAGGTAAGTAATAAAACATTAAAGAATTATTTTTAAAACAAGCTGAGAAAAAAATTAGTGCTAATATATTTTCCCATCATTTTCGGCCTCCCAACTATCATTTTGACATAAATGAAGTTTATTATGTGAAATTCATAAAATTTTTAATAAAAAATAATTTTTTTCTTACTCAGCCAAAATCATTTTATTAATTATAGAATCAATTACAACTTAATGATACTCTTCTGGTACTAAACCAGCATCTACATATTATCTTCTTACTACCATCTCATCAATTACAACCGTGGATTAAATTAGGACTATCAGCACGCATTCTTGCTGGGGAGTCTGCAAAGCAATTGGACTCTCTCTCTATATGTATATATGTACAATTTCCACTTCGCCTATAGATTCCATATTTCTATCGATTTCAGCTAAAATCTGCCATCTATGCCAAGGTCTAGAATTTTTGTTACTTAACCAACCAACAGCAACCTTGGAATCTGATTCTATGATTAGAGTACACTTCTTCAGCCATGGAGACGCCACAAATATTTGAAGTGCAGTTTTGATGGCTAATATCTCTGCCATATTAGATTCCTGTTCTCCTAATGGTCCATAGAATAATCCCCTGATATTCCCTGCCGAATCTCTAAGAACTCCGCCGCATCCTGTTTTTCCTGGTTTTCCTCTGTCAGATTCATCAACATTGAATTTTAGTATATTCTTCCCAAATTTTAGTATATTCTTCCCTGACCTCAACCACCTTGCTCTTGTTACAAGAAAATTTTTATATACTGACGCTTGATTATATTGATAATTCAATTGTATTAGTAAAAGAGATTTAAATTGATGATCTTTTAGTACCATTAGAATATATCATATTTATATTAATATTTTATACAATTATTGATATAGATATATTTTTTTTTATTGTATATAATTATCTGTCAGTATAAGTATGTTATACTAACGGTTATGTATGCTAATGGTTAAATTATATAAGTAAAAAATTTTATACTGACAAATTTTTATTACTACTAGTATAGACAATGTTTATACCAACATTTTATTCTTTCGTCAATATATATTGATATTTTTCTAATAATATATAAATAACCGTTAATACACGTATTTATATACTGACAGATTTTATTTTAACTGTCGATCTAAGTTCCAACAAGTAAATACTACCTATATATACTTATATCTATAGAAGTAATTAATTGTTAGTATAGCTATAGGATATACAGATAATATATTAACGATTATATCTATCCGTTAGTATACCGTACACAAATTTTTTATATATTGAGGCTTAAGTATATTGATAGTAAAATTATATCAGTAAAAAATATTTATATTGATAAATTTTTAATACCGTTAGAATATATAATATTTATACTAATACTTTGTATAATTGTAGGTATAGGTAAATCTTTTCAAATGGTATATAAATATTCATCAGTATAAATATATTATATGCTGACGGTTATAATAATTGTTAATATAAACTTCAAAAAATATTAATTTTTAATTTTTTTTTGAAAAATATTAATTCATAAATTTTTCTCTAATAAAATTTTCAAAAACTATAATTTCTCAAAAACTATAATTATTAATAAATAAAATTTTTAACTTAATTAATTTTAAATGATAATAAATTCTAAATAAATTTTTTTAAGTATTATGTTAATTAATAAATTTATAATTAAATTATTATACTAAAAAAATTTTAAATTTAAATATTATATTAAATATTTTATAATATTATCACTATTTTCAATTTTCTTGACGACTTGCCTCTATGATTCCTTCCATCGCCGAAAAATATAATTTACTCTTCATAGTATTTTTAATTTTCTTAGAAAGCAGCTTCCCTCTTTGCTTCTTTCGTATTATTTTCAATTGTTTAAAAGAAGATACGATATTACTTTGATATACAATAAAATCAATGTTCGGACTAATAAGCTATACAATTAACACTTTCAAAGAGACAAATTTGTACTACTCTATAAAACAATTTATCAAAGTTTTCTTGCAGTTATTTATGCCATTACAATAATTGTAGGATAAAAAAACAAATTATTTACAATAATGAAAAAAAAAAAAAAAAAACACTCGTCTTCTAAAAAGCCTCTGAATAAACCTAAAATCCCGCAAAACCCCAAAACCTCCTTTTTCCTCCTCCTCAAAATCTTTGCCTCCTCCCTCCCTCAGTCTCCTTTCTCCAAAAACCCATAAAGAGAAGTAGAAATGCAAACCAGATCCGAAAACAATAGCAACTTTGCCTCAATCTGTCGCTCGTCTCACTCTCCCTCAGTTTGTCGCTCGTTCCTCTCTCTCAACTACCAGTCTCTCTTGATTATATTACTGTATGTTTCTCTTACTTTTTTTTTTCTTTTTAAATTTTGATCGTTGAAATTTATTATAATTGAAAGCTTCAATTAACCAATTGAATTAAGTAATTTTTTTAAGATTCTGAGAAATTTATTAGAATTTTTAGGGTTGCCAAATTTATTAGAAAATGCAGTGAGATTTATTTGAATTTTTATGTGATTTTTTCTTTGATTTGCGTATTTATGCTTACTTTTAGCTTTTTAGCTGTTGAAAAAAGATCAAATATGAAGTTGATTGATCAATTAGCTTCCCAGACTGTATAAATTAGCTTCGTGTCTGTATAAATATACCATTTGCTTTGTCTTTTCCAGGGTGGTGGTGCTTTCTCCCTCCATTTTTCTTATTCTTTTTTTCTCAGCCTAAAGGACTACCACTCAATCTCTTCAAAGTCTTTCTCTCATTAATCTTTGGTGCCCAAACTTAGGTCTATCTATAAACACAAGTCAAATTACTGATTGGGTAGCGTAGCAGTCGAAAGAGTCGTGCGATTTTCTTTCTTATATGGTTTAATAGCGTGGTAGATGGAAAAACTTATAATTTGGTCTCGCGCTTCATTTTTAAGTTTCTTACCTTTGGGCCCTATTCATTGTCTTTTTCCGAAACGAAAAAAGATTCTAAGTTTTGTAGTTTTCAAAGATTTTTAAATAATATAAAAAGATTAGAATTAATATATTCTTCTAAATCTCAATACTAAGTCAAATGTGAACATTCAATCTGAATCTGAGGAGTTATTGATTTTACATATTTACATTAATCTATGTTTTTGTTTAGCATATACTATCAACAATTGAGTTACTACTATGACTTAGCCAGTCTGTATGAAGTTGATTGAGCTTTAGCACATGTTTTTGTTGATACTTTGGTTGGAATATTCCACTACCAAAGATATTTCTAAAAGTTTATTGGAGCTGTTGTCAGTGAATGAAGAATCAGAAACTAGAGTAAGAATTGATTTGGCTTCTGATCTAATTGGTGGTGGATATATAAATATAGATATCTTTCAAATGGCTACTGGGGTTCAAAATCAATAGAGTGTGCCAAAGAACCTGAAGAAACAGCTTGCTCTTACTGTGAGAAACATCCAGTGGACTTATGCAATTTTCTGGTCCATTTCAGCTAGACAAACAGGGTACAAAATGTTCCATTTTTGCCCCATCTTTTTGTTTTTTCTTATGTGCAACTTTAACTATGCTTTTTAAAAACACAGGGTCTGCTTCTGAAACTTTTCTGCTTAATATCTTTGTCTCTTCCTAATTTTTCTCTTGAGTTCGAGTATTCTCCGTCATTGGATCTTGCCACAGTGTTAAAAATGCAGAGTCAAATTCTTTAAGGTGCTACATCACCTTTCAAAGATTGAGATTCTTCTCTTTACATTCTTTTATGCTACTATATATCCCTATGATTTCCTTTCCTTGATGTCACGGGGTGAGATTCTCCATTGTCACGAGTGGGATTCCACGTAAAACAAACACATACCCTACCAAAGAAGCTGCTACAATTTGAATAAGTAGATAAATATTTTGGTTGCTGGTAGCCCCATTATGATATACTCCTAACCCTTGGCCTTAGTATTTTATTTTGTTTAAGGATTCATTAATATAATTATTTGATGATGTCCATGTACTTTAGTGATCTGATTATTATAGCGTTAATATAAGCACTAAAAGGCATATATAAGTGAGGTTGGTCAATTGGAATCTGCAGGTGTTTTTTAGTCAGAGAAAAGATAGAGAATTAAAAGGCAAGCCTGTGAGCAGAGTTGTTCACTAGAAAACAAATGAGTTAGGGGCTGAGGGCTCAAAAAATGGTATAAAAATCATGAAGTTGGAATTGGATCAGTTTTACAGGTTGTGGATAAAGATGACAAAACTAGGCTGTTTAGGAATTTGGGCTACGAGACTGAGTTGGGCCATGGGATTTAGCTGGTAGACCCAAAAGGTACTGATTCTGAATCATACTAACTTGATCAAATCTCATGCCTTCTACTAGGGGTGTAAATGATACATTAGTACTCGCAAGTTATTTGGGTTCGATTCGAATAAAACTTGAATTCGGCTCGATTATTATCTAGTCGAGCTTGAGCTCGAGTAGCTCGACTCATCGATCAAGCCGAGTTCAAGCATTTTTATATCCGACTCGAATAACTCGCAAGCCTAATCGAGCTTTTATATTTAAATATATTTTTGTTATTTTAATTAATAAAATATCTTGAACTCGAGCTCGAACTTGAGTGCAAATAATCGAGCTTTTGTCGAATATAAGAATCGAGCTTATTTTTACATATTAATCGAGCCTAATTGAGCGAGCTCAAATAGCTCGATTTTTATCTCGAGTCGAACTCAAGCTAGAAAAATAAAACTCAATCAAGTTAAATTTGAGTTGAGTTTCGAGCTTCGAATTTCGAATCAACCTCGAGCTGGAGTTTAATACTGTATCGGTTTGAACTCGATCAATTACACCCTTACCTTCTACCTTCTAATCCCATAAGAATACATATATAGTTTTCTTTTTGGGCCAACGTATATGGTTTGGTTTGGTCTTATAAAATCACCGACCAATAATAACTTTATACCATACAAGTGATAGAACAAGGTTTGGTTCAAATTCTCTCAGCCTTTTTTGTTTTTTGCTTATAAATCCTAGCTAGGTAAATGGTTGGTTGTGTTTAAATATGTTTGCACGAGTTTAGGAGACTATTCACTTTTTTGTTGACCATTCATTAACTTTGTTGGATGGTCCAATTGTATTGCTTTAATTTAAGATAATAATTAATGAGACGGATACAACTTGCATATGTATCCTGATCATTAAGGAAGATTATAATCACACTTCTGAAGATTACTAGGTTCATTATCAATAACTATAGCAACATGTCCAAGTGGGTGAGAAATATGTTAATGTCAATTGTCAAACGATCCTTTACAAATAAGAAAAATAAAGCAATGCAAAAAGATGGTTGCTAATTTTTATATTACAGGTTGTTATTTTCTTCATATAATCATTAGCACAACTACGGTTTTGTATCAAATGATTATTATTCTCAGGGGAATTATTTTTTTCTTTACATTTTTTCATTTGGATTTTTATATTTGTTTTTAAATTTGTTATTGATTATTATAAAATTCGTTTTTTAAGTCTACATTCACATAGTGTTTGGAGTTCAACGATCATTCCCCCTTGCTTTTCTTTAGAATATTTTTGGTAAAAGATAATACATTCAATTGTGAATATTTATCATTATTAATGTAACTATTTCCCATCACTTACTCCTAATTAAGTTGATATTTAGATAACTTTGATTGGGTAGATGTATAAAATAAACTACTTATTAATAATTAAGTTGATATTTTTAGATAACTTTCATTACTATTGCCAATGTCAAGTTTGCTTCAAATTTAGATAACTTTCATTGCTATTGTGAATCCTACATTACTGCAATACCCTTCTCCACTCCATTTTCGTTTATCATAGCCAAAAAATTGGTGGTCTTTGGATTCCCTTTCATGTTAACATAGGGAGCACCTTTCATCCACCTCTATTCCCCAATTTCTCAACTTATCTTTTGTTGAAAGCATATTTAATATAATCATCCATGCAATCAATGAGTGTTTTGAAATATAATATTAAAACCAGATTATTTTATGCCCCTCAACCTCTCTTTGCTTAGACCTTACCTTATTCTATACCAGTGTGCATAATATTATAGGTTTGAACCTTATGTTATGTATTTAATTTGTGTATTGGTTTAGTCTATTTTGTTCCAAAATAATGTTATACATATGTTTATAGCCTTTTGGAAATTACAACACAAAGTTTTGGCAAATTGAGACTTTTTGTTCCTTATTATATATTTGACAATAATATACAAAAACAAAATTACTTTGCTTAAAATTGGTCTTTTTAGCATTCAATAATGCAAGGATATTATTGAAAATTTCACAACATACCATACTCATTCCCAACCCCCAAGAGTCAGCTACTAACGACAAGATAAAGAGTCACATGGCTCTTGCATTTCATTTAAGCAAATTTCTATCCCGTGGGGAAGCGATGTGATTGTCTCATCAATTGAATTATCATCACATGCATGATTCTCAGTTGATGCTTCAAAAGGAAACTGAAAAGGTCTTGGAGGCATTTCAAGCAGTTCAGTATCGGTTTCGAGCATCTCCAACACTTTTGACATTGATGGACGATTAGCAGGCTTCATTTGTATACACCAAAAAGCTACTACTAACATCTTCCTCAAAATCATCTTTTCACTATCCGTAACATCTCCCAATTCTATTTCCTCTCCTTGCTCAAATCGATCATATATCCATGATGGGAAGTATATCTGACTTGATTGTTCTGCGAATGCATTCAAATTTTTCCTTCTTCCCACAATTTCCATTAAAAGCATCCCGAAACTATAAACATCAGCTCTATATGAGATGCCTCCAATGTTTTTGTAGACCAATTCAGGAGCAATATATCCCAGTGTACCTCGTGCTGCAGTGAGAGACACAATGCTATCATCTACTGAATATAATTTTGCTAAACCAAAATCTGAAACTTTTGGGTTGAAATTCTCATCTAGAAGAATATTATGAGGCTTGATATCAAAATGTAAAATTTGCATGTCACATCCTCGATGTAAATAGTCAATTCCTCGAGCAACTCCAAGCACAATATCAAGCATTTTCTGCCAGCTTAAACTGATCTTATTTTCTCCAGAAAATATGATTTTATCTAATGAACTATTTGGCATGAAATCATAAACAAGAGCTTGCTTTGACCCCTCAACACAAAACCCAATAAGTTTCGCAATGTTGACATGATGAATCCTCCCAATTGTTGCAACTTCATTAATGAAATCTTGCCCATTAGCTTTTGATTTGCTCAACAACTTTACTGCCACAAGATGGTTGCTACGAAGTTTTCCTTTAAACACTGAACCATAACCCCCTTCTCCTAATTTATCTTTGAAACCACTAGTTATTCTTTTTATTTCATAGTAAGAATACCTAATAGGTATAAAGTTATTTTGACTTTGAAGGAACTCTTCAATTGTATCATCTGCGGATAAGTGTCTTCTTCGTAATTTGTATGTAACAACCGCAATCAAGATAGATATCCCCAGCAACATTCTTGGTAAGGCAATTCCTCCTTCTCAAGAAAAAAAATGTAAACATATTAGTATTTCTCAATGAAAGGCATTAGTGTCGAAGAAAATAAAAACATAGGAACCTAATTTTAACAGTAATCTTGAAGCACAGACACAAAATTGTATTCATATTGAATAAACTTAAACATGGAGGGAAAATGAACAAATCAGAAAATATTGAAATAAGCATCCAAAACATAACCTTCAAATTACACAATTGAAACTAATTTACCATAAAAGAAACACCAAAAGATGCAAACAAACCCAAAAATAATTGATAAAGTCAAGTGCTCGCATCAACTATTTAACCATACTAGGATTTATGATCATCACTTGTGGTCGACTCAACAATTCTAGAAGATGCTATATATCTATTCCATTCTCTAATGTCACCAAATCTCTAACAGGACCGCTAACATTCTTCAAACTATAACTTATTTAGACAAAAAAAAGTAGGTAACCATCTTCTAGGGGTTCAACTTTTGATTGGTAGACATTAGAGAAAAAAGAATTAGAAGTTAAGGCAGGTTCTTCAAAATTCTTCTTTGAAATCTTGTCAATTCTGTAACACTCAAGATTTGAATTAAACTGTTCCTTAACACTGTCTTTTAACAAACTTTCACCCTTCAAACTATTAGCAATATTCACTAAATTCATAGTTGTACTATGTTTTGTAGAATTTTTTAAAGAAAGATTGTTAGTTTTTTTTTCTTCCCATACACTTTCAACTACTTCAATAGAATTAAACGAATGAGTATCAACATACATTTTGTGTACTACCAGAATTTTTAAGATGTGAGACCTGTTGTGAGCATGATATTAAGAGAAATGGAAAAAGCATTGATATTAAATCTAAACTTGTACGATCTAATAGGCTTGTTTAATTCTTTTTTGTTAAACTTGAAGACTTGGATTTATATATGCAAAAGCAAATATAAAGCTAAAACTTAAATATACCTGTTATTTCAAGACACAAAATATATGTACCTGCAACAAAATACCAATACAAAAACAAAATGTAATTATTTCAATAAAAGAACAAAAATATATAGCAAATCCAAGAAGAGCATTACTAATGAATTCCAGGAAGCATACGTGTAGGAGGATTATAAGAATTGTAGGATACATGATGACCCTTAAAAAGGAAATGTACAAAGCTGTCCACATAGTTTCTCAATGCATATCTCAAATCTGACCATCTGAATTTTCAACACATCAAATTAAAATTAATAATAGTGATATAAAAGAAAACTGACAATTTAAAACGGATAAAAAAATGTAAAAGAAAAATCAACAGAAGGTATTATTAAACGTTAATTATGTTTTGTAGTATCTTATTCTTACCTGTAGTGAAAGTTATTAAAGATGTATTTCTCATTTTATAGTTGACCACTAGAATATGATATTGAAAAAAATTCAAAAATTTCGATTTAAACAACAGTTTGATTTTTATTTTAGTTTTTCAAATCATAATTTTCAAATAATGTTAGCAAAACCGAGGCACTACTTTTTATTAGAGAAAATTGCACTTTGGTATTGAAATAGAAATAAATTAATGGGCTGTGTTGTTTATTGAAAAATAAGTAATGTTGGATGTAATGATTTTTTTAATGTAATCATAACAATGTTAATCACTATCAAGTGGAACAAAAAAAAAAAAAAAAAAAACCAATGAAGTACCAAAAATACCTCATTACATTTGAAATATATAAATTGCATTCATTACGTTATATAATATTTATTTTAAAAAGAAAACACTAATCATTTATTATATTGCAACAGTCTCATAAACTAACTGTAATTTTTTTTAATTTGATTATTAATCTAAATTCCTATCTAGAACAGTTATCAATATTTTCTAAAATAGAAATAAAATGCACAAAAAAATCTTACATATCTCGGAATGAAACACTGTTGTCGCACCCTGTGCAGTTGTAGTAATACCATATCAGTTCATAGCCCAGTAATAGCTGTTCATAAATATCCGACGTAGATAGACCTGAAATATTCTCAAGCATGATTGGAACCTCAGCTATGCCTATGCAAGATGGATTGAAATCGGACGCCTGGGTGTTTCCATGTAAAAAATAAAAGTAGGAAGGTGGATGGGAAGAGCTATTGGGGCAACGAGAGGCATTGACGTACAGAGAAGATTTCATTGTTGTTGTGCAATTTACTAGATACATAAAACTATAACCATACATAGAACTATAATTATAATATAAAGAAACATCCACTCCTAAATTCGATTCCAAAGACTGATATGAATATTCAATACCATTTAAGGAACCACGAGGAAGGGAGCAATGGTCTCTGCTCAGTCTCTCATGATCCACCATATCCATAACTCGTAATATTGTTTGGTCTCCATAAGAGATGTTTTGGACGTACAAGTTATCCTTACCAAACACAAAAGTGGTGCGATTGTTATTGTTGCAATCCAGTTCTAGCCAATGGTCACCACACTCGGGAGGCTGGCTTTTTAATCGGAAAGGGAAGTTGACGGTGACGTTTCCACAATAAGAAGAGCCACAGTCTTTAGGAATTCGACGTTTAGCGATGCAAGAATCAGGGAATGATAGAAATAAAGCAAGGGCCATGAGCCAAAACAACGAAAGTTGTGCTTTTGCCATCCTAAAGTTTTGCTGATGAAGAACCAGATTTAAGTCCAAGGAAATATAAAAGCATAGAAACGTTTTTTTTTCATACCGGGAAGAAACTCATGTTTTTAAAATCACTTAGGTTAAAGTGAGGGAAGACTTTAACGACTTAGACAATAAGAATTAAAAAAAGGTAAATGTCTATCCAAGTTGATTGACCCGTCAAGTGCTTTAAACCATTTTAATTATTATTCAATTGAAATCAACAATATACACGTAAAAAAATTTATATTTGATATATTATTATTATATAAATTTTATAATCTATTAATATATTATACGGTGTCACCTAACTAATTTATAAATTTAGAAAATTTAAAATCCCTAAAATTAAAAATAAAAATATTCAATAATTACTATAAAAAAATATAATCGAGTTGGATGGTTTTTCAGCTGAAATCTATGATACTTTAAAACAGGATAGTTGCTCTTCAAGTTAATGAAATCTTCTCTTTCTTTTAAAAAAAATAAAAAATAATTGTTTTTTTAATTAAATAATTTTAATATTTATCTTTAAAGATTTTTAATTTTTTAAATTTGTGAATCAATGAAATGATCCTATGTAAGGCATTAATATAATAGATTTATATACTATCCGATAATGCATAGTATAGAAATCTTAACAAAAGATATAATAATATAAAAATTTGTAGAAGGGGGCGTAAGAATTTAAGAAGTATAATGAATATTGGAAGATGCAAGTAAGGAATCAAGTTGTAAAAGACAAGGAAATTAAGCACTGAAACAGTTTGTGTGGTGTAACTGAAAGCACGTCATACTTCGAGAAATCAAAGTCAATTGTGGAGAACAATTTAAACAATTAGTCAAGGTCTTGGATAAGATTTTCTTATCTCTTTCTCTTTATTTTATTTTATTTTATTTTGCGAAGATGAATAATTAGGAAGTTGTTAAGGCCCCGTCGAAGACGGCATCCACATCACCACGCCAGCGTACGCGTATAAGACTTTTTTGTTATATCACATGGTCTATGGTCAAAGTCGTGCGGTTATCTTCTTCGCAATCCAGTTGAAGCCCCGGGTAACCACACTCTGAAGGTTGGGTTGCTGATTGAAAAGGGAAACTAATGTTGAGATTTCCAGATAGAGAAGAGCCACAGTCTTTGTTTTGTTGAACGTAAAAAGTATTGGGTAGTAGTCCAGTGATAAAAGTACACTTGTGGGTAGATCTATTAATTGGTTTTATTGAGTTTTTATTCTGTTAAATATGTGGAAAATAAAAAATTATTATATCAAATTTATATTGGTATATTGCTCATAAAAATATTTTTTATTTTTATTAAATTTTTTGTTAAAATAAATACTTTTTATTTTTTTAATTAAAATTTTAAATTATATATTTTTATGTCATATTTAATTATGATTTCTGCGACTGATCTATTATTGGTGGCAGTGAATGAAAGCAAGTCATACCTTGATACAACCAATTAAGTTGCTCTTAAGTGGAACACTTTACCTACGAGTCAGTCAAGCACCTTGTTAGATAAAACCTCTTTGCCATTTCAATTGACAATTCAGAGAACAATTGTATGTTCAAAATCGAAGTCATTGCAAAACTTTGCTTTTTTACGAAAATAATTTTTATGTTTTTTATATTTATTTGATAAAAAATTAATTGGTTAATAAAAATAATTTATTAATTAATTTGAAATTAAAATTGTTTTCCTATAAAGAGAAAGATAATTTTTTTAAAAAAATTTATTTGTAGGTAAGATTACTCGTCAAATTTATGAGCACTATGCTACTCATGTTGGGCCTTGGATAAAATTTTTTTAAGTTTAAATTTAATTTAATACAACTACAAATATTATTATAAATAATTTTAATATTTTAAAATATTAATATAAATAATGAATGATTTAAACTATTAATATAAATAATAAACAAATTTATTTTAAGTGTTTGTTTATATTAATATAATATTTAAGTATTAAATATTATTATTAAAATATAATTATTTTTTAATATTAATAATTTTAATAATAAATTGTTTCAATATATTTTAATAATAAATAATTTTTAATATTTTAATAGTTATATTAATATTATTTTTAAAAAATAAATTTTTCAAAAAATAGCTAAATACCAAAAAAAATATTTTTATTAATTCATCCAAATAACAAACAATTTTTTTAAAATATAAATATTTTTAAAAATTAATTTTCATGAAATAAACGGAATCTAAGCTCCAAGCTCTCCTTTTAATTCCCTTTTAAGTATCTAATGTTGTTACCAAAGCAAATAATCCTAAACTTTGTAGTGACGCTTTTTGAAAAGGGGGAAACTACCATGCACATCATCTAACATGATGGAGCCAGCTATGACTATGATTTAGACGAAAGTATTTTTGTCTTATAAATTTATATCATGTTTTATATAAAAATTATGCATAATAATTTATATCAACATATAAAATATAATATATATATTTTTTATTAAATTTATATAATTTTTATTAAAATTTTAAATCATATCATACTATCATACTGATATATTGTTTTATATAATTTTTTTATCATATCATCTTATGTTATTTTAAATTATTAAATTTATTACAACCCAAACTGATTTGAAAATTCATAACGTATTACCATCCTCACCTGATTTAAGCTGAACAGACATCAAATACATATTTGACGTGGATTGCCCAATATATTTTTTTTTACATGTAATCTCTTTTATTTCATAAACCTTTCATTATTTTTATGAAAATTTCTGAATCTAAAATTTTCAAATCCAATTTTTACTACCAGCACTATTTTTTTTAATAAAATTGCCCCAACAATACTTAATTTAATAATAACCCTGTTAATAATATTCTTAGTAAGTAAAAAAAAAAAAATCATTCAAACATTTTCAATTTTCAATAAGTCATTTATTACCCTTTTGGTTCTCACGCGTAGCTCGTTTCAATTTTTATTTTTTTCATCTCATTTCTTTACATTTTTTTAAATTCAAAATTGTGTCTTTTTTTAACATCTATATTTTTTAAATTTTTATATTTTAAAATTATTTTTCATGATTTTTTATTTTTTGACATTAAAAATTATGAAACTTTAATTTTATAAAAAAATTTAAAATTTAATATTAAAATGCATCAAAATCAAAGTTTTTTTTTTTTTAATTTTTGAAAAATCAATAACACGTAAACAATTTAAGATGAAGGGAGTACTTAATATTAGCTTTAATCTCATGAGATGCACAAACGATAATTTTTTATATTATTTATTTACAATATAAATATTTTTATAAATTTAAAAAGTTAAAATTATAAATTTTATAAAAAGGTAAAATTTTAACTTTAAATTTAAAAGTTTTAAATTAATATGCATTGTATTGCTTAATATAAGAAACTTTAACTTTTATGCATCTAGTAATAAGTATTGTATTACAGTCGATCCGAATATTAGTGTTGATCAAATTTTTAAAATTTACAAATTTAAAAAGATCTAAGTGTATAAAATCTTTTTTTCCTTTAAGTGAGTTAAGCATATAAAAGTTAAAGATTAAAGATAGATTAAGAATTAAAAAAATAATTATTGCTTATAAATAAATAATTTGTTTCAATTATTTATTGATATAAACTATTACAAGAGACACACGATGATAATAAAATTGTAAACATATTAAAATAATAGGTCATTTACATTGATCTTTAAATTTTTATGTAAGATTTAAAAATAAATTTAGATGGCATACATGTTGGTCATTTTTTAAATGTATTGAGTAAACAAAAGTTGAAAGTGAAGATGAATAATTAGGAAGTAGTTAAGACCCCGTCAAAGAAGGCATCCACACCCCCAGGCCCAGCGTACGCGTTTAAGACTTTTTTGTTTTTTCTGATCGTCTATGGTCAAAGTCGTGCGGTTATCTTCCTCGCAATCCAGTTGAAGCCCCGGGTTACCACACTCTGAACGTTGGGTTGCCGATTGAAAAGGGACGCTAATGTTGACATTTCCACGTAAAGAAGAGCCACAGCCTTTGTCTTGTTGAACATAAAAAGTATTGGGTACGCAGTCCAGTGATAGAAAAAACTTCACTTATGCGTAGATCTATTAATTATTAAGTTTAAGTCGCGTACGTGGAATGTGTGTAAAATAAAATATTATTATATTAAAATTGTATTGAAATTTTAAATATAAAATATTTTTATTAAATTTTTTGTTAAAATAAATATTTTTTATTTTTACTAAAATTTTAAATCATATTATTTTTTTTTTTTATCATATTTCAAATATGATCGGATTTCATTTCTTCGAACTGATCTATTATTGGTGGCAGTGAATGAAAGCAAGTTATACTTTGACACAACCAATTAAGTTGCTCTCAAGTGAAACACTTTAGCTACGAGTCAGTCAAGCCATTTCAATTGACAACTCAGAGAACAATTCTGTGTTCAAAATCAAAGTCATTGCCAAACTCTATTTTTGCTAAAATAATTTTTGTACCTTTTTATATTTATTTGGTAGAAAATTAGTTGATAAAAAAATATTTTATTGGTCAATGAAAAATAAAATTATTTTTAAAATTGTTTTCCTTTTTTAAAAAGAGGAAGATAATTTTTTTTTTAGTTTGTTTATAGGTAAGACTACTTGTCAAATTTGTGAGCACTATTCCATTCAACTTGGACCGTGAAGATAATTTTTTTTAAGTTCAAACTTAATTTAATACAACTAGAAATATTATTATATTAAAAAGAATATTTTTATTTAATTTTACTTAAAAATTAAAATATTAACATTAATAGTCTTCTAATATTTTAATTTTAGATATTTTTATTATATTAACATTAATAGTCTTATAATTTTATTCTTATTATATTAATAAGAATATTTTTATTTAATTTTACTTAAAAATTAAAATATTAACATTAATAGTCTTCTAATATTTTAATTTTAGATATTTTTATAACTATAATGAAGTAAGACTTTGAACGAGATATTTTAAGTTTAAATTTGATTTGATATGATCAAAAATATTATTATAGTGATAAAAATATATTTATTTAATTTAATTAAATAATAAGATAATAATATATTATCATAAAAGTTTTTCGGTATTTTAATTTAAAATATTTTATTTTATATATTATAAAACATAAATACTTTTAATATTTCAATAATAAATAGTATTATATTATTATTTTAATAATATATAATATATTAAATAATATTATATTATTTTGATAATCAATAATAAATGATATTATAATATTATTATTTTCATAATATGAATATTTTTAACAATTTCTTAATAATTTTCAATTTAAAAATATCTTATTTTTATATTTTATTTATTAAGGTATTTTTATTACTATTTTTATAATAAATATAACTAACATTTTTGTTATGATTTAATAATAAATACTTTCAATATAAAATATAACTATTTTAACTATATAAATATATTTAATATTTGATTAATAAATATTGCTATTTTCCAATTTTCAATAAGTCATTTATTACCCTTTTGGTTCTCATACATAGCTCGATTTAATTGTTATTTTTTTCATCTCATTTTTTTAATTTTTTTTTAAATTCCAAAATTATGTCTTTTTTTTAACATCTAAAATTTTTATTTTTTATTTTAAAATTATTTTTCGTGATATTTTTATTTTTTGACATTAAAAATCATAAATTTTTAATTTTATAAAATATTTAAAATTTAATATTAAATGCATTAAAATCAAAGTTTTTTTTTTTTAATTTCATAAAAATCAATAACACATAAACGATTTGAGATGGAGGGAGTACTTAATATTAGCTTTAATCTTGCAAGATGCAAAAATGATAATTTTTTATATTATTTATTTATACTATAAATAGTTATATAATTTTAAAAAGTTAAAATTATGAATTTTATAAAAAAAAAAAAGAAATTTTAACTTTGAATTTAAGAGTCTTTAATTAATACGCATTGTATTTCTTAATATATAAAAAACTGTAAATTTTATGCATCGAGTAATAAAATTTGTAATAAGTGTTGTATTACAGTCGACATGAGTATTAGTGCTGATCAAATTCTTAAAATTTATAGATTCCAAAGGATATAAGCATATAACATATATTTTTTAAATAAGTTAAATATATAAAAGTTACAGATTAAGGATAGATTAAAAATTAAAAAAATAATACTTATTGCTTATAGATTAATAATTTATTTCAATTACTTATTGAAATAAATTATTGCAAGACACACGACGATGATAATAAGATTGCAAACATATTAAAATAATAGATCATTTACATTTATTTTTAAATATTTATATAAGATTTAAAAATAAATTTGGATGACATACATGTTGCTCAATTTTTAAAATGTATTGAGTAAATAAAAATTGAGAGTTAAAGGTAGATTAAAAATTTTTTAAAAATAGTTATTGCTTATAAAATAAATAATTTGTCTCAATTATTTATTTGTATAATGAGTTGGCAGGTTCCTGATAAAGATCACAGATAAGCAGACACCCATGAGCCAAGAAAGTGCCCAATTTGTGTTTTTCTTCACATTCTTAATTTGCATGGAAAAGTAATCAAAAGCTTTTCCATCCTAAAGTTGTTTGACCTTTAAAATCACTACTTATTTTATTAATTCCTTATTCTTCACATTCCTTAGCCCTACAGCCTTTTTTTTTTCTTTTTAATTCAGTCTGTTTTTTTTTATCAATTTATATTTCATAACTTGTTGGAGGACAACTAGCACTAGTCCGATGGCAAAAAAATTTATGCAAATACAAAGAATAGTCACTTTAAAAGAAAAGGGTTATTTTGGAGTTCGAAATTTAATATAATTAATTCATATAATTATTTTTTGAAAATAATATATATTAAATTTAATATTTAAATATTAGTATATGTAATCGTTATTTTAAGTAAAAAAGGCAATTAAGAAAGAAAACTCGAAAAAATAACACAAACATGTTTCTTTTGGTTTTCTCAATGGTTAATGAAGCAAACTCTAAATTTTTTATAAATCTTTTAGGTTTTTTTTTTTAACATATATATGAAAATCTTTTGAGGAAATGTTTCAATCATATTTGATCCCTCAATGTTCTTTGCTAGTTTGCATTTCCTTTATAGCATTAAAAAAACCGCCTATGCATTACACTTTCAAAAGACTCTCGTTCTTCTCTGTTCACTTGGTATAAAAAACACTAAAGACTCGAAAAAGCAAAAGCAGAGAGACAGAGAGAAAAAGCTCTAACTCCAAATCACACAAACAAAAATCACA
Source organism: Durio zibethinus (assembly GCF_047325235.1). Lineage (NCBI taxonomy): Eukaryota > Viridiplantae > Streptophyta > Magnoliopsida > Malvales > Malvaceae > Durio > Durio zibethinus. The sequence goes on from NC_143186.1 coordinate 10,993,188, forward strand.
AATCTTCTTTCCATTTCCCACCAAAAAGCAAAAACCAAAGCAGAAAACACACCCATTAAGCAAACTCTGAAAGCAATCACAATGCAAAGCAAAGCCATCAGAATCCCACTTGTTATACACCCTTCACTCCCATTCCTCCTTTCCTTGTCACCGCTACACCAATCATGTCAAATGAGATTGTTCCTATCGATCCCATCTTTGAAGAAGAACCCAAACCCAACAAAAAACCAATCATTACCAATGAAGAAGAAGAAGAAAGTAAGGGAGTTTCAAGGTCACTTTTGGTGAAAGTAGTAGTAGTGGAAGTGGTGGCTATGTTTCTGAAGTGTTTAACAGTGAAAGATTGCCTCCTACTTTGGCTTCTGAAATTCAAAGGTTTCTTAGAGTTGCTAACATGTTGAAATGGAAAGCTACTCGTGTTGCTTATCATTGTAAGTCTTTTTCTTTCTTTCTTTTATTGTTTTTGTGTTTTTCCTGCTTTTTGATGAATTGCGTTTCAAATAAAAATTCATGTTATTGTTTGCCTGATGAAAAGTTTGCGGTTTGAGGATTGGAAATTCCAGTGATATATGGGGTTATGGTTTTGATTATTTGGCTTGAAAAGTGTTGAGCAATTCCAAATCCTTTATCATTAACTGCTTCAAGAAAGTTAAATAAACAAAGGGCTATTAATTGAGCTCTGTAATGGAGGTTGTTGTTTTTCCTGTTGCTGGCATGTTAAATTTGATGTTTTAAAATTTTAACTTTATTTCTACTTTCCCCTCATTATACGCACTTCTGCACTTTTACCTAATAAAGGAGACTAATTTGAAGCTAACACACCATTGTGATATTGAAAATTCATATTCTAGTCTTGGAGTTCTTGTATGGTTTGTCATGTACTCATGTTAGGCTGTAAATGCTGATTTTTTTTTTAATTTACTCTTTTAAAAACAACTGTATAAATCAATTAGAGAAAATATTTTTTTGGCTAATTACAATGCTGCTGCGATTCAGCGAAATTCAAGTTTGGATTGAAAATATGCAAAACACATCCAACACTAATTATGTGGCTTTCTGGGGCAGGTCGCTTTCATGCTTCTGAAATAGATCATAACATGGACCGTAATTCAACAGGAAGGGATGTTCGACAGTTTAAAACTTTGCTCCTTGAGCGCCTTGAACATGTAAGAATTAAGATTGAAGCTTATCATCCAAATACAAATTTAAAATTTTCGTTTTAAGGTAGTTTTTTCACATTCATTTAGAGCACAGGAGCTAAAGTTATTGTTAGTATGTTCAGTCAGTATGCTATCAGATGCCTTGGTTCTCATGTGCATCACTCATCCTTTTCTCCAATGACCTTCATTACATACAGTCTTGCAACTTCACCAAGCCATTCTCTGCACAATCATCCCTGAATTCCTGTTTTTTCCCCATAATTCTTTTCGGGGATGATGCTATTCAGGTCTTTATCTTTCTCAATGTAGTAAATATTCCTGTTATTAAATCTGATTTTTCATATTATCTTATTTTTTACTTTCTATTGTTTCATTTGTGAGACAAATGCAATATTGAATGGAGTGTATATGTGTGTGTATGTCAACTAATTTATTCCCCATTTGTAAGACAAATGCAATACTGAATGGAGTGTATATGAGTGTGTATGTATATATGTCAGCTAATTTATTCCCTATTTTACCTATAATTTTACTGCGCTTCTACATGCCATATGTACTCATTACATTCTTATACATTTTTAATAACAGTTTTACTTTCTTGTCCTCGTTTTTTATTCCAGCCTAACCAATTTGCCCCACCTTTAATTAAAATCTTATGTTTCTCACCTCATTTTCATACTCTCGTTAGAATAGCACAGGCATAATAATCTATCAATCCATTTTGATATTTAATTCCAGTATTTAGCTTTGTTAGGTAAGTTTACACAATTTATGTTAATCTATCTTGTTATTTCTAGAATTTCCCACCGTTTAAGCTTGTTTTAGTTATATGTGCATGCTGTGCTTGCTTCTTGGTTGGTCTCTGATTACTACCTTGTAGAGAAGCAAGAGAGAAGTGGACAATGTAACTGACTGAATTAATCCTAGAACCGCCTGACTGGAGAAAAGGATGAGGTATTATAGTGTCATTGAAGGTGGCATCCTCCAATAAGAAGGTGAAATGTCAATACAACTAACCAACAAGAGAAATTTGTGAACTTGGAGCAACAACATCGTGCCAAGGATAAGGGTTTGTGTATTTGAGCTTAACTGAAAAGGTTAATGGATTAGTCCCTCAGTAGAACCACCCTATGCCCTCAAGCCAAATCTCTTTAAATCATCCCTTCATGTGAGGTTACTTTAGGATGCTGCTACTATTCTTTTTCCTCTCTATTTTTTTGGCTCCTTTTCTATTTTCCTTTTTTCGTTTCATCTTCCTCGTTAATCTCTTCTCCATTCTTTCTGTCTCATTTCTAGCCATTGTCTTACTGACTCACCGTCGGAGTAGTCAATCAACAAAAAAGAGCCAGCAAAAGCTTTAGGCTTCAGAAACTTCATAAAAGAGAAAGAAAACGAAGAAAGCCATTAATAGGCTTTGTAGAGCCACTTCTCTTCATTCACATAATTCCCCTTTCCTTTCTCAACTCTTTTGATTTTTTTATAAATTGTGAAGTCTGTGGAGCTAAAGCTTTGTAGAGACTTTTAGAACATTCTATTTTAGGTTTTTTAACCTTAAACGATTTTTTGATAAAATATTTATAAGGTTTAAAAGATAATTTTGTCTTTTATTAATATTAAAGTAAAAAGTTGTTGTAGCCTAATTAAGTGACAAATGCTAGAGACTACTTCTTGAATATAGATGACAATTGTTACAGTCAAACTGTCGTCTATTTTTATATAGACGAAGTTTATAGAAATAGCTATGGTCTATGTAGCATATATAAATAATATGTGACATTTATAAATAACGTTCATTTGGTTTTGATCCGATATTTTCTTTGATTTTCTTCAAATATAGATGATAATTGTTATTATCTAATTGTTGTCTTTTCTTTTTTATTTAAGTGACATTTATAAAACTAATCATCGTTTTTATAGGATATATAAGTAAAACATGATATTCATAAATAATGTTCATTTGATTTTGGTCCGATGTTGCCTTTGACTACTTTTTGAATATAGATGACCCCTGTTATAATTTAATTATTGTCTATTTCTATATAGACAACGTTTATAGAAAAAAAATCATCATTTATGTAGCATATATAAATAACATGTGACATTAATAAATAACATTTATTTGGTTTTGACTCAATATTATTATTAATGACACATAAATAGTTTGTGACATTCATAAAACAATTTATTTAACATTTTCATAATAGATTTATTTAACATTTTAATAATATAGTTATTTATTTCTTTAACTTACAAGCAATTTAATTTATATATTTGTGTATCTTGTTAATTCAATCAATTAAGTACGCAAAATACTGAATTTCTTAATACAAAATTCTATAATAGACGAGTTTATTAATAACAATAATTATCTATTTAAATATAGATGACAGCTGTTATTAACAAATGTTGTCTATTGATTTGGAATAGATATTATTTTATTAATTTATTAGACAATTGGCGATGATATTATTTAAAAAAAAAAAAAAACGAAGTATGCAAAATTTTTAATAGTAAATTACATTTTTTTAAAACAAAATAGAAATTATTCGCAATACAAATGGGGCATTTATCTGTACTCAAGGATCATATCACTTTAAGGTTTAAAAGGTGATTTCATCCTTTATTAATTAATATTAAAATAAAAATATTGTGACCTTATTAAGTGAGAAATGTCATTCAATTAGAGCCCAGCAAGAGTCAACACTAAATTAAATTAATGGAGACTACTTTCTATGTATTTTAAAGATATTTTCTTATTACTTACGACTTTTGAATGAAGAAATACGATGATTTTCTTACATTATTATTTCTTTTATTTTCATATTATTAAAACAAAATTAAACACAAGAGCACAATAATATAAAATAAATTTTAAAGGAGAAATGATTAAAAAAGCATTTGAACAAAAATTTAATAATTATTTAAATTTTTGATATTTTATTATAATCAATCAAATCTTAAATTTTTTATTTTTGATCAATTGAACATTTAAATATTTATTTTTTCCTAATTAAATTTTTAAACATTTATTTTCACTCAAATTAAATCCTTAATTGATCGAAAATGAGTGTTGAGACTAACTAATTTTTATTTAATAAGGATTCAATTGATGAAAGTAAATATTTAAGGATTTAACTGATCACAATAAAATAATAAAGATTTGAATGATTATTAAATTTTTGTTTAAGTAGTTTTTTTTTACCTTTTTGTCAATTTTAAAAAAATGAGTAAAGATCCACTTATATTAGCGTAAGTCTTTTATTTTTAAAAATTTTTAAATCAAAATTAAATTCATAATTAATTTTAATAAAAATAATTATTTTAATTATTTTGATCTAAAGATCTAAAAAAGTGTAAGATTTACATTAATGTAAAAGAATGTCTTCTAAAACATATATATTCCTTCTTTCAAAAAAGGAATCACCCTATATTTAATTCGCTACCACTTAAATGGACAAAATCTCTCACGAGAAAGAACAAAATATGTCAAAAAGATGATAACTAGATTTACAAACATAGATTTTATCCACATGCATCTAGGTTGCAATTTCTAGAACAGACACCTTTCGCGAGTGCAGATCCTGTACTAAGAACTGAAACAAAGTATTTATCACGTAAATAAATTCATAACAGGTAACAAGCAAGAAGAACCTAACAATTTCAAATTTTAAATTATATTAAATATTCAATTTAAAATCAATTAATATTACATTAAGAGATTGATTTAAATATAAAATTACAAAAAAATAAAATAAAATTCAACCAATATAAAATAACACCACTGAAACATTTTGTGATGGTAAATGAAAGCAAGATCAATTGAAGTCAATTATTTGGGAATAATTTAATAACTGATTAGTCAAGCTCTTGGCTAAGATTTCCACAACTATATTTTTTTCTTGTTTTATGAAGAATATTTAGGACTAAAAGCCCCGCCAAGTATGGCACATTCCAACCTAGTTTATACATCAACCTAGAACACTTTTTGATCGGTCAGCGTACTTATCGAAAATTTTAACCAAGTTTTTTATAATTGTTTTTGAATTAAAAAGTACTCCGAAAGAGCTTTGAATATTAATTTTAACCACAAATTGCATTAATAATCATCACTAACACAATTTTCGTTAGTAGGTCAATTGTATTTAATAAAAAAATTAATAACGATTTTATTTTATTTTATATAACAGTTGAGTATTTAGAATTGCATGTCACAACAGTAATTATTGAAGATATCTTCAACTACATAAGATCTGAGAGCCAATTGATTTTGAATTATGAATTATGAATTAATTAACATAATTTTTAATTTTTGTAATTTTCATCCTTTGAAATGAGTAAATCCATTTAAATTAGAGTAAAGGATAATCAATTCGATCATTTCAGTCAAAAAGAATAATTGAATTGATGGGTCCTTTTGAAACTGAAACAGAATGATTTAATAATCTTAAATATAAACTTAAAAATGTAATGAATTTAAGAAAAATTGAACTTAAAGAACAAGGAATAAAGAAACCTTCATTTTTTTAATTTCATAAACTCACTAGAGGACAGTAAAAAATTGGACAGAGTTCATTTCAAGCTTAGTGGACCAAAAAACTATTGACTTGTCAATTTGCCATTTCAAGCTCTTGGCTAAGATTTTCACAGCTATTTTTTTTTCTTTTTATATGAATAATAATTAGGAGACAGGACCCCGTCAAGCAAGGCACAATCCTCCCAGTGTACACGTTGCGCTAGACGCGACTCAAGGTCGTATTCGTATACGATTTTTTCACCCATCACGTACTTGATTTAAAAATCGTAACCAAGTTTTTTAAATTTGTTTTTGAATTAAAAAGTACTCAAACTTTTTTAAATATTGAATTTAACCATAAATTGCATTAATTATCATTGCTAATACAATTTGCGGGCGTGCAATCCTGGTCTGTTCTCCCTTTCTCCCATTAAAAAACACTAATCATTCCCTCTCTCCAGATTTGAAGCTGAAAATTCAATGGTCATTTTACTAGAGATGAAGATTGATGATTGACTTCCCGTAAAAAAGGAAAAGAAAAAAAAAAAAGAGAAAGAATGACAATTGAACAACTTCTAGAGCTCGATCCAGGGGTGGTATGTTCTAACTTACCAAATTTTATTTCATCATGCATCTTGATTACTAAAAACACATGATTCTTAGAAATTTCATATCACTCTCTAATACAGACACTACAAGATGCACATGTGAAGCTAGGATTCTCGATATAGATGTTTTGAATGGTTGGTTCTATAACTTCTGCAAACAGTGCAACAGAACGCTCATATCATGTTATAGCAAATTCTGGTGTTCAGACCACCATGAAAAAGTACCCTCACTTAGGTATATCCCTCACCATATATTGTTTCTCACAAGTATATTACATAAAAAATTATACTGTAAATTGCTATATAAATGGCTTCAGTAGCAAGCTAGGCATAAAATTATAAAACTTTATAGAGGACAAAATGAAATGCACCATCGCTAGTTTACACTATATTTAAGCTAATTTCATTCGTAGCATCAAGTGATGTAGTTGGCTCATCAATTGGATTGTCGCCACCATGATCCTTAGTTGATGCATCAAAAGGAAACTCAAAAGGTCTTGGAGGCATTTCAAGCAATTCAGTATCAGTTTCAAGCATCTCCAATACTTTTGACATTGAAGGAAGATTAGGAGAATTCATTTGTATACACCAAAAAGCTACTATTAACATCTTCCTCAAAATTGTCTTCTCACTATCCGTAACATCTCCCAATTCTATTTCCTTTCCTTGCTCAAATCGATCATATATCCATGATGGGAAGTAAATCTGACTTGATTGTTCAGCAAATGCATTCAAATTTTTCCTTCTTCCCACAATTTCCATTAATAGCATCCCGAAACTATAAACATCAGCCTTATATGAGATGCCTCCAATGTTTTTGTAGACCAATTTAGGAGCAATATATCCCAGTGTACCTCGTGCTGCAGTAAGAGAAACAATACTATCATCTACTGAATACAATTTTGCCAGACCAAAATCTGAAACTTTTGGGTTGAAATTCTCATCTAGAAGAATATTATGAGGCTTGATATCAAAATGTAAAATTTGCATGTCACACCCTCGATGTAAATAGTCAATTCCTCGAGCAACTCCAAGCACAATATCAAGCATTTTCTGCCAGCTTAAACTGATCTTATTTTCTCCGGTAAATATGATTTTATCTAAGGAACCATTTGGCATGAAATCATATACAAGAGCTTGCTTTGACCCCTCAACACAAAACCCAATAAGTTTCACAATGTTGACATGATGAATCCTCCCAATTGTTGGAACTTCATTAATGAAATCTTGCCCATTAGCTTTTGATTTGCCCAACAACTTTACTGCCACAAGATGGTTGCTACGAAGTTTTCCTTTAAACACTGAACCATAACCCCCTTCTCCTAATTTATCTTTGAAACCACAAGTTAGTCTTTTTATTTCATAGTAAGAATACCTAATAGGTATAAAGTTATTTTGACTTTGAAGGAACTCTTCAATTGTATCATCTGCGGATAAGTGTCTTCTTCATAATTTGTATGTAACAACAGCAATCAAGATAGATATACCCAGCAACATTCTTGGTAAGGCAATTCCTCCTTTTCAAGAAAAAAATGTAAACAAATTAGTACTTTTCAATGAAAGGCATTAGTGTCCAAGCAAATAAAAACATAGGAACCTTAATTTTAACAGTAATCTTGAAGCACAAACACAAAATTGTAGTCATACTGAATAAACTTAAACATGGAGGGAAAATGAACAAATCAGAAAATATTGAAATGAGCATCCAAAACATAACCTTCAAACTACACAATTGAGACTAATTTACCATAAAAGAAACACCAAAAGATGCAAACAAACCCAAAAGGAATTGATAAAGTCTAGTGTTGACATCCACTATTTAACCATAATAGGATTTATGATCATCACTTGCAGTCGACTCAACAATTCTGGAAGATGCTATATATCTATTCCGTTCTCTAATGTCACCAAATCTCTAACAGGACTGCTAACATTCTTCAAACTATAACTTATTTAGACAAAAAAAACTAGGTAATCATCTTCTAGGGGTCCAAGTTTTGATGGGTAGACATCAGAGAAAACAATATTAGAAGTTGAGGCAGGTTCTTCAAACTTTTTCTTTGAAATGTTGTCAACACTGTAACACCCAGGATTTGAGTTAAACTGTTCCTTAACACTGTCTTTTAACAAACTCTCACCCATTGAACTATTGACAACTAAATTCATAGTTGTACTATATTTTGTAGAAGTTTTTTAAAAAAGATTGTTAATATTTTTTTTCTTCCCATACAGTTTCAACCACATTAAATGTGATAATTAAACCAATGAGCATCAACATATATTTTGGGTACTATGAGAATTTTAAAAAAGTGAGACTCATTGTGAGAATGATCTTAAGAGAATTGGAAAAAGCATTAAAATTAAATCTAAACTTGTACGATCTAAAAAGCTTGTTTAATTCTTTTTTGTTAAACTTGAGGACTTTGATTTATAAATGCAAATATAAAGCTAAAACTTAAATATACCTGTTATTTCAAGACACAAAATATATGTACCTGCAACAAAATACCAAGACAAAAAAAAAATAATTATTTCAACAAAAAAACTAAAATATATAGCAAATCCAAGAACAACATTAATAATGAATTCTTAGGGAAGCATACGATTTGGTCGATCACCATCATTGTAGAATACATGGGGACCCTTAAAAAGGAAAGGCACAGAGCTGTCCACATAGGTTTTCAAGGCATATCCTAAATCTGACAATTTGAATTATTCAGTACATCAAATTAAAATTAATAATGATGATATAAAAAAATATTGATAATTTGAAGCAGATAAAGAAATGTAAAAAACAAAAAAATAAACAGATAAAACATTATATTTTGTAGTATCTTATTCTTACCTGTAGTGAAAGATACTAAAGATGAATTTGTCATTGTATAGTTGACTATTAGAATACAGTATGGAAATGAATTCAAACTTCTCTATTTAAACATCAATTTGATTTTAATTTTAGATTTCCAAATCACAATTTTCAAAAAACGCTAGCATAACCAAGGAGCTAATTTTTATTAGAGAAAATTGCACTTACGTAATGAAATAGAAATAAATTAATGGTCAGTATGATTTTTTGAAAATTAATTAATGTTTGATTTAATGATTTTTTTAATGTCATCATAAAAATGTTAATTACGACCATTTGTAACAAAAAGAACCCATCGAGTACCAAAAATACCCTTAGTTTTTGTTTATTTTTTCTCTTCCTTTTATCTTTTTTTTTTTTTCAAACCCCACTTTGTTGGTGCCAGTTGGCCCTTGACCGATGAGCAAGAGGGTGGAAAGAGAAGAAAAAGACTTTTTTATCTTGTCAGTAAAATACCTCATTACATTTAAAATATATAAACTGCATATTCATTGCATCAAATAATATTTATTTTAGAAAATCAGTGATAATTTGTTATGTTGGAATATCCTAATAAACCTAACTGTAATTTTCTTAATTTAATTATTAAGCTTAATTCCTATCAAGAACAGTTATCAATCTTTTCTAAAATAGAACTAAAATGCACAAAAAAATCTTACATTTCTCGGAATAAAGCACTGTTGTCGCACCATGTGCAGTTGTAGTAATCCCATGTCAGTTGATGGCCCAGTAATAGCTGTTGGTAAATATCCGAAGTAGACAGACCTGTAATATTCTCAAGCATGGTTGGAACCTGGGCTATGACCATGCAAGATTGATTGAAATCGGACGGCCGGGTGTTTCCATCTAAAAAATAAAAGTAGGAAGGTGGATGGGAAGAGCTATTATTGGGGCAACGAGAGGCATTGACGTACAGAGAAGATTTCAATGTTGTTGTTCAGTTGAAATCTATGATACTTTAATAGAGGATAGTTGCTCTTCAAGTTAATGAAATCTTCTCTTTCTTTCAAAAAAAAATAAAAAATAAAAAAATTTTAATTAAATAATTTTAATATTTATCTTTAAAGATTTTAAATTTTTTAAATTTGTGAATCAATGAAATGATCCTATGTAATGCATTAATATAATAGATTTATATACTATCCGATAATGCATAGTATAGAAATCTTAAAAAAAGATATAATAATATAAAAATTTGTAGAAGGGGGGGTAAGAATTTAAGAAGTATAATGAATATTGGAAGATGCAAGTAAGGAATCAAGTTGTAAAAGACAAGGAAATTAAGCACTGAAACAGTTTGTGTGGTGTAACTGAAAGCACGTCATACTTCGAGAAATCAAATTCAATTGTGGAGAACAATTTAAAAAATTAGTCAAGGTCTTGGATAAGATTTTCTTATCTATTTCTCTTTATTTTATTTTGCGAAGATGGATAATTAAGAAGTTGTTAAGGCCCCGTCGAAGACGGCATCCACATCACCAGGCCAGCGTACGCGTATAAGACTTTTTTGTTATATCACATGGTCTACGGTCAAAGTCGTGCGGTTATCTTCTTCGCAATCCAGTTGAAGCCCCGGGTAACCACACTCTGAAGGTTGGGTTGCTGATTGAAAAGGGAAACTAATGTTGAGATTTCCAGATAGAGAAGAGCCACAGTCTTTGTTTTGTTGAACATACAAAGTATTGGGTAGTAGTCCAGTGATAAACGTACACTTGTGGGTAGATCTATTAATTGGTTTTATTGAGTTTATATTCTGTTAAATATGTGGAAAATAAAAAATTATTATTTAAAATTTATACTGATATATTGAACATAAAAATATTTTTTTTATTTTCATTAAATTTTTTGTTAAAATAAATATTTTTTATTTTTATTAAAATTTTAAATTATATATTTTTATATTAGTTTTATGTCATATTTAATTATGATCGGATTTCGTTTCTTCGACTGATGTATTATTGGTGGCAGTGAATGAAAGCAAGTCATACATTGATACAACCAATTAAGTTGCTCTTAAGTGGAACACTTTAGCTACGAGTCAGTCAAGCACCTTATTCGATAAGACCTCTTTGCCATTTCAATTGACAAATCAGAGAACAATTGTATGTTCAAAATCAAAGTCGTTGCAAAACTTTGTTTTTTTACGAAAATAATTTTTGAAAAATAATTTTTGTATTTTTATATTTATTTGTTAGAAAATTAATCGGTTAACAAAAAATAATTTATTAATTAATTTAAAATAAAACTATTTTTTATATTGTTTTCCTCTAAAGAGAAAGATAATTTTTTTTAAAAAAAATTATTTATAGGTAAGATTACTCGTCAAATTTATGAGCACTGTACTACTCATGTTGGGCCTTGGATAAATTTTTTTTAAGTTTAAATTTAATTTAATACAACTACAAATATTATTATAAATAATTTTAATATTTTAAAATATTAATATAAATAATAAATAATTTTATTTTAAGTGTTTGTTTATATTAATATAATATTTAAGTATTAAATATTATTAAAATATAATTATTTTTTAATATTAATAATTTTAATAATCAATTATTTCAATATATTTTAATAATAAATAATTTTTAATATTTTAATAGTTAAATTAATATTATTTTTAAAAAATAAAAATTTCAAAAAATAGGTAAACACCAAAAAAATATTTTTATTAATACATCCAAATAACAAAAAAAGAAAAAACTAAAATATAAATATTTTTAAAAATTAATTTTCATGAAATAAAAGGAATCTAATCTCCAGGCTCTCCTTTCAATTCCCTTTTAAGTATCTAATGTTGTTACCAAAGCAAATCATCTTAAACTTTGTAGTTTTTTTTTATGGAAAACCGCAGCTTTTTGAAAAGGGTGAAACTACCATGCACATCATCTAACACGGTGGAGCCAGCTATGACTGTGATTTAGACGAAAGTATTTTTGTCTTATAAATTTATATCATGATTTATATAAAAATTACATATAATAATTATATTAACATGTAAAATATAATATATTTTTTATTTTTATTAAATTTATATAATTTTAATTAAAATTTTAAATCATATCATATCATATTTTTTAAAACAATTTTTTATTATATAATCTTATTTTATTTTAAATTATCAAATTTATTGCGACCCAAGCTAGACTGAAAATACATTACGCATTACCATACTCACCTAATTTAAGCTCAATAGCCATCAAATACATTTTTGACGTGGATTGCCCAATATATAATTTTTTACACGTAATCTCTTTTATTTCATAAACCTTTCATTTTTTTTATGATAAAATTTGAACCTAAAAATTTCAAATCCAATTTTTAATACCAGCTCTATTTTTTTTTTTTAAATAAAACTGCCCCAACAATACTTAATTTAATAATAACCCTGTTAATTAACATTTTTAGTAAGTAAAAAATTATTCAAACAAGCCAAACATTTCCAATTTTCAATACGTCATTTATTACCCTTTTGGTTCTTATGCATAGCTCGTTTTAATTTTTAAATTTTTTATCTCATTTTTTTACATTTTTTTAAAATTCAAAACATTGTTTTTTTTTTTTTTTTTACATCTAAAATTTTTAATCTTTTATATTTAAAAATTTTTTGTTATGATTTTTTATTTTTTGGACATTAAAAAGTTTAAAAATTAATACTAAAATTCATTAAAATCAAAGTTTTTTTTTTTTTAATTTTGTAGAAATCAATAACACGTAAACAATTTGAGACGAAGGGACTACTTAATATTAGCTTTAACTCATGAGATGCACAAATGATAATTATTTATATTATTTATTTACAATACAGATATTTATTTAAATTTTAAAAATTAAAATTATGAATTTTATAAAAAAGTGAAATTTTAACTTTCAATTTAAATGTCTTTAATTAATATGCGTTGTATTGCTTAATATAAGAAACTGTAATTTTTATGCATCTAGTAATAAAAATTGTAATAAGTGTTGTACTGTAATCGATCCGAGTAGGAGTGTTGATCAAATTTTTAAAATTTATAGATTCGAAAAGATTTAAGTGTATAATATTTTTTTTCTTTAAGTGAATTAAGTATATAAAAGTTAAAGATTACATATAGATTAAGAATTAAAAAATAATTATTACTTATAAATAAATAATTTGTTTCAATTATTTATTGAGTTAAACTATTCCAAGACACACCACGATGATAATAAGTTTGTAAACATATTAAAATAATAGATCATTTACATTAATTTTTAATTTTTTATATAAGATTTAAAAATAAATTTAGATGATATATTGTTGGTCATTTTTTTAAATGTGTTGAGTAAATAAAAGCTGAAAGTACAGATGAATAATTAGGAAGTGGTTAAGACCTATTATAACGTATAGATCCATGGATCTATTAGTAAATATGAATTAGAAGGAGTCACCACCGATTTTTTTTGTCTATGTGTGATTGGTCACCTGATACATATTCTGATCCACGAAATCAGATGTGAAGTTCGAGAGTCGGTTACCCATGAAGAAGATCATAGCACTCCCACAACGCCCATCTAAAGGATGATACCAATTAGATTTTGAATTATCCAAGCCTTAATCATTTTATGATTTATCAAATAATTTAATATTGAAAATGTATCTTAAAATTGTCTCAATAGTTTGGTAGCAATTTAAGATAATTTTCTCACATCATGAGTATTAAAAAAAACTAGCATTCCATTCTAAAGAGGCTCCGTCGTCGGATTTATTAATATATTTTTATTCAAAAAAATTAATAAAAATCTTTTAATAGTTTGATAAGACCTAAAAATAATCCTCCAATAGTTTAGAGGATAAAAAATATTTTTTATTATTTTTTTATTTTTTTGAAAAAAACGATTTATGAAATTTTTTAATAGTTTGGTGGATTCCACTTTAAAGATTTAACCCATGAAAATTCTCCAATAGTTTGGTGGAATTCATAAATTTATTTTGTAAGGATTTTTATTTGAAAAAGATTATTGAAAGGATTTTTTTATATAAATATTTTTTGAAAACTTTATTTGAAAAAAGATTTTTATTTGAAAAGATTTATATATATATAATCATTTTTCTTTTTTTTTTTTAAAAAATTCATTTACTTTCAGAAATAAAATGGCAGAAATATAATTTCTTAAAAATAAAACTAGAAAAAAATTAAAAAATGAGTTAAAAATAAAATAAAATTAAAAAATAAAAATAAAATAGAAAAAAAAAACTTGTGATCAGGTCGGGTCGGTACCAAGATCAATGCACGAATCGTCGTTGAGTCACTCGTGGGTCAAGGCTTTGCAAAACATTGTCATTCAGTAGCAGTATAAAAGCTAAAGCTTCAGCGTTTTCCTCATAATCACCCGAGCCACTCTCTCCTAGCTTTAGGATCTTTTCCTCTCTATTTAAAAAACCTGTTTGAAAATTCAAACGAAATCTGAAAACTTTGTCGGATTTTGAAAATTTTATCAGAATCTGAAAATTTTTGTCAGATTCTGGGAATCTCGTCAAAATCTCATCGGAAACTTCAAATCCTTTCTAGAAAAATCACTAGAAAATTCAAACCTTCATCGAAAAATTCATTCCAACCTAGAAAAATCCAAAATTTTCTAGAAAAAATCAAAATTCTTCAAAATTTTCCAAATTTCTCCCAAAATTGCCTTGATTGCTCCCAGAATTATCCAGAATCCTAAGTCTAACCCCAGAAACCTAAAATCAAACCTAAAAACTTTAGATTGAACCCAAAATCTCGAGACCAAACTTCTAGAATAATCCCACAGCCCAAAATTTTTCAAACCTTTCTCTCTAATAATTTTTCTGTGTGTTTGTCCTCTGTAGAGCTTGCTCGAATTATAGGTAGCCTAAAATCCAATTTTTAGAAACGGATAGAATCAATCCTAGGCTTGAATCCTGGGATTAAGTTCTGTCTAACATGATTTTAAGGTTGAATTCTTGTTAACATCCAGAACCTGAATTAAAGGCTTTGTAATTTGTATCATAAACCTTTTTTTACCATAATCAACTGATTCGATTTAAGTTTCCAAAATTCATCCTCACAGATTGAACAAGAAAGAAAAACAGAATAAATAATAATAATAATAATATAATGTACTATGTATTATATTATACTACCATCATATACATTATAACAACATACTACACTATAGTAATAAAAATGATAAAGATAAAGAAAATCAACCTCGATTGACCCTGGACATAAATGGGTGTCTACAGTTGCCATTTTTGCACATTATTGTTAAATAGAGATTATGTAAAGACCTAGACACCCACTTTGTTTCAAACCAAGAGTCAAATCATTTAGTAAAATTGATCGGGATCGAACCACGAGTCTGAAGATGAAGCGACCAAGACTAAGTTGACGTTGAGAATAAATAATTGGGACGAAACCACAAGTCATAAGAAATGATCTAGACTGAGCCAAGATCAAGTGACCGAGATGAAATCACGAGTTAAAAATGAAGCAACCAGGATTGAGTTGAGGTAAAAAATAAATAACAGGGATGAAATCATGAGTTATAAGAAATGATCTAGACTAAGCCAAGATCAAGTGACCAGGATGAAACCACTTGTCAAAAATAAAGCGACCAAGACCTAGTCAAAGTCAAAAATAAATGACCAAGATAAAACCACAAGTCATAAGAAATGATCTAGATTGAGACAAGATCAGTGACCAGGATGAAACCATATGTCAAAAATGAAGTGACCAAGACCAAGTTGAGATAAAAAATAATGATTGAGATAAAATCACGAGTTAAAAAAAATGATCTAGACTAAACCAAGATCAGGTGATCGGGATAAAATCACATGTCAAAAATTAAGTGACCAGGATCGATTCAAGGTTAAAAATAATGACTGAGATAAAATCACGAGTCATAAAAAATGATCTGGACTGAGCCAAGATTAGGTAATTAGGACGAAACCACATGTCAAAAATGAAATGACCAGAACAAAGTCAAGGTCGAAACTAAATGACCAGAATGAAACCACGAGTCATAAGAAATGATATGGATTGAGCCAAGATAAGGTGACAAAAACAAAATCACGTGTAAAAAATGAAGTGACCAAGATCGAATCGAGGTAAAAAATGTTCGAGAAGAAACCACAAGTCATAAAAAATAATCTGGACTAAGCCATAATCAAGTGATTGGGATGAAACCACGTGTCAAAAATGAAGTGATTAGGATCAAGTCAAGGTCAAAAATAAATGATCGAGATAAAACTACGAGTCATAAGAAATGATCTAAACTGAGCTAAGATCAGGTAAGTGAATAATGTAAGTGCATGCCCTATCTAAGATGTAAATGAAACATTAATTGTGGTACTAAGGCTTCTGCACTCTCATTTTTACGCATGTTTGGCAAAGAAACTATCCTTTATTAGCTTGAACATTTATTTTTATCCCAAGGAAAACTATAGAAGCCACTTTTCTCTTACTTGGAAGAATTCATCTTTGGTCATTGTCTCTTTTAATCCTTCAAAGTAACACACAACTTCTTATGACTTTATTCAATTATTAATCATTATCCTAATTTTAAAGTGCGAGATGCAAGTTATTCACTTATTCTATTCATAGCAAAGTATAAAGAGAAGAGACAAATATAATGGCAATGCATAGAACTAAGAGAGAACAATAAGACAGCTTTCATTTATTCAGATAAGCAATAAATTACAAATGATGGTATGAAAACAAAAAGAGAGTGTATAGGGACGGCTATTTAGGGTAGCAATGTCCCAAAATAAATGATCAGATAATCATGACAACAAATCTTGAGTTTATTCAAAAACTCAACTAAAATATGATGCATTGACACCTCAGAGCTCTTTAAAATTCACTATCTTTGGTATGCCTTTGAAGTGATGCCATGTTTTATTCATCCAAATTTACCTTCGTTCAATTCAAACCGCCCTTCTAAACATGAACTTTTTCTTTGGGGCTTAAGCTGTCTTTTCGGGTTTTCAACTTGAACTTTTTTTTTGGATCAAGCAAAGTACTTCTTCATGGCATCCAAATTAATAAGATTAAGAAGTTCATCTCTATCCATTTCTGACAAGATTAAGGCTTATCCTGAAAAAACTCTTTTTACCACATATGATTTTTTCCAATTTGAAGTCCATTTTTTTCTATCATTATGTTGACTTGAAAGAATATTTTTAATACCAACTCTCTTTCTTGGAATTGATAAGGTCTAACTTTTTTGCTATGAGTTCTCATTATTCTCTTTTGGTATAATTGATCGTGACAGAGTGCCGCTAATCTTTTTTTTTCAATGAAGTTTAATTGTTTATAGCGTTCTTAGACCCATCAGCTTCTTCTAATCCTATTTCCTTTAAGACTCTTAGGGATGGGATCTCTATTTCTATTGGCAATACAGCTTCTATCCCTTAAACCAAGAAAAAAAGAGTTCCCCTAGTAGAAGTGCGCACGAAGGTTCGATATGCATGTAGGGCAAAAGGTAATTTCCAATGTCAGTCTTTATATGTTTCAGTCATCTTCTTTAAAATCTTTGTGATGTTCTTATTTACAGCTTCCACTGCCTCATTCATTTTTGGACGATATAGAGCTGAACTGTTGTGTTTGATCTTGAACTGAACATATACTTCTTGTATCATCTTACTATTCAAATTTTTGTATTGTCTGAAATAATTCTTTTTAGGAGCCTATATCTATAGATTATTTCTCTTTTGATGAATTTGCATACCAATGATCTAGTCACAGTTGTGAAAGAGGTGGCTTCGACCTATTTAGTGAAATAATCAATCATCACAAAAATGAATCTATTTTCATTTAAGGCTTTTAGGGTAATGAGACCAATGACATCCATTCTCCACATAAAAAATGGCCAAGATGGTGCTATAACATGTAAAATGCTAGATGGAGCATGAATTTTATTAGCATAAATCTAGCATTTGTGATATTTTCGAGCATAATCAATGCAATCATTTTTCATTGTCAACCAGTAATATCCAGCTCACATAACCTGTCTTGCCATCATATACCCATTTACATGTACTCCACATGTCATTATGAACTTTTTCAATAATCTTTTTGGCCTCAAAGGCACTTATGCAACATAATAACACTTAGTCTTTGCCTCTTTTGTGCAAAATTTCTCCATCTAAAAAGAATCTCATAGCCAACCTTCTTAAGACTTTCTTATCACTTTTTCTGTTGCTTGATTTGGGTATTATTGATTTTTTAGATATCGCATAATATCATGATACCATGGGTGACCATCCTCTTTCTCTTCCAAGTTGGCATAATGCACTGTCACGTCCTTGATGTCTAGTTTGATAAGCTGAATTTTGACAATATCATCGATCTGCACCATTGCAGTCGAGATAGCCAAGGCATCTGCAATTTAATTTTCTTCATGAGGTAAGTGTTCAAACTAAATTGCCTTGAATTGTTTGCATAGCTCTAAAATGTATTTGTGATAAGAGATGAGTTTTGAATCCCTTGTTTCCCATTCACCTTTTAGTTGACAAATGACTAGAGCTGAATCCCCAAACACCTTTAACACTTCAATTTTTCTGTCCAAAGTAACAGTAGTCCCATAACACAAGTCTCATATTCAACTATATTATTAGTGCAGTTGAAGTTTAATCTTGCTGTAACAGGATAATAGAGTTTCATTAGAAATATTAAAACTAATCCAATCCCATGCCCCATGGCATTGGCGACCCCATCGAAATATATTCTCCATACCTCTTCCTTGTCATTATCTTCTTCTAACCCTGAGATGGTCATTAATTTTTCATCTAAAAAATTTAGCTTTATAGGTTCATAATCATCAGTAGCTCTATCTGTCAAAAATTCAGCAATTATGTTTCTTTTTATTGCTTTTTAGCTCACATACACTATGTCATATTTCGAGAGCATCACTTGCCATCTTGCGATTCTTTCTAATAGTGATGGTTTCTTGAAGATGTATTTAATGGGATCTAGTTTAGCTATGAGCCAAATTGTATGGTAAAGCATATATTACTTGAGTCTTTTAGTTATCCAAGCCAAAGCACAACACATTTTCTTCAGTAAAGAATACTTGGACTCATACTCTATGAATTTTTTGCTCAGGTAATAAATAGCTCTCTTTTCTTACCGGATTCATCTTGTTGACCCAGCACACATCCCATTGATTTCTTATTTACCACTATGTATAGAATCAGTGGTTTTTCTGGAATAGGTAGTGCTAATATTAGAGGATTTGATAAGTATTGTTTAACCTTATCAAAAGCTTTTTGACATTCTTCATTTCACTTGCCAAGATTATTCTTTCAAAGGAGTTTGAAAATGGGGTCACATTTAAAAGTGAGTTGAGAAATGAACCGAGAAATATAGTTCAATTGGCCTAAAAAACCTCAAACTTCTTTTTGTGTACTTAGAGGGGATAAATTTTGAATGGCCCAAATTTTATCCGGGTCAACTTTTATTCCTCTTTCACTTACTATAAATCTTAAAAATTTTCCTGACCTGGCTCCGAATGTACATTTGACTGGATTTAATTTGAGCTGAAACTTTCTCAACCTCACAAATAATTTTTTGAGATTGACTACATGATCTCCTTTTCAGGATTTGGTAATCGTATCATCCACGTATACTTTAATCTCTTTATGCATTATATCATAGAAGAGTGTTACCATAGCCTTTTGATAGTTTACCCCAACATTCTTCAAACTAAAAGGCATGACCTTATAGCATAAAGTTTCTTACATAGTGATAAATGTGGTCTTTTCTATATCATCTTGAGCTATCTTTATTTGATTATAACCAAAGAATCCATCTATAAAAGAGAACACTGTATGTTGGGCCATATTGTCTACTAGTCTATCTATATGAGGCAAAGGAAAATTATCCTTTGGACTAGCTTTATTTAGATCTCGATAATCTGCACACTTTCATACTTTTTCATTCTTCTTAGGGATAGGTACTATATTAGCTACCCATTCAAGATATTTGGTCACTTGCAGAAAGCCTGTATCAAATTGTTTTTTTACTTCCTCTTTGATTTTCAACAACATCTTTGCTTCATTCTTTCCAACTTTTGTTGCATCGGCTTGCATTCTGACTTTAAAGGCAACCTATGCTCTACTATTTTAGTGCTGAGCCCAGGCATATCTTGGTAGGACCAAGCAAACATATCTACAAACTCTTGAAGCAAATCCTCTAAACACTGTCGGTCAACTACTGAGAGTGAAGTACCAATCTTGACTACTTTTTTGTTTTCAACATTACCCAATTTGATCAATTCAATAACTTTTTGATGAAGCTTAATGGATTTATCTTTCTGCTTAATTAGCCTCATTAAATCTGGAGACAAAGTGTATTCTTTAAAGTTTTTTTTAGTATCAAATTCATCAGTATTAATTAAAATTTTAAAATTAAACCTCGGATCATTGTCATGATTACCTTCGCATTCATTTGGGAACCTAAAAGTTAATGGAATAAGAAATATTGGCAAGAAAACTTTGATGGGATAATGAATGAAATGGAAGAAATGAACAAAATGCATACTCCTACTTTTATTAAAATAATGAAAAATAAAAGGCCCAAACATAAAAGTTCATCCTAATGCTTTTGGGCATAAGCGATTAGGAGATATGATTACATTGAAGAAAAATAAAAAATAATATGTATCTAGATGACCCTCTAATTCTTCAATTCATATCTAGGTGGGTAGGGATAAACCAAAGCTTCCTCATTTTGACTTCAATCATCCACCATATCAATGGACAGCTTGGCAAAATTTTCCTCCCATTTTGGTTCTTTTTTTGTGTCTTCTTCAGCTCCCGGGTGTATGTATCCTCTGAGAATGAAAGTTTCATTTAAATAGGGAAAGATCATTGGTTTGTTCTTTGCCCTTTTACTCTTGTTTTGCATTTTCTCTGTCCCATAACTTAATCCCGATCTACAACTATAATCCTCAATCTTAGGAAAGTCTCTTATCCTTTGAAGGTTTCTGCCCAAGCCGAACCCAATACTCCAACCCTTGTTAATCATCTGATTGATTACAATCCGACTGAACTTGAGTCCTTCATCTATTGCATTAACAGGTTCAAAAGATAGGTAAGAACATTCTAATGATTTCTTTGCTGCTTCCACATATGGGGCATTTATAGGTTGGGTCACCAATAAGTCTTCCTTCTCGGCTACAATCACCAATTATCCTTCCACATTGAATTTGATCTTTTGATATAGTGAGGAAGAGACGACACCCACCTTGTGGATCCATGGCCTTCCTAGTAAACAACTATATGATGGGGAGATATCCACTTGCATATGGGTTGCTATATCTAGAACAGATACCTTTCCCGAGTGCAGATCCTGTACTAACAATTGAAACAAAGTAATTTATCACGTAAATAATTTATAACATGTAACAAGCAAGAAGAACATAACAAATTCAAATTTTAAATTATATTAAGTATTTAATTTAAAATCAATTAATGTTATATTAAGAGATTGATTTAAATATAAAATTACAAAAAAATAAAATAAAATTCAACCAATATAAAATAACACCACTGAAACATTTTGTGATGGTAAATGAAAGCAAGATCAATTGAAGTCAATTATTTGGGAACAATTTAATAACTGATTAGTCAAGCTCTTGGCTAAAATTTCCACAACTATTTTTTTCTTGTTTTATGAAGAATATTTAGGAGTAAAAGCCCCGCCAAGTATGGCACATTCCAACCCAATGCATACATCAAGCTAGAACACTTTTTGATCGGTCACATTCTTATTGAAAATTTTAACCAAGTTTTTTAAAGTTGTTTTTGAATTAAAAAGTACTCCAAAAGAGCTTTGAAATTTTAATTTTAACCTCAAATTGCATTAATAATCATCACTAACACAATTTTTGTTAGTAGGTCAATCGTATTTAATAAAAAAAATTAATAACGATTATATTCTTTTATATATAACAGTTGACTATTTAGACGTGCATGTTACAACAGTAATTATTGAAGATATCTTCAACTACATAAGATCTTAAAGCCAATTAATTTTTAATTATGAATTAATTAATATAATTTTTAATTTTTGTAATTTTCACCCTTTGAAATGAGTAAATCCATTTAAATTAGAGTAAAGGATAATCAATTCGATCATTTCAGTCAAAAATAATAATTGAATTGATGGGTCCTTTTGAAACTGAAAACAGAATGATTTAATAATCTTAAATATAAAATTAAAAATGTAATGAATTTAAGAAAAATTGAACTTAAAGAACAAGGAATAAAGAAACCTTCATTTTTTAATTTTTCATAAACTCACTAGAGGACAGTAAAAAATTGGACAGAGTTCATTTCAAGCTTAGTGGACCAAAAAACAATTGACTCGTCAATTTGCCATTTCAAGCTCTTGGCTAAGATTTTCACAACTATTTTTTTTTTCTTTTTATATAAATAATAATTAGGAGACGTTGTACCCCGTCAAGCAAGGCACAATCCTCCCAGTGTACATGTTGCGCTAGACGCGACTCAATATCGTATTCATATACGATTTTTTCACCCATCACCTACTTCATTTAAAAATCTTATCCAAGTTTTTTGAATTTGTTTTTGAATTAAAAAGTACTCCAACCTTTTTTAAATATTGAATTTAACCATAAATTGCATTAATTATCATTGCTAATACAATTTGCGGGCGTGCAATCCTGATCTGTTCTCCCTTTCTCTAATAAAAAACACTAATCATTCCCTTTCTCCAGATTTGAAGCTGAAACAATTTACTAGAGATGAAGACTGATGATCGACTTCCCGCAAAAAAGGAAAAGAGAAAAAAAAAATGAATGAATGACAACTGAACAACTTCTAGAGCTCGATCCAGCGGTAGCTCTGGTATGTTCTAACTTACCAAATTTTATTTCATCATGCATCTTGATTATTAAAAACACATGATTCTTACAAATTTCATATCACTCTCTAATACAGACACTACAAGATGCACATGTGAAGCCAGGATTCTCGATATAGATGTTTTGAATGGTTGGTTCTATAACTTCTGCAAACAGTGCAACAGAACGCTCATATCATGTTATAGCAAATTCTGGTGTTCAGACCACCATGAAAAGTACCCTCACTTGGGTATATTCCCAACCATATATTGTTTCCCACAAATATATTACAAAAGAAATTATACTGTAACTAGCTACATAAGTGGCTTCAGTAGCAAGCTAGGCATAAAATTATAAAACTTTATAGAGGACAAAATGAAATGCACGATCACTAGTTTACTCTATATTTAAGCTAATTTCATTCGTAGCATCAAGTGATGTAGTTGGCTCATCAATTGGATTATCGCCACCATGATCCTTAGTTGATGCATCAAAAGGAAACTGAAAAGGTCTTGGAGGCATTTCAAGCAATTCAGTATCAGTTCCGAGCATCTCCAATACTTTTGACATTGAAGGACGATTAGGAGGCTTCATTTGTATACACCAAAAAGCTACTACTAACATCTTCCTCAAAATTGTCTTCTCATTATCCGTAACATCTCCCAATTCTATTTCCTCTCCTTGCTCAAATCGATCATATATCCATGATGGGAAGTATATCTGACTTGATTGTTCAGCAAATGCATTCAAATTTTTCCTTCTTCCCACAATTTCCATTAATAGCATCCCGAAACTATAAACATCAGCCTTATATGAGATGCCTCCAATGTTTTTGTAGACCAATTCGGGAGCAATATATCCCAGTGTACCTCGTGCTGCAGTAAGAGAAACAATACTATCATCTACTGAATACAATTTTGCCAGACCAAAATCTGAAACTTTTGGGTTGAAATTCTCATCTAGAAGAATATTATGAGGCTTGATATCAAAATGTAAAATTTGCATGTCACATCCTCGATGTAAATAGTCAATTCCTCGAGCAACTCCAAGCACAATATCAAGCATTTTCTGCCAGCTTAAACTGATCTTATTTTCTCCGGTAAATATGATTTTATCTAAGGAACCATTTGGCATGAAATCATATACAAGAGCTTGCTTTGACCCCTCAACACAAAACCCAATAAGTTTGGCAATGTTGACATGGTGAATCCTCCCAATTGTTGCAACTTCATTAATGAAATCTTGCCCATTAGCTTTTGATTTGCCCAACATCTTTACTGCCACAAGATGGTTGCTACGAAGTTTTCCTTTAAACACTGAACCATAACCCCCTTCTCCTAATTTATCTTTGAAACCACTTGTTATTCTTTTTATTTCATAGTAAGAATACCTAATAGGTATAAAGTTATTTTGACTTTGAAGGAACTCTTCAATTGTATCATCTGCGGATAAGTGTCTTCTTCGTAATTTGTATGTAACAACCGCAATCAAGATAGATATCCCAAGCAACATTCTTGGTAAGGCAATTCCTCCTTTTCAAGAAAAAAATGTAAACATATTAGTATTTTTCAATGAAAGGCATTAGTGTCCAAGAAAATAAAAGCATGGGAACCTTAATTTTAACAGTAATCTTGAAGCACAAACACAAAATTGTAGACATATTGAATAAACTTTAACATGGAGGGAAAATGAACAAATCAGAAAATATTGAAATGAGCATCCAAAACATAACCTTCAAACTACACAATTGAAACTAAATTACGATAAAAGAAACACCAAAAGATGCAAATGAACCCAAAAAAGAATTGATAAAGTCAAGTGCTGAAATCCACTAATTCACCATAACAGGATTTATGGTCATCACTTATGGTCGACTCAACAATTTTGGAGGATGTCTATTCCACTCTCTAATATCACCAAATCTCTAACAGGACTGGTATCAAACTATAACTTATTTAGACAAAAAAAAACTAGGTAACCATCTTCTAATGGTCCAAGTTTTGATTGGTAGACATTATAGAAAAAAGAATTAGAAGTTAAGGCAGGTTCTTCAAAATTTTGCTTTGAAATGTTGTCAACACTGTAACACTCAGGATTTGAGTTAAACTGTTCCTTAACACTGTCTTTTAACAAACTCTCATCCTTTGAACTATTGACAATATTTACTAAATTCATAGTTGTGCTATGTTCTGTAAATTTTTTGAAAAAAAGATTGTTAATTTTTTTCTTCCCTTGCACTTTCAACCACATTAAATGTGGTAATTAGACCAATGAGTATCAACATACATTTTGGATACTATCAAAATTTTTAAAAAGTGAGACTCATTGTAAGAATGATCTTAAGAGAATTGGAAAAAGCATTCAAAATTAAATGTAAACTTGTACGATCTAAAAGGTTTGTTTAGTTCTTTTTTGTTAAATTTGAGGACTTTGATTTATATATGCAAATGCAAATATAAAGCTAAAACTTAAATATACCTGTTATTGCAAGACACAAAATATATGTACCTGCAACAAAATACCAATACAAAAATAAAATGTAATTATTTCAATAAAGGAACAAAAATTTATAGCAAATCCAAGAAGAGATTACTAATGAATTCCAGGGAGCATACGTCTAGGAGGATCATAAGAATTGTAGGATACATGATGACCCTTAAAAAGGAAATATACAAAGCTGTCCACATAATTTCTCAATGCATATCTCAAATCTGACAATCTGAATTTTTAACACATCAAATTAAAATTAATAATAGTGATATAAAAGAAAACTGACAATTTAAAGAGGATAAAGAAATGTAAAAAACAAAAAAATCAACAGATAAAACATTATATTTTGTAGTATCTTATTCTTACGTGTAGTGAAAGATACTAAAGATGAATTTGTCATTGTATAGTTGACTATTAGAATACAGTATGGAAATGAATTCGAACTTCTCTATTTAAACATCAATTTGATTTTAATTTTATATTTCCAAATCACAATTTTCAAATAACGCTAGCATAACCAAGGAGCTAATTTTTATTAGAGAAAATTGCACTTATGTAATGAAATAGAAATAAATTAATGGTCAGTATGGTTTTTTGAAAAATAATTAATGTTTGATGTAATGGTTTTTTCTTAATGTAATCGTGAAAATGTTAATTACTACCAACTGTACAAAAAGAACCCACCCAATACCAAAAATACCCTTAATTTTTGTTTATATTTTCTCTCCTTTTTATCTTTTTTTTTTTTTTAAACCCGCCCTTGCTGGTGCCAGTTGGCCCTTGACCGATGAGCAGGAGGGTGGAAAGAGAAGAAAAAGAAAAGAAAAAGACATTGTGATCTTGACAGCAGAATGCCTCATTACATTTAAAATATAAAAATTGCATATTCATTGCATCAAATAATATTTATTTTAAAAAATCAGTGATAATTTATTATGTTGGAATATTCAAATACCCCTAACTTTAATTTTTTTAATTTAATTATTAATCTAAATTCCTATCAAGAACAGTTATCAATTTTTTCTAAAACGGAACTAAAATGCACAAAAAAATCTTATTCTTACCTGTAGTGAAAGTTATTAAAGATAAATTTGTCATTGTATAGTTGACTACTAGAATATGGCATTGAAACAAATTCAAAATTTTCGATTTAAACAACAATTTGATTTTTATTTTAGTTTTTCGAATCACGAGTTTCAAATAATGTTAGCAGAACCAAGGCACTACTTTTTATTAGAGAAAATTGCACTTAGGTATTGAAATAGAAATAAATTAACGGGCTGTGTAGTTTATTGAAAAATAAGTAATGTTTGATGAAATGATTTTTTTAATGTAATCATAAAAATGTTAATCACTATCAACTACTGTAATAAAAAAAAACCAACGAAGTACCAAAATTACCCTTAATTTTTTTTTTTATACTTTTCCCTTTTATTCATTTTTTCTTTTCCAAATCCTTCCTTGTCCGTACCAGTTGGCCGTTGATCGAAGAGGAAGAAAGTTGGAAGAGAGAAGAAAAGAAAAGGTCAATTTTATCTTGACAATAAAATACCTCATTACACTCGAAATATATGAATTACATTCATTACGTCATATAATATTGTTTTAAAAAGAAAACACTAATCATTTATTATATTGCAATCGTCTGATACACCTAACTGTAATTTTTTAATTTAATTATTAGTCTAAATTCCTATCAAGAACAGTTATCAATCTTTTCTAAAATAGATCTCAAATGCACAAAAAAACTTACATCTGTCGGATTAATGAATCCTCGCGCCATGCGTGGAAGTTGTCGAATACCCATACCAGTTCATAGCCCTGTAATAGCTGTTCATAAATATCCGAAGTAGACAGACCTGTAATATTCCCAAGCATGATTGGAATCTCGGCTATGACTATGCAAGATGGATTGAAATCGGACGGCCGGGTGTTTTCATCTAAAAAATAAAAGTAGGAAGGCGGATGGGAATAGCTATTGGAGCAACGACAGGCATTGACGTATAGAGAAGATTTCATTGCGGTTGTGCAATTTACTAGATGCATAACACTAGAAGGATAATTTAAACCAACATATAGTTCGACTGTTGAATTTAAATTCCAAGAATCAAATAGATATCTAGTAATATCACGAGGAAGGGAGCAATTGTCTCTGCTCATTCTCTCATGTTCCTCCATAACCATAGCTCGTATTGTTTGGTTTTCATAAGAGATCTTTTGAACGTACAATTTCCCCTCAACCAACACAAAAGTGGTGCGATTGTTGTTATCGCATTCCAGTTCCAGGTTATGGTAACCACACTCGGGAGGCTGGCTTTTTAATCGGAAAGGGAAATTGACGGTAACGTTTCCACAATAAGAAGAGCCACAATCTTTAGGAATTGGAAGTTCAGCGATGCAAGAATCAGGGAATGATAGAAATAAAGAAAGGGCCATGAGCCAAAACAATGAAAGTTGTGCTTTTACCATCCTAAAGTTTTGGTGATGAAGAACCAGATTTAAGTCCAAGGAAATATATAAGCATAGAAATGGTATTTTTTCATAACGGGAAGAAACTCATGTTTTTAAAATCACTTTGGTTAAAGTGAGGGAAGACTTTAACGACTTTGGCAATACGAATTAAAGAAAGGTAAATGCATATCCAAGTTGATTGACCCGTCAAGTGCTTTAAACCATTTTAATTATTATTCAATTAAAATCAACAATATGCACGTAAAAACAATTTTATATTTGATATATTATTATTATATAAATTTTATATTCTATTATTGTATTATATGTTGTCACCTAATTAATTTATAAATTTAGAAAATTAAAAATGAAAATATTCAGTAATTACTAAAAAAAAATATAATCGAGTTGGATGATTTTTCAGCTGAAATCTATGATACTTTAATACAGGATAGTTGCTCTTCAAGTTAATGAAATCTTCTCTTTCTTTCAAAAAAATAAAAATAATTCTTTTTTAATTAAATAATTTTAATATTTATCTTTAAAGATTTTTTATTTTTTAAAATTTTAAATCAATGAAATGATCCTATATAATGCATTAATATAATAGATTTAGATACTATCCGATAATGCATAGTATAGAAATCTTAGAAAAAGATATAATAATGTAAAAATTTGTAGAAGGGGGCGTAAGAATTTAAGAAGTATAATGAATATTGGAAGATGCTAGTAAGGAATCAAGTTGGAAAAGACAAGGAAATTAAGCACAGAAACATTTTGTGTGGTGTAACTAAAAGCACGTCGTACTTCGAGAAATCAATGTCAATTGTGGAGAACAATTTAAGCAATTAGTCAAGGTCTTGGATAAGATTTTCATATCTCTTTCTCTTTTTTATTTTATTTTGCGAAGATGAATAATTAGGAAGTCGTTAAGACCCCGTCGAAGACCGCATCGACAACCCTCGGCCAGCGTACGCGTATAAGACTTTTTTGTTATTTCTGATGGTCTATGGTCAAAGTCGTGCGGTTATCTTCCTCACAATCCAGTTGAAGCCCCGGGTAACCACACTCTGAAGGTTGGGTTGCTGATTGAGAAGGGAAACTAATGTTGACATTTCCAGATAGAGAAGAGCCATAGTCTTTGTTTTGTTGAACATAAAAAGTATTGGGTAGTAGTCCAGTGATAAAAGTACGCTTGTGGGTAGATCTATTAATTGGTTTTATTGAGTTTATATTCTGCTAAATATGTGGAAAATAAAAAATTATTATAAATAATTTTAATATTTTAAAATATCAATATAAATAATAAATAGTTTTATTTTAAGTCTTTGTTTATATTAATATAATATTTAAGTATTAAATATTATTATTAAAATATAATTATTTTTTAATATTACTAATTTTAATAATAAATTATTTCAATATATTTTAATTATAAATAATTTTTAATATTTTAATAGTTATTGTAGACACTAAATTTGTTCGGATTTTAATTAAGTCTTGGTTACTAGATTTTAATTTTCGGGCTATCGGATCAAGACCCGATATTAATTCAATTAGGATTCAGGCTCTATTTTAATTCAATTAGGCTTCAGGTCTGATTTCAATTCTACTTAACCCAAAATCTGATTTTGATTGGGCCTGAAGCCCATTTTGTTTAAAAGCCCAACTTGCCTTTTATTATTATTATTTTTAAATTAAACAAAAATACCAAAATACAAAATACCAAAAAAATACAAAATATAAAAAAAAGAACAAAAAAAAGGGGGATGGCAATGGTGCCTTTCCCGGCACCACTGCTACCATGCCCTACCCACCATACGCTATCCCTCTCCCATACCCTGCAAAATTTACCCTAACTATCCTAATTAGTGTGCCCTACTACCCAATAAGACAAGAAGAAATTAAAAGGGTGCGGAGCTCGTGCTCGTACTCCATGCCGAGCCCTGTGCCACTTACTCAAGCATAGGGTACGATCGGAGCTCTATAAATAGAGCTTCTAGCTGAACCTAATAGAAAGTGGGTGGGAGGAACGTTGCAAAAACAAAAAAAAAAAAAACAATGCAAAAAAAAAAACACAAAAAAAACACAGTCCTCCCTACGAGGAGGATCCCAGTGCCGAGAGCCTCTGCATAAAAAAAAAGTTTAAAGAAAAAAGAAAGTAAAAAAAATAAAGTTTAACCAAAACTTCAAAAGCAGATCTAGGTTGCTTGGGCTTTTTTTCAGTGGAAAGGAGGTTGAATCTGCATTCAGGGGATCAAAGGGAGCATTTTGGGAGATTTTGAAATTTTTCAACATCGATGACGGTGGTCAGAGCTCTTCACTGGCAAAGACCATGGCGGCTGTCACGACGGATGGCCACAGGCCCCATATCAGCCTAAAATTAAAAAAAAAAAGAGGGATTTTTTTTTCGACAGAGGGGGAAGGAAATGATAAATTTTTTTTTGACTTTTATAGAAAGTGCCAGAACGAAAATGACACTGTTTCATTAAAGGGTCAAAATGACGTCGTTTTGAGCCCTGAGGATCAGCGCGTCAGCCAGCGATCCGACACGGAGTTCGTGTACCCGACCTGCGACCCACTTCTGCATCAGCCTCTGACCGGTCCAGTTCAGGTAAAAAAAATTTTTTTTTGAATTTTTTTATAGATTATTTTTTATTTTAATTATTATTCTTAATATTTATACATGTTAAAATGATTAAATTTACCATAATAAAATTTTGTTGTTTTATATTAATAATTAATAAAAAATATATAATAAAATATATAGCAAAAATTTGTGATAATTTTTTTTAAAAAAATAAATCTTATAAAATAAAAAATAAAAAATAATAATAACTGATATTTTGAACATTTTTAAAAAATATATTAAGAAAATTGAAAGAGTTCAATTTTCTTTGACATATGTAAAAATATAAATATTGCGATTTCTCTGATGAGTCGAGATAATCTAAATTTTTTTTCATAAAAATAATTAGTAAATAATAAAGAGTTTTTTTTTAAATAATCATAATAAATTCCTTTAATTAAAAATGATTTTATTTAGGATCTGATCAAAAAGTTGAAATGATTCTAAAACTTGCTCAAAATTTTTTAGGATTTCACTGAAGAGTCGAGATAATCGTAAAATTTGTTTAATAAATTTTGGGAATTCACCAAAGAGTCGAGATGTTCTTAATTTTTTAAAAAAGAAAAACAAATAAATAAAATATCTTATGACGAGATTTTGAGAATTTTGTAAATGGTCAATTTTCTCGAAATATTTTTCAAACATTTCCTCTATAAATTTCGCCAAAGCGTTGGAGAATTTATAGAATATATATAAAAAAATAATACTAATTTTTCAAAAAAAAATATTTTAAAATAAATTTCAGGAAATTAATTTTAAATAAAAAAACCATATTATCAAAATTAAAGGATTACACATGTTTAATTAGTATCGTTCTTCGAATGGGCAACGTGAGGGTGCTAATACCTTTCTCACTCGTAACCGTACTCTTAGACCTAACCCTGATTTTGCAGACCTAAACTTTTTGTTTTTAGTAATTCTTAATTAATTTTAAGATTTTTACTAAAATATGATATTTTGGGTGGCCAATCACACCCTATAAAAAAAGATTGGTGGCGTCTCCAAAAATTTTCACCAAGTCCAGCGATCAAGTTCCCCCCAGGACAAAAAAGATCGTTATGACAGCTTGGTGACTCCACTCAGGAACACTTGAGAGTCAAGCCAAAAAAATTTAAACATGTGTCATCCGAATTTTTAATTTTATGGTCTTTTTTATTTTTAATTTTAATTTCTTATCTCATCTTAGGATATTATTTTTTTCTTTTCATTTTTTATATGTTATTATTTTATATTATTGCTAATTATATTGTTAATTTTATTAATAATTGATTACATTCCCTCACACATATACACATTTGCATTCATGCACGAGCTCTATACCCGGGCTCCCAAAAATATTCATTTTTAGGAGGGGGTAGAGTACCTACGCTTTCGTGAGGTTATAATGCCTCCACTTGGGCTAACGAAATACTTTCACTCAAGTTGAACCATTTCTGTCAGTAGCCTGTTATGGGTGAGGATCGAAGGCCTTACTAGTCTAAAGTGACGACAGTGAGGATCAATTTGAGAGTGTTTTAGCCTATGTTAACTACTAAACCATGCATATAGTGAAACTTAGGAAACCAACTTTAGATAGGGCCAATCCATTTTTATAGATTATACCCTGAATTGGGACACATGAAGGAATATTTATTTTAATATAATCACTAACCCTATTTTGTTTTATTTTTTTTTTTGTTTCATGATCATGCATCAT
Organism: Durio zibethinus; assembly: GCF_047325235.1. NCBI lineage: Eukaryota > Viridiplantae > Streptophyta > Magnoliopsida > Malvales > Malvaceae > Durio > Durio zibethinus. The sequence continues at coordinate 11,025,449 of NC_143186.1, forward strand.
TATAAACACTTCATATGGGATGTGCTTATCAATATGCCAATATTAGTAAGAAGATTTTTAGTCTTGCTTCAGAAATACCATTAGGATGTTCTCAGCTTCGAAGTTCACCATGTGTGAAGAGATCAATGTGGTGATAACTTTATCATTAGAAGCCCAAAGTAGAATGAGAGATTGTTTGAAAGAATTTGAACAAGAAATTTTGCCCAAAGAAGTCAAATTGGGACTTAAACAAAATGACATCTCTGAGTTGGTCAAGATTTGGCGTAGTGTAACAACTTCTAGGAAGATGGCTTTCGAGGAAAAATATGGTCATATTGCTTCACTGTTTGAGGTGTCCACAAAAAATCAATTGATAAGAGCTTTAATTCAGTTTTGGGATCCTGCATACAGATGTTTCATATTTAACGAAATAAATATGACCCCGACAATCAAAGAGTATACTACATTGTTATGGTTGCATCTCCTAAATCTAGATAAAATTTATTAGCGAGGTCAAAAACTTAGATCTCGAAAGAAACTTGCCTGTATGATGAAGGTCCCCACTCATAATGTAAACTCGTATATCCAAACAAAAGGCAAGAGTGATTGCATCTCGTGGGAAATCATACGTGATTACATCATCAAACACTTGGAGGATGAACGAGGCATAAGAATGATAGCTTTGGCAATTTATGGCTTGATCATTTTTTCGAAGGTCCTAGGGCACATTGAGGTATCAATGATTGACTTTCTCGAGTAGGTGGACAATAAAATCAATCATGTTCCTTCTATACTGACAAAGACCTTTAGATCATTGAATCACTGTCAAAGAAGATAAAGATGCTTCATAGGGTGTGTACAGTTACTATACATTTGGGCAAAAAGTCATTTTCAACATCCCGTGGGTAAATTTCATCCTACTTATAGTAATAAAAGTAGGCTAATTGAAGAATGCTATAATGTTGAATGGTCAGAATCAAAGACCAAGGAAGAGTGGGTATTAACTTTGCAAAATCTCACTAGTGCTCAAGTTATATTGAGAGCTTCATGGATGCCACAAGAAGCCATGTTATACAGGTGTGGTGACAAGCCATGGGTTCCACTCTTAGGACTGTGAGGAGGTATAAGTTATGCTCTAACATTGGTTCGTTGACAATTAGGGTCAGAGCAATTTGTCCCAATGACTCATGGGCTTCAAGAATTGGAATTATCTTTTGAGGAATCAAAATTTTTGGGAAAGATAAAAGAGATTATCAAATATTAGAAACAGACTAGGAGAGTAGATCGTAGAGGATATACAAACAAAGCCATACCTGAATATCTAATATAGAGAAGTCAATGGGTCATAAGCAAAGTTGGTCCTAAAGAAAACAGACCATTTCACCAAAACGACACCCATTGTGAAAATATTCTTGAGGATATAAGGATTATGAAGCATAAATTTAAGGAAGAAAAAAAATATAAGAGCTTAAAAAGAAGAGGCTTTAGCATGAGATTAATGAGTGAAAAGACAAGACTGATAAGAGTGAAGCAAAATCTCGAAGGTTTGAAAGAGAATAAGAAAAGATCTCTAAAAGCTGGCATAAATCCATTGCCACAATGACTATAGAGTTTGAAAAATCTAGAAAAAATACAGAAAAGTTTTAGTCTAATTTATTATCTAAGGAAAAAGAGCTTAGTCAATTTGTGAAAAAAAAGAAGGTACTACAAGGTCTCGTAGATGACTTGAAATAGTAAATGCATTATCGACGTGAAACCATTCAAGTTTTGAGAGAGGAACAAGATCAATTTGAACATAGAGCACAGTATTGGAAAGAAAAATATTAGTTGAAAGAATTTCAAGCCACTCGCCTAGTAGAATAGATAAGAGAAGTTAGCTTCAAAGCAAAAGACATGGCCTAAGAAGCTAAACAAGTGAAAGAAGAGGTTTACCTAGGACAGCATAGCCAACGCTTGACCAATTTGCTAGAAAATGCTTATAAGCAGTATAAGCATGTAGGGCATTTCTTTTGAAAATTTTAATATTATAATGAAAGAAGTATTTAGTGAAGTTATGATATGGGGGTTCAAGTTTAGCCTTAAAATCTTTTGCAAATATTGGATATATAATAAGCACATCTTTTGCATTCATGCATCAATTGTGTGTTTCATTTAAAAAAAAATAGCATCATAACTAAAAGAAAGAGATCTTGAAATAACAAATCTCAAGAGTTTCCTTTAACTAAATCAGGTGCAAGGATAATTAGGCCATCAAGAAAACATAGATCAAACCACTCGCCATCGTTACAATACTTGCTCACAAGTAAGAATCATGGAGGGCGAGCAAGCATCTAGAATAAAAAGGATAGAAAAAGCTCAATTTGATATGCAGGAGCAAATGATTAGGTCTTAACAAGAGTTAATAGAACAAATGACTAGGACTCAAAAAAAGACTCGAAAAGAAATGGCTACAATGATGGACATGATGAGGAAAATGACCAAAGGAAAAAGGGTTGCTGAAAAAGTAACTATTGAGAAAGAGCCTCAAGCCCAAGAAAATACCAATGATAGGGAAGATCCGTTGTATCCACCAGGATGCTCCAACCTCTCATCAAATGCATCCACAAATGACACAGCCTGAAAGGTAACCACATGCTCAGTTTAACTTACCTCCCTTCACGATTCATCCACGTAGTCAAGGACATGTTGGTTTAAATATTAGGGTAAATTATGTTGAGACCATTATGATCCCAGATTTAGATGACCTAAAAGAACAAAATAACCTAAAGAAAGGCACGTCAGAGCAATCTGACAATACAAAGGCACAATAAAAGTTAGATTTCTTGGAAGAAAGGTTGCGAGCTATTGAAGGTGTAAATATTTTTGGCACAATTGATGCTAGTGAACTCAGTCTAGTCCTAGATTTGGTAATCCCACCAAAGTTCAAAGTACCATAATTTGAAAAATATGATAGAACCAAATGCCTTCAGGCACATATCACTATGTTTTGTTGAAAAATGACTGGGCATACAAACAATGACAAGTTACTTATCCATTGTTTTCAAGATAGTCTTACTGGATCAGCTTCCATATGGTATATTCAATTAGACAGGAGTCGTATTCAGTCATGGATAGATCTGGCCAAAGAATTTATTACTCAATATAAGCATGTCATAAACATGGCTTCAGATAGAATGTCCTTGCAAAACATGAAAAAGAAAGCTAATGAAAATTTTAAAGAATATGCCTAGAGATGGCGAGATGTTGTCGTTTAGGTTTAACCTCCTCTTACTGAGAAAGAAATAACCATTTTATTCATTAATAACCTTCGAGCACTATACTATGACAGGCTCATTGGTCATGCCACAAAAAATTTTGCTGATATGGTGATTATAGGAGAAATAATAGAAAATGCCATTAAAAATTGAAAGATTGATTGAGGTGATGTTTTTAGATAAAAAAAAAAGACCATCTAAGAATAAAAAAGTAAAAGTGCAAGCTGTTATCACTGAAAAACCAAAACTGAGACTTTTTATCCCATACCACTCATATCTTGTATACCAACCTTCTTATTCAACCATTTCTAACCTTTCCTAAAACCCATACCATTACCAATCAGCGCAAACCCAGACACCTGCTTTTCAAATCAATGTTCGTCCCTGAGCACCTTTACTATGACCTTTCCCTCAGTCAAATACCACAGACTTTAATCGAAGAGAATCTTAAAATAATCGAGAGCAACAACGATTTGATCCAATTCCTATGATGTACATGAAATTTTTCCTTCAGTTATTCTAGAAATGCTTGGTGGTTCAACAACCCATAGAGCTTTTGAAACCTCTATATCCAAAGTGGTATGATCCTGAAGCTTTTTATGATTATCATTATGGAATTCAGGGCCATTCTCTAGAAAATTGTATAGCTTTCAAATGTAAGGTCCAAAGCCTGATTGATAACGAAATTTTAAATTTCACAATCAAGGTCGGACTAAGTGTGGAGGCCAATCCGTTACCTAATCATAGTGGAGGATCAATAAATGCTTTAAATAATGAGATAACTTAGAATATTAAAAGAGAAGTAAGTGAGATCAGAACCCCTATGAATGAAATATTTGCTGCCCTTATGAAAGCAAATATGATTCATCTAATACCTGAAAATTCAAATAATGAAAATTTCATATATTGTCAGATCACACTTGTGAATTTCATATAGGGATGGTTGGTCATTCACTTCAAGACTGTAAAGCATTTCAACAAGAGTTGTAGAGAATGATGGATTCTTTCTTGGTTGAATTTTATGAAAAATGTGAAGAAAGTTTAGTGAATGTTGTGATGGAAGACTCATCCAAAAGTAGGCCTTGTCGAATGAATTTTGAGCCTGTTACCATCTTCTATAAAGACAAACCGAGTGTTAAGGTTAATAAGCCAGTTCATATGAATTTTAAGCCTGTCATGATCTTTTATGATGAAAAATTGAGTGCATAAATTGGTGAACCAGTTTATACAACTATGCCAAAGGTGACAATTGAAGTCCCTAGCCTATTTTCGTACAAATCAAATAAGGCAATCCCTTGGAAATATGATTGTAATATCATATCACAAGGTTTGGATAGTGGATCTCTTCAATATGGCTCATGTGATATAAGTACAGCAAACATAACTGGCATAGCAAGCATAACTTGAAGTGGGTAGTGCTATACTCTTGAAGCACTTGAGAAAGCACAAAAAGAAAAAGCAAAGGAAAAGGAAACGAGCTTAGAAAAAGAAAATAAATTGCCCAATGATCAAGAGACTCACCCAGCCCTAATCTTATATTGAGAATGTAAAAATTTGATTACAGAAAAAAAGCTTGTGAGTTTTTGAAGCTTATTAAGTATAATGAATATAGTGTGGTAGAGCAATTAAATCGCTTACCAGCTTGAATTTCTATACTCTCGTTGTTGTTAAATTTTGAGCCTCATAGAAATACTTTGCTCAAAGTACTCAACGAGGCTTATGTAGCCCACAATATATCTGTGGAGAAACTTGATCGCATAGTGGGAAATATCATAGCAAGAAATTATATATCATTTAGTGATGATGAAATTTCACCTGGTGGTAGAGGTGATGCTAAAGCCTTACATATCTCCATAAGATACAAGGATCATACATTGGTAAAGGTGCTCATTGATAATGGATCTTCTTTGAATGTCATGCCTATGACTACACTATCTAGATTGTCAGTTGACATGTCTTACAGGAAGGTGAGTCATATGATAGTGAGGGCTTTTGATGGGACTATTGTGAAGTGATAGGCAATATCGAGCTACCAATCCAAATTGGACCATGTACTTTTGATATAGTCTTTCAAGTCATAGATATCACTCCATCCTATAGATGTGTTTTAGGACAACCATGGATTCACATAGCAGGAGCTGTTCTTTCCACTCTGCATCAAAAAGTGAAATTCATAATTGATGAAAAAGTGGTCATTATTACTGATGAAGAAAATATGTTAGTGACTAAACCCTTTATCGCATTATATGTTGAAGTAGTTGAGAAAGCTCTTGAATGTTCTTTCAGATCCTTTGAATTCGTTAATGCAACCTATGTGAGTAAAGGATCAAAAGTGCCTATTCCATGTCTATCCAAAGCTTCTAAGATGGCACTTAAAAAAGTGGTAAGGAAAGGATATCAAGTGTGGGCTGCCTTATAAAGGATACAATGACCATGGATGATGCTTAAGAAAGATGATAGGTTTGGGTTGGGGTATAAGCCAACTTGAAAAGAAAGAATGAAGTTTGTAGAAAGAGAAAAAAGAAAAAAATGGTTAACTCATTTTTGGGGATAAGAAGTAGAAACTGAAAGCCTGTTTTTTTCTCTCATTTATGAGACTTTTATCTCAGCCGATTATATCTATCCAAATATAGCAGGCAATGTTAGAAAAGAGTTTACACCATCATTAAAAGATATATTCACTAAATTTTTGATACAAATGATGGGTGAAGAAAAGAAAAACGAAGATCCAGGCTATCCATAGGTTTATCTCACTCATCCTGGTGCAGAACTGAAAAATTGGCATGTTGAAGAGCTACCGGTTGTTTTAAATTTTCTCCAAAGTAATGTGTTAAACCTAATCTAAATGCTTTTGTTAAGAGCATTAAATGTCTCATGTGTGTTTGTTTCCTCATTTTCAATTGAATAAATGACAAGCGTAGCACATTTGTCCATTTCTTTTGCCTCTTTCATTTCAATTCCTTGCATTACTATACATCATTCTACATTTCATCCATTTCACCTATTTTCAAGTATTTGAATAATGAATATGAAAATCATCATGACAATATTCCAGGATTTGATTTTAAAAATTTTGTTTATATTGGTGAACTCGATGATGAAGAGAATGTGGAGGACCATGCCATACCTCCAGAATTATTGAGATTAGTGGAACAAGAAGAGAAGCAAATCATGCCTCATTAAAAAGTCACTGAAATTGTTAATTTGAGGGATGAAAAAACTAAAAAAGAAGTTAAGATTAGTACTTTGATGTCGTTACCAATAAAACAGAAGTTGATAAAGTTACTACATGAATATGTAGATGTATTTACTTGGTCATATCAAGATATACCGAGGCTGGATACTAAAATTATAGTGCATAAGCTACCACTAAAGCCTGAATGCAAACCAATTAAATAGAAGCTGAGAAGGATGAAACTTGAAATGTTGTTGAAAATAAAAGAAGTAAAAAAGCAATTTGATGCGGGATTCTTAGAAGTGGCCAAATATCCTGAATGGGTGGCAAATATAGTCCCAGTACCCAAGAGAGATGGCAAAGTGAGAATGTGTGTTGATTACTGAGATCTAAATAAAACAAGTGCAAAAGATAATTTTTCATTGCCTCACATTGACACTCTAGTGGATAATACAGTTAGGCATTCTTTGTTTTCATTCATGGATGGATTTTCAGGCTACAATCAAATTAAAATAGCACAAAAAGATATGGAAAAGACTACTTTTGTGACATTATGGGGAACATTTTGCTACAAAGTAATACCTTTTGGTTTAAAAAATGCTAAGGCAACTTATCAAAGAGCCATGGTAACTTTATTCCATGATATGATGCACAAAAAAATAGAGGTGTATGTGGATGACATGATTGCCAAATCTCGTGAAGAAGAAAATCATGTGACTAATCTCAGAAAGCTATTTGAAAGATTAAGAAAGTTTCAGCTCAAGCTTAATCTAGCTAAATGCACTTTTGGTGCAACCTCAGAAAAATTATTGGGATTCATTGTCAGTAAGAAATGAATAGAGGTGGATCCAGATAAGATTCATGTCATCCAAGAGCTACCACCTCCACACACGTAAAAAGAAGTAAGGGGATTTTTAGGGAGATTGAATTATATTGCTCATTTCATTTCTTAACTTACAGCCAAATGTGATCCCTTATTTAAGATTTTTCGAAAACATGGGTCAAGAAATGGGATAAAGATTGTCAAATGGCATTTGAAAAAGTTAAAAAATACTTATCAAACCCATCAATATTAATGCTGCCTATCCTTGAAAGACCTTTTATCCTGTATTTGATAGTGCATGAAAAGTAATTGGGATATGTTTTAGGGCAACATGATGAAAAAGGAAGGAAAGAATAGGCCATTTATTACTTGAGCAAAAAGTTTACTGATTACGAGTCAAAGTATTCATCGTTGAAAAAGATGTGTTGTGCATTAGCTTAAACGGCTCGTCGGCTCAGACAATACATGTTGTATCATACCACTTGGCTCATTGCAAAATTAGATCCAATAAAGTACATCTTTGAAAAGCTTTCATTGTCGGAAAGAATAACAAGATGGCAAGTGTTACTTTTTGAATATGACATTGTATATGTGTCCCAAAAAGCAATCAAAAGAAGTGTTATTGCTAAATTTTTTATAGAATGTACTCATGAAGATTATGTGCCTATGACATTTGATTTTTCAGATGAAGACTTAATGTTTAGACTACACATAGATAAAGAAGAGCATAATGAAGACATATGAAAGATGTATTTTGATGGTGCATCAAATGCTTTGGGGCACGGTATATGAGTAGTTTTGATATCTCCAAAAGGGGATTACAGCTCAATTCTTGCAAAACTAAATTTTGATTGCACTAATAATGTGGCAGAATATGAAGCATGTGTTCTGGGTCTCCAAACAGCTCTTGAAAGGAAAGCCCATGTATTGAAAGTTTATAGAGACTCTACCTTGGTCATATACCAATTACAAGGAAAATGGGAAACCAGAGACCCAAAGATGATTTTATACCAAAAGTATATATCAAAATTGATCACAAAATTTAAAAGTATTTGGTTTTATCATTTACCCCGAGAAGAGAATCAGATGGCTGATGCTTTGGCCACATTGGCAGCATTGTTCAAATTAAATGAAAATGTTGAAATCCAAACCATCAAATTAAGCTTGCAAGAGAAATCAGCTCACTGCTCAAATGTTGAAGAAGGAGTTGATGGAAAACCATGGTATTTTGATATATTACAATATGTTAAGTATCAATAGTACCCAGAGCATATATCAGAGAATGATAAGAGAACTTTGAGAAGATTGGTAATGGGTTTCTCTTTAGAGGGAGAAATTTTATATAAGAGAAGTCAAGACCAAATACTATTGAGATGTGTAAATGCTGCTGAAGCCAAAAAGTTGCTAGAAGAAATTCATGGAGGTGTTTGTGGAACTCATGCAAATGGTCACATGATAACTAAACAAATAATGAGAGTAAGATACTATTGGTTGTCAATGGAAAAAGATTGCATTGACTATGCTAGAAAATGCCACAAATGTCAAATTTATGCAAACAAAATTCAAGTTCCTCCAACATCTTTGCATGTTATGTCAACACCTTGACCTTTCTCTATATGGGGAATGGATGTGATAGGGCCCATTACACCAAAATCCTCAAATGGACATCGATTCATTTTAGTGGTGATTGATTACTTCATAAAATGGATAGAGGCAGCTTCGTATGTTAATGTGACAAGAATGGTGGTTTGCAAATTTATCAAGAAAGAGATAATATGTCAATATGGCCTTCCAGAAAGGATCATTTTAAATAATGCTCTTAATTTGAATAATAAAATGATGATTGAGGTCTATGCTTAGTTTAAAATCAAACACCATAAATCCGTGCCATATCATCCAAAGATGAATGGGATAGTTGAAGTAGCCAATAAAAACATAAAAAGAATTGTTAAAAAGATGACAGATGTGTATAGAGATTGGCATGAAAAGCTATCATTTGCATTACATGCTTATCAAACTTTGATTTGTACATCTACAGGAGCTACACCATTTTCATTGGTATATGGAATGGAGGCAGTGTTGCCTATTGAAGTTGAAATTCCTTCATTGTGCATTCTTATGAAAGTTGAGTTAGAAGAAGCTAAATGGGTTCGTGCTCGATATGAACAATTGAATCTCATTGAGGAAAAGAGATTAGCTGCACTTTACCATGGCCAATTGTATCAAAGAAGAATAATGTGAGCTCATGATAAGAAAGTTCACCCACGACAATTTCGAGAGGGAAAATTAGTTTTGAAGAAAATTCTTCCTAACCAACAAGATCCTCAAGAAAAAAATATTTTTAATTAGGAAGGATCATATGTTGTGAAAAAAACCTTTTCTGGTGGGGCACTGATTTTGGCAAGAATGGATGGAGATGATTTGCCAAATCCAGTCAATGTTGATGCAATAAAAAAGTATTATGCTTAAAAAAAAAAGCAAAATAAGTTGAAAAGATATCTAAGTTAAAAACCTGAAAGGGCAGCTTAGATAAAAAATAAAAGGGATAGTGAATGGAGTGGCTCAATTCTCAATATATGCCAAAAGATCTCATTGGTTTTGGGTTTGCTTGGTTTACTGCATTTTTGAAAAAATCAAAGGCACCAATTAGGAGTCTTCAAAAAAGAATCCATGATGAATTAGTTCATGATGATATAAATATTTGTTATATGATTACTTGTAGTCCTTGTTCTATCCTTTTGATAATGCATGAAGCACTTCTCCTTTTTACCAAAATAAAATACCATTTTGTTTATCATTCCTTTTGTCCCTCTCATTAAAAAAAAAAAAAGAGAAATGTGTAATGTGTTGTAATTGTTTGAAATTCAAAAGATGATGAAGGAATAACAATGACCATAAAAGACACACACATTACTTTGAAAGAGATTTAAAATGATGAGAGAAATAGCAAGGAACAAAGGTTAATGAGAAAAGTGGCCTATAGGTCATAAAGTGGTTGACATGGAATATGGGATATGAAGAGAAATATTTTTCATCGAAACTTAATCAGCTGTGGGAATGCATGGGATTCAAGAGAAGAAAAAAAAAACAAAACTTGAGAAATTTTGAAGGTTAAAAGAAAATGACAATGAAAAAAAAAGATGGTTTTTTCATTTGCATAATAAGTGCATTTGCATCATGATCATCATTTTTTGCATGGCATTGCAAAAACATGTAAATGTCATTCAAGCATTCATGTGATATGACAGATGTATGGGTCTAGGACAATCTAAGACTAACAAAAAAAAAGTCAAAAGCAAGAAAGATATGAACCCTCTATTTAGATAAATCTTTCAGATACCTTTGCCTCTCAGCTTTTTGCATTTAAAGTTTATTGCCTTTGGTTAAAGGAGTTTTTGGATTTAAAGTTTGTTGCCTCTGGTTAGAGGAGCTTTTCAACATTTAAAGTTTGTTGCCTTTGGTTAAAGGAGCTCTTGAATTTAAAGTTATTGAGCCTCTACTGAGAGGAGCTTTTTCCAAATGGATTTTTAAAGTTGTCGAGCTTTTGCTAAGATGAGTTTTTTTCAAATAGATCTTTAAAGTTGTTGAGCCTCTACTGAAAGAAGCTTGTTTTTAAGATAAAATTTTAAAGTTGTTGAGCCTCTGCTTTTTTCAAATTTTAAAATTTCAAAAGTTATCGAGCTTTAAGTGAGAGGAGCATTCTCGATTTGATGAGAAAAACTTTCTAAGTAGTTCATGTTAAAAAAAAATAAAAAAAATATATCCTTTTGGATTTCAGACAAAATTACTGTCTTCCCTATTCCTGATTCCCAGCAATGTGCAAAGAGAGGCAGCTGTAGACACCAAATTTGTCCAAATTTTAATTCTTGGGCTATTGGGTCAAGACCTGATATTAATTCAATTGGGCTTTAGGCCTGATTTCAATTCCACTAAGCCCAAAATCTGATTTTGATTGGGCCTGAAGCCCATTTTATTTAAAAGAACAACTTGTCTTTTATTATTATTATTTTAAATTAAACAAAAATACCAAAATACAAAATATCAAAAAAATACAAAATACAAAAAAAAAACAAAACAAATAAAATAAAAAAAGAGGGATGGCAGTGGTGCCTTCCCCGGCACCACTGCCACCATGCCCTATCCACCATACCCATCCCTCTCTCATACCCTGTAAATTTTACCCTAGCTATCCTAATTAGTGTGCCCTACTACCCAATAAGACAAGAAGAAATTAAAGGGGTGCGGAGCTCATGCTCGCACCCTATGTCGAGCCCTATGCCACCTACTCAGGCACAGGGCATGGTCAAAGCTCTATAAATAGAGCCCCTGGCCAAACCTAACAAAAAGGGGGAGAGAGGGATGCTCTAAAAACAAAAAAAAAAAACACTACCAAAAAAAATAAACACAAAAAATATAGTCATCCCCGTAGGGAGGAACCCAGCGCTAAAAGCCTCTGCAAAAAAAATCAGTTTAAAAAAAAAAAGGAAGTAAAAAAAAAGAGAGTTTAACCGAAACCTCAAAAGCAGATCTAAGTTGCTTGGGCTTCTTTTCAGTGGAAAGGAGGTTGGATCTGCATTCAGGGGATCGAAGGGAGCATTTTAGGAGATTTTGGAATTTTTCAACATTGGCGACGGCGGTCGAAGCTCGTTGCTAGCAAGGACCACGACAATCGTCATGATGGATGGCCACCAGCCCCATATTAGCCTAAAAAAAATGAGGATTTTTTTTCCGGCAAAAGGGGGAGAAAATGAGAAAAGAAAATTTTTTGACATTTATAAAAGTGCCAGAACCAAAATGATGCTATTTTATTAAAAGGTCAAAACGACGTCATTTTGAGCCTTGAGGATCCGTTCGTCAACCAGCGATTCGACCCAGAGTTCATGCACCCGACCCACGACCCGCTTTTCCATCAGCTTTTGACTGGTCTGGTTGAACCGAAACCAAACTGCTGAATCGAACCGTTGAACGTGATCGAACCACCGGACTGAACCGCTCGTTGGTTCAAGTAAAAAAAAAAATATTTTTTAGATTTTTTTATATATTATTTTTTTATTTTAATTATTATTCTTAATATTTATACATGTTAAAATGATTAAATTTACCAAAATAAATTTTTGTTGTTTTATATTAATAATTAATAAAAAATATATAATAAATATATAGTAAAAATTTGTGATAATTTTTTTATTTAAAATAAATCTTATAAAATAAAAAATAAAAAATGAAAAAATAATAATAATTGATATTTTGAACATTTTAAAAAATATATATATAGAAAATTGAAAGAGTTCAATTTTCTTTGACATAAGTAAAAATATAAATATTTAGATTTCTTCGGTGAGTCGGGATAATTTAAAAAATTTTTTAATAAAAATAACTAATAAATAATAAAGAGTTTTTTTAAAAAAATAATCATAATAAAAAAATCAATTCCTTTAATTAAAAAAATGATTTTATTTAAGATCTGATCAAAAAGTTGAGATGATTCTAAAACTTGCTCAAATTTTTTTACGATTTCATCGAAGAGAATAATCGTAAAATTTGTTTAATAAATTTTGAAAATTCACCAAAGAGTTGAGATGTTTCTAATTTTTTAAAAAAGAAAAATAAATAAATAAAATATATTATGACGAGATTTCAAGAATTTTATGAATGGTCAATTTTCTTGAAATATTTTCCAAACATTTCCTCTATAAATTATGCCAAAGTGTTGGAGAATTTATATATATAAATAATAATAATACTAATTTTTCAAAAAAAAATATTTTAAAATAAATTTCAGGAAATTAAATTTAAATTAAAAAAATCATATTATCAAAATTAAAGGATTACACATGTTTAATTGGTACCATTTTTCGAACAGGCGACGTGAGGGTGTTAATACCTTCCTCACTCGTAACCGTACTCCCGGACTTAAACCTGATTTCGCAGACCTAAACCTTTTTCTTTTTAGTAATTCTTAATTAATTTTAAGATTTTCACTAAAATATGATATTTTGGGTGACCAATCACACCCTATAAAAAAAGATTGGTGGTGACTCTGAAAATTTTCACCAAATCCAGCGATCGAGTCTCCACAGGACGAAAAAGATCGTTATGACAGTTATATTAATATTATTTTTAAAAAATAATTTTTTAAAAAATAGATAAACATCAAAAAAATATTTTTATTAATTCATCCAAATATATAAAAAAAAATTGAGCTATTAATTCATCAACAAAGGGCTATTAATTGAGCTCTGTAATGCAGGTTGTTGTTTTTCCTCTTGCTGGCTTGTTAAATTTGATGTTCTAAAAATTTAACTTTATTTCTTCTTTTCCCTCATTTTACTACCTTTTGCACTTTTACCTAATAAAGGAGACTAATTTGAAGCTAACACACCATTGTGATATTGAAAAATTCATATTCTAGCCTTGAAGTTCTTGTATGGTTTGTCATGTACTCATGTTAGGCTGTAAATGCTGCATTTTTTTTTAATTTACTCTTTTAAAAACAACTATATAAATCAATTAAAGAAAATATTTTTTGGCAAATTACAATGCTGCTGGGATTCAGCGAAATTCAAGTTTGGATTGAAAATCTACACAACGCATCCAACACTATTATGTGGCTTTCTGGGGCAGGTCGCTTTCATGCTTTTGAAATAGCGCATAACATGGACCGTAATTCAACAGGAAGGGATTTTCGACAGTTTAAAACTTTGCTCCTTGAGCGGCTTGAACGTGTAAGAATTAAGATTGAAGCTTATCATCCAAATACAAATTTAAAATTTTCATTTTTGGTTGTTTTTTCACATTCATTTAGAGCACAGGAGCTAAAGCTATTGTCAGTATGTTCAGTCAGTATGCTATCAGATGCCTTGGTTCTCATGTGCATCACTCTTCCTTTTCTCCAATGACCTTCTGTACATACAGTCTTTGAACTTCACCAAGCCATTCTCTGCACAATAATCCCTGAATTCCTGTTTTTTCCCCATAATTATTTTCGTGGATAATGCTATTTGGGTCTTTATCCTGCTCAATGTAGTAAATATTCCTGTTATTAGATCTGATTTTTCATTCTATCTTATTTTTTTACTTTCTATTGTTTCATTTGTGAGACAAATGCAATTTTGAATGGAGTGGATTTGTGTGTGTATGTATATGTATCAACTAATTTATTCCCCATTTGTAAGACAAATACAATACTGAATGGCGTGTTTATGTGCGTGTATGTATATATGTCAACTAATTTATTCCCTATTTTACCTATAATTTTACTGCTCTTCTACATGCCATATGTACTCATTGCATTCTTATACTTTTTTTAATAACAGTTTTGCTTTCTTGTCCTCGTTTTTTATTCCAGCCTAACCAAGTTGTCCACCTTTAATTAAAATCTTATGTTTCTCACCTCATCTTCATACTCTCGTTAGAATAGCACAGACATAATAATCTATCTAATCCATTTTGATATTTAATTCTAGTGTTTAGCTTTCTTAAGTATGTTTACACAATTTATGTTAATCTATCTTGTTATTTCTAGAATTTCTCACCATTTTATTGTGCTATACATGTAGAAGAAATGTCAATAAGCTTGTTTTAGTTAAATGTGTATGCTGTGCTTGTTTCATTGTTGGTCTCTGATTACTACCTTGTAGAGAAGCAAGAGAGGAGTGGACAATGTGACTGACTGAATTAATCCTAGAACCCCCTGACTGGAGAAAAGGATGAGGTATTTATAGTGTCATTGAAGGTTGCATCCTCCAATCAGAAGGGGGAATGTCAATAAAACTAACCAACAAGAGAAAATTGTGAATTTGGAGCAACAACATGGTACCAAGGATAAGGGTTTGTTTATATGTGCTTTGCTGAAAAGGTTAATGATTAGTCCCTCAGTAGAACCACCCTAAGCCCTCAAGCCAAATCTCTTTAAATCATCCCTTCATGTGAGGTTACATTCGGATGCTGCTACTATTCTTTTTCCTCTTTATTTTTTTGGCTCTTTTTCTATTTTCCTTTTTTCCTTTCATCTTCTTCGTTAATCTCTTCTCCATTCTTTCTGTCTCATTTCTAGCCATTGTCGTACTGGCTCACCGTCGGAGTAGTCAACCAACAAAAAAAAGCCAGCAAAAGCTTTAGGCTTCAGAAACTTCATAATAGAGAAAGAGAACGAAGAAAGCCATCAGTAGGGTTTGTAGAGCCACTTCTCTTCATTCACATAATTCTCCTTTCCTTTCTTAAGTTTTTTTTTTTTTTTTTTAATTTTGAAGTTTGTGGAGCTAAAGCTTTGTAGAGACTTTAGAACATTCTATTTTACGTTTTTCTAACCTTAAACAATTTTTTTATAAAATATTTGTAAGGTTTAAAATATAATTTTGTCTTTTATTAATATTAAAATAAAAAAATGTTGTAGCCTAATTAAGTGCCAAATGCTAGAGACTACTTTTGAATATAGATGACAATTGTTACAATCAAACCGTCGTCCATTTGTATATAGATGAAGTTTATAAAAATAGCTATCTTCTATGTAACATAAATAAATAACATGTGATATTTATAAATAACATTCATTTGGTTTTGATTTGATATTTTCATTGATTATATTTTAAAATATAGATGATAATTGTTATTATTTAATTGTCTGTCTATTTTTATATAGGCAACGTTTATAAAAACAATTATCATCTATATAGTATATATAAATAACGTACACATGATATTTATAAATAACATTCATCTGATCTTAGTCTGATAATGCTTTTGACTACTTTTTAAATATAGATAACGGCCGTTATAATCTAATCATTGTCTATTTCTATATAGACGTCGTTCATAAAAAAATAAAAATGTCATCATTTATATAGTATAAATAAGTAACATGTGACATTAATAAATAATATTTATTTGATTTTGACTTAATATTACCTTTGACGATACATAAATAATATGTGACATTCATAAAATAATTTATTTAATATTTTCATAATATATTTGTTTAACATATGCATAACTTATTTATTTAACATTTTATTAATATACTTATTTATTTATTTAACTTACAAGCAATTTAATTAAATTAATTTATATATTTGTGTATCTTGTTAATTCAATCAATTAAGTATGCAAAATACTGAATTTCTTAATACAAAATTCTATAATAGACGAGTTTGTTAATAACAATAATTATTTATTTAAATATAGATGACAGCTGTTATTAACAAACGTTATCTATTGATTTTGAATGGACATTATTTTAGTAGTTTATTAGACATTTGGCAACGATTTTATTTAAAAAATGAAGTATGCAAAATTTTTAATAGTAGATTACATTTTTCAGAAACAAAATAGAAATTATTCGGAAGACGAATGGAACATTTATCTGTCCTCAAGAATCATATCACTTTAAGGTTTAAAAGGTGATTTCATCCTTTGTTAATTAATAATAAAATAAAAATATTGTGACCTATTTAAGTGAGAAATGCCATTCAATAAGAGCCCAGCAAGAGTCAACACGAATTTAAATTGATGGAGACTACTTTCTATGTATTTTAAAGATATTTTCTTGTTACTTACAGCATTTGAATGAAGAAATACAATGATTTTCTTACATTATTATTTCTTTTATTTTTTCATATTATTAAAACAAAAACACAATAGCACAATAAAATAAAATAAATTGTAAAGGAGAAATGATTAAAAAAAGTATTCGAGCAAAAATTTAATAATCATTTAAGTTTTTAATATTTTATTGTAATCAATTAAATTTTAAATTGTTTATTTTTGATCATTTAAATATTTAAATATCTATTTTCATTTAATTGAATTTTTAAACATTTATTTTCACTCAAATTAAATCCGTGATTGGTCAAAAATGGGTGTTGAGACTAACTAATTTTTATTTAATAAGGATTCAATTGATGAAAGTAAATGTTTAAGGAGTTAATTGATTACCATAAAATAATAGAGATTGGAATGATTATTAAATTTTTGTTTAAGAAAATTTTTTGACTCTTGCCAATTTTAAAAAATGAGTAGAGATCCATTTAAATTAGTGTAAGTCTTACATTTTTGTGAACTTTTAAATCAAAATTAAGTTCATGATTAATTTTAATAAAAATAATAATTTTAACTATTTTGATCTAAAGATCTCAAAAAATGTAAAAGAATTTCTTCTAAAAAATATATATTTTAAAGTTACAAAACATTTAAATAATATTGAATTAATTTTCTTCTAACTTAGAAATGAGTCACCCCAATTTCAAATACTCTCTTTCCCTGTTCCACTTTCCAACCCCATATCACATTGCGCTTCATTAGCTTGTTGATTTAAAGTGTTAACTGTTTTTTAGAGTCTTAAAAATATTTTTTTTCTGTTTTTGAACACTAAATACTTTTAATTCTTTCATTATATTTTAAATTATTTTTAATGATTTTTTATTGTTTATGGCATTAAAAATCATGAAATAAATATATCATTTTTTTTTTTTTTTGAAACTAGCTAGAGGACAATAAAACGTTGGACATAGAGGGCTCATTTCAAACGAGGTGGACCAAAAAACTATTGATTTGTCAATTTTAGAGAGTTGGTCGAGATAAATATCATTAATGTTTAGAAGCTCTCAACTTTGGAGAGAGCACCAAGCGATTTTTTTATAATTTATTTTTTTTTTTATAAATTGTCGCAGTTTAAAGATAAAAAAAATTATAAATATTATAATTTAAAAATTAATTTATTAAATATAATTTTTTTAAAAAATATTACAACATAAAGTAATTAAATTAACTTACATTTTCATTATAATTCATTGTTTGATCAATCTAACACGAATTAAATTAATAAGTCTCCAATTTCCCAACCGAATAGCCCAAAGGATTGAAAATAAGCTTCTCCAATTTTCATGTTGAGTATTGAGAAGTAATAAACTGAAGAAATAGTGATTCTTTTGCAAAAAGGGCATCACCCCATATTTAATTCCCTACCACTTAAATGGACAAAATCTCTCACTAGAAAGAACAAAATATGTCAAAAATATGATAAATAGATTTACAAACATAGATTTTATCCAAATGCATCTAGGTTGCAATTTCTAGAACAGATACCTTTCCCAAGTGCAGGTCCTGTACTAACAATCGAAACTAAGCCTACGTTTGGATTGAGATAAAGGGAGAGAAAAGAAAAGAATGAAAAAAAAAAAAACAAATGAAAATGAGGAATTTTTTTTCTTTTTTGTATATGACATAAATAAAAATAAAGAAAAGGAATGTATACTTAGCTCCTTTTGGTTTCCTTCAACTTTCTTCATTTTTTAATTACCTCAAATTGAGAAAAAAGGAAGAGAAAGGAAAAGAATAAAATTTTTAAAATATAAAATGACTATTATATTCTTATTAATTTCTTTAAATTATAAAGTGTATGATTTTGAACTCTAATTCTTATTAATTTCTTTAAATTATAAAGTGTATGATTTTGAACTCTAAAATTAAATTAAAATACAAAATATCATTTAACAATAAATTTATTGTCTCCAATTTTTTTTCTTATTTTTGTGAATTTCATAAATTTTATTGATGACTATTTTTATGAATAAATAAAAAAATTGAAAACATGAAATGCGATAAACACAAACTTGTAAATGTTATAGTAAAAACAAAGATTATCAAAAGTTATAATTGAAAAAAATAATGTAATAAATCATTTCATTCCCTTTTCATTATTTAACCAAACAATGTTGTTAACATTCCTTTGCTTTGCTTTCTTCTATTAATTTTATTTATCCAAATAAATGGTACATATATTATTTCCTTTCCTTTAAAAAAACCTTCTCTTCCTTTACTTTTCTTTTCTTTCTTTTACTAATATTTATCCAAACATAACATAAGTGATTTATCACGTAAATAAAATCATAACAGTTAACAAGCAAGAAGAACCTAACAAATTTGAATTTTAAATTATCTTGAGTGTTCAATTTAAAATTAATTAATATTATGTTAAGAGATTAATTTAAATATAAAATTACAAGAAAAAAAATCAATCAATAAAAAATAACACCACTGAAACATTTTGTGATGATAAATGAAAGTAAGATCAATTGAAGTCAATTATTTGGTAAGAATTTAATAACCGATTAGTCAAGCTCTTGGCTAAGATTTCCACAACAATTTTTTTTTCTTGTTTTATGAAGAATATTTAGGAGTAAAGGCCCCGCCAAATATGGCACATTCCAACCCAGTATATATGTCATGGGCCGAGAGTCAACCTCCAAGCTCGTACATCTCTAGGATCTAGGTATACACTTATCTAACATCCTAGATCAGTCTAACAGTCACAGTTTTACACTCATGTAAAGTATTGTCTGGCTCTAGCTCCTCTGGCCTCATGATACCTCTCTGATCTCACGGTTTTAACTTACAAAAGATACCTCACAAAAAAAAGATAGTGTAAACCCTTTTATACTCTAATAACCCCCCTTTCGTATCTGATATGAGATTGAAGTACTTTATCTACTCCTCTTAGAGCACTTAACATGACATATACATCAAGCTAGAACTCTTTTTGATTGGTGGCATACTTATTGAAAATTTTAACCAAATTTTTTAAAATTGTTTTTGAATTAAAAAGTACTCCAAAGGAGCTTTGAAATATTAATTTTAACCACAAATTGCATTAATAATCATCACTAACACAATTTTTGTTAGTAGGTCAATCGCATTTAATAAAAAAAATTAATAACGATTTTATCTTTCTTATATAACAATTGAGTTTTCAGACTTACATGATATAACAGTAATTGTTGAAGATATCTTCAACTACATAAGATCTGAGAGCCAATTAATTTGAATTATGAATTAATTAACATAATTTTTAAGACATGATTTTTGTAACTTTCATCCTTTGAAATGAGTTAATCCACTTAAATTAGAGTAAAGGATAATCAATTAGATCATTTCAGTCAAAAAGAATAATTGAATTGATGGGTCCTTTTGAAACTGAAACAGAGTGATTTAATAATCTTAAATATAAAATTAAAAATGTAATGAATTTAAGAAAAATTGAACTTAAAGAACAAGGAATAAAGAAACCTTCATTTTTTAATTTTTCATAAACTCACTAGAGGACAGTAAAAATTTGGAAAGAGTTCATTTCAAGCTTAGTGGACCAAAAAACTATTGACTTGTCAATTTGCCATTTCAAGCTCTTGGCTAAGATTTTCACAACTATTTTTTTTATATGAATAATAATTAAGAGATAGGACCCCGTCAAGCAAGGCACAATCCTCCCAGTGTATACGTTGCTCTAGACGCGACACAATGTCTTATTCATGTACAATTTTCTTTACCCATCACGTACTTGATTTAAAAATCTTAGCCAAGTTCTTTAAATTTGTTTTTGAATTAAAAAGTACTCCAACCTTTTTTAAATATTGAATTTAACCATAAATTGTATTAATTATCATTGCTAATACAATCCTGGTCTGTTCTCCCTTTCTCCAGATTTGAAGCTGAAAATTCAGTGGTCAATTTACTAGAGATGAAGATTGATGATCGACTTCCCGTAAAAAAGGAAAAGAAAAAAAAAAGAATGAATGACAATTGAACAACTTCTAGAGCTCGATCCAGCGGTAGCTCTGGTATGTTCTAACTTACCAAATTTTATTTCATCATGCATCTTGATTATTAAAAACACATGATTCTTAGAAATTTCATATCACTCTCTAATGCAGACAGTAAAAGATGCACATGTGAAGCCCGGATACACGATATAGATGTTTTGAATGGTTGGTTCTATAACTTCTGCAAACAGTGCAACAGAACGCTCATATCATGTTATAGCAAATTCTGGTGTTCAGACCACCATGAAAAGTACCCTCACTTGGGTATATTCCCAACCATATATTGTTTCCCACAAATATATTACAAAAGAAATTATACTGTAACTAGCTACATAAGTGGCTTCAGTAGCAAGCTAGGCATAAAATTATAAAACTTTATAGAGGACAAAATGAAATGCACGATCACTAGTTTACTCTATATTTAAGCTAATTTCATTCGTAGCATCAAGTGATGTAGTTGGCTCATCAATTGGATTATCGCCACCATGATCCTTAGTTGATGCATCAAAAGGAAACTGAAAAGGTCTTGGAGGGATTTCAAGCAATTCAGTATCAGTTTCGAGCATCTCCAATACTTTTGACATTGAAGGACGATTAGGAGGCTTCATTTGTATACACCAAAAAGCTACTACTAACATCTTCCTCAAAATTGTCTACTCATTATCCGTAACATCTCCCAATTCTATTTCCTCTCCTTGCTCAAATCGATCATATATCCATGATGGGAAGTATATCTGACTTGATTGTTCAGCAAATGCATTCAAATTTTTCCTTCTTCCCACAATTTCCATTAATAGCATCCCGAAACTATAAACATCAGCCTTATATGAGATGCCTCCAATGTTTTTGTAGACCAATTCGGGAGCAATATATCCCAGTGTACCTCGTGCTGCAGTAAGAGAAACAATACTATCATCTACTGAATACAATTTTGCCAGACCAAAATCTGAAACTTTTGGGTTGAAATTCTCATCTAGAAGAATATTATGAGGCTTGATATCAAAATGTAAAATTTGCATGTCACATCCTCGATGTAAATAGTCAATTCCTCGAGCAACTCCAAGCACAATATCAAGCATTTTCTGCCAGCTTAAACTGATCTTATTTTCTCCGGTAAATATGATTTTATCTAAGGAACCATTTGGCATGAAATCATATACAAGAGCTTGCTTTGACCCCTCAACACAAAACCCAATAAGTTTGGCAATGTTGACATGGTGAATCCTCCCAATTGTTGCAACTTCATTAATGAAATCTTGCCCATTAGCTTTTGATTTGCCCAACATCTTTACTGCCACAAGATGGTTGCTACGAAGTTTTCCTTTAAACACTGAACCATAACCCCCTTCTCCTAATTTATCTTTGAAACCACTTGTTATTCTTTTTATTTCATAGTAAGAATACCTAATAGGTATAAAGTTATTTTGACTTTGAAGGAACTCTTCAATTGTATCATCTGCGGATAAGTGTCTTCTTCGTAATTTGTATGTAACAACCGCAATCAAGATAGATATCCCAAGCAACATTCTTGCTAAGGCAATTCCTCCTTTTCAAGAAAAAAATGTAAACATATTAGTATTTTTCAATGAAAGGCATTAGTGTCCAAGAAAATAAAAGCATGGGAACCTTAATTTTAACAGTAATCTTGAAGCACAAACACAAAATTGTAGACATATTGAATAAACTTTAACATGGAGGGAAAATGAACAAATCAGAAAATATTGAAATGAGCATCCAAAACATAACCTTCAAACTACACAATTGAAACTAAATTACGATAAAAGAAACACCAAAAGATGCAAATGAACCCAAAAAAGAATTGATAAAGTCAAGTGCTGAAATCCACTAATTCACCATAACAGGATTTATGGTCATCACTTATAGTCGACTCAACAATTTTGGAGGATGTCTATTCCACTCTCTAATATCACCAAATCTCTAACAGGACTGGTATCAAACTATAACTTATTTAGACAAAAAAAAACTAGGTAACCATCTTCTAATGGTCCAAGTTTTGATTGGTAGACATTATAGAAAAAAGAATTAGAAGTTAAGGCAGGTTCTTCAAAATTTTGCTTTGAAATGTTGTCAACACTGTAACACTCAGGATTTGAGTTAAACTGTTCCTTAACACTGTCTTTTAACAAACTCTCATCCTTCGAACTATTGACAATATTTACTAAATTCATAGTTGTGCTATGTTCTGTAAATTTTTTGAAAAAAAGATTGTTAATTTTTTTCTTCCCTTGCACTTTCAACCACATTAAATGTGGTAATTAGACCAATGAGTATCAACATACATTTTGGATACTATCAAAATTTTTAAAAAGTGAGACTCATTGTAAGAATGATCTTAAGAGAATTGGAAAAAGCATTGAAATTAAATGTAAACTTGTACGATCTAAAAGGTTTGTTTAGTTCTTTTTTGTTAAATTTGAGGACTTTGATTTATATATGCAAATGCAAATATAAAGCTAAAACTTAAATATACCTGTTATTGCAAGACACAAAATATATGTACCTGCAACAAAATACCAATACAAAAATAAAATGTAATTATTTCAATAAAGGAACAAAAATATATAGCAAATCCAAGAAGAGATTACTAATGAATTCCAGGGAGCATACGTCTAGGAGGATTATAAGAATTGTAGGATACATGATGACCCTTAAAAAGGAAATGTACAAAGCTGTCCACATAATTTCTCAATGCATATCTCAAATCTGACAATCTGAATTTTTAACACATCAAATTAAAACTAATAATAGTGATATAAAAGAAAACTGACAATTTAAAGAGGATAAAGAAATGTAAAAAACAAAAAAATCAACAGATAAAACATTATATTTTGTAGTATCTTATTCTTACGTGTAGTGAAAGATACTAAAGATGAATTTGTCATTGTATAGTTGACTATTAGAATACAGTATGGAAATGAATTCGAACTTCTCTATTTAAACATCAATTTGATTTTAATTTTATATTTCCAAATCACAATTTTCAAATAACGCTAGCATAACCAAGGAGCTAATTTTTATTAGAGAAAATTGCACTTATGTAATGAAATAGAAATAAATTAATGGTCAGTATGGTTTTTTGAAAAATAATTAATGTTTGATGTAATGGTTTTTTCTTAATGTAATCCTGAAAATGTTAATTACTACCAACCGTACAAAAAGAACCCACCCAATACCAAAAATACCCTTAATTTTTGTTTATATTTTCTCTCCTTTTTATCTTTTTTTTTTTTTAAACCCGCCCTTGCTGGTGCCAGTTGGCCCTTGACCGATGAGCAGGAGGGTGGAAAGAGAAGAAAAAGAAAAGAAAAAGACATTGTGATCTTGACAGCAGAATGCCTCATTACATTTAAAATATAAAAATTGCATATTCATTGCTTCAAATAATATTTATTTTAAAAAATCAGTGATAATTTATTATGTTGGAATATTCAAATACCCCTAACTGAAATTTTTTAAATTTAATTATTAATCTAAATTCCTATCAAGAACAGTTATCAATTTTTTCTAAAACGGAACTAAAATGCACAAAAAAATCTTATTCTTACCTGTAGTGAAAGTTATTAAAGATAAATTTGTCATTGTATAGTTGACTACTAGAATATGGCATTGAAACAAATTCAAAATTTTCGATTTAAACAACAATTTGATTTTTATTTTAGTTTTTCGAATCACGAGTTTCAAATAATGTTAGCAGAACCAAGGCACTACTTTTTATTAGAGAAAATTGCACTTAGGTATTGAAATAGAAATAAATTAACGGGCTGTGTAGTTTATTGAAAAATAAGTAATGTTTGATGAAATGATTTTTTTAATGTAATCATAAAAATGTTAATCACTATCAACTACTGTAATAAAAAAAAACCAACGAAGTACCAAAATTACCCTTAATTTTTTTTTTTATACTTTTCCCTTTTATTCATTTTTTCTTTTCCAAATCCTTCCTTGTCCGTACCAGTTGGCCGTTGATCGAAGAGGAAGAAAGTTGGAAGAGAGAAGAAAAGAAAAGGTCAATTTTATCTTGACAATAAAATACCTCATTACACTCGAAATATATGAATTACATTCATTACGTCATATAATATTGTTTTAAAAAGAAAACACTAATCATTTATTATATTGCAATCGTCTGATACACCTAACTGTAATTTTTTAATTTAATTATTAGTCTAAATTCCTATCAAGAACAGTTATCAATCTTTTCTAAAATAGATCTCAAATGCACAAAAAAACTTACATCTGTCGGATTAATGAATCCTCGCGCCATGCGTGGAAGTTGTCGAATACCCATACCAGTTCATAGCCCTGTAATAGCTGTTCATAAATATCCGAAGTAGACAGACCTGTAATATTCCCAAGCATGATTGGAACCTCGGCTATGACTATGCAAGATGGATTGAAATCGGACGGCCGGGTGTTTTCATCTAAAAAATAAAAGTAGGAAGGCGGATGGGAATAGCTATTGGAGCAACGACAGGCATTGACGTATAGAGAAGATTTCATTGCGGTTGTGCAATTTACTAGATGCATAACACTAGAAGGATAATTTAAACCAACATATAGTTCGACTGTTGAATTTAAATTCCAAGAATCAAATAGATATCTAGTAATATCACGAGGAAGGGAGCAATTGTCTCTGCTCATTCTCTCATGTTCCTCCATAACCATAGCTCGTATTGTTTGGTTTTCATAAGAGATCTTTTGAACGTACAATTTCCCCTCAACCAACACAAAAGTGGTGCGATTGTTGTTATCGCATTCCAGTTCCAGGTTATGGTAACCACACTCGGGAGGCTGGCTTTTTAATCGGAAAGGGAAATTGACGGTAACGTTTCCACAATAAGAAGAGCCACAATCTTTAGGAATTGGAAGTTCAGCGATGCAAGAATCAGGGAATGATAGAAATAAAGAAAGGGCCATGAGCCAAAACAATGAAAGTTGTGCTTTTACCATCCTAAAGTTTTGGTGATGAAGAACCAGATTTAAGTCCAAGGAAATATATAAGCATAGAAATGGTATTTTTTCATAACGGGAAGAAACTCATGTTTTTAAAATCACTTTGGTTAAAGTGAGGGAAGACTTTAACGACTTTGGCAATACGAATTAAAGAAAGGTAAATGCATATCCAAGTTGATTGACCCGTCAAGTGCTTTAAACCATTTTAATTATTATTCAATTAAAATCAACAATATGCACGTAAAAACAATTTTATATTTGATATATTATTATTATATAAATTTTATATTCTATTATTGTATTATATGTTGTCACCTAATTAATTTATAAATTTAGAAAATTAAAAATGAAAATATTCAGTAATTACTAAAAAAAAATATAATCGAGTTGGATGATTTTTCAGCTGAAATCTATGATACTTTAATACAGGATAGTTGCTCTTCAAGTTAATGAAATCTTCTCTTTCTTTCAAAAAAATAAAAATAATTCTTTTTTAATTAAATAATTTTAATATTTATCTTTAAAGATTTTTTATTTTTTAAAATTTTAAATCAATGAAATGATCCTATATAATGCATTAATATAATAGATTTAGATACTATCCGATAATGCATAGTATAGAAATCTTAGAAAAAGATATAATAATGTAAAAATTTGTAGAAGGGGGCGTAAGAATTTAAGAAGTATAATGAATATTGGAAGATGCTAGTAAGGAATCAAGTTGGAAAAGACAAGGAAATTAAGCACAGAAACATTTTGTGTGGTGTAACTAAAAGCACGTCGTACTTCGAGAAATCAATGTCAATTGTGGAGAACAATTTAAGCAATTAGTCAAGGTCTTGGATAAGATTTTCATATCTCTTTCTCTTTTTTATTTTATTTTGCGAAGATGAATAATTAGGAAGTCGTTAAGACCCCGTCGAAGACCGCATCGACAACCCTCGGCCAGCGTACGCGTATAAGACTTTTTTGTTATTTCTGATGGTCTATGGTCAAAGTCGTGCGGTTATCTTCCTCACAATCCAGTTGAAGCCCCGGGTAACCACACTCTGAAGGTTGGGTTGCTGATTGAGAAGGGAAACTAATGTTGACATTTCCAGATAGAGAAGAGCCATAGTCTTTGTTTTGTTGAACATAAAAAGTATTGGGTAGTAGTCCAGTGATAAAAGTACGCTTGTGGGTAGATCTATTAATTGGTTTTATTGAGTTTATATTCTGCTAAATATGTGGAAAATAAAAAATTATTATAAATAATTTTAATATTTTAAAATATCAATATAAATAATAAATAGTTTTATTTTAAGTCTTTGTTTATATTAATATAATATTTAAGTATTAAATATTATTATTAAAATATAATTATTTTTTAATATTACTAATTTTAATAATAAATTATTTCAATATATTTTAATTATAAATAATTTTTAATATTTTAATAGTTATTGTAGACACTAAATTTGTTCGGATTTTAATTAAGTCTTGGTTACTAGATTTTAATTTTCGGGCTATCGGATCAAGACCCGATATTAATTCAATTAGGATTCAGGCTCTATTTTAATTCAATTAGGCTTCAGGTCTGATTTCAATTCTACTTAACCCAAAATCTGATTTTGATTGGGCCTGAAGCCCATTTTGTTTAAAAGCCCAACTTGCCTTTTATTATTATTATTTTTAAATTAAACAAAAATACCAAAATACAAAATACCAAAAAAATACAAAATATAAAAAAAAGAACAAAAAAAAGGGGGATGGCAATGGTGCCTTTCCCGGCACCACTGCTACCATGCCCTACCCACCATACGCTATCCCTCTCCCATACCCTGCAAAATTTACCCTAACTATCCTAATTAGTGTGCCCTACTACCCAATAAGACAAGAAGAAATTAAAAGGGTGCGGAGCTCGTGCTCGTACTCCATGCCGAGCCCTGTGCCACTTACTCAAGCATAGGGTACGATCGGAGCTCTATAAATAGAGCTTCTAGCTGAACCTAATAGAAAGTGGGTGGGAGGAACGTTGCAAAAACAAAAAAAAAAAAAAACAATGCAAAAAAAAAAACACAAAAAAAACACAGTCCTCCCTACGAGGAGGATCCCAGTGCCGAGAGCCTCTGCATAAAAAAAAAGTTTAAAGAAAAAAGGAAGTAAAAAAAATAAAGTTTAACCAAAACTTCAAAAGCAGATCTAGGTTGCTTGGGCTTTTTTTCAGTGGAAAGGAGGTTGAATCTGCATTCAGGGGATCAAAGGGAGCATTTTGGGAGATTTTGAAATTTTTCAACATCGATGACGGTGGTCAGAGCTCTTCACTGGCAAAGACCATGGCGGCTGTCACGACGGATGGCCACAGGCCCCATATCAGCCTAAAATTAAAAAAAAAAAGAGGGATTTTTTTTTCGACAGAGGGGGAAGGAAATGATAAATTTTTTTTTGACTTTTATAGAAAGTGCCAGAACGAAAATGACACTGTTTCATTAAAGGGTCAAAATGACGTCGTTTTGAGCCCTGAGGATCAGCGCGTCAGCCAGCGATCCGACACGGAGTTCGTGTACCCGACCTGCGACCCACTTCTGCATCAGCCTCTGACCGGTCCAGTTCAGGTAAAAAAAATTTTTTTTTGAATTTTTTTATAGATTATTTTTTATTTTAATTATTATTCTTAATATTTATACATGTTAAAATGATTAAATTTACCATAATAAAATTTTGTTGTTTTATATTAATAATTAATAAAAAATATATAATAAAATATATAGCAAAAATTTGTGATAATTTTTTTTTAAAAAATAAATCTTATAAAATAAAAAATAAAAAATAATAATAACTGATATTTTGAACATTTTTAAAAAATATATTAAGAAAATTGAAAGAGTTCAATTTTCTTTGACATATGTAAAAATATAAATATTGCGATTTCTCTGATGAGTCGAGATAATCTAAATTTTTTTTCATAAAAATAATTAGTAAATAATAAAGAGCTTTTTTTTAAATAATCATAATAAATTCCTTTAATTAAAAATGATTTTATTTAGGATCTGATCAAAAAGTTGAAATGATTCTAAAACTTGCTCAAAATTTTTTAGGATTTCACTGAAGAGTCGAGATAATCGTAAAATTTGTTTAATAAATTTTGGGAATTCACCAAAGAGTCGAGATGTTCTTAATTTTTTAAAAAAGAAAAACAAATAAATAAAATATCTTATGACGAGATTTTGAGAATTTTGTAAATGGTCAATTTTCTCGAAATATTTTTCAAACATTTCCTCTATAAATTTCGCCAAAGCGTTGGAGAATTTATAGAATATATATAAAAAAATAATACTAATTTTTCAAAAAAAAATATTTTAAAATAAATTTCAGGAAATTAATTTTAAATAAAAAAACCATATTATCAAAATTAAAGGATTACACATGTTTAATTAGTATCGTTCTTCGAATGGGCAACGTGAGGGTGCTAATACCTTTCTCACTCGTAACCGTACTCTTAGACCTAACCCTGATTTTGCAGACCTAAACCTTTTGTTTTTAGTAATTCTTAATTAATTTTAAGATTTTTACTAAAATATGATATTTTGGGTGGCCAATCACACCCTATAAAAAAAGATTGGTGGCATCTCCAAAAATTTTCACCAAGTCCAGCGATCAAGTTCCCCCCAGGACAAAAAAGATCGTTATGACAGCTTGGTGACTCCACTCAGGAACACTTGAGAGTCAAGCCAAAAAAATTTAAACATGTGTCATCCGAATTTTTAATTTTATGGTCTTTTTTATTTTTAATTTTAATTTCTTATCTCATCTTAGGATATTATTTTTTTCTTTTCATTTTTTATATGTTATTATTTTATATTATTGCTAATTATATTGTTAATTTTATTAATAATTGATTACATTCCCTCACACATATACACATTTGCATTCATGCACGAGCTCTATACCCGGGCTCCCAAAAATATTCATTTTTAGGAGGGGGTAGAGTACCTACGCTTTCGTGAGGTTATAATGCCTCCACTTGGGCTAACGAAATACTTTCACTCAAGTTGAACCATTTCTGTCAGTAGCCTGTTATGGGTGAGGATCGAAGGCCTTACTAGTCTAAAGTGACGACAGTGAGGATCAATTTGAGAGTGTTTTAGCCTATGTTAACTACTAAACCATGCATATAGTGAAACTTAGGAAACCAACTTTAGATAGGGCCAATCCATTTTTATAGATTATACCCTGAATTGGGACACATGAAGGAATATTTATTTTAATATAATCACTAACCCTATTTTGTTTTATTTTTTTTTTTGTTTCATGATCATGCATCATTATAAACACTTCATATGGGATGTGCTTATCAATATGCCAATATTAGTAAGAAGATTTTTAGTCTTGCTTCAGAAATACCATTAGGATGTTCTCAGCTTCGAAGTTCACCATGTGTGAAGAGATCAATGTGGTGATAACTTTATCATTAGAAGCCCAAAGTAGAATGAGAGATTGTTTGAAAGAATTTGAACAAGAAATTTTGCCCAAAGAAGTCAAATTGGGACTTAAACAAAATGACATCTCTGAGTTGGTCAAGATTTGGCGTAGTGTAACAACTTCTAGGAAGATGGCTTTCGAGGAAAAATATGGTCATATTGCTTCACTGTTTGAGGTGTCCACAAAAAATCAATTGATAAGAGCTTTAATTCAGTTTTGGGATCCTGCATACAGATGTTTCATATTTAACGAAATAAATATGACCCCGACAATCAAAGAGTATACTACATTGTTATGGTTGCATCTCCTAAATCTAGATAAAATTTATTAGCGAGGTCAAAAACTTAGATCTCGAAAGAAACTTGCCTGTATGATGAAGGTCCCCACTCATAATGTAAACTCGTATATCCAAACAAAAGGCAAGAGTGATTGCATCTCGTGGGAAATCATACGTGATTACATCATCAAACACTTGGAGGATGAACGAGGCATGAGAATGATAGCTTTGGCAATTTATGGCTTGATCATTTTTTCGAAGGTCCTAGGGCACATTGAGGTATCAATGATTGACTTTCTCGAGTAGGTGGACAATAAAATCAATCATGTTCCTTCTATACTGACAAAGACCTTTAGATCATTGAATCACTGTCAAAGAAGATAAAGATGCTTCATAGGGTGTGTACAGTTACTATACATTTGGGCAAAAAGTCATTTTCAACATCCCGTGGGTAAATTTCATCCTACTTATAGTAATAAAAGTAGGCTAATTGAAGAATGCTACAATGTTGAATGGTCAGAATCAAAGACCAAGGAAGAGTGGGTATTAACTTTGCAAAATCTCACTAGTGCTCAAGTTATATTGAGAGCTTCATGGATGCCACAAGAAGCCATGTTATACAGGTGTGGTGACAAGCCATGGGTTCCACTCTTAGGACTGTGAGGAGGTATAAGTTATGCTCTAACATTGGTTCGTTGACAATTAGGGTCAGAGCAATTTGTCCCAATGACTCATGGGCTTCAAGAATTGGAATTATCTTTTGAGGAATCAAAATTTTTGGGAAAGATAAAAGAGATTATCAAATATTAGAAACAGACTAGGAGAGTAGATCGTAGAGGATATACAAACAAAGCCATACCTGAATATCTAATATAGAGAAGTCAATGGGTCATAAGCAAAGTTGGTCCTAAAGAAAACAGACCATTTCACCAAAACGACACCCATTGTGAAAATATTCTTGAGGATATAAGGATTATGAAGCATAAATTTAAGGAAGAAAAAAAATATAAGAGCTTAAAAAGAAGAGGCTTTAGCATGAGATTAATGAGTGAAAAGACAAGACTGATAAGAGTGAAGCAAAATCTCGAAGGTTTGAAAGAGAATAAGAAAAGATCTCTAAAAGCTGGCATAAATCCATTGCCACAATGACTATAGAGTTTGAAAAATCTAGAAAAAATACAGAAAAGTTTTAGTCTAATTTATTATCTAAGGAAAAAGAGCTTAGTCAATTTGTGAAAAAAAAGAAGGTACTACAAGGTCTCGTAGATGACTTGAAATAGTAAATGCATTATCGACGTGAAACCATTCAAGTTTTGAGAGAGGAACAAGATCAATTTGAACATAGAGCACAGTATTGGAAAGAAAAATATTAGTTGAAAGAATTTCAAGCCACTCGCCTAGTAGAATAGATAAGAGAAGTTAGCTTCAAAGCAAAAGACATGGCCTAAGAAGCTAAACAAGTGAAAGAAGAGGTTTACCTAGGACAGCATAGCCAACGCTTGACCAATTTGCTAGAAAATGCTTATAAGCAGTATAAGCATGTAGGGCATTTCTTTTGAAAATTTTAATATTATAATGAAAGAAGTATTTAGTGAAGTTATGATATGGGGGTTCAAGTTTAGCCTTAAAATCTTTTGCAAATATTGGATATATAATAAGCACATCTTTTGCATTCATGCATCAATTGTGTGTTTCATTTAAAAAAAAATAGCATCATAACTAAAAGAAAGAGATCTTGAAATAACAAATCTCAAGAGTTTCCTTTAACTCAATCAGGTGCAAGGATAATTAGGCCATCAAGAAAACATAGATCAAACCACTCGCCATCGTTACAATACTTGCTCACAAGTAAGAATCATGGAGGGCGAGCAAGCATCTAGAATAAAAAGGATAGAAAAAGCTCAATTTGATATGCAGGAGCAAATGATTAGGTCTTAACAAGAGTTAATAGAACAAATGACTAGGACTCAAAAAAAGACTCGAAAAGAAATGGCTACAATGATGGACATGATGAGGAAAATGACCAAAGGAAAAAGGGTTGCTGAAAAAGTAACTATTGAGAAAGAGCCTCAAGCCCAAGAAAATACCAATGATAGGGAAGATCCGTTGTATCCACCAGGATGCTCCAACCTCTCATCAAATGCATCCACAAATGACACAGCCTGAAAGGTAACCACATGCTCAGTTTAACTTACCTCCCTTCACGATTCATCCACGTAGTCAAGGACATGTTGGTTTAAATATTAGGGTAAATTATGTTGAGACCATTATGATCCCAGATTTAGATGACCTAAAAGAACAAAATAACCTAAAGAAAGGCACGTCAGAGCAATCTGACAATACAAAGGCACAATAAAAGTTAGATTTCTTGGAAGAAAGGTTACGAGCTATTGAAGGTGTAAATATTTTTGGCACAATTGATGCTAGTGAACTCAGTCTAGTCCTAGATTTGGTAATCCCACCAAAGTTCAAAGTACCATAATTTGAAAAATATGATAGAACCAAATGCCTTCAGGCACATATCACTATGTTTTGTTGAAAAATGACTGGGCATACAAACAATGACAAGTTACTTATCCATTGTTTTCAAGATAGTCTTACTGGATCAGCTTCCATATGGTATATTCAATTAGACAGGAGTCGTATTCAGTCATGGATAGATCTGGCCAAAGAATTTATTACTCAATATAAGCATGTCATAAACATGGCTTCAGATAGAATGTCCTTGCAAAACATGAAAAAGAAAGCTAATGAAAATTTTAAAGAATATGCCTAGAGATGGCGAGATGTTGTCGTTTAGGTTTAACCTCCTCTTACTGAGAAAGAAATAACCATTTTATTCATTAATAACCTTCGAGCACTATACTATGACAGGCTCATTGGTCATGCCACAAAAAATTTTGCTGATATGGTGATTATAGGAGAAATAATAGAAAATGCCATTAAAAATTGAAAGATTGATTGAGGTGATGTTTTTAGATAAAAAAAAAAGACCATCTAAGAATAAAAAAGTAAAAGTGCAAGCTGTTATCACTGAAAAACCAAAACTGAGACTTTTTATCCCATACCACTCATATCTTGTATACCAACCTTCTTATTCAACCATTTCTAACCTTTCCTAAAACCCATACCATTACCAATCAGCGCAAACCCAGACACCTGCTTTTCAAATCAATGTTCGTCCCTGAGCACCTTTACTATGACCTTTCCCTCAGTCAAATACCACAGACTTTAATCGAAGAGAATCTTAAAATAATCGAGAGCAACAACGATTTGATCCAATTCCTATGATGTACATGAAATTTTTCCCTCAGTTATTCTAGAAATGCTTGGTGGTTCAACAACCCATAGAGCTTTTGAAACCTCTATATCCAAAGTGGTATGATCCTGAAGCTTTTTATGATTATCATTATGGAATTCAGGGCCATTCTCTAGAAAATTGTATAGCTTTCAAATGTAAGGTCCAAAGCCTGATTGATAACGAAATTTTAAATTTCACAATCAAGGTCGGACTAAGTGTGGAGGCCAATCCGTTACCTAATCATAGTGGAGGATCAATAAATGCTTTAAATAATGAGATAACTTAGAATATTAAAAGAGAAGTAAGTGAGATCAGAACCCCTATGAATGAAATATTTGCTGCCCTTATGAAAGCA
Source organism: Durio zibethinus (assembly GCF_047325235.1). Lineage (NCBI taxonomy): Eukaryota > Viridiplantae > Streptophyta > Magnoliopsida > Malvales > Malvaceae > Durio > Durio zibethinus. Next base: position 11,059,640 of record NC_143186.1, read on the forward strand.
AATATGATTCATCTAATACCTGAAAATTCAAATAATGAAAATTTCATATATTGTCAGATCACACTTGTGAATTTCATATAGGGATGGTTGGTCATTCACTTCAAGACTGTAAAGCATTTCAACAAGAGTTGTAGAGAATGATGGATTCTTTCTTGGTTGAATTTTATGAAGAATGTGAAGAAAGTTTAGTGAATGTTGTGATGGAAGACTCATCCAAAAGTAGGCCTTGTCGAATGAATTTTGAGCATGTTACCATCTTCTATAAAGACAAACCGAGTGTTAAGGTTAATAAGCCAGTTCATATGAATTTTAAGCCTGTCATGATCTTTTATGATGAAAAATTGAGTGCATAAATTGGTGAACCAGTTTATACAACTATGCCAAAGGTGACAATTGAAGTCCCTAGCCTATTTTCGTACAAATCAAATAAGGCAATCCCTTGGAAATATGATTGTAATATCATATCACAAGGTTTGGATAGTGGATCTCTTCAATATGGCTCATGTGATATAAGTACAGCAAACATAACTGGCATAGCAAGCATAACTTGAAGTGGGTAGTGCTATACTCTTGAAGCACTTGAGAAAGCACAAAAAGAAAAAGCAAAGGAAAAGGAAACGAGCTTAGAAAAAGAAAATAAATTGCCCAATGATCAAGAGACTCACCCAGCCCTAATCTTATATTGAGAATGTAAAAATTTGATTACAGAAAAAAAGCTTGTGAGTTTTTGAAGCTTATTAAGTATAATGAATATAGTGTGGTAGAGCAATTAAATCGCTTACCAGCTTGAATTTCTATACTCTCGTTGTTGTTAAATTTTGAGCCTCATAGAAATACTTTGCTCAAAGTACTCAACGAGGCTTATGTAGCCCACAATATATCTGTGGAGAAACTTGATCGCATAGTGGGAAATATCATAGCAAGAAATTATATATCATTTAGTGATGATGAAATTTCACCTGGTGGTAGAGGTGATGCTAAAGCCTTACATATCTCCATAAGATACAAGGATCATACATTGGTAAAGGTGCTCATTGATAATGGATCTTCTTTGAATGTCATGCCTATGACTACACTATCTAGATTGTCAGTTGACATGTCTTACAGGAAGGTGAGTCATATGATAGTGAGGGCTTTTGATGGGACTATTGTGAAGTGATAAGCAATATCGAGCTACCAATCCAAATTGGATCATGTACTTTTGATATAGTCTTTCAAGTCATAGATATCACTCCATCCTATAGATGTGTTTTAGGACAACCATGGATTCACATAGCAGGAGCTGTTCTTTCCACTCTGCATCAAAAAGTGAAATTCATAATTGATGAAAAAGTGGTCATTATTACTGATGAAGAAAATATGTTAGTGACTAAACCCTTTATCGCATTATATGTTGAAGTAGTTGAGAAAGCTCTTGAATGTTCTTTCAGATCCTTTGAATTCGTTAATGCAACCTATGTGAGTAAAGGATCAAAAGTGCCTATTCCATGTCTATCCAAAGCTTCTAAGATGGCACTTAAAAAAGTGGTAAGGAAAGGATATCAAGTGTGGGCTGCCTTATAAAGGATACAATGACCATGGATGATGCTTAAGAAAGATGATAGGTTTGGGTTGGGGTATAAGCCAACTTGAAAAGAAAGAATGAAGTTTGTAGAAAGAGAAAAAAGAAAAAAATGGTTAACTCATTTTTGGGGATAAGAAGTAGAAACTGAAAGCCTGTTTTTTTCTCTCATTTATGAGACTTTTATCTCAGCCGATTATATCTATCCAAATATAGCAGGCAATGTTAGAAAAGAGTTTACACCATCATTAAAAGATATATTCACTAAATTTTTGATACAAATGATGGGTGAAGAAAAGAAAAACGAAGATCCAGGCTATCCATAGGTTTATCTCACTCATCCTGGTGCAGAACTGAAAAATTGGCATGTTGAAGAGCTACCGGTTGTTTTAAATTTTCTCCAAAGTAATGTGTTAAACCTAATCTAAATGCTTTTGTTAAGAGCATTAAATGTCTCATGTGTGTTTGTTTCCTCATTTTCAATTGAATAAATGACAAGTGTAGCACATTTGTCCATTTCTTTTGCCTCTTTCATTTCAATTCCTTGCATTACTATACATCATTCTACATTTCATCCATTTCACCTATTTTCAAGTATTTGAATAATGAATATGAAAATCATCATGACAATATTCCAGGATTTGATTTTAAAAATTTTGTTTATATTGGTGAACTCGATGATGAAGAGAATGTGGAGGACCATGCCATACCTCCAGAATTATTGAGATTAGTGGAACAAGAAGAGAAGCAAATCATGCCTCATTAAAAAGTCACTGAAATTGTTAATTTGAGGGATGAAAAAACTAAAAAAGAAGTTAAGATTAGTACTTTGATGTCGTTACCAATAAAACAGAAGTTGATAAAGTTACTACATGAATATGTAGATGTATTTACTTGGTCATATCAAGATATACCGAGGCTGGATACTAAAATTATAGTGCATAAGCTACCACTAAAGCCTGAATGCAAACCAATTAAATAGAAGCTGAGAAGGATGAAACTTGAAATGTTGTTGAAAATAAAAGAAGTAAAAAAGCAATTTGATGCGGGATTCTTAGAAGTGGCCAAATATCCTGAATGGGTGGCAAATATAGTCCCAGTACCCAAGAGAGATGGCAAAGTGAGAATGTGTGTTGATTACTGAGATCTAAATAAAACAAGTGCAAAAGATAATTTTTCATTGCCTCACATTGACACTCTAGTGGATAATACAGTTAGGCATTCTTTGTTTTCATTCATGGATGGATTTTCAGGCTACAATCAAATTAAAATAGCACAAAAAGATATGGAAAAGACTACTTTTGTGACATTATGGGGAACATTTTGCTACAAAGTAATACCTTTTGGTTTAAAAAATGCTAAGGCAACTTATCAAAGAGCCATGGTAACTTTATTCCATGATATGATGCACAAAAAAATAGAGGTGTATGTGGATGACATGATTGCCAAATCTCGTGAAGAAGAAAATCATGTGACTAATCTCAGAAAGCTATTTGAAAGATTAAGAAAGTTTCAGCTCAAGCTTAATCTAGCTAAATGCACTTTTGGTGCAACCTCAGAAAAATTATTGGGATTCATTGTCAGTAAGAAATGAATAGAGGTGGATCCAGATAAGATTCATGTCATCCTAGAGCTACCACCTCCACACACGTAAAAAGAAGTAAGGGGATTTTTAGGGAGATTGAATTATATTGCTCATTTCATTTCTTAACTTACAGCCAAATGTGATCCCTTATTTAAGATTTTTCGAAAACATGGGTCAAGAAATGGGATAAAGATTGTCAAATGGCATTTGAAAAAGTTAAAAAATACTTATCAAACCCATCAATATTAATGCCGCCTATCCTTGAAAGACCTTTTATCCTGTATTTGATAGTGCATGAAAAGTAATTGGGATATGTTTTAGGGCAACATGATGAAAAAGGAAGGAAAGAATAGGCCATTTATTACTTGAGCAAAAAGTTTACTGATTACGAGTCAAAGTATTCATCGTTGAAAAAGATGTGTTGTGCATTAGCTTAAACGGCTCGTCGGCTCAGACAATACATGTTGTATCATACCACTTGGCTCATTGCAAAATTAGATCCAATAAAGTACATCTTTGAAAAGCTTTCATTGTCGGAAAGAATAACAAGATGGCAAGTGTTACTTTTTGAATATGACATTGTATATGTGTCCCAAAAAGCAATCAAAAGAAGTGTTATTGCTAAATTTTTTATAGAATGTACTCATGAAGATTATGTGCCTGTGACATTTGATTTTTCAGATGAAGACTTAATGTTTAGACTACACATAGATAAAGAAGAGCATAATGAAGACATATGAAAGATGTATTTTGATGGTGCATCAAATGCTTTGGGGCACGGTATAGGAGTAGTTTTGATATCTCCAAAAGGGGATTACAGCTCAATTCTTGCAAAACTAAATTTTGATTGCACTAATAATGTGGCAGAATATGAAGCATGTGTTCTGGGTCTCCAAACAGCTCTTGAAAGGAAAGCCCATGTATTGAAAGTTTATAGAGACTCTACCTTGGTCATATACCAATTACAAGGAAAATGGGAAACCAGAGACCCAAAGATGATTTTATACCAAAAGTATATATCAAAATTGATCACAAAATTTAAAAGTATTTGGTTTTATCATTTACCCCGAGAAGAGAATCAGATGGCTGATGCTTTGGCCACATTGGCAGCAATGTTCAAATTAAATGAAAATGTTGAAATCCAAACCATCAAATTAAGCTTGCAAGAGAAATCAGCTCACTGCTCAAATGTTGAAGAAGGAGTTGATGGAAAACCATGGTATTTTGATATATTACAATATGTTAAGTATCAATAGTACCCAGAGCATATATCAGAGAATGATAAGAGAACTTTGAGAAGATTGGCAATGGGTTTCTCTTTAGAGGGAGAAATTTTATATAAGAGAAGTCAAGACCAAATACTATTGAGATGTGTAAATGCTGCTGAAGCCAAAAAGTTGCTAGAAGAAATTCATGGAGGTGTTTGTGGAACTCATGCAAATGGTCACATGATAACTAAACAAATAATGAGAGTAAGATACTATTGGTTGTCAATGGAAAAAGATTGCATTGACTATGCTAGAAAATGCCACAAATGTCAAATTTATGCAAACAAAATTCAAGTTCCTCCAACATCTTTGCATGTTATGTCAACACCTTGACCTTTCTCTATATGGGGAATGGATGTGATAGGGCCCATTACACCAAAATCCTCAAATGGACATCGATTCATTTTAGTGGTGATTGATTACTTCATAAAATGGATAGAGGCAGCTTCGTATGTTAATGTGACAAGAATGGTGGTTTGCAAATTTATCAAGAAAGAGATAATATGTCAATATGGCCTTCCAGAAAGGATCATTTTAAATAATGCTCTTAATTTGAATAATAAAATGATGATTGAGGTCTATGCTTAGTTTAAAATCAAACACCATAAATCCGTGCCATATCATCCAAAAATGAATGGGATAGTTGAAGTAGCCAATAAAAACATAAAAAGAATTGTTAAAAAGATGACAGATGTGTATAGAGATTGGCATGAAAAGCTATCATTTGCATTACATGCTTATCAAACTTTGATTTGTACATCTACAGGAGCTACACCATTTTCATTGGTATATGGAATGGAGGCAGTGTTGCCTATTGAAGTTGAAATTCCTTCATTGTGCATTCTTATGAAAGTTGAGTTAGAAGAAGCTAAATGGGTTCGTGCTCGATATGAACAATTGAATCTCATTGAGGAAAAGAGATTAGCTGCACTTTACCATGGCCAATTGTATCAAAGAAGAATAATGTGAGCTCATGATAAGAAAGTTCACCCACGACAATTTCGAGAGGGAAAATTAGTTTTGAAGAAAATTCTTCCTAACCAACAAGATCCTCAAGAAAAAAATATTTTTAATTAGGAAGGATCATATGTTGTGAAAAAAACCTTTTCTGGTGGGGCACTGATTTTGGCAAGAATGGATGGAGATGATTTGCCAAATCCAGTCAATGTTGATGCAGTAAAAAAGTATTATGCTTAAAAAAAAAAGCAAAATAAGTTGAAAAGATATCTAAGTTAAAAACCTGAAAGGGCAGCTTAGATAAAAAATAAAAGGGATAGTGAATGGAGTGGCTCAATTCTCAATATATGCCAAAAGATCTCATTGGTTTTGGGTTTGCTTGGTTTACTGCATTTTTGAAAAAATCAAAGGCACCAATTAGGAGTCTTCAAAAAAGAATCCATGATGAATTAGTTCATGATGATATAAATATTTGTTATATGATTACTTGTAGTCCTTGTTCTATCCTTTTGATAATGCATGAAGCACTTCTCCTTTTTACCAAAATAAAATACCATTTTGTTTATCATTCCTTTTGTCCCTCTCATTAAAAAAAAAAAAAGAGAAATGTGTAATGTGTTGTAATTGTTTGAAATTCAAAAGATGATGAAGGAATAACAATGACCATAAAAGACACACACATTACTTTGAAAGAGATTTAAAATGATGAGAGAAATAGCAAGGAACAAAGGTTAATGAGAAAAGTGGCCTATAGGTCATAAAGTGGTTGACATGGAATATGGGATATGAAGAGAAATATTTTTCATCGAAACTTAATCAGCTGTGGGAATGCATGGGATTCAAGAGAAGAAAAAAAAAACAAAACTTGAGAAATTTTGAAGGTTAAAAGAAAATGACAATGAAAAAAAAAGATGGTTTTTTCATTTGCATAATAAGTGCATTTGCATCATGATCATCATTTTTTGCATGGCATTGCAAAAACATGTAAATGTCATTCAAGCATTCATGTGATATGACAGATGTATGGGTCTAGGACAATCTAAGACTAACAAAAAAAAAGTCAAAAGCAAGAAAGATATGAACCCTCTATTTAGATAAATCTTTCAGATACCTTTGCCTCTCAGCTTTTTGCATTTAAAGTTTATTGCCTTTGGTTAAAGGAGTTTTTGGATTTAAAGTTTGTTGCCTCTGGTTAGAGGAGCTTTTCAACATTTAAAGTTTGTTGCCTTTGGTTAAAGGAGCTCTTGAATTTAAAGTTATTGAGCCTCTACTGAGAGGAGCTTTTTCCAAATGGATTTTTAAAGTTGTCGAGCTTTTGCTAAGATGAGTTTTTTTCAAATAGATCTTTAAAGTTGTTGAGCCTCTGCTGAAAGAAGCTTGTTTTTAAGATAAAATTTTAAAGTTGTTGAGCCTCTGCTTTTTTCAAATTTTAAAATTTCAAAAGTTATCGAGCTTTAAGTGAGAGGAGCATTCTCGATTTGATGAGAAAAACTTTCTAAGTAGTTCATGTTAAAAAAAAATAAAAAAAATATATCCTTTTGGATTTTAGACAAAATTACTGTCTTCCCTATTCCTGATTCCCAGCAATGTGCAAAGAGAGGCAGCTGTAGACACCAAATTTGTCCAAATTTTAATTCTTGGGCTATTGGGTCAAGACCTGATATTAATTCAATTGGGCTTTAGGCCTGATTTCAATTCCACTAAGCCCAAAATCTGATTTTGATTGGGCCTGAAGCCCATTTTATTTAAAAGAACAACTTGTCTTTTATTATTATTATTTTAAATTAAACAAAAATACCAAAATACAAAATATCAAAAAAATACAAAATACAAAAAAAAAACAAAACAAAAAAAATAAAAAAAGAGGGATGGCAGTGGTGCCTTCCCCGGCACCACTGCCACCATGCCCTATCCACCATACCCATCCCTCTCTCATACCCTGTAAATTTTACCCTAGCTATCCTAATTAGTGTGCCCTACTACCCAATAAGACAAGAAGAAATTAAAGGGGTGCGGAGCTCATGCTCGCACCCTATGTCGAGCCCTATGCCACCTACTCAGGCACAGGGCATGGTCAAAGCTCTATAAATAGAGCTCCTGGCCAAACCTAACAAAAAGGGGGAGAGAGGGATGCTCTAAAAACAAAAAAAAAAAAACACTACCAAAAAAAATAAACACAAAAAATATAGTCATCCCCGTAGGGAGGAACCCAGCGCTAAAAGCCTCTGCAAAAAAAATCAGTTTAAAAAAAAAAGGGAAGTAAAAAAAAAGAGAGTTTAACCGAAACCTCAAAAGCAGATCTAAGTTGCTTGGGCTTCTTTTCAGTGGAAAGGAGGTTGGATCTGCATTCAGGGGATCGAAGGGAGCATTTTAGGAGATTTTGGAATTTTTCAACATTGGCGACGGCGGTCGAAGCTCGTTGCTAGCAAGGACCACGACGATCGTCATGATGGATGGCCACCAGCCCCATATTAGCCTAAAAAAAATGAGGATTTTTTTTCCGGCAAAGGGGGGAGAAAATGAGAAAAGAAAATTTTTTGACATTTATAAAAGTGCCAGAACCAAAATGATGCTATTTTATTAAAAGGTCAAAACGACGTCATTTTGAGCCTTGAGGATCCGTTCGTCAACCAGCGATTCGACCCAGAGTTCATGCACCCGACCCACGACCCGCTTTTCCATCAGCTTTTGACTGGTCTGGTTGAACCGAAACCAAACTGCTGAATCGAACCGTTGAACGTGATCGAACCACCGGACTGAACCGCTCGTTGGTTCAAGTAAAAAAAAAAATATTTTTTAGATTTTTTTATATATTATTTTTTTATTTTAATTATTATTCTTAATATTTATACATGTTAAAATGATTAAATTTACCAAAATAAATTTTTGTTGTTTTATATTAATAATTAATAAAAAATATATAATAAATATATAGTAAAAATTTGTGATAATTTTTTTATTTAAAATAAATCTTATAAAATAAAAAATAAAAAATGAAAAAATAATAATAATTGATATTTTGAACATTTTTAAAAAAATATATATAGAAAATTGAAAGAGTTCAATTTTCTTTGACATAAGTAAAAATATAAATATTTAGATTTCTTCGGTGAGTCGGGATAATTTAAAAAAATTTTTAATAAAAATAACTAATAAATAATAAAGAGTTTTTTTTAAAAAATAATCATAATAAAAAAATCAATTCCTTTAATTAAAAAAATGATTTTATTTAAGATCTGATCAAAAAGTTGAGATGATTCTAAAACTTGCTCAAATTTTTTTACGATTTCATCGAAGAGAATAATCGTAAAATTTGTTTAATAAATTTTGAAAATTCACCAAAGAGTTGAGATGTTTCTAATTTTTTAAAAAAGAAAAATAAATAAATAAAATATATTATGACGAGATTTCAAGAATTTTATGAATGGTCAATTTTCTTGAAATATTTTCCAAACATTTCCTCTATAAATTATGCCAAAGTGTTGGAGAATTTATATATATAAATAATAATAATACTAATTTTTCAAAAAAAAATATTTTAAAATAAATTTCAGGAAATTAAATTTAAATTAAAAAAATCATATTATCAAAATTAAAGGATTACACATGTTTAATTGGTACCATTTTTCGAACAGGCGACGTGAGGGTGTTAATACCTTCCTCACTCGTAACCGTACTCCCGGACTTAAACCTGATTTCGCAGACCTAAACCTTTTTCTTTTTAGTAATTCTTAATTAATTTTAAGATTTTCACTAAAATATGATATTTTGGGTGACCAATCACACCCTATAAAAAAAGATTGGTGGTGACTCTGAAAATTTTCACCAAATCCAGCGATCGAGTCTCCACAGGACGAAAAAGATCGTTATGACAGTTATATTAATATTATTTTTAAAAAATAATTTTTTAAAAAATAGATAAACATCAAAAAAATATTTTTATTAATTCATCCAAATATATAAAAAAAAATTGAGCTATTAATTCATCAACAAAGGGCTATTAATTGAGCTCTGTAATGCAGGTTGTTGTTTTTCCTCTTGCTGGCTTGTTAAATTTGATGTTCTAAAAATTTAACTTTATTTCTTCTTTTCCCTCATTTTACTACCTTTTGCACTTTTACCTAATAAAGGAGACTAATTTGAAGCTAACACACCATTGTGATATTGAAAAATTCATATTCTAGCCTTGAAGTTCTTGTATGGTTTGTCATGTACTCATGTTAGGCTGTAAATGCTGCATTTTTTTTTAATTTACTCTTTTAAAAACAACTATATAAATCAATTAAAGAAAATATTTTTTGGCAAATTACAATGCTGCTGGGATTCAGCGAAATTCAAGTTTGGATTGAAAATCTACACAACGCATCCAACACTATTATGTGGCTTTCTGGGGCAGGTCGCTTTCATGCTTTTGAAATAGCGCATAACATGGACCGTAATTCAACAGGAAGGGATTTTCGACAGTTTAAAACTTTGCTCCTTGAGCGGCTTGAACGTGTAAGAATTAAGATTGAAGCTTATCATCCAAATACAAATTTAAAATTTTCATTTTTGGTTGTTTTTTCACATTCATTTAGAGCACAGGAGCTAAAGCTATTGTCAGTATGTTCAGTCAGTATGCTATCAGATGCCTTGGTTCTCATGTGCATCACTCTTCCTTTTCTCCAATGACCTTCTGTACATACAGTCTTTGAACTTCACCAAGCCATTCTCTGCACAATAATCCCTGAATTCCTGTTTTTTCCCCATAATTATTTTCGTGGATAATGCTATTTGGGTCTTTATCCTGCTCAATGTAGTAAATATTCCTGTTATTAGATCTGATTTTTCATTCTATCTTATTTTTTTACTTTCTATTGTTTCATTTGTGAGACAAATGCAATTTTGAATGGAGTGGATTTGTGTGTGTATGTATATGTATCAACTAATTTATTCCCCATTTGTAAGACAAATACAATACTGAATGGCGTGTTTATGTGCGTGTATGTATATATGTCAACTAATTTATTCCCTATTTTACCTATAATTTTACTGCTCTTCTACATGCCATATGTACTCATTGCATTCTTATACTTTTTTTAATAACAGTTTTGCTTTCTTGTCCTCGTTTTTTATTCCAGCCTAACCAAGTTGTCCACCTTTAATTAAAATCTTATGTTTCTCACCTCATCTTCATACTCTCGTTAGAATAGCACAGACATAATAATCTATCTAATCCATTTTGATATTTAATTCTAGTGTTTAGCTTTCTTAAGTATGTTTACACAATTTATGTTAATCTATCTTGTTATTTCTAGAATTTCTCACCATTTTATTGTGCTATACATGTAGAAGAAATGTCAATAAGCTTGTTTTAGTTAAATGTGTATGCTGTGCTTGTTTCATTGTTGGTCTCTGATTACTACCTTGTAGAGAAGCAAGAGAGGAGTGGACAATGTGACTGACTGAATTAATCCTAGAACCCCCTGACTGGAGAAAAGGATGAGGTATTTATAGTGTCATTGAAGGTTGCATCCTCCAATCAGAAGGGGGAATGTCAATAAAACTAACCAACAAGAGAAAATTGTGAATTTGGAGCAACAACATGGTACCAAGGATAAGGGTTTGTGTATATGTGCTTTGCTGAAAAGGTTAATGATTAGTCCCTCAGTAGAACCACCCTAAGCCCTCAAGCCAAATCTCTTTAAATCATCCCTTCATGTGAGGTTACATTCGGATGCTGCTACTATTCTTTTTCCTCTTTATTTTTTTGGCTCTTTTTCTATTTTCCTTTTTTCCTTTCATCTTCTTCGTTAATCTCTTCTCCATTCTTTCTGTCTCATTTCTAGCCATTGTCGTACTGGCTCACCGTCGGAGTAGTCAACCAACAAAAAAAAGCCAGCAAAAGCTTTAGGCTTCAGAAACTTCATAATAGAGAAAGAGAACGAAGAAAGCCATCAGTAGGGTTTGTAGAGCCACTTCTCTTCATTCACATAATTCTCCTTTCCTTTCTTAAGTTTTTTTTTTTTTTTTTTAATTTTGAAGTTTGTGGAGCTAAAGCTTTGTAGAGACTTTAGAACATTCTATTTTACGTTTTTCTAACCTTAAACAATTTTTTTATAAAATATTTGTAAGGTTTAAAATATAATTTTGTCTTTTATTAATATTAAAATAAAAAAATGTTGTAGCCTAATTAAGTGCCAAATGCTAGAGACTACTTTTGAATATAGATGACAATTGTTACAATCAAACCGTCGTCCATTTGTATATAGATGAAGTTTATAAAAATAGCTATCTTCTATGTAACATAAATAAATAACATGTGATATTTATAAATAACATTCATTTGGTTTTGATTTGATATTTTCATTGATTATATTTTAAAATATAGATGATAATTGTTATTATTTAATTGTCTGTCTATTTTTATATAGGCAACGTTTATAAAAACAATTATCATCTATATAGTATATATAAATAACGTACACATGATATTTATAAATAACATTCATCTGATCTTAGTCTGATAATGCTTTTGACTACTTTTTAAATATAGATAACGGCCGTTATAATCTAATCATTGTCTATTTCTATATAGACGTCGTTCATAAAAAAATAAAAATGTCATCATTTATATAGTATAAATAAGTAACATGTGACATTAATAAATAATATTTATTTGATTTTGACTTAATATTACCTTTGACGATACATAAATAATATGTGACATTCATAAAATAATTTATTTAATATTTTCATAATATATTTGTTTAACATATGCATAACTTATTTATTTAACATTTTATTAATATACTTATTTATTTATTTAACTTACAAGCAATTTAATTAAATTAATTTATATATTTGTGTATCTTGTTAATTCAATCAATTAAGTATGCAAAATACTGAATTTCTTAATACAAAATTCTATAATAGACGAGTTTGTTAATAACAATAATTATTTATTTAAATATAGATGACAGCTGTTATTAACAAACGTTATCTATTGATTTTGAATGGACATTATTTTAGTAGTTTATTAGACATTTGGCAACGATTTTATTTAAAAAATGAAGTATGCAAAATTTTTAATAGTAGATTACATTTTTCAGAAACAAAATAGAAATTATTCGGAAGACGAATGGAACATTTATCTGTCCTCAAGAATCATATCACTTTAAGGTTTAAAAGGTGATTTCATCCTTTGTTAATTAATAATAAAATAAAAATATTGTGACCTATTTAAGTGAGAAATGCCATTCAATAAGAGCCCAGCAAGAGTCAACACGAATTTAAATTGATGGAGACTACTTTCTATGTATTTTAAAGATATTTTCTTGTTACTTACAGCATTTGAATGAAGAAATACAATGATTTTCTTACATTATTATTTCTTTTATTTTTTCATATTATTAAAACAAAAACACAATAGCACAATAAAATAAAATAAATTGTAAAGGAGAAATGATTAAAAAAAGTATTCGAGCAAAAATTTAATAATCATTTAAGTTTTTAATATTTTATTGTAATCAATTAAATTTTAAATTGTTTATTTTTGATCATTTAAATATTTAAATATCTATTTTCATTTAATTGAATTTTTAAACATTTATTTTCACTCAAATTAAATCCGTGATTGGTCAAAAATGGGTGTTGAGACTAACTAATTTTTATTTAATAAGGATTCAATTGATGAAAGTAAATGTTTAAGGAGTTAATTGATTACCATAAAATAATAGAGATTGGAATGATTATTAAATTTTTGTTTAAGAAAATTTTTTGACTCTTGCCAATTTTAAAAAATGAGTAGAGATCCATTTAAATTAGTGTAAGTCTTACATTTTTGTGAACTTTTAAATCAAAATTAAGTTCATGATTAATTTTAATAAAAATAATAATTTTAACTATTTTGATCTAAAGATCTCAAAAAATGTAAAAGAATTTCTTCTAAAAAATATATATTTTAAAGTTACAAAACATTTAAATAATATTGAATTAATTTTCTTCTAACTTAGAAATGAGTCACCCCAATTTCAAATACTCTCTTTCCCTGTTCCACTTTCCAACCCCATATCACATTGCGCTTCATTAGCTTGTTGATTTAAAGTGTTAACTGTTTTTTAGAGTCTTAAAAATATTTTTTTTCTGTTTTTGAACACTAAATACTTTTAATTCTTTCATTATATTTTAAATTATTTTTAATGATTTTTTATTGTTTATGGCATTAAAAATCATGAAATAAATATATCATTTTTTTTTTTTTTTGAAACTAGCTAGAGGACAATAAAACGTTGGACATAGAGGGCTCATTTCAAACGAGGTGGACCAAAAAACTATTGATTTGTCAATTTTAGAGAGTTGGTCGAGATAAATATCATTAATGTTTAGAAGCTCTCAACTTTGGAGAGAGCACCAAGCGATTTTTTTATAATTTATTTTTTTTTTTATAAATTGTCGCAGTTTAAAGATAAAAAAAATTATAAATATTATAATTTAAAAATTAATTTATTAAATATAATTTTTTTAAAAAATATTACAACATAAAGTAATTAAATTAACTTACATTTTCATTATAATTCATTGTTTGATCAATCTAACACGAATTAAATTAATAAGTCTCCAATTTCCCAACCGAATAGCCCAAAGGATTGAAAATAAGCTTCTCCAATTTTCATGTTGAGTATTGAGAAGTAATAAACTGAAGAAATAGTGATTCTTTTGCAAAAAGGGCATCACCCCATATTTAATTCCCTACCACTTAAATGGACAAAATCTCTCACTAGAAAGAACAAAATATGTCAAAAATATGATAAATAGATTTACAAACATAGATTTTATCCAAATGCATCTAGGTTGCAATTTCTAGAACAGATACCTTTCCCAAGTGCAGGTCCTGTACTAACAATCGAAACTAAGCCTACGTTTGGATTGAGATAAAGGGAGAGAAAAGAAAAGAATGAAAAAAAAAAAAACAAATGAAAATGAGGAATTTTTTTTCTTTTTTGTATATGACATAAATAAAAATAAAGAAAAGGAATGTATACTTAGCTCCTTTTGGTTTCCTTCAACTTTCTTCATTTTTTAATTACCTCAAATTGAGAAAAAAGGAAGAGAAAGGAAAAGAATAAAATTTTTAAAATATAAAATGACTATTATATTCTTATTAATTTCTTTAAATTATAAAGTGTATGATTTTGAACTCTAATTCTTATTAATTTCTTTAAATTATAAAGTGTATGATTTTGAACTCTAAAATTAAATTAAAATACAAAATATCATTTAACAATAAATTTATTGTCTCCAATTTTTTTTCTTATTTTTGTGAATTTCATAAATTTTATTGATGACTATTTTTATGAATAAATAAAAAAATTGAAAACATGAAATGCGATAAACACAAACTTGTAAATGTTATAGTAAAAACAAAGATTATCAAAGGTTATAATTGAAAAAAATAATGTAATAAATCATTTCATTCCCTTTTCATTATTTAACCAAACAATGTTGTTAACATTCCTTTGCTTTGCTTTCTTCTATTAATTTTATTTATCCAAATAAATGGTACATATATTATTTCCTTTCCTTTAAAAAAACCTTCTCTTCCTTTACTTTTCTTTTCTTTCTTTTACTAATATTTATCCAAACATAACATAAGTGATTTATCACGTAAATAAAATCATAACAGTTAACAAGCAAGAAGAACCTAACAAATTTGAATTTTAAATTATCTTGAGTGTTCAATTTAAAATTAATTAATATTATGTTAAGAGATTAATTTAAATATAAAATTACAAGAAAAAAAATCAATCAATAAAAAATAACACCACTGAAACATTTTGTGATGATAAATGAAAGTAAGATCAATTGAAGTCAATTATTTGGTAAGAATTTAATAACCGATTAGTCAAGCTCTTGGCTAAGATTTCCACAACAATTTTTTTTTCTTGTTTTATGAAGAATATTTAGGAGTAAAGGCCCCGCCAAATATGGCACATTCCAACCCAGTATATATGTCATGGGCCGAGAGTCAACCTCCAAGCTCGTACATCTCTAGGATCTAGGTATACACTTATCTAACATCCTAGATCAGTCTAACAGTCACAGTTTTACACTCATGTAAAGTATTGTCTGGCTCTAGCTCCTCTGGCCTCATGATACCTCTCTGATCTCACGGTTTTAACTTACAAAAGATACCTCACAAAAAAAAGATAGTGTAAACCCTTTTATACTCTAATAACCCCCCTTTCGTATCTGATATGAGATTGAAGTACTTTATCTACTCCTCTTAGAGCACTTAACATGACATATACATCAAGCTAGAACTCTTTTTGATTGGTGGCATACTTATTGAAAATTTTAACCAAATTTTTTAAAATTGTTTTTGAATTAAAAAGTACTCCAAAGGAGCTTTGAAATATTAATTTTAACCACAAATTGCATTAATAATCATCACTAACACAATTTTTGTTAGTAGGTCAATCGCATTTAATAAAAAAAATTAATAACGATTTTATCTTTCTTATATAACAATTGAGTTTTCAGACTTACATGATATAACAGTAATTGTTGAAGATATCTTCAACTACATAAGATCTGAGAGCCAATTAATTTGAATTATGAATTAATTAACATAATTTTTAAGACATGATTTTTGTAACTTTCATCCTTTGAAATGAGTTAATCCACTTAAATTAGAGTAAAGGATAATCAATTAGATCATTTCAGTCAAAAAGAATAATTGAATTGATGGGTCCTTTTGAAACTGAAACAGAGTGATTTAATAATCTTAAATATAAAATTAAAAATGTAATGAATTTAAGAAAAATTGAACTTAAAGAACAAGGAATAAAGAAACCTTCATTTTTTAATTTTTCATAAACTCACTAGAGGACAGTAAAAATTTGGAAAGAGTTCATTTCAAGCTTAGTGGACCAAAAAACTATTGACTTGTCAATTTGCCATTTCAAGCTCTTGGCTAAGATTTTCACAACTATTTTTTTTATATGAATAATAATTAAGAGATAGGACCCCGTCAAGCAAGGCACAATCCTCCCAGTGTATACGTTGCTCTAGACGCGACACAATGTCTTATTCATGTACAATTTTCTTTACCCATCACGTACTTGATTTAAAAATCTTAGCCAAGTTCTTTAAATTTGTTTTTGAATTAAAAAGTACTCCAACCTTTTTTAAATATTGAATTTAACCATAAATTGTATTAATTATCATTGCTAATACAATCCTGGTCTGTTCTCCCTTTCTCCAGATTTGAAGCTGAAAATTCAGTGGTCAATTTACTAGAGATGAAGATTGATGATCGACTTCCCGTAAAAAAGGAAAAGAAAAAAAAAAGAATGAATGACAATTGAACAACTTCTAGAGCTCGATCCAGCGGTAGCTCTGGTATGTTCTAACTTACCAAATTTTATTTCATCATGCATCTTGATTATTAAAAACACATGATTCTTAGAAATTTCATATCACTCTCTAATGCAGACAGTAAAAGATGCACATGTGAAGCCCGGATACACGATATAGATGTTTTGAATGGTTGGTTCTATAACTTCTGCAAACAGTGCAACAGAACGCTCATATCATGTTATAGCAAATTCTGGTGTTCAGACCACCATGAAAAGTACCCTCACTTGGGTATATTCCCAACCATATATTGTTTCCCACAAATATATTACAAAAGAAATTATACTGTAACTAGCTACATAAGTGGCTTCAGTAGCAAGCTAGGCATAAAATTATAAAACTTTATAGAGGACAAAATGAAATGCACGATCACTAGTTTACTCTATATTTAAGCTAATTTCATTCGTAGCATCAAGTGATGTAGTTGGCTCATCAATTGGATTATCGCCACCATGATCCTTAGTTGATGCATCAAAAGGAAACTGAAAAGGTCTTGGAGGGATTTCAAGCAATTCAGTATCAGTTTCGAGCATCTCCAATACTTTTGACATTGAAGGACGATTAGGAGGCTTCATTTGTATACACCAAAAAGCTACTACTAACATCTTCCTCAAAATTGTCTACTCATTATCCGTAACATCTCCCAATTCTATTTCCTCTCCTTGCTCAAATCGATCATATATCCATGATGGGAAGTATATCTGACTTGATTGTTCAGCAAATGCATTCAAATTTTTCCTTCTTCCCACAATTTCCATTAATAGCATCCCGAAACTATAAACATCAGCCTTATATGAGATGCCTCCAATGTTTTTGTAGACCAATTCGGGAGCAATATATCCCAGTGTACCTCGTGCTGCAGTAAGAGAAACAATACTATCATCTACTGAATACAATTTTGCCAGACCAAAATCTGAAACTTTTGGGTTGAAATTCTCATCTAGAAGAATATTATGAGGCTTGATATCAAAATGTAAAATTTGCATGTCACATCCTCGATGTAAATAGTCAATTCCTCGAGCAACTCCAAGCACAATATCAAGCATTTTCTGCCAGCTTAAACTGATCTTATTTTCTCCGGTAAATATGATTTTATCTAAGGAACCATTTGGCATGAAATCATATACAAGAGCTTGCTTTGACCCCTCAACACAAAACCCAATAAGTTTGGCAATGTTGACATGGTGAATCCTCCCAATTGTTGCAACTTCATTAATGAAATCTTGCCCATTAGCTTTTGATTTGCCCAACATCTTTACTGCCACAAGATGGTTGCTACGAAGTTTTCCTTTAAACACTGAACCATAACCCCCTTCTCCTAATTTATCTTTGAAACCACTTGTTATTCTTTTTATTTCATAGTAAGAATACCTAATAGGTATAAAGTTATTTTGACTTTGAAGGAACTCTTCAATTGTATCATCTGCGGATAAGTGTCTTCTTCGTAATTTGTATGTAACAACCGCAATCAAGATAGATATCCCAAGCAACATTCTTGCTAAGGCAATTCCTCCTTTTCAAGAAAAAAATGTAAACATATTAGTATTTTTCAATGAAAGGCATTAGTGTCCAAGAAAATAAAAGCATGGGAACCTTAATTTTAACAGTAATCTTGAAGCACAAACACAAAATTGTAGACATATTGAATAAACTTTAACATGGAGGGAAAATGAACAAATCAGAAAATATTGAAATGAGCATCCAAAACATAACCTTCAAACTACACAATTGAAACTAAATTACGATGAAAGAAACACCAAAAGATGCAAATGAACCCAAAAAAGAATTGATAAAGTCAAGTGCTGAAATCCACTAATTCACCATAACAGGATTTATGGTCATCACTTATAGTCGACTCAACAATTTTGGAGGATGTCTATTCCACTCTCTAATATCACCAAATCTCTAACAGGACTGGTATCAAACTATAACTTATTTAGACAAAAAAAAACTAGGTAACCATCTTCTAATGGTCCAAGTTTTGATTGGTAGACATTATAGAAAAAAGAATTAGAAGTTAAGGCAGGTTCTTCAAAATTTTGCTTTGAAATGTTGTCAACACTGTAACACTCAGGATTTGAGTTAAACTGTTCCTTAACACTGTCTTTTAACAAACTCTCATCCTTCGAACTATTGACAATATTTACTAAATTCATAGTTGTGCTATGTTCTGTAAATTTTTTGAAAAAAAGATTGTTAATTTTTTTCTTCCCTTGCACTTTCAACCACATTAAATGTGGTAATTAGACCAATGAGTATCAACATACATTTTGGATACTATCAAAATTTTTAAAAAGTGAGACTCATTGTAAGAATGATCTTAAGAGAATTGGAAAAAGCATTGAAATTAAATGTAAACTTGTACGATCTAAAAGGTTTGTTTAGTTCTTTTTTGTTAAATTTGAGGACTTTGATTTATATATGCAAATGCAAATATAAAGCTAAAACTTAAATATACCTGTTATTGCAAGACACAAAATATATGTACCTGCAACAAAATACCAATACAAAAATAAAATGTAATTATTTCAATAAAGGAACAAAAATATATAGCAAATCCAAGAAGAGATTACTAATGAATTCCAGGGAGCATACGTCTAGGAGGATTATAAGAATTGTAGGATACATGATGACCCTTAAAAAGGAAATGTACAAAGCTGTCCACATAATTTCTCAATGCATATCTCAAATCTGACAATCTGAATTTTTAACACATCAAATTAAAACTAATAATAGTGATATAAAAGAAAACTGACAATTTAAAGAGGATAAAGAAATGTAAAAAACAAAAAAATCAACAGATAAAACATTATATTTTGTAGTATCTTATTCTTACGTGTAGTGAAAGATACTAAAGATGAATTTGTCATTGTATAGTTGACTATTAGAATACAGTATGGAAATGAATTCGAACTTCTCTATTTAAACATCAATTTGATTTTAATTTTATATTTCCAAATCACAATTTTCAAATAACGCTAGCATAACCAAGGAGCTAATTTTTATTAGAGAAAATTGCACTTATGTAATGAAATAGAAATAAATTAATGGTCAGTATGGTTTTTTGAAAAATAATTAATGTTTGATGTAATGGTTTTTTCTTAATGTAATCCTGAAAATGTTAATTACTACCAACCGTACAAAAAGAACCCACCCAATACCAAAAATACCCTTAATTTTTGTTTATATTTTCTCTCCTTTTTATCTTTTTTTTTTTTTAAACCCGCCCTTGCTGGTGCCAGTTGGCCCTTGACCGATGAGCAGGAGGGTGGAAAGAGAAGAAAAAGAAAAGAAAAAGACATTGTGATCTTGACAGCAGAATGCCTCATTACATTTAAAATATAAAAATTGCATATTCATTGCTTCAAATAATATTTATTTTAAAAAATCAGTGATAATTTATTATGTTGGAATATTCAAATACCCCTAACTGAAATTTTTTAAATTTAATTATTAATCTAAATTCCTATCAAGAACAGTTATCAATTTTTTCTAAAACGGAACTAAAATGCACAAAAAAATCTTATTCTTACCTGTAGTGAAAGTTATTAAAGATAAATTTGTCATTGTATAGTTGACTACTAGAATATGGCATTGAAACAAATTCAAAATTTTCGATTTAAACAACAATTTGATTTTTATTTTAGTTTTTCGAATCACGAGTTTCAAATAATGTTAGCAGAACCAAGGCACTACTTTTTATTAGAGAAAATTGCACTTAGGTATTGAAATAGAAATAAATTAACGGGCTGTGTAGTTTATTGAAAAATAAGTAATGTTTGATGAAATGATTTTTTTAATGTAATCATAAAAATGTTAATCACTATCAACTACTGTAATAAAAAAAAACCAACGAAGTACCAAAATTACCCTTAATTTTTTTTTTTATACTTTTCCCTTTTATTCATTTTTTCTTTTCCAAATCCTTCCTTGTCCGTACCAGTTGGCCGTTGATCGAAGAGGAAGAAAGTTGGAAGAGAGAAGAAAAGAAAAGGTCAATTTTATCTTGACAATAAAATACCTCATTACACTCGAAATATATGAATTACATTCATTACGTCATATAATATTGTTTTAAAAAGAAAACACTAATCATTTATTATATTGCAATCGTCTGATACACCTAACTGTAATTTTTTAATTTAATTATTAGTCTAAATTCCTATCAAGAACAGTTATCAATCTTTTCTAAAATAGATCTCAAATGCACAAAAAAACTTACATCTGTCGGATTAATGAATCCTCGCGCCATGCGTGGAAGTTGTCGAATACCCATACCAGTTCATAGCCCTGTAATAGCTGTTCATAAATATCCGAAGTAGACAGACCTGTAATATTCCCAAGCATGATTGGAACCTCGGCTATGACTATGCAAGATGGATTGAAATCGGACGGCCGGGTGTTTTCATCTAAAAAATAAAAGTAGGAAGGCGGATGGGAATAGCTATTGGAGCAACGACAGGCATTGACGTATAGAGAAGATTTCATTGCGGTTGTGCAATTTACTAGATGCATAACACTAGAAGGATAATTTAAACCAACATATAGTTCGACTGTTGAATTTAAATTCCAAGAATCAAATAGATATCTAGTAATATCACGAGGAAGGGAGCAATTGTCTCTGCTCATTCTCTCATGTTCCTCCATAACCATAGCTCGTATTGTTTGGTTTTCATAAGAGATCTTTTGAACGTACAATTTCCCCTCAACCAACACAAAAGTGGTGCGATTGTTGTTATCGCATTCCAGTTCCAGGTTATGGTAACCACACTCGGGAGGCTGGCTTTTTAATCGGAAAGGGAAATTGACGGTAACGTTTCCACAATAAGAAGAGCCACAATCTTTAGGAATTGGAAGTTCAGCGATGCAAGAATCAGGGAATGATAGAAATAAAGAAAGGGCCATGAGCCAAAACAATGAAAGTTGTGCTTTTACCATCCTAAAGTTTTGGTGATGAAGAACCAGATTTAAGTCCAAGGAAATATATAAGCATAGAAATGGTATTTTTTCATAACGGGAAGAAACTCATGTTTTTAAAATCACTTTGGTTAAAGTGAGGGAAGACTTTAACGACTTTGGCAATACGAATTAAAGAAAGGTAAATGCATATCCAAGTTGATTGACCCGTCAAGTGCTTTAAACCATTTTAATTATTATTCAATTAAAATCAACAATATGCACGTAAAAACAATTTTATATTTGATATATTATTATTATATAAATTTTATATTCTATTATTGTATTATATGTTGTCACCTAATTAATTTATAAATTTAGAAAATTAAAAATGAAAATATTCAGTAATTACTAAAAAAAAATATAATCGAGTTGGATGATTTTTCAGCTGAAATCTATGATACTTTAATACAGGATAGTTGCTCTTCAAGTTAATGAAATCTTCTCTTTCTTTCAAAAAAATAAAAATAATTCTTTTTTAATTAAATAATTTTAATATTTATCTTTAAAGATTTTTTATTTTTTAAAATTTTAAATCAATGAAATGATCCTATATAATGCATTAATATAATAGATTTAGATACTATCCGATAATGCATAGTATAGAAATCTTAGAAAAAGATATAATAATGTAAAAATTTGTAGAAGGGGGCGTAAGAATTTAAGAAGTATAATGAATATTGGAAGATGCTAGTAAGGAATCAAGTTGGAAAAGACAAGGAAATTAAGCACAGAAACATTTTGTGTGGTGTAACTAAAAGCACGTCGTACTTCGAGAAATCAATGTCAATTGTGGAGAACAATTTAAGCAATTAGTCAAGGTCTTGGATAAGATTTTCATATCTCTTTCTCTTTTTTATTTTATTTTGCGAAGATGAATAATTAGGAAGTCGTTAAGACCCCGTCGAAGACCGCATCGACAACCCTCGGCCAGCGTACGCGTATAAGACTTTTTTGTTATTTCTGATGGTCTATGGTCAAAGTCGTGCGGTTATCTTCCTCACAATCCAGTTGAAGCCCCGGGTAACCACACTCTGAAGGTTGGGTTGCTGATTGAGAAGGGAAACTAATGTTGACATTTCCAGATAGAGAAGAGCCATAGTCTTTGTTTTGTTGAACATAAAAAGTATTGGGTAGTAGTCCAGTGATAAAAGTACGCTTGTGGGTAGATCTATTAATTGGTTTTATTGAGTTTATATTCTGCTAAATATGTGGAAAATAAAAAATTATTATAAATAATTTTAATATTTTAAAATATCAATATAAATAATAAATAGTTTTATTTTAAGTCTTTGTTTATATTAATATAATATTTAAGTATTAAATATTATTATTAAAATATAATTATTTTTTAATATTACTAATTTTAATAATAAATTATTTCAATATATTTTAATTATAAATAATTTTTAATATTTTAATAGTTATTGTAGACACTAAATTTGTTCGGATTTTAATTAAGTCTTGGTTACTAGATTTTAATTTTCGGGCTATCGGATCAAGACCCGATATTAATTCAATTAGGATTCAGGCTCTATTTTAATTCAATTAGGCTTCAGGTCTGATTTCAATTCTACTTAACCCAAAATCTGATTTTGATTGGGCCTGAAGCCCATTTTGTTTAAAAGCCCAACTTGCCTTTTATTATTATTATTTTTAAATTAAACAAAAATACCAAAATACAAAATACCAAAAAAATACAAAATATAAAAAAAAGAACAAAAAAAAGGGGGATGGCAATGGTGCCTTTCCCGGCACCACTGCTACCATGCCCTACCCACCATACGCTATCCCTCTCCCATACCCTGCAAAATTTACCCTAACTATCCTAATTAGTGTGCCCTACTACCCAATAAGACAAGAAGAAATTAAAAGGGTGCGGAGCTCGTGCTCGTACTCCATGCCGAGCCCTGTGCCACTTACTCAAGCATAGGGTACGATCGGAGCTCTATAAATAGAGCTTCTAGCTGAACCTAATAGAAAGTGGGTGGGAGGAACGTTGCAAAAACAAAAAAAAAAAAAACAATGCAAAAAAAAAAACACAAAAAAAACACAGTCCTCCCTACGAGGAGGATCCCAGTGCCGAGAGCCTCTGCATAAAAAAAAAGTTTAAAGAAAAAAGGAAGTAAAAAAAATAAAGTTTAACCAAAACTTCAAAAGCAGATCTAGGTTGCTTGGGCTTTTTTTCGGTGGAAAGGAGGTTGAATCTGCATTCAGGGGATCAAAGGGAGCATTTTGGGAGATTTTGAAATTTTTCAACATCGATGACGGTGGTCAGAGCTCGTCACTGGCAAAGACCATGGCGGCTGTCACGACGGATGGCCACAGGCCCCATATCAGCCTAAAATTAAAAAAAAAAAGAGGGATTTTTTTTTCGACAGGTCCTGTACTAACAATCGAAACTAAGCCTACGTTTGGATTGAGATAAAGGGAGAGAAAAGAAAAGAATGAAAAAAAAAAAACAAATGAAAATGAGGAATTTTTTTTCTTTTTTGTATATGACATAAATAAAAATAAAGAAAAGGAATGTATACTTAGCTCCTTTTGGTTTCCTTCAACTTTCTTCATTTTTTAATTACCTCAAATTGAGAAAAAAGGAAGAGAAAGGAAAAGAATAAAATTTTTAAAATATAAAATGACTATTATATTCTTATTAATTTCTTTAAATTATAAAGTGTATGATTTTGAACTCTAATTCTTATTAATTTCTTTAAATTATAAAGTGTATGATTTTGAACTCTAAAATTAAATTAAAATACAAAATATCATTTAACAATAAATTTATTGTCTCCAATTTTTTTTCTTATTTTTGTGAATTTCATAAATTTTATTGATGACTATTTTTATGAATAAATAAAAAAATTGAAAACATGAAATGCGATAAACACAAACTTGTAAATGTTATAGTAAAAACAAAGATTATCAAAGGTTATAATTGAAAAAAATAATGTAATAAATCATTTCATTCCCTTTTCATTATTTAACCAAACAATGTTGTTAACATTCCTTTGCTTTGCTTTCTTCTATTAATTTTATTTATCCAAATAAATGGTACATATATTATTTCCTTTCCTTTAAAAAAACCTTCTCTTCCTTTACTTTTCTTTTCTTTCTTTTACTAATATTTATCCAAACATAACATAAGTGATTTATCACGTAAATAAAATCATAACAGTTAACAAGCAAGAAGAACCTAACAAATTTGAATTTTAAATTATCTTGAGTGTTCAATTTAAAATTAATTAATATTATGTTAAGAGATTAATTTAAATACAAAATTACAAGAAAAAAAATCAATCAACAAAAAATAACACCATTGAAACATTTTGTGATGATAAATGAAAGCAAGATCAATTGAAGTCAATTATTTGGAAACAATTTAATAACCGATTAGTCAAGCTCTTGGCTAAGATTTCCACAACAAATTTTTTTTCTTGTTTTATGAAGAATATTTAGGAGTAAAGGCCCCACCAAATATGGCACATTCCAACCTAGTATATATGTCACGGGCCGAGAGTCAACCTTCAAGCTCGTACATCTCCAGGATCCAAGTATACACTTATCCGATATTCTAGATCAGTCTAACAATCACAATTTTATACTCATGCAAAGTATTGTCTGTTCTGACCCCTCTGGCCTCAGGGTACCTCCCTGACCTCACGGTTTTGACCTACAAAAAATACCTCATAAAGAAAAAGTAGTGTAAACCCTTTTATACCCCAATGACCCCCTTTCATATCCTATATGAGATTGAAGTACCTTGTCTACTCCTCTTAGAGCACTTAACATGACATATACATCAAGCTAGAACTCTTTTTGATTGGTGGCATACTTATTGAAAATTTTAACCAAGTTTTTTAAAATTGTTTTTGAATTAAAAAGTACTCCAAAAGAGCTTTGAAATATTAATTTTAACCACAAATTGCATTAATAATCATCACTAACACAATTTTTG
Source organism: Durio zibethinus (assembly GCF_047325235.1). Classification (NCBI taxonomy): domain Eukaryota; kingdom Viridiplantae; phylum Streptophyta; class Magnoliopsida; order Malvales; family Malvaceae; genus Durio; species Durio zibethinus. The sequence goes on from NC_143186.1 coordinate 11,085,319, forward strand.
TTAGTAGGTCAATTGCATTTAATAAAAAAAATTAATAACGATTTTATCTTTCTCATATAACAGTTGAGTTTTCAGACTTACATGATATAACAGTAATTGTTGAAGATATCTTCATCTACATAAGATCTGAGAGCCAATTAATTTGAATTGTGAATTAATTAACATAATTTTTAAGACATGATTTTTGTAACTTTCATCCTTTGAAATGAGTTAATTCACTTAAATTAGAGTAAAGGATAATCAATTAGATCATTTCAGTCAAAAAGAATAATTGAATTGATGGGTCCTTTTGAAACTGAAACAGAATGATTTAATAATCTTAAATATAAAATTAAAAATATAATGAATTTAAGAAAAATTGAACTTAAAGAACAAGGAATAAAGAAACCTTCATTTTTTAATTTTTCATAAACTCACTAGACGACAGTAAAAATTTGGAAAGAGTTCATTTCAAGCTTAGTGGACCAAAAAGCTATTGACTTGTCAATTTGCCATTTCAAGCCCTTGGCTAAGATTTTCACAACTATTTTTTTTATAGGAATAATAATTAAGAGATAGGACCCCGTCAAGCAAGGCACAATCCTCCCAGTGTATACGTTGCGCTAGACGCGACACAATGTCATATTCATGTACAATTTTCTTTACCCATCACGTACTTGATTTAAAAATCTTAGCCAAGTTCTTTAAATTTGTTTTTGAATTAAAAAGTACTCCAACCTTTTCTAAATATTGAATTTAACCATAAATTGCATTAATTATCATTGCTAATACAATTTGCGGGTGTGCAATCCTGGTCTGTTCTCCCTTTCTCCAATAAAAAACACTAATCATTCCCTTTCTCCAGATTTGAAGCTGAAAACTCAGTGACCAATTTACTAGAGATGAAGATTGATGATCGACTTCCCGTAAAAAAGGAAACGAAAAAAAAAAAGAATGAATGACAATTGAACAACTTCTAGAGCTCGATCCAGCGGTAGCTGTGGTATGTTCTAACTTACCAAATTTTATTTCATCATGCATCTTGATTATTAAAAACACATGATTCTTAGAAATTTCATATCACCCTCTAATGCAGACAGTAAAAGATGCACATGTGAAGCCAGGATACACGATATAGATGTTTTGAATGATTGGTTCTATAACTTCTGCAAACAGTGCAACAGAACGTTCATATCATGTTATAGCAAATTCTGGTGTTCAGTCCACCATGGAAAAGTACCCTCACTTGGGTATATCCCTAACCATATATTAATTGTTTCCCAAAAGTATATTACATAAAAAATTATACTGTAAATTGCTATATAAATGGCTTCAGTAGCAAGCTAGGCATAAAATTATAAAACTTTATAGAGGACAAAATCAAATGCACCGTCACTAGTTTACACTATATTTAAGCTAATTTCATTCGTAGCATCAAGTGATGTAGTTGGCTCATCAATTGGATTGTCGCCACCATGATCCTTAGTTGATGCATCAAAAGGAAACTGAAAAGGTCTTGGAGGCATTTCAAGCAAGTCAGTATCAGTTTCGAGCATCTCCAATACTTTTGACATTGAAGGACGACTAGGAGGCTTCATTTGTATACACCAAAAAGCTACTACTAACATCTTCCTCAAAATTGTCTTCTCATTATCCGTAACATCTCCCAATTCTATTTCCTCTCCTTGCTCAAATCGATCATATATCCATGATGGGAAGTATATCTGACTTGATTGTTCAACAAATGCATTCAAATTTTTCCTTCTTCCCACAATTTCCATTAATAGCATCCCAAAACTATAAACATCAGCCTTATATGAGATGCCTCCAATGTTTTTGTAGACCAATTCAGGAGCGATATATCCCAGTGTACCTCGTGCTGCAGTAAGAGAGACAATACTATCATCTACTGAATACAATTTTGCCAGACCAAAATCTGAAACTTTGGGGTTGAAATTCTCATCTAGAAGAATATTATGAGGCTTGATATCAAAATGTAAAATTTGCATGTCACATCCTCGATGTAAATAGTCAATTCCTCGAGCAACTCCAAGCACAATATCAAGCATTTTCTGCCAGCTTAAACTGATCTTATTTTCTCCAGAAAATATGATTTTATCTAAGGAACCATTTGCCATGAAATCATATACAAGAGCTTGCTTTGACCCCTCTACACAAAACCCAATAAGTTTCGCAATGTTGACATGATGAATCCTCCCAATTGTTGCAACTTCACTAATGAAATCTTGTCCATTAGCTTTTGATTTGCCTAACAACTTTACTGCCACAAGATGGTTGCTACGAAGTTTTCCTTTAAACACTGAACCATAACCCCCTTCTCCTAATTTATCTTTGAAACCACTAGTTATTCTTTTTATTTCATAGTAAGAATACCTAATAGGTATAAAGTTGTTTTGACTTTGAAGAAACTCTTCAATGGTATCATCAGCAGATAAGTGTCTTCTTCGTAATTTGTATGTAACAACCGCAGTCAAAATAGATATCCCCAGCAACATTCTTGCTAAAGCAATTCCTCCTTCTCGAGAAAAATATATAAACATATTAGTATTTTTCAATGAAAGGCATTAGTGTCCAAGAAAATGCAAACATATGAACCTTAATTTTAACAGTAATCATGAAGCACGGACACAAAATTGTATATTCATATTGATTAAACTTGAACAAGGAGGGAAAATGAACAAATCAGAAAATATTGAAACATGCATCCAAAAACATAACTTTAAACTACACAATTGAAACTAATTCACCATAACAGAAACACCAAAAGATGCAAATGAACCCAAAAAAGAATTGCTAAAGTCAAGAGCTGACATCCTCTAATTCACCATAACAGGATTTACAATCGTCACTTATAGTCGACTCAACAATTCTGGAGGATGCTATATATCTATTTCATTCTCTAATGTCACCAAATCTCTAACAGGACTGCTAACATTCTTCAAACTATAACTTATTTAGGCAAAAAGCTAGGTAACCATCTACCAGGGGGTCCAAGTTTTGATTGGTAAATAACAGAGAAAAAAGAGTTAGAAGTTAAGGCAGGTTCTTCAAAATTCTCATTTGAAATATTGTCAACTCTGTAACACCCAAGATTTGAGTTAGACTGTTCCTTAATATTGTCTTTTGACAAACTCTCATCCTTCCAACTATTGACAATATTCACTAAACGCATAATCGTGCTATGTTCTGTACATTTTTTAAAAGAAAGATTGTCAATTTTTTTTCTTCCCATACACTCTCAACCTTATCAATAGAGTTAAACCAACGAGAATCAACATAGATTTTGGGTACTACCAAAATTTTTAAGCAATGAGACCCAATGCGACCATGATGAGAGTTGGGAAAACCTCTAACATTGAATTAAATCTGAACTTGTATGATCTAATAGGCTCATTTCATTTCCTTTTTCTTAAAATTTAGGATTAGGATATATATTGGCATATTGCTCAATTTATATATGCAAATACAAATATAAAGCTAAAATTTAAATATACCTGTTATTCCAACACAAAGAATATATGTAACTGCAACAAAATACCAAGGCAAAAAAAAATGTAATTATTTCAATAAAAGAACAAAAATATGTAGCAAATCCAAGAAAAACATTACTAATGAATTCTCAGGGAAGCATACGTCTAGTTTGATTACCATCATTGTAAAATACATGGGGACCCTTAAAAAGGAAATGCACAATGTTGTCCACATAGATATTCAAGGCATATCCCAAAATTGACAATCTGAATTTTTCAACACATTAAATTAAAATTAATAATGATGATATAAAAGAATATTGTTAATTTGAAGCAGATAAAGAAATGTAAAAAACAAAAAAATCAACAGATAAAACATTATATTTTGTAGTATCTTATTTTTACCTGTAGTGAAAGATACTAAAGATGAATTTGTCATTGTATAGTTGACTATTAGAATACAGTATGGAAATGAATTCAAACTTCTCTACTTAAACATCAATTTGATTTTAATTTTAGATTTCCCAATCACAATTTTCAAATAACGCTAGCATAACCAAGGAGCTAATTTTTATTAGAGAAAATTGCACTTACTAATGAAATGGAAATAAATTAACGGTCAGTATGGTTTTTTGAAAAATAATTAATGTTTGATGTAATGATTTATTCTTAATGTAATCGTGAAAATGTTAATTACTACCAACTGTACAAAAAGAACCCACCCAATACCAAAAATACCCTTAATTTTTGTTTATATTTTCTCTCCTTTTTATCTTTTTTTTTTTTTAAACCCGCCCTTGCTGGTGCCAGTTGGCCCTTGACCGATGAGCAGGAGGGTGGAAAGAGAAGAAAAAGAAAAGAAAAAGACATTGTGATCTTGACAGCAGAATGCCTCATTACATTTAAAATATAAAAATTGCATATTCATTGCATCAAATAATATTTATTTTAAAAAATCAGTGATAATTTATTATGTTGGAATATTCAAATACCCCTAACTGTAATTTTTTAAATTTAATTATTAATCTAAATTCCTATCAAGAACAGTTATCAATTTTTTCTAAAACGGAACTAAAATGCACAAAAAAATCTTATTCTTACTTGTAGTGAAAGTTATTAAAGATGAATTTGTCATTGTATAGTTGACTACTAGAATATGGTATTGAAACAAATTCAAAATTTTCGATTTAAACAACAATTTGATTTTTATTTTAGTTTTTCGAATCACGAGTTTCAAATAATGTTAGCAGAACCAAGGCACTGCTTTTTATTAGAGAAAATTGCACTTAGGTATTGAAATAGAAATAAATTAATGGGCTGTGTAGTTTATTGAAAAATAAGTAATGTTTGATGAAATGATTTTTTTAATGTAATCATAAAAATGTTAATCACTATCAACTACTGTAATTAAAAAAAACCAACGAAGTACCAAAATTACCCTTAATTTTTTTTTTTTTTTATACTTTTCCCTTTTATTCATTTTTCCTTTTCCAAATCCTTCCTTGTCCGTACCAGTTGGCCGTTGATCGATGAGGAAGAAAGTTGGAAGAGAGAAGAAAAGAAAAGGTCAATTTTATCTTGACAATAAAATACCTCATTACACTCGAAATATATGAATTACATTCATTACGTCATATAATATTATTTTAAAAAGAAAACACTAATCATTTATTATATTGCAATCGTCTGATACACCTAACTGTAATTTTTTAATTTAATTATTAGTCTAAATTCCTATCAAGAACAGTTATCAATCTTTTCTAAAATAGATCTCAAATGCACAAAAAAACTTACATCTGTCGGATTAATGAATCTTCGCAACATGTGTAGAAGTTGTGGAATTCCCATTCCAGTTCATAGCCCTGTAATAGCTGTTCATAAATATCCGAAGTAGACAGACCTGTAATATTCTCAAGCATGATTGGAACCTCGGCTATGACTATGCAAGATGGATTGAAATCGGACGGCCGGGTGTTTTCATCTAAAAAATAAAAGTAGGAAGGCGGATGGGAATAGCTATTGGAGCAACGAGAGGCATTGACGTATAGAGAAGATTTCATTGCTGTTGTGCAATTTACTAGATACATAAAACTATGAGGATAATTTAAACCAACGGATAGTGCGGCTGTTGAATTTAAATCAATCCAAGAATCAAATAGATATCTAATAATATTACGAGGAAGGGAGCAATTGTCTCTGCTCAGTCTCTCATGATCCACCATATCCAGAGCTCGTATTGTTTGGTTTTCATAAGAGATCTTTTGGACGTACAATTTCTCCCCAACAAACACAAAAGTGGTGCGATTGTTGTTGTCGCATTCCAGTTCCAGGTTATAGTAACCACACTCGGGAAGCTGGCTTTTTAATCGCAAAGGGAAATTGACGGTAACGTTTCCACAGTAAGAAGAGCCACAATCTTTAGGAATTGGAAGTTTAGCGATGCAAGAATCAGGGAATGATAGGAAAAAAGAAAGGGCCATGAGCCAAAACAACGAAAGTTGTGCTTTTACCATCCTAAAGTTTTGGTGATGAAGAACCAGATTTAAGTCCAAGGAAATATATAAAGTGAGGGAAGACTTTAACGACTTTGGCAATACGAATTAAAGAAAGGTAAATGCATATCCAAGTTGACTGACCCGTCAAGTGCTTTAAACCATTTTAATTATTATTCAATTAAAATCAACAATATAGACGTAAAAAAAATTTATATTTGATATATTATTATTATATAAATTTTATATTCTATTAATATATTAGATATTGTCACCTGATTAATTTATAAATTTAGAAAATTTAAAATCCTTAAAATTAAAAAAGAAAATTTCAATAATTACTATAAAAATACAATCTGGTTGGATGGTTTTTCAGCTGAAATCTATGATACTGTAATACAGGATATTTGCTCTTCAAGGTAATGACATCTTCTCTTTATTTCAAAAATATATATATTTTAATTAAATAATTTTAGGATTTATCTTTAAAGATTTTTAATTTTTTAAATTTGTGAATCAATGAAATGATCCTGTATAATGCATTAATGTAATAGATTTATATATCATCCGATAATGCATAGTATATAAATCTTAAAAAAAGATATAACAATATAAAAATTTGTAGAAAGGGACGTAAGAATTCAAGAAGTATAATGTATATTGGAAGATGCAAGTGAGGAATCAACTTGTAAAAGACGAGGAAATTAAGCACTGAAACATTTTGTTTGGTGTAAATGAAAGCAAGTCATACTTTGAGAAATCAAAGTCATTTGTGGAGAACAATTTAAGCAATTAGTCAAGGTCTTGGATAAGATTTTCATATCTCTTTCTCTTTTATTTTTTTTATTGTGCGAAGATGAATAATTAGGACGTAGTTAAGACCCCGTCGAAGAAGGCGTCCACACCCCCAGGCCAGCGTACGCGTACAAGACTTTTTTGTTTTTCTGATGGTCTATGGTCAAAGTCGTGCCGCTATCTTCCTCGCAATCCAGTTGAAGCCCCGGCTTACCACACTCTGAAGGTTGGCTTGCTGATTGAAAAGGCTAACTAATGTTGGCATTTCCACATAGAGGAGCCACACTCATTGTTTTGTTGAACATAAAAAGGAAGGTAAATTATATAAATATATTATGAGACTCAAAGTAATTTGAGTTTATCCCTGAGATTTAAAATGTAATATTTAATTATCTTATGATTTATTTCATTGTATTTTTACTCAAAATTGTTATTTTTTTTCTAAAATTTTTTTTCATCTTCTCTCTTTACAATTCATCTTCTTTCTAAAATCAGATGAATTTTCTCTGTAAACAACTAAACTCAAAACTAAGGAAAAACTCTACCCAAAAAAGCAATCTCAAACCAAGATCTAAAATTTTGATTTTACTCTTGGATGTTTGGTGTTCTTTAGCTGTGTTGATTATTCTTGGTTGAGAGTTTCAAGTTTTTTGCTTATATGTTTGTATGCAAAATTTAAGTTGTGTTTTTTTTTTTTTGTTTTAGAATGAAATTTTTGCTATTCAAAATTGTATCAAATATCAAATAACAATCAATTTTTATTCGGTAGCCACAAGAAACCTAGGGATAACCATCAACAAACCCAGAAACAAACTCAACACCCATAAAAAAAACTCATAGAATCCAAATCTATTATGAATTACTCACACACTGTAAACCCACAAAACAGTCACAAATCTATGGGCAGCCATTAGAAACCTAGAGACAACCAAAAACAAACCCACAAACACAAAAACAAACCCAGCACCTACCAAAAAACCTTAAAAAATCCAAATCCACCATGAATTACTCATAATAGTAAACCTACAAAATAATCACAAATTCACATAACAGCTACAACAACTTATTAATAAAGATTTTTTTTTCTATGAGTTTCGGTTTGAATTTTTTGGAAATTTTTGAGTTTTTAAAACATAGATGGAAAGAAGAAGAGGGAAAAGATCAACTGGCAGCACACACTATAATAGTATATTTTTTCAATATTTGATCCTTTATTTGCTGAACATTGTGAAGAATTCATGTTTCTAACCCAATTTTTTTTTGAAAAGTTTGAATATGAGAAAAATCAAACAAAAAAAATTGGAGAAAGAGTTAGGATTTATTGATTAAGCATTAATGACATTAATGAAAACTAACAGAATGTCATGGATACACAGCTCAACGTAATTAAATGTCATTTTTTAAACTTTAGGAAGCAAAGTCAAATCGCGTTGAACCTCAAAGTATATTTATGTAAATTACTCAAAGTAAGGTAAAGTATTAGGTATGTAATCCAGAATTAGCTAAGTGAAATTTTTTATTTTTATTAAAATTTTAAATCATATATTTATATGTTATTTTTATGCCATATTTAAAATGACCGGATTTCATTTCTTTAACCATCTATTATTAGTGGTAGTAAATGAAAGCAAGTCATACTTCGACACAACCAATTAAGTTGCTCCTAAGTGGAAGACTTTAGCTACGAGTCAGTCAAGCACTTTATTAGTAAGACCTCTTTGCCATTTCAATTGCCATTTTATATTTATTTGATAAAAAATTAATTGGTTAATAAAAGATAATTTATTAATTAATTTAAAATAAATTTATTTTTTAAAATTGTTTTCCTCTTTTAAAAAGAGGAAGATAATTTTTTAAAAAAAATTTATCTATGAGTAAGATTACTTGTTCAATTTGTGAGCACTACACTACTCATATTGGGCCTTGGATAAATGTTTTTAAGTTTAAACTTAATTTAATACAACTACAAATATTATTGTAAATAATATTAATATTTTAAAATATTAATATAAATAATAAATGATTTAAAATATTAATATAAATAATAAATAGTTTTATTTTAAGTGTTTGTTTATATAATATTATTATTAAAATATAATTATTTTTTAATATTAATAATTTTAATAATAAATGATTTCAATACATTTTAATAATAAATAATTTTTAATAGTTTAATAGTTATATTAATATTATTTTAAAAAAATAAATTTTTCAAAAAAAGCCAAACACCAAAAAAATTTTTATTAATTCATTCAAATAACCAAAAAAAATTAAATATAAATATTTTAAAAATATATTTTTAAAAATTAATTTTCATGAAATAAACGTAATCTAAATTCCAAGCTCTCCTTTCAATTTCCTTTTTAAGTATCTAATGTTGTTACCAAAGCAAATCATCCTAAACTTTGTAGTTTTTTTTTTTTTTTTTTTATGGAAAACCACGGCTTTTTTTAGCAAGGAGGAAACTACCATGCACATCATCTAACATGGTGGAGCCAGCAGTTAGGACTGTGATTTCGACAAAAGTACTTTTGTCTTATAAATTTATATCATGTTTTATATAAAAATTATGCATAATAATTTATACCGACATGTAAAATATAATATATTTTTTTATTAAAACTTTAAATTATATCATATCGATATATTTTTTCATATATTTTTTTTATCAAATTATCTTATTTTATTTTAAATTATCAAATTTATTGCGACCTAGGGCTCAAAATTCATATTGTATGACCATACTCACCTAACTCATGCTCAATAGGTATCAAATACATATTTGACGTGGATAGCCCAATGTATATTTTTTTTTACATGTAATCTCTTCTATTTCATAAAACTTGCATTATTTTTATGATAAAATTGAATCTAAAAATTTCAAATCCAATTTTTAATACCACCACTATTTTTTTTCAATAAAATTGCCCAATAATACTTAATTTAATAATAACCCTGTTAATTAATATTCACAGTAAGCAAAAAAATTATTCAAACAAGCGAAACATTTCCAATTTTCAATACATCATTTATTATCCTTTTGGTTCTCATGCATAGGTCGTTTTAATTTTTTTTTACTTTTTTCATCTCATTTTTTTTTTACATTTTTTTAAAATTCAAAATATTGTCTTTTTTTTTTACATCTAAAATTTTTAATTTTTTATATTTTAAAATTATTTTTTATTATTTTTATTTTTTGACATTAAAAATCATGAAACTTTAATTTTATAAAAAAATTTAAAATTTAACATTAAATATATTAAAATCAATTTTTTTTTAATTTTATAAAAATCAATAACACGTAAACAATGTGAGATGAAGGGAGTACTTAATATTAGCTTTAATCTCATGAGATGCACAAATGATAATTTTTTATATAACTTATTTACAATATAAATATTTATATAAATTTAAAAAGTTAAAATTATGAATTTTATAAAAAAATGAAATTTTAACTTTCAATTTAAATATCTTTAATTAATATGCGTTGCATTGCTTAATATAAGAAACTGCAATTTTTATGCATCGAGTGAAAAAAAATTGTAATAAGTGTTATATTACAGTCAATCTGAGTATTGGTGCTGATCAAATTCTCAATATTTACATATTCAAAAAGATTTAAGAGTATAATTTTTTTTTAAGTGAGTTACGCATATAAAAATTAAAGATTACAGATAGATTAAAAATTAAAAAAATAATTATTGCCTATAAATAAATAATTTGTTTCAATTATTTATTGAGATAAACTATTACAATTGTAAACATATTAAAATACTAGATCATTTACATTGATTTTTAAATTTTTATATAAGATTTAAAGATAAATTTAGATGACATCCAGGTTGGTTATTTTTTAAAATGTATTGAGTAAATAAAAGTTGAAAGTTAAGGGTAGATTAAAACTTTAAAAAAATAGTTATTGCTTATAAAATAAATAATTTGTCTCATTTATTTATTTGTATAATGAGTTGGCAGGTTCCTGATAAAGATCACAAATAAGCAGACACCCATGAGCCAAGAACGTGCCCCATTTGTGTTTTTCTTCACATTCTTAATTTGCATGGAAAAGTAATCAAAAGCTTTTCCATCCTAAAGTTGTGCCCAATTTGTGTTTTTCTTCACATTCTTAATTTTAACTATTTTGATCTAAAGATCCCAAAAAAAAAAATGTAAAACTTACATTAATATAAAAGAATTTCTTCTAAAAAATATATATTTATTTTAAAATGACATAACATTTAAATAATATTGAATTAATTTTCTTTTAACTTAGAAATGAATCTTCCCAACTTCAAATCCTCTCTTTGCCTATTCCACTTTCCAACCCCATATCACATTGCGCTTCATTAGCTTCTTGTTTTTATTTAAATTGTCAATCCGTTTTTTAGCGTCTTAAATATATATATATATATATATATATATATATTCTGTTTTTGAACACTAAATACTTTTAATTCTTTCATTATATTTTAAAATTATTTTTAATGATTTTTTAGTGTTTATAGCATTAAAAATCATGAAATAAATATATCAATTTTTTTTCTTAAACTGGCTAGTGCACAATAAAACGTTGGACATAGGGGGTTCATTTCAAACTAGGTGGACCAAAAAATATTGATTTGTCAATTTTAGAGAGTGGGTCGAGAGAAATATCATTAATGTTTAGAAGCTCTCAATTTTGGTGAGAGCACCAAGCGATTTTTTTGTAATTTATATTTTTTCATATAAATTTGTCGCAGTTTAAAGATAAAAAAATTATAAACATTATAATTCAAAAATTAAATTTATTAAATATCATTTTTTATAATATTACAACATAAAGTAATTAAATTAAATTATATATTCATTATAATTCATTGTTTGATCAATCTAACACGAATTAAATTAATAAGGCTCCAATTTGCCAACCGAATAGTCCAAGGGATTGAAAATAAGCTTCTCCAACTTTCATATTGAGTATTGAGAAGTAATAAACTGAAGAAATAGTGATTCTTTTTCAAAAAAGGAATCACCCCATATTTAATTCCCTACCCACTTAAATGGGCAAAATCTCTCACTAGAAAGAACAAAATATGTCAAAAATATGATAAATAGATTTACAAACGTAGATTTTATCCAAATGCAACTAGGTTGCAATTTCTAGAACAGATACTTTTTCCCGAGTGCAGGTTCTGTGCTAACAACAGAAACAAAGTGATTTATCAGTAAAAGAAATTCATAACAGGTAACAAGCAAGAAGAACCGAAAAAATTCGAATTTTAAATTATATTGAGAGTTTAATTTAAAATCAATTAGTATTATATTAAGAGATTAATTTAAATATAAAATTACAAAAAAAATTCAACCAATATAAAATAACACCACTGAAACATTTTGTGATGGTAAATGAAAGCCAGATCAATTGAAGTCAATTATTTCAAGCTATTGGCTAAGATTTTCACAACTATTTTTTTTTCTTTTTATATGAATAATAATTAAGAGTTAGGACCCTGTCAAGCAAGGCACAATCCTCCCAGTGTATACGTTGCGCGAGAGGCGACACAATGTCGTATTCATATCGAACGATAAAGCGTTGAACCGTTTTATAGATCTTTGGTACGCCAATTTTCAAACAATCATTTACTGTGGCAATAAAAAAACCGCACAAAGGCATTCTTTGAAAAACTAATCGACGAATTAGTCAAAGCTCTCCAATAACCTAACACCTTGTGAGCCCTCTCTCACAATCGACACACAGTAATCCAAAGAACGATAATAAGTAAAAAGACTAAACAGCCCTGGTTGGTTACAAGGACTGGACCTCATATTTGGACCTTAGCAGATTCGGCCTACAGTGTAAAACGAGGCCCATTACTACCAATTAACGGAGATCAAATGAGAAAAATGAAGAAGGCTATTTATTATACATATATGAAACAGGAAGATTTTACTTATGCATATATATTGTATTAATGTATTTGCATTTCTACAATTTTGTTTAGATCAACAAAAGAATCAAAATTTATTTAAAATGATAATAAAATACAAAAATGGGTAAAAAAAGAAACATAAAAAAGATAATTAAATCAACTAACGGTAAATGTACCTTAAAATCAAGCGTAATATTCTTTTATAATAATAATTGTTGAAAAACTTTTCAATATTTAAGTAAAGTTCTAAAATTTATTTTTTCTTAAAAGCATTAGCTTTTATTTCTAAAAATTCTTTCAAAATTTTATTTTATCATTTCCACATTTATTACCAACTATAATGCATGTAATAACATATATGAAATAAATGATATAAATAAAAATAAAACAATGCAAATAATTACTTCTATATCGTTTTTCCAAATAATTCATGTTTATATTTCTTATCATTATTTTTGATAGAATGTTTAGAAATAAAAATCTTTAATGATGAAAATTTTCTTTAATTCCCTAATATTTAAGTGAAATTTTTAAAAAAGTAATCATCCATTTAAAAAATTTATAACTATTTTTGGTAAAAACGGAAATGAAGCTCCTTAATAAAATGAGATTTTAATTCTTTTCAATATCTATGCAAGGTCTCCAAAATTATTTTTTGAAATATTATTTTATTTTTTCTAAAAGAATTTTTTTTTGAAAATGTTACTTTATTATTTCAAATTTATTATTAATGTATAAAATGCCTATGTGAAAATATAAATAAATAAATAATGCAAGAAAAATTAAATGGTAAAGTAATTAGTCTTCCCTTTTCTTTTTTTTTACATCTTTCATTTTTCATTAAATTTCTTTTCAAAAAAAGTTGGTTTTTATTTAGGATGAAAATCATTATTTTTTTATATTAGAAATATTTTTCTAAATTAACCAATATCTAGGTAAAATTTAAAAAATATTTTTCTATTTAAAAGAAAATCCCATGGTCATTTCCCAAAACAAAAATAATGTTCTTTGGTAAAATATTATATTTTATTTTACTTTCCTCAAAATCACTTTTTCGATTCTTTTCTTAAAATAATCAATTTCTTATTTTTAGACTTATTCATTATTTTATATATATATATATAAACATTTATTTTGTTTATTATTATTTATTAATTATTTATAACGCTAAAATCTCAACTATTTACATCAAATTTATTTTAAAAAATATTTAGTAATAAAAAATATTAAAACAACTTATGCATATAATAACATCAAAATAAGAGATAGGAAATTATACCCAGCCAAGATGGGGCTCTGGTGGAATGGGCTTGAATTGGGTCCACAAAGTGCTACCTGCTTGGTTTCTTACGTCTCTTTTTTCTTACACTGTGTTTAAATTGAGAGGAGGAAAAGAAAAGTAAAAGAAAATAAAAGAAAGTAATGAAAATATAAATTTTTTTGTTTGGATAAATTTTTAATTTAAAAAAAAATGTAAAAACTTAATATCTTTTGGTTTTCTTGTAATCTTCACTTTTTTAATACCTTAATTTGGGGTGAAAAACTAAGGAAAAAAAAGTTGAAAATTTCTATTTTTATAAAAATTCTATTATATTCATAGTTTTATTATGACATTAGATTTTATTATATAATTGATATTTTTTACAAAAATAATTTTTTCTTTTGAGTATTTTATATAACATCACAGTTTATAAATATTTTATAATTTTTCAAGTCTTAATAATAAAATAAGCCAAATTATTATCAAAATAAATTTAAAAATTAAATTAAACAAAAAATTAAGAGTAAATCAATAACTAATTAATACATTTTATCATATTAAAATGCTCAATTTTATTTAAAAATTTTTTTTATACAAATTAGATAGTATAAAGGTATATTTATATATTATATATTACTTTATAAAAAAATTATAATTAAAAAAAAATATTATAATAAATTATTTTCTTTCTTTTTCACTATTTACCAAACAATAATTATTAGAATTTTTTTCTTTCTTTTATTAAATTTATCTAAACAAAAACATATGTATATTTTATTTTCCTTTAAAAATTTTCCTCTCTTTCTTTTTTCCCTTTACTTTCCTTTATTTATATGTATCCAAATATATTAACGAGCAACTCCCAAATTTTACATTTTTTAGCCTTCCCCTTTGACTTTTCTAACACTTTTCCTTTCACCTTTTATTTCCTCCTTTGCTAAACCAATCGTGCATTTCTTTTCCTGAAATTGCCTTTTATTTATTTGCTTGACTTAACTTTTTTACCCCCACGGGAGCTGTGATTTTTTTTTTGGTTTTTTTATTTTTGAAAAAAAAAAGGAAAAAGGGATTTTTAGGTTTGTGAATGATGGTTTCGGTGGTGGGTTTCAATAGGTTTTCAATAATGGGTTATGTTTAGGCTGCATGGAGGTGTGGGTTTTGAATTTCAAGTTTGGACAGGTATAAGGTGGCAGCTTTGTTTTTAGATGATGATGGTAGTGATTGAAGTTGATTCAAAAGAGTGTTCTCGGGTTGTTTTGTGGCTGATTGATGGTGGTTTGGGCTGGTAATTTGGTAGCAACAAGCAGGGATTCAAAAAACGGGTTGATAACGGAATAGCAGCCGCAAAATTGCGGTAGCGCTGCCTTCCGCCACCGTTAATAGATAGAAAACGGTTGAGAAATTCATTCACAGTAAAAACAGAGAGTAACGGTTGCAAAATAACGGCGTAACGGGTAATAGCGGTAATAACGGACCGTTATTGTCACTATTCCGTTTTTCTACTCACAGATCTAATAGTTCTAACAAAAAAACAAAATTTTACGCCTGCAAAATAAAATAACAAACTTGCAAAAGTAAAAGTAAAAGCCAAATCAAAAAATAAAGCTCACAATATCAGATTTTTATCATTAAAAGAAATTTTAAAACGAGCTAGAAAACAGAGTTTCAAGTTTCAACCATTCAAACGGCATTTTCGGCATTCAAATTCAAATCAACCTCAAGTTTTTAATCAACATTCAAGATCAAACAAGGTAAGAAAAGAAAGTTAAATTACCTTTTTTTTTGTAAAATTTTTGTAAAATGATTGATCTGTTGTGTCTTGTGAGAGTTTGAAAGACAAACGAGATATCTGTAGATACTAGGTAAGTCAGCAAGTGATAATGATAAAGGGATGTGAGAGAAAATGAGAGATGAAAAAAAAAAAATTTTGGAAAGCCAGAGAAAGTAAAATGCAAGACGAAGAAGAAGATGAACAGAAGAATGGAGTGTTTCTAGAAGGGTCTCGGCTCGGGTTGTTAGAAAGAATTAAACAATTTGATATATTAGGCACATGGAGAGATTGGATGGGGTGAGGAGAATTGGGTGTGGTGGGGCGTTGGGGGGAAGGTGGGGAGGGATTGGGTGTGGTGGGGCATTGGGAGGAAGGTGGGGAGGGATTGGGTGTGGTAGGGTGTATGGAGGGTGGGATTGAATTTTTTTATTTAATTTTATAATTAATTTTTGAAAATTTTTTAGATAAAATTTAATTAGTGGTTTTGAAAATTTATAATTAATATAATATATAGATATTTTAAATGAAAATTTTGATAAAATTTTTTGTATAAGTTAGATGAAAAATAATTAAAATTAAATATTATATTTTGATTGTGTTATATATTAATTTATAATTTTGTATATGAATTTTAATTTTTTTTGTTGTTTTGATATTTATATTATTGTCAATTCTTTTGATATTATATTAATTCTTGTTATTTTTGTGTAATTATTGAAGATTGTGTTTATTATATAATTATTAAAAGTTGTTTGTGATAAAAAAAATTTTATATCAATTATTGTATCAAAAAAATTAAGTTACTTAACAAATTTAGCATTTTATGATCTATTACTCTTATTAAGATTAAAAACTAAAAAATAGAAAATATAGGTTTGAAAATTTTATTAAAATATAAGTTTGAAAACTTTTAATTTTTGAAATTTTTTTTAGATAAAATCTAATTAGAGGGATTGAAGATTTATAATTAAAAAAAATAAGAGATTAATAATTTAATATGATATATATAGAGATTGTAGATGAAAATTATTAATAAATTTTTTATATAAGTTAGACAAAAATTAATTAAAATTAAATATTATATTTTGATTGTGTTAGATATTAATTTATAATTTTGTATATAAAATTTAATAATTTTTTTTTGTTGTTTTGATATTTATATTGTTGTCAATTCTTTTGATATTAGATTAATTCTTATTATTTTGTGTAATTATTGAAGATTGTATTTATTATATAATTATTTGAAGTTATTTGTGATAAAAAAATTAATATCAATTAGTGCATCTAAAAGATTAAGTTATTTAATAATATTTTTAAGATTAAAAACTAAAAATTAAAAAATTTAGCGTAAAATCAATTTTTAATGATGTGATAAGTAATATTAATATTTCTAAATATAAGCTTATTTTATTTTTATACAAAATAGTAAGTATGCCACCATGTGAAGAGTTCTCGAATAAAGGAGTAAAGGGCGGGCCAAGTGATGATATAGGTTGGCATTTTGGAATACCTGTGTCAAATACAAGAGAAAATATTTCATGTAAACTTTGTGGTAAAGTTGTAAAAGGAGGAATAACACGTTTCAAAGAACACATTGCTCATAAAACTGGCAATGTTGCACCATGCCCCAACGTTACTGGTATGTTATGTTTTTTTAATTTCTTTGAAAATATTATTGTTAATTTCTTAATAAAAATTATAAAATTACATAAGCATGTGCAACTAATTTTCTCTCTTTTTTTTAAACTATATTATTAATAGGTATAGTAAGAGAAAGTATGATGAAACTCCTTCAAGAAAGCAAATAAAAAAAGGCTGACAACAAAAGAAGAAAAAATAAATTTTTATCACAGTTAAGAGGGGAATATGATTATGAAGGATTTATTGATGAAGACATTGCTACTAGACAAGCCGTGTGAGATAGTATCCAATCACAAAATGAGTGGCACAGAAGACAAGAATTTAGAAAAAGAACTAGTGGTTGGAGAAACATATATGAAGAAGGACGAAGCTCTCATGGTTCAGTTGCTGAATATTTTGAAGAAAGAACAAGAACTCCAAATGAGTCTAAATTTTCATTAAGGGGAGCTGTTCCTGAATTGGTTAGAAGTAAAAGTTCAAGACAACCAAAAGTAAGTGATTCATTTCTAAAGACATTAAAAAGAAAAATGGGTGAATCGGTATCAAAATTTTTGATATATGATCGACTTCCTTTTCAATTAGCAAATTCCCCATGGTTGCACAATTTGATTTCTGTGGCAGCAGAAGTTGGCCAACATGTAAGATTTCCAACACCTTATGAGATCTCAGATGTGTATTTAGAGTCTGAGTATCAACAAGTTCATGAATGGGTTAATGGATTAAAAGCTTATTGGAATGAATTGGGTGTCACTTTGATGTGTGATGGTTGGATCAATAGTTTGAATCAAATGCATATCATTAATTTTCTTGTTTACTATAGTAAAGGGACTATTTTTTGAAAATCTGTAGATGTTTCAAGTGTTCGTAGTAGAGATACAAACTTTTACTACAGATTATTAGATGAAGTTGTGAAAGAAATTGAAGAAAATTATATTGTTCAAATAGTCACTGATAATGAGGTAGCACTTAAGGCCACAGGAAAAAGACTAATGGAGAAGAGAAAACATTTGTATTGGACAGCATGTTCAGCTCATTGTTTGGACTTGTGCCTTGAAGATATTGGGAGGAAAAAAAATGTGGCAAAGGTTTTGGATGACACAAAGAAAGTGACTTGTTTTATATACAATCACATTTAGACTGTTAATTTGATGAGGAAATATACACAAGGGAAGCAAATACTTCATCCTGCTCTTACCCGATTTACCACTCATTTCATACAATTAGAAGAAATAATGAGGCAAAAGCAAAGTTTGAGAGAGATGTTCAATTCAAAGGTTAGTACTTAGTAATTAGTACAATTATTTAAATCTAGCATCTTTTTATAATATTATTGTTTTAAAATATTAATTTAAAATATATTACTCTAAAAATTTATTGATGAATATATAGGAATTTAAAGATTCAAAATGGGGACAACAAAAATCAGGACCTGCTTATGAAGTCAAAAAAATCATTTTGGGAAAAGATTTTTGGAAAAAAATAGGTGATATAATAAAAGTTTATAAGCCTTTAGTAAAAGTGTTGCGCCTTATGGATGGTGATGAAAAACCAACAATGGGCTTTATTTACGAGGCTGTGGATAGAGCTAAACAAGCAATTCAATAAACTTGTCATTATTCTGCTGAATATGAAAAGATTATTGACAATAGATGGAGTTTCATGCACTTTGACTTGCATTCAGCTGGTAAGTAAACCAAGAATATAGATGGTATTTAAAAAATATGTTTATTTTTTATACTTAAATTGCTTATATATTTATTTTTTATTACTTTAATATAATATTGTTATAAATTATTTTTAGGTTACTATCTAAATCCACAATTTCAATTTGGAGTGGAACATTCTGCAAATGTATTTAAGGAAACATTAGAAGGTATAAAAGTAGTTATTGAAAGATTAGAACCTTTGATAGATACTCAAATCAGAATGATTAATCAGGTTAGTATTTAATACTATTTTATAACTTTAAAATTTGTTTTATGTATTAAAAATTAAATTATTTTTTATTTATTCATTTATTATTGTATTTTCAATCGATGTAGTTGTTATTATTTCGAGACAAGCATGAAACATTTGGTAGTCCATAAGCACGAAGAGCTTGGAAGCAAATGAATCCAGGTAAATAGTAAGTTAAATAATTATAATTTATTTATATTATTTAATTGTATAGCCCATTGAAATTTAATTTAAATAATTTTATACAGCGAGTGGTGGATGATATATGGCACTTGTGTTCCTGAATTACAAAAACTAGCAATCAAAGTGCTTAGTCAAACAACATCTGCATCAAATTGTGAACGTAATTGGAGCACATTTAGCTATATTCACACCAAAGCAAGAAACAGATTGAAGTTTGCAAGACTCCAAAAACTTGTATATACCTATTATAACATGAGGTTGAGGATGAGACATCAAAAAAGAATGAGCATTGATGAAATAAATAATAGTTTTAATCCTATTAGCCTTGACCATATTTTTTAAGATGATGATCCACTAACAGAATGGCTGCAAGAGAAAGAAAATCCTCTATTAGATGGTTAAAACTCTGATTGGTTGCCTGCAGATAATTCTGATAATGAAATGAATGTTGAACGATCACATCAATCTCAAGAAAGGAATGTGTCTCATTCAAGTTCAAGTCCAACACCAAGTCAGAGTGATGATGGTGGTGGTTTAAGTTCAGATGATGATGGTGATGGAGATGGTGGTGGTTTAAGTTCAGATGATGATGGTGATGGAGATGGTGATAGTGATGGTGCGAATTTTGGTGATAATATGGATGCAAATCGACCTTACAGCCCACTTGGAGGAGAATTTGGGCTTGCTGCTACTGGTGGACTTTTTATTAATATGGCAGAATACAGAGGAAATCCATTTGCTGAATCTAGTGAGGGTCAAAGTGCACGTACAGCTCGATCAAAAGGAAAAGCAAAGAAGCACCACTATGAAATTTCTAGAGGTTCTTCATCTTCAGGTGAGAGACCAAATTCTAGTAACTTTGAGTATAGTGAATCATCTGCTAGTACTCAAAGACATCACTATCCACCAGAACAACATAATTTTCAACCTCCTCATGGTTATCCACCTCCATATGGTTATTATCCACCTCAAATGTATCCTCCACCTCCTCAAATATATCCTCAACCTCAAATGTATCAGTTACCACAAATGTACCCTCCACTAGAAATGTATCATCCTCAAATACATCCTCCACCTCAAATGTATCAAGAACAAAGGTCTCAAGGATGGAGATGGAGTCAACTTGGCTCTCAAAGTGAAGATAAAGAATCTGATCCTCCTCGTCATTCTACCATGTGGTAAATTTGAAATATGTATCAATAATTGTAGTTGATGGAATTTGAATTTATTATATTTTTAAGTTTGTAATTTTATTAAATTAAATGCTTGGTATTTAACATATTATGTTTTGTTAATATTTGATTTGTCTAGAATTAATATTGAATATGAACTTGGCCAAGAAAAATTTTATGGATAAACCAAATATGAATGCTTTTTATAATCTAAATAAAATTGTGAATAAATTTTTTAGAAAATAAAAAACATAGAGTGTCATAAACTATTTTTAAAATCATTGAATAAGAGTTTTTATAATTATAATTATAATTATTACATTTTATAATAAATTGTGCAAAAAAAAAAAAAATTCACGACCGTGATAACCGCAGTGACCGCAATTATCTTCGTTATATCCGAAAACACGACAAATGCTACGCGACCGAAAACATGACTTCGACCGCTATTTAAATCCCTGGCAACAGGAGCTATGGATGATGATTCCAATAGAGGCAGAGGATTGTTGTGGCAGTGATGGAGGTAAATGGGAACTAGTAATGGGGGTAGTTGCTAGCTTAATAATAGTAGGGAGAAACAAAGTGTTTCTTGGGTTGGTGATGGTTTGGAAAATGAGGTTTCGGTGTTGAACATGGTGACGATGGTCATTGGGAAGAGCAATTTTAGGTTTGGTTGCGAATGGGCAAAAGGTGGTTTATGTGATGATTCACAGTGGTCTCGGGTCTGTGGAGGAAGAATAGGAGCTTAGGATTTTTGTTGGTTTTCTTTTTTGGTGCCTCCTCCCCTTCTCTTTGTGAAATTTTTGGTCTTTGTAGAAACAGAAATGAAACCTAAGACTTGATCCATGACTCATTTTTTGAAGTCTTACTGCCTAGGGCAGAGGAGCTTGCTATCTTTGGTATACTGGGAAAGTGAGGGAGGCATGGGGAAAGAGCTATGAACTTTTCAGGAAGTCTCCGGTGATTTGGTGTTAAGATGGTGGGTAGAACGTGGGGGAAAAACCAAGAGCTAGGAATGAGAAATTTTGGGAAAAAGTGAAAGTCAGGGAGAGATCGAAATTTATCTTTTTGCAATTTTGCAATTTTGCAATTTTTTTTTTGTTTTAATTTTTAATTAATTTAAATTATAGTAAATTGAGCTTTAAAAATGGATTTGGATTAACAATTGGATTTTGAAACTTTTAATTAGGCTTTTTATTAAGTTTTATAATACAAGTGATTAAATTTTGAATACCTAAACAAATTGGGTTGGATTTTTTTCACGCAAAATGATCTAAAAATGATTAATTCAAATGAGTTCAATTAAAATGTTTAAGTTAACTTAAATTGAAATATTTAAATAAAATATAAAAATCAAACAAATTTAAATTAATTTGAATAAAATTTAGTATTTATATAAGATAATTAATAGAGACACAATATAATTAATAGAGATACAATATAACTAATAGAGACAAATGAGAAAAATGAATAAAGCAATTAGATATTAAACATGAAGAGTTTAATCATCTATCTATATATATATATCAATGTATTTGTTTATCTATATCTTTTTTTAGCAAAACAATAAAATCAAATTTTATTTCAAATGATAATGAAGTACAAAAAATGGGTCCAAAAAGAAACATAGAAAAGATAATTAAACCAAATAGCAGCATGGTGAAAATAAAGGTTAAACTACTTGACATTATCTTAACATTATATTTAAGCTAATTTCATTTGTAGAAACAAGTAATGTATATGTCTCGTCAGTTGTATTGTCATGGGATCGATCATCAGTTGATATTTTGAAGGGAAGTTAAAAAGGTTTTGGTAACATTTCAAGGAGCTCGACATCAATTTCAAACATCTCCAAGACTTTGCTGATTGAAGGATGGTCATTAGGCTTCACTTGTCATCTTCCTCACAATCATCTTTTCACCATTTGTAAGTCTTCCACCTCATGTCATTTCCTTGATACAGTCAAAATCTATACTGGAAGTATATTTGGCTTGAGTGTTCAGCAAATGCATTCAGATTCCTTCTTCTTCCCACCATCTCCATTAATAACATTTTAATAATATTCCAAAATTATAATTATCAGCTATGTATGATAGACCTCCAAGGTTTTTGCAAATCAATTTAAAAGCGATGTATCCTATTGTACTTCGTGGTGCAGTAAGAGAACTCTTTAATTATATTATTCGCGGATAAATGTCTCCAGCGCTATTTTTACCTAACAAGTGCAATCAAGAAAAATATCTCCAGCAAAGTTCTTGCTAAGATAACTCCTATTAAAGAAAAGTACAATTGAACACATTAATTTTTTTTTTATCTAATTAGCTCTTAATATTTTTTTAGCTCAATTTTCTGCATGTGCAATAGAAGAGTTAAAGCTTACCTGTTAGTTCAAGACAAAATATAGGTTCTTGCAGAAAAATATCAAGAAAAACAAAATATAATTATTTCAATATAAGGAACAAAAAGAGCAAATTGATCAATACTAATGAAATCTTCAAATTAAGCATACTTTTAGGTGCATAATACGAATTGTTGGCTATATGGCGGTCATTGAACAAGAAATGCACGAAGCTGTCCGGATAGTTTTGCAAGGCATATCGCAAGGATGCCCAGCTAGTAAAAGTTTTCCCTGTTTTTTTTTTTTTTGGTAATAAAAAGTTTACTATGTACTAGCTTTGCATTTTTTACATCATCTCTTTTTTATTATAATTATTATTGAATTCTTTTACAAAATTATTTAAATGAAAGTTTATTTCCCTTCCTCTATCTCGACAATTGATTGATTTTCTTTTCTTTTTAGGAAAAAATGAATATACTTCCTCGGCTTTAAACCGAATTTCCATCTTATTATCTTGAGATATTTCAAATTAAACCATCACTTTCCTAAAATGGAAAACACTTAAGTATCAAAAAATATTGCAAACGTTTTTTATGTTTCTCTACATTGAAACACAAACTTTATAACAGATCCTTTATTTTCAATCTTTATGTCTAAGGTTAAAATATGTCATTTTTAAAACTTATTTTGTTCCACTACAACCCAAAAAAAAAAAAAACCCTTAATTTCTACCACTTGAGAAGTAGACATCCAATTTGAAATGAGGGAGTAAAAAAAAAAAACGAGCACAGATAGATTAATCTAATTTACAATTTCCTCCCTTTTTGTAATTTTTCATACAAATATATATATATATATCTATACAAACGAAAAATTAAAAAAAAAAAAAGATGAAAATAAATTGTTTAGCTTTCTCTTTTTATTTTTTATTTTAAAATAAGAAATAGTAGAACAAATGAAAAACCAATTAAGTTGGGATGCTGCAGTAAGTCCTTTTAACTTCCAAACTGGCGTGATTGTTATAATTGTCACATTCCAGTTCAAGCCTACGGTCACAACACTTGCGAGGTTGGATCGTTAATCGAAAAGGGCTGCTGATGTTAACATTTCTACAGAATGTAACGCCGCAATCCTTGTTTCTGCTTCTAGCGATGCAAGCTTCATGTGAATTACGTACACAAAGTAACTTCATAAATTCCATATATGTACAACAACATAAAAAAATAAATTAAAATACATATTCCACATAACAACATAAAAGCTAAATTAATAAAAAAATATAAACAAAATGTGTTGATGTCTGGATAAAGTATAAATGTGAGAGAAAAAGATTGGACATTGAAGCTTTTCATTTTTTTTTTTTTTAGAAGCAGGCATTGCATCAATTAATTATTGGGGTTGTTACTTATGTTCTAGATATAATTATGGAGTAAAGGATTGGATATTTACGTTTTTTTATGTTAATTTTTTATATAATTAATTATGTTTTTTTTCCTTTTATATATTTTAGTGGTGAAAATTGGAAGTTCAGAATTTCAGATTCTTTCTGTGTTCAAGTTAAAAATTTTAGTATGTAAAAGAATTGGGGATTTTAGAAGTTTAAGCTTAAGTACAGGGGTTAATTTTTTTTTTTTTTGGATAATGATAGTTTTTAGGTTAAAATATTAAAAAAAGTTTCTGAACTATTTTAGTTTTTTTAAATCAGATTCTATATTTTTATTGTATTTAAAATTTTTAAATAATGATAGATTTTAGGTTAAAATTTTTAAGGAAAGCTATCTTTTTCATACAAATTAAGAAACATTGTGATATGGAAACATAAATAATCAAAGACTTAAAATAAGATATTTTTCTTATTGAACTAAAAAAAGTATATTTTTTGGAGAAAGCCCATAAAGCATGGAAGAGCAAGCCCATAAAGCATTAGTAGATTATTCATGGGTTGGTCGGTGCGATAACGCCGTTAACGACAAAGACGAAGAGTGGGTTGGTCAGAACGATGCGATGAGGTCACAAACACCTGGTTTCCTCTAAGCCTGTATTGGTCAATAACCAGCACGCTTCCTTCCAATAAAAAATGAAAAAAGAGATTATTGGGAACCGAAAGGCAAGGTTCGTAGAAGATACCAAAGAAGAATTGGCGAATAAAATCTCAACAAAAAGAAGGAAAAAATGGGAGACAAAAGAGAAAGAAGCACACAAAGAGGAGCTCGAGTGGGAAAATAGCAAACGAGTCATTGTCTGACGGTGACTTACTAAGTAGAAACAAATTATTGGGGAAGCAATCCAAACGTGGAATGTGGGGAAGTTTCTCGGATTGACAGCCAACTGAGGAAGATGTTATCATCCAAAAATTGAAGGAACAGAGGATAATTGCTTAAATCATTTTAGGTAAGTTTTATCAGTGGATCTATTGTTTTTATTTTTTTAATTCAGATGGGGATTTCATTGCATGATGCGAGGTTATTGTGTTAGAATGTGAGGGGGGATTAGAAGTACGGCAAAAAAGAGGGTTCTCAACAACTTGGTGAATTATTATAAGGTGGAAATGTTACTATTACAAGAAACTACGCTGGAGGTAATAGGGGGTCAATAAGTACAAAAGTGGCCGAGCAATGGGATCGTGGAATGGGTTTTTTCTCCGTCTAATAGGACGGTGACAATGTGGGACATAAATTTATTTTCATTAAAGAAAAGTAACATTAAGGATTGTTTCTGAATTAGTCAAGGTTCTTGAGTGCAAGCTGATTTTGATTGGTTTGGTTGTTAATGTGTATGCTCCTTGTGATCTAGCTTCCAATAGAGATTTGTGGCGCGAAATCATACCATGCAAATAAGAGTTTTCTGGTAGCTTTTGAGTGACTGGGAATCTAAACTCAGTTAGATTTCCCTCAGAGAGAAATGGCTGTTTTCATGGTGGTACGGGTATCAAAGATTTTGTCGATTTTATTAAAAATTATTGCTGAATTAATGGGTATCAATATGGCATTGGAGGTTTTCATTAAAACAAAGTGGTAATGTTCATCATATTGTGGAATATGTGATTCGCATACTGCGGGTAAATGGATCTTTAAAGTGATGGATAAGCCTTGTAGTTTTTAGAAAATTTTCAATGAAGTTGATGGTTTTTTCAGGTGATAGGGGATGCTTCGTTTATGAATGTTCTGAAAGATAGGGATGGTAAGGCTAACCTCTTAGCTAGGTTTGAGTATGCATAGAGGGGAGAAACTTGAGGTTCGGTGCTGATATTGATGGAAGCTTAGGTTAATTACTGCTTTTTAAATCATGTATTTGGAGGTGATTTTCTTGGTTCTGTTGATACTGAGGTTTTAGTTATTGAGAGGATTCCCCTCTTTCAAGCCCTTTGTGGTTTGATGGACTATTTTATCCCCTATAATTTCTCAATAAATAATCTTAATTATCAATAAATAATCTTGTTTAGCAAAAAAATAAAAACTATGCAATTTTAAATCTGACACGAAAATTATAATTAAAAAAAAAAACAAAAGCGACAGTATAAAATTTTAACAAAAATTATATATGAATTTGATAAAAATAAAAAAATGTGTTTGGCATTTCATATGTTCACATGAATTATAACACGATATTTTTTATATTTTACATATTAAACGTTAAATAGATAAATAATTTTTTTTACTATGCGATGTGTATAATTTTTTTTGGGATAAGTTGTATTTTATTTATCCCAAGAAATAGTAAACAACTACAATTCATTAATACTGTACAATCTTCAATTTACCAATCAAGCTTATTGCTTATTAACAATTAAATTATATTCTAACTATTATGTAATATAGTTGTATTTTTGTTACAAGTATCACACAAATTTTTATTGACAAAGTCAACAGCAACCAAAATGCAATTCATGTAATCGAGTCTTGACAACTTTCTTAACCTGATCATACACTTATTTTTCTGATCCTTCATTCTTGAATACTTTGCAATTCTTTTCTCTCCATATATGATATATATAAGCATTCTAAACAATGTGCAAAACTACTAATATCATTGCCCTACCTTTCATTCTTATCAATGTTCATTTCAATTTTTCAATCTATTCCCTAACTCCTACGTCAATCCTGCATTGCTGCAATATCCTTCCCCATAGCATTTTTATATATTCACAGCCAAAAAATTGGTGGTCTTTGGATTCTCTTCCATGTTGACATAGGGAACACCTTTCATCCACCTTCACTCCCCAATTTCTTAATCTATCTTTTGTTGGAAGCTTGTTTAGTATAGTCATCCATGTAATCATTGAGTGTTTTAGGATATGATACTAAATCTGGATTATTTAATGCCACTCAATCTTCCTTTGCTTAGAAGTTCTGTATAATATTATTGCTTTGAACGTTATGTTGTGTATTTAATTTGTGTATGGATTTAGTCTATTTTGTACCAAAATAATGTTATACATATTTCCATGGCCATTTGGAAATTATAACACAAAGTTTTGGGATATTGGGACTTTTTGTTCCTTATTATACATTTAACAATAACATACAAAAACTAAATTACTTTGCTTAAAATAGGTCTTTTTAGCATTCAATAATGCAAGGATATTATTGAAAATTTCACAACATACCATACTCATTCCCAGCCCGTACGAGTTAACGACAAACGATAAAATAAATAGCACGTAGCTCTTACACTTCATTTAAGCAATTTTCAGTCCAATGGGGAAGCAATGTGGTTGTCTCATCAATTGAATTATCACCACAGGCATGATTCTTAGCTGATGCTTCAAAAGGAAACTGAAAAGGTCTTGGAGGCATTTTAAGCAATTCAGCATCAGTTTCGAGCATCTCCAACACTTTTGACATTGATGGACGATTAGCAGGCTTCATTTGTATACACCAAAAAGCTACTACTAACATTTTCCTCAAAATCATCTTTTCATTATCCGTAGCATCTCCCTATTCTATTTCCTTTCCTTGCTCAAATCGATCATATATCCACGATGGGAAGTATATCTGACTTGATTGTTCTGCGAATGCATTCAAAATTTTCCTCCTTCCCACAATTTCCATTAAAAGCATCCCGAAACTATAAACATCAGCTTTAAATGAGATGCCTCCAATGTTTTTGTAGACCAATTCAGGAGCAATATATCCCAGTGTACCTCGTGCTGCAGTGAGAGACACAATGCTATCATCTACTGAACATAATTTTGCTAAACCAAAATCTGAAACTTTTGGGTTGAAATTCTCATCTAGAAGAATGTTATGAGGCTTGATATCAAAATGTAAAATTTGCATGTCACATCCTCGATGTAAATAGTCAATTCCTCGAGCAATTCCAAGCACGGTGTCAAGCATTTGCTGCTAGCTTAAACTGATCTTATTTTCTCCAGAAAATATGATTTTATCTAAGGAAACATTTGGCATGAAATCATATACAAGAGCTTGCTTTGACCCCTCTACACAAAACCCAATAAGTTTCACAATGTTTACATGATGGATCCTCCCTATTGTTGCAACTTCATTAATGAAATCTTTCCCATTAGCTTTTGATTTGCCCAACAACTTTACTGCCACAAGATGGTTGCTACGAAGTTTCCTTTAAACACTGAACCATAACCCCCTTCTCCTAATTTATCTTTGAAACCATTAGTTATTCTTTTTATTTCATAGTAAGAATACCTAATAGGTATAAAGTTATTTTGACTTTGAAGAAACTCTTCAATTGTCTCATCAGCGGATAAGTGTCTTCTTCGTAATTTGTATGTAACAACCGCAATCAAGATAGCTATCCCGATCAATATTCTTGCTAAAGCAATTCCTCCTTCCCGAGAAAAATATATAAACACATTAGTATTTTTCAATGAAAGGCATTAGTGTCCAAGAAAATACAAGCATATGAACCTTAATTTTAACAGTAATCATGAAGTACAGGCACAAAATTGTATATTCATATCTGAATAAACTTGAACAAGGAGGGAAAATGAACAAATCAGAAAATATTGAAAGAAGCATTCAAAAACATAACCTTCAAACTATACAATTGAAACTAATTCACCATAACAGAAACACCAAAAGATGCAAATGAACCCAAAAAAGAATTGATTAAGTCAAGAGCTGACATCAACTAATTCACCATAGCAGGATTTATGATCATCGCTTATAGTCGACTCAACAATTTTGGAGGATGCTGTATATCTATTTCATTCTCTAATGTCACCAAATCTTTAACAGGATTGCTAACATTGTTCAGACTATAACTTACTCAGACAAAAAACTAGGTAACCATCTTCCTGGGGGTCCAAGTTTTGATTGGTAGACAACAGAGAAAAAAGAGTTATAAGGTTGGCTCTTCAAAATTGTTCTTTGAAATTTTTTCAACTCTGTAACACCCAAGATTTGAGTTAAACTGTTCCTTAACACTGTCTTTTAACAAACTCTCATCCTTTGAACTTTTGACAATATTAACTAAATTCATAGTTGTGCTGTGTTCTGTAGATTTTTTGAAAGAAAGATTGTCAATTTTTTTCTTCCTACACACTTTCAACCTCATCAATAGAGTTAAACCAATAAGTATCAACATAAATTTTGCATACTAACAAAATTCTTAAGAAGTGAGACTCATTCCAGACAAATTGAGAGCTGGAAAAACTTCTAGTATCGAAATTAAATCTAAACTTATATGATCTAATAGGCTCATTTAATTTCTTTTTTCTTAAAATTGAAGACTTGGATAAATATTGACATATTACTCAATTTATATATGCAAATGCAAATATTAATCTAAAACTTAAATATACATGTTATTCCAACATAAAGAATATACGCACCTACAACAAAATTTCAAAAAAAAAAATAATTATTTCAATAAAAGAACAAAAATATATAGCAAATCCAAGAAAAACATTACTAATGAATTCTTTGGGAAGCATACGTCTAGATCGATCACCATCATAGTAGGATACATGGGGACCCTTAAAACGCAAATGTAATACGTTGCGCCTATAACCTCTCATGGCATATTTCGAAGCTGACAATCTGGATTATTGAATATATCAAATTAAAATTAATAATGGTGATGTAAAAAAATTGACAATTTGAAACGTATAAAAAAATATAAAAGAAAAATCAACATAAGGAATTATAAAACATTATGTTTTGTAGTATAGTGAAAGATACTAAAGATAACTTCGTCATTGTATAGTTGACCACTAGAATACAGTATGGAAATGAATTCAAAATTTTCTATTTAAACAACAATTTTATTTAATTTTAGATTTCCAAATCACAATTTTCAAATAACGCTAGCATAACCAAGGCGCTAATTTTTATTAGAGAAAATTGCACTAACGTAATGAAATAGAAATAAATTAATGGTCAGTAGGTTTTTTGAAAAATAATTAATGTTTGGTGTATTTTTTTAATGTAATCATGAAAATGTTAATTACTACCAACAGTAACAAAAAGAACCCACCCAGTACCAAAAATACCCTTAATTTTTGTTTATATTTTCTCTCCTTTCTACCTATTTTTTTTCAAACCCGCCTTTGTTGGTGCCAGTTGGCCTTTGACCGATGAGCAAGAGGTTGGAAAGAGAAGAAAAAGAAAAGTAAAAAGACATTTTTATCTCGACAGAAAAATACCTCATTACTTTTAAAATATAAAAATTGCATATTCTTTGCATCAAATAATATTTATTTTAAAAAATCAGTGATAATTTATTATGTTGGAATTTCAATTACACCTAACTGTAATTTTCTTAATTTAATTATTAAGCTTAATTCCTATCAAGAACAGTTATCAATCTTTTCTAAAATAGAACTTAAATGCCCAAAAAAAAAACTTACATATCTCGGAATGAAACACTGTTGTCGCACCATTTGCAGTTGTAGTATTCCCATATCAGTTCAGAGCCCTCTGTTCATAAATATCTGAAGCAGATAGACCTGAAATATTCTCAAGCATGATTGGAACCTCGGCTATGACTTTGTAAGATGGATTGAAATCGGACGGCTGGGTGTTTCCATTTAAAAAATAAAAGTAGGAAGGTGGAAGGGAAGAGCTATTGGGGCAACGAGAGGCATTGACGTGCAGAGAAGATTTCATTTTTGTTGTGCAATTTACTAGATACATATGACTATGAGGATAATTTAAATAAACTCTTAGTTTTACTTTTGAATTTAAATACCAAGAATGAACTGAATATCTAATAATATCACGAGGAAGGGAGCAATTGTCTCTGCTCAGCCTCTCATGTCACCATATCCATAGCTCGTATTGTTTGGTTTTCATAAGAGATCTTTTGGACATACAATTTCTCCTTAACAAACACAAAAGTGGTACGATTGTTGTTGTCGCATTCCAGTTCCAGGTTATGGTCACCACACTCGGGAGGCTGGCTTTTTAATCGGAAAGGGAAATTGACGGTAACGTTTCCACAGTAAGAAGAGCCACAGTCTTTAGGAATTCGAGATTTAGCGATGCAAGAATCAGGGAATCATAGAAATAAAGGAAGGGCCATGAGCCGAAACAATGAAAGTTGTGCTTTTACCATCCTAAAGTTTTGGCGATGAAGAACCAGCTTTAAGTCCAAGGATATATAAAAGCATAGAAATGTTTTATTCTTACCTGGAAGAAACTCATGTTTTTAAAATCAAGTCCCTCTTTTTTTTTTTTGGGTTAAAATGAGGAAAGACTTTAACGACTTAGACAATAAAAAATTAAGAAAGTTAAATCAATGTATCTCCAAGTTGACTGACCCGTTAAGCGCTTTAAACCATTTTAATTATTATTCAATTAAAATCAACAATCCACACGCAAAAAGAAAAATAAATTTATATTTGATGAATTATTATTGTATAAATTTTATATACTATTAATATATTATATGTTGTCACTTAATAAATTTATAAACTTAAAAAATTTAAAATCCTTAAAAGATAAAATTAAAAAGAAAATATTCAATAATTACTATAAAAAATAATTATTTTTAATTAAATAATTTTAGTATTTATTTTAATTTTTTAAATTTATGAATCAATGAAATGATCCTATATAATGCATTAATATAATAGATTTATATACCATCCGATAATGCATAGTGTACAAATATTAAAAAAAGATATAATAATATAAAAATTTGTAGGAAGGGACGTAAGAATTTAAAAAATATAATGTATACTGGAAGATGCGAGTGAGGAATCAAGCTGTAAAAGACGAGGAAATTAAGCACTGAAACATTTTGTGTGATGTAAATTCATACTTTTGAGAAATCGAAAGTCAATTGCGGAGAACAATTTAAGCAATTAGTCAAGGGCTTGGATAAGATTTTCATACCTCTTTCTTTGTTTTTTTATTTTTTAATTTTGCGAAGATGAATAATTAGGAAGTAGTTAAGAGCCCGTCAAAGAAGGCATCCACACTCGGGGCCAGCGTACGCGTATAATACTTTTTTTTGTTTTTTCTCTATGGTCTATGGTCGAAGTCGTGCGGTTATCTTCCTCGCAATCCAGTTGAAGCCGCGGGTAACCACAGTATGAAGGTTGGCTTGCTGATTGAAAAGAGTAACTAATGTTGACATTTACGAAAGAGCCAGAGTCTTTGTTTTGGGCTCTAATTATGGAAGCATCAGGGAATAGAAATAAAGCAAGAGCCAGAAGGCCAGAAAAGGGGACTTCAGCTTTTAGCATCCTAATTAAAATTGGTACTAGGTGTTGGAGAAAACGATCGACAATGATGCAAATAAGGTAATGGATATATATTCCAGTGATAAAACTATATTTTCGAGTAGATATGTGTATTTATATTAAATCTATTTCATGTTAAATGTATGTTAAATAAAAAATTATCGTATTAATTTTTATGAATATAAAAATATTTTTTATTTTTATTTAATTTTCTATTAAAAGTCTAAATTATATTATTATAGTATTTTTATGTCATTTAAAATATTAGATTCACAAAGTGTTTCGTTTCTTAAACCAATAACTATTGGAGGCGGTGAATGAAAGCAAGTCATACTTTGACATAACCAATTAAGTTGCTTCTACGTGTAAAACTTTAGCTACGAGTCAGTCAAGCACCTACTTGGAGAAGACCTATCTGCCATCACAATTGATAATTGGGAGAAAATTTGTGTGTTCAAAATCAAAGTCATTGTAAAGCTGCATTTGTCTTCGTGAAAAATTATTTTTATATTTTTTAATATTTATTTATTAAAAAATTAGTTGATTAATGAAAAATAATTTATTAATCAATGTAAAATAAAATTATTTTTTAGTTTTTTTAAAGAGAAGATAATTTTTTAAAAAAATTATCTATAGATAAAGCTACTTATAAAGTTTATGAGCACAATTTTATTCAAGTTGGATTTTGGATATAATATTTTTAAATTCAAATTTAATTTGATCCAATTTAAAATATTACTATATTAATAAAAATATTTTTATTTAATTTTATTTAAAAATTAAAATATTAATATTAAAAAATTTTCTAGTATTTTAATTTTAAATATTTTTATAATTCTACTTAAGTTGGATATTGAATATGATATTTTAAATTTGAACTTGATTTGACCTTACTTGAATATTATTATATTAATAAAAATATTTTTATTCAATTTAATTAAAAATGAAATATTAAAATATTATCATTAAAAGTCTTTGGCTTTTTTAATTTTATATATTATTGGACATAAATATTTTAATATTTCAATATTATATAATATTATATTATTATTTTAATAATATATAATAATATATTAAATAATATTTATTACTTTAATAATCAAAATAAATAATAATATTATATTATTATTTTCATAATATGAATATTTTTAATAATTTCCTAATAATTTTCAATTTAAAGTATATTATTTTGGTATGTTATTTATTAATGTATCTATATTACTATTTTAATAATAAATATAAATAAATAATGTTTTTGTTATGATTTTGTACTTGATAATTACAATATAAAATATAACTATTTTAACGGTATAAATATATTTAATATTTTAATGATAAATATTATTATTTTTAATAACATTAGAAATTTTGCCCAACTACAGTTGGGCTCACTTTTTATTTTAAAATAATATAAATTATTCAATTTAAATATACTTATTTCTTTATTTATGTATAAAAAATAAAAGTGTCCACTACAACAGTTTTAAAATTTTCATTTTAAGAGTTTTATTATTTAATTTAATTTAATAAACAATAAATAAATTGATATGTTTTAAACGATTTTTTAAAAGAACTCAGATTTCCTTTCTTTTTTGTTAGAGATTTTATTTATTTATTTATTTAGTTTTTAAAATTTTTCTTTTTAAAAGGGAAAATAAAAAAGTGAGAGTCTTATTCAATTCAACCTTCATTTAACCTAAAACAATATTTGAAAGACTATATTTATATATACAAATTGTTTTGCTTCTTAACTAAATAAAAAAAAGTCGTAAATGCCAAATTGCCTGACAAATATCAAGCAAAGAGGCCCTCAATTAAAGCTAATAAATAGTAAAAATTAAGAGATTACTTTTAATTATAGTATATAGTAATAAATGTATATATTTATAGGTATGTATACATATATGTTTAATTGATTATTGATTAATGATCTTTTATAATTTTTTGTAACTTTTTAATAAAAATGTTTATCAAGAAATATTTTTACTAGATATTTTTGTATTTTTTCATAACATCTTTCTTTTTTCAGTAAAAAATTTGATAAAAAATAAAATAGTAGTCTACTATGGGAGCTAATCAAGTTAGGGGACTCTTTTTAATTGTTGGATATCATTTATATATAAAAATATGAACTCTAAAAGTGATAATTGTGAACGATCAAAATACCCTTAGTAAATCAAAAGTAATTATAAAATGACTTTTTATTATTAAATTTTTATTGAGATAAATTATAATTTGAACTCTTTTATTATTAGACTTTTTAAAAAGTGTAATTTAAACTCTTTTTTTAGATTACTAGACTTCTATAACAAAAATAATTAAATATTCAAGCTCATTTAGAGAAATCAATTTGCAATATCAACAAGAAATCTTCTTTCTTCCATTAATATTAGATTTTTCACTCTCCCAAGTAACTTTGCAACTTATACTAAATTTTAATTAAAGTTAGTTAATTTAATTGTTTTTCTTTGAATTTCAGAGTGTTTAATGCTTATGCTTCTTTTATTGAACTAAAAACAAATATATATAGTTAAAAGAAATGTTTGCATACTCTAATTTTTGCATGTGTAAATAGCTAACAAATTGTAACAGATGAAAGTTTCCAAGTAGTTCTAACCTTGCATTAGAAGATTATATATATCACTCTTAAGATTGAGATTTTTTTTTATTGCTAGTGGTAAAACAAAGCATATAAATGAATTTAAAGAAAACCAAAGCTAAAATTCTCTGGGTCATCATTATATACCTTAATGAATATAAACATCACTTTCATGCTAATACGTTAAAAATGATAATTATAACTTAGTAATACTACGAAAAACACTTTTGACTTTTCTTTGTTAAATTCAAATAAGATAAAGAGATGGTCTTCACCTTATATAAAGATAAATCCACATAGTAATAACGATCAGGAACAAAAAGCAAAAGAAATAGACTCCTCAATTTTGTTACTCAAACTATACATGAATCCCCTTGATATGCCTATACAATTAGCAATACCTGAGAAAAGTAACCAAGTATTTGAAAAAAAAATATAATTAATAAACCCATGTTCACGAGTCTGATAAGATGATAAGATATGTAGCATTTACAACTTTCATTTAAATATAAAAACCGCATACGAACATTTCTCTTTCTAAATAGATAGTGTAGTTGGTCAGAAGCTTTGATAACATTGCCCCAAAAAGGCCAAATAAAGCACCAAAGGCATCATGTTACATTGAATGAAAAAAGAATATAGTATATTCCCTCTAAAGCCAAAGAATAGATAGATAAACCCAACAAGCATTGCCAGGGGAAATAACACATATAAGATATAACACCATGGTGGGCAAAATCACCATTAAGGTAGATATCAAAAGAAAAATCTAAAAGTAAGATTTACAAAATCCAGTAGACTCAATACTGTTGGAATGAACAAATCCATCCACCAAGTAATGCAGTCAATAGATCATCTATAAGGCATATTTATATGATATTTCATTTTGTTAACTGATCAAGACTGACCAAAAACTTAAACTTCGAAATGTCACATATTCCAAAACATATTATACTACAACACAAAATTTCCCTATGAGAATTTGGAATAATTAATCAAACATTACAAAAAAGGAGAGATAACATACTAAATCAAAATTGTTGTTCAAGGCATATTCCAATGAAGACCAAGCTCAACATATTGGCTAGCAAATGAATAATACTAGCATGAAGACAGATGCAAAGGCTTCCTTGTAGTATGTTATTGCCGTAGGAAGACTTAAAGACATAGATGTTGGTGAAATATGGTAAAAAAGTAATGCACATAAAATGAAGATGGAAGGCTAAATTAGTACATATATTAGTGTGATTCCAGTGAAAACCCATTTTCTTGGAAGCAATAATCATTCACATAAAGTTTTGCTTCAACAATCAATCATTTATATTTACATTTACATTATTCCTATGCATATTCAAGAGTCAGTAGAACATGTTGTGTGCTTTAACCATTATAAAATTTCTATTAATAGTATTATTGATTGCATGATGAGGGCAATAAAAAGCAGAAGCACCTAGACTCCATCTATTGAACTTCTTTAGCTAATGTCCTTTGTAGATATTCACAATCTAAAAATCCCCCAAAATGAACCAATTTTCTAACTTTTTGTAGTGTCTCCCTGAATAAATACAAACAATAGATTCTTTTAAGGATTAAACATGAAACTGTTGATGCACAAGACATCTACCCACATACATCATACATTTATTAGAGATGCATGCATAAGTTCACATTCATGCATGCCATATGTATATGCTTTTAAATTAATAGTCATTGAAGGAGATTTAATACTAAGAATGCCACCAATAAGTACTAAACTAAAAAAGTTTTACATTTTTACATCCTTAATAAGCAAATTTAGCATCATTCAAATTTAATATGCATAATGTCATTATCATTAAAAAGTTTAGATCAAGTTAGATATCAAACAATATCTTTTAAATGAAAACTTTTATGTGATTTTTTGTGCAAAACTTATGCATGTTTATCTTTCTATCTTTTTGTGTAAAGATTCTTCTCTTTTTTGCAGATAAGTAGTTGGCTCATTTCCATTACAAAACTATTTGCTGATTACTTAGAATTTCCTATATCAAATTTGACATGAAATCAAGAAGAAAAGTTACACATCGATGAATTCTTTTAAGGTGAAACGAAATTTATTGGAACATGACAAGATATCAAGGTTAGAAGTTTATTTTATTTTTATTCTATTTTTTAAAATTATGTATCTTAATATTTAAATATAATAAAAATTTATGTACAACAAAATTTTCATATAACAGAAGAATTAATTGTTCAATTAGTATAATATACAATTACTTTCAATCAATAAAAGCTCTAATGGAGGATTGTCCTAAGCAAAAAAAGATATGAAAGAATGACTTGTTATACATAACTCTATTTTCTCCATATGACAAACAAGGTTAGTTTTATATGATTTTAAATCAAAAAATACAATTGTATTTATTTCAATTTTCTTTAGAATTAATATGAAACTATTTTATCAAGGGAAACATTGTATACTCCTGCATTTTCTCCATTACATTAATTGAAGAATATTCCATGTTATAATTATTGTGGTACTAAAAAATTCCAATATGAGCCTCCATCATTTTATTGTTAAACTGGTCAAGTGAAATTAGCTACCACTCCTATTCTAGAATAGTTATACCATCTTTTTGCATCTCAAACTGAAAAAGCCATTGAATTTCGAAAGCACATTAGATCTTACAATAGTATGTTCTCATTCACATCATTTGGAGTTAGGTTAGATAAGGATTTTGCATCTTCAAGACAAGGTATTTACATTTTTTGAGCACAAAGGCAAATATATCATGATATTCTAGCATTAGTTCTAGAAGAAAATACTCTATGTTATTTTCAGCTATACTTCTATGATACTGGTAATGAACTTCAACATAAAATGAAAACATAGCACAATGAAAACTTAAGTACAAAAGTTGTGGAGATACTGATAAAAATTTTAGAAGAAAATCCTTATGCCCAAGTCTTACGAAGATTAAATGATGTATCTTCTTTTAAGGATTTTGAAATTTATATTGCAACAAATACTAATTTAGATCAACGAGTTTATAATCGTCTATCTACTGATCAAGTTGTTGCTATATAGGTCGAAAGAAACAACTCAAACATTCCATTTAAAAAAATATCATAGATCATGCTCATTCAATAAGATGACATAGAGTTAAACATTATTTCAGTTGTTATGATCCCTTATAGTATCCTTTACTCTTTCCAAATGAAGAAGTTGGTTGGCATCAAAATATCAAGAAAGTTATTTTAAATAATGCTAATGAGAATGAAGTAACAATTGGAAATAGATCATCTTTTCATTCAGTAGAAGAAATTTTTGAAAGAGGATGTGAAGGTAATTATTGTGAACTTAATATTTTTAAAATTTTTTTATGTTTAATTTTTTAAATGTTATTTATTTCTCATTACTTTGATCATATCATATATAGTAAAATTTTTATCTAAATTTGTTACTTTCATTGTTAGCAAATCATTTTAAAATTTTCACTTTCTTATATAAAATTGTACTTTGCTAATCGGTATAAAACTACATGCACTATTTATTCAATCAAATCCTCAATAAAGATTAGCTTCCTATGAAAAGGATTCTAATTTTTTATTTTATAATATCTAATCATACTTTGTTAGTTTTTTATTTTTATATACTTGATTAATGTTAGTTTTAAGTTAAAGATTCGTAGTATTAGTCTTTTAGTTACTTTAGCATTTGTGCAAGTTTTTTGCATTACTTTAACTCATTGATATTTTATTTCCTATAATAATCTTATGTTTTATTGTTAAATTGGTAGTTAAAATACTAAACTTTAAAATTTATTTATTATTTCAGGAATTGTTGCAAAAAAAAAGAAAAGTAGAAATGTCAATAAGGGAATATTATTGTTTCAAATTCCAAATCAGAGAGTTTGAAACAACAAAAACTATATACCTTTTGATTGGGCAATTGTTTCAACAATTTGTCATAATATGTATACTAAAATCAAAACATCATGGCTTGATTGTTACAAGGTCAAGCAATCAAATATTTGATTTGAATTGTATCAAGGAATTGTTGATAGCGTAATAGCTAGAGAAGTAAGAGGAAGCCAAGTGGGAAAGAGGATAGTTCTTCTTGCAACTTTTATTGGAGGCCCTAGAGACATGCAGCGTAGATATTATAATGCAATGAGTTTGGTCTAAGGATTTGGAAAGCCAGATATTTTTATAACTATGACATGTAATCTAGAATGGAAGGAAATTATAAATGAGCTCAAAGAAGGTCAACTTGCTCAAGATAGATCAGATCTGACTTCTAAAATATTTCATGCTAAATTGGAAGATCTCAAAGATCAAATTTTTGAAAAAGAATATTTGAAAAAGTTGCAGCACATGTTTATGTTATTGAATTTCAAAAAAGAGGACTTCCCCATGCCTATATATTAATCATATTAGAAGAAGGAAATAAGATTTTATCTGAAGATCAATTTGATAGATATGTTTGTGCTGAATTGCCAGATAAAGAACTTTATCTAGAGCTGTATGAATTGGTTGTGAAAAACATGATACATGGCCCTTGTGGAAAATACGAACCTATCAAATCATGCATAGTTGATGATAAATGCAAGTTTCACTATCCTAAATCTTTCTGTTCATAGACACTACAAGGAAAAGATGAATATCCAATATATAAAAGAAGAGCAAATGGTTCGTCGGTGAAGATAAATAACAAAATTGTTGACAACAGGTGGATTGTACCATATAATCCATATCTTTTGACAAGATATAATTGTCACATAAATGTTGAGATATGTTCAAAAGTTAAGGCAGTCAAGTACCTTTATAAATATATATATATATATATATATATATAAAGGGCATGACAAAGTTCCTATTTATATTGCACAAGATGACAGGGATAATGTCATTGATGAAATAGAGCCATTTCAAAATGTCAGATGGGTATCTCCTCAAGAGGCTATATGGAGAATTTTTCAGTTTGAGTAGAATGAAATGTCTCTTTTAGTCATAAACTTACAGTTACATCTTCCAAACCAACAAGTTGTGTATTATTGGGAAAATCGAAATTTGCAAAATGTGTTATATTGGGATCATGTGTCAAGGACAATGTTGATAGAATATTTTGAAACGTGTGCTAATGAAAATAATGAAAAAAAATATTTGTATAGAGAATTTCCAAGCATTATGTGTGGAACAAGCAAAACCAAAGATGGATAAAAAGACAAAACAAAACTATGATTGGTTGCATAAGTAGTGCAAATCCAAAAGAAGGTGAAAGATTTTATTTGAGACTTTTATTGAATCATGTTAGAAGGCCCACTTCTTTTGAAGATTTACTAACAATTGCTGGAATACGTTATTTTTCATTTAAAGAAGTAGCAGAGAAAAGAGGTCTTTTAGAATCAGATGAAAGTATCACAGAATGTTCGACTAAAAAAACAACATATCAAATGCCAAAAGCACTTCAAAAATTGTTTGCTATAATATTTTACCATTCTGAACCTACAAATGTAAGGAAACTTTAGGATAGATATTTTGAAGCAATGTCTAAAGATTTCAAAAGGATTCATAAAAATGCAATCTTCACAATAGTATCAGATACATTGACAAGTATTAATTATTTTTTAGAAGGTATGTGCTAATAATATTTTCCTCTATTAAATTATTTTACTTTCATTTTTAAATTTTGCTTATATAATGCCATTTAATTTTCATACTTCTTTTTTATAAACTTTGGGATACGATGATGGGGCATTTGATTTTGATCTCTAACCATAAGATTGTAGTTGCAAAGTTTGTATATAAATGGGATATTGTAAGACATTAAGGAATTTAATAAGTAACGGAAAAAGACAAAAAAAAAAGGGACCCGTAATTCATTTAAATAGTTTGAAAAAGACATGATAAGCGTTTTTTAGATTTATAGAGTTAAATCAGACAAACTCGCCACTTTATACTTGTAGAAATATCTTTAGAATAACATAACAAATAGATATACCAATGATCAAAAAGTTTAATACCTTTCTCTCTCTAATTATTTCTTATACAAGAAGATTAGAATAGTAGTTTTACTTGAATACTTATATAAAATTCTATAAAATTTATGACCATTATATATGATCTAAGGTGAAAATTTTTCTAATGACATTG
Organism: Durio zibethinus; assembly: GCF_047325235.1. Lineage (NCBI taxonomy): Eukaryota > Viridiplantae > Streptophyta > Magnoliopsida > Malvales > Malvaceae > Durio > Durio zibethinus. Next base: position 11,126,708 of record NC_143186.1, read on the forward strand.
TGCTAAATTTTATTATGTTATGAAGGTATGGGGAACAAAACAATTCATGATTATGATTTACCTTCTTTACATATTGATTCGATATAAGTCAAAGAACCAAATTGTCAACAAATAATAGAAGAAGAATCAATACAAATTCATCCTAAAAACTATGATGCAAAAACAAAATTAAATCCTGAACAAGAGAAACCATTCACAATTATAATTGAAAGGATTAATTCAAGAAGAAGTGGAGCTTTTTTTATTGATGGACCTAGTGGTACAGATAAAACATTTCTTTATCAGGCCTTACTTGCACAAGTAAGATCAAGACATATGATAGCATTAGCTACAGCAACATTTGGTGTAGCAGCTGCAATACTACCAAAGGGTCGAACAACACATTCATGATTTGTTTCACCATTAAATCCTAATGAAATAGATTTTTATGGTTTCTTGAAACAAGATGGGACTACAAAATTACTACGAAAGGCATCCCTAATCATATGGGATGAAACACCTATGGCTAAAAGATTTGCCATTAAAACTGTTGATCGAAGTTTAAGAGATATCATAGATGGCACAAAAATTTTTGGAGGAAAAGTAATTGTTTTTGGAGGAGATTTTTGTCAAGTGTTACCTGTTGTTCCTCATGGTACAAGAGTAGAAACTGCTAATGTTAGTTTTGCAAAGTCTTATTTATGGAGTAAGAGAGAAAAATTGAAATTGACAAGAAATATGAGAGCAAGATTAAATGATGGCTTCAGTGAGTTTTTGCTTCGAGTAGGAAATGGCTTTGAACCTACAATAAGTAATGACTAATTCTTCTTCCAAAGGATATGGTGATAAAATACGATAATGATGAAATTTTAGATAGAAAGTTGATTGACAGCATCTTTTCTTTTCTTACAAAGAATGCCAGGTCTAAAAAATACATAATGGAACGTGCAATTCTTGCAACAAAGAATGATTATGTTGATGAACTCAATGAAAAAATGATAAAAATATTCCCAGGTATCAATATCAATAAAAGTTAAATAATTGTTAATGTTGCCATATTGATATTTATAGATGATATATGACTAATATTGATTAATATTTGCAGGTAAAAGTAGAATTTTCTATAGTTTTGATAAAGCAGAAGATGACAGTAATAATTGCTATAAAGAGGAGTTTTTGAATACACTCTCATTGAATGGACTTCCACACCATAAGTTGGAACTCAAAGTGAATTGCCCAATTATGCTGCTAAGAAATTTGAATCCTTCGATCGGGTTGTGCAATGGGACAAGGATGGTCTATAAAGGATTTGAGACAAATGTCATATATGTGCAAATTACAACTGGACAACATACTGGTGAAAAAGTTCTTCTTCCAAGAATTCCTCTTAAACCAACATAAGATAAAGATTATCCATTTAAATTCACAAATTCACACAAACAATTTCCAATACGACTTTGTTTTGCGATGACACTAAATAAAGCACAAGGGCAAACAATACCACATGTTGGAGTTTATCTTCCTAATCATGTTTTTTCACATGGTCAATTGTATGTTGCATTATCTAGAGGAATCTTAATAGCTACAATAAAAGTTTTAGTCAAAACTGAGAATTCTATAAAAAAAAATGAGACATACACAAAAAAAATTTGGTTTATAAGGAAGTTTTACTTTCAAAAACATGGTGAAACAAAACTTTTTTTCTAATATTTATAAGTGTTTTATTTGTATTCTTACCCAAGACATTTGACAAATGTTATTTTTTATTAACGTGTACTTGACCATCTATTGTCTTGAGTATATACAGCGAACTAATCTGTTCAGTATGTTTTACAAACAGGCAAATAGAAAGAAAAAAAATGATAGAAACAACAAAAAAAACCTATGAACCAAACATCAAAGTAAACACCCCCCTCCCCCCCAAAAAAAAAACCTATATATATATCATCTATATATATGTTCTTGAAGCTTGAAACTGTTTGAACACAAAAATTGATTGATGAGATTAAAAGAAGTAAATTAAAGTGATTACGTGGAGAGAACAAGGTCCTCATCTATCTTTGCCCCCAAGGGGAATGCTTTAAATTTCCTGAAGAACATATCAACGAAAACATAAGAGTGGGGTAGCTCAATGCTGTACCAATATTATGCTTGATCTTTCTTAGATAAAACCTACAAAGTCCAAAGGCAAAATAATTTTAAGTTGAATAACCAAGAGATTGTACTACAGGAAAATGAATGTGATTGCAAATAGAATTTCACTTTCCTCCTGAATGAAGTCCACCACCGTTTTCTTCTGAGGACACCTACACCCACAGTTTTCAAAAAATTCAAGAATGTGATAGCGCTGCCACGATTCAAGATTTTCCCTTCTGCCATCAACATAATATCATCAAAGAGATCAAAAGTTTCAGGTGCAGGTTGAAGCAGTGAAACCAACAAAGTAGGATCTATCATATGCACAAGCTGCTGAAGATAAGCAACAATCTAAAATGCTGTGGAACTGTCAAGTCCATTGGTCATCTCATTCATAAACAAAGTTTTTATGGGACTTATAACAATCTCCCCTGCATAATTTGGAGAAGTTGAAATCAGAACTCACCCAAGATTTAGCATTTATCTATTTAGGGTTAAATCCCTTGGCTTAGCATGCGCATGCATCTTATTGCAGAGCATTATTTTGGTAAACTTTGTTATTTACATACACCAAATTCACTACCTATAGTTGACCTTCTCTTTTAACCACCTGAGATACCTCTTCTAAAGGCATCACTAACAAATGTTTCAGAGCGAATATCAAGTTCAAGAATCTGATAAAATAATGCAAGAATAGCAGAAGTAGACGTTAGCAGGAAGAACTGAAAAACAAACCACAGTTAATTTATGCTTGCAATAAATATTAATTAGCAATTAAGCTAGCTATTAACCAGTGAGATCTTGACATTTGATTTTGAGGGTTCAACTGAAATTATATATATTTTCATTTCCTGTCTTACTTAAATTTGTAAGTGTAAAAACCTCAGTACATTATGTGTCACAGTTCTTGGAGACTCTGTTCCTTCACTTTTCCCAGTTATCCTATGTGCTATTTTAACATAAAGTTGAACACTCCATTTCTAAACTTCCTTCATTTGCTTTTGTAGAACACAAAAGCTTCTGCAACTTGAACTTCAACTAAGATCAATAATCAAATTAAACCTCAATGTATTTAAGTCAATCAAAGCTTAGTATGCTCTATTTTTTTTCAATTATAAAAATATAGATAACATGTCAAAGACTTGGAGAAAGAACTAACCTTTTATAGGCCAGAAAGCCAAATCGACAGAGATATTCAAGAGAAATTTAGCTCATCCTTTTAGGTGAAAGGAGCATTCAATATTCCTGTATTTCAAGAAGCAGGATTAATGGTTCAATAGAAAATCATTCATATAATACAAGGAAAAGAGAAAAGAAAAACTGGGTTTTGCTTGGTTAACCTGAAGTTCCATTGCAGCAACAAGTCCAGCGCCAAAGTCCCAAATTTCTTTCCCAAAGAAATAAGCAGCGAGGGTCATATTCCAGGCGAAAAATGGAGCTGTCAAAACGCAGACTTCACAAATATGGACAGCGAAACGAAGAAAATGGAGGAGGCGATAAATGAGGTCGGCGGTTACCATGAGGCCAGGATAAAGGGTTCCACTGATGATTCGACCTAAAAGGTACCAACTTTCATAGTCAAACCAGTTCCAAAAATTGTAGAAGCTGTTTTGGGTAAGGTAAAGAGTGGTACGGTAGTTGGAGTAAGGGTCAAATTCATGAATCATGCATTCATAGCAGAGGACGGACAAGAGACGGGTATTGAAAACAAAGATGTCAAGAAAAAAAAAAAGATAGAACCATGGGCAGTACCTGAAGAAATGGAAATGCAGAGAAAATCTTCAAAAATTTAACAGAAAACGAAGTTCAAAGTACAAAATCAAAAGAAAGGAAAAGCTTTTTAATGGTTTATCAAAATAAATGAGGAGTTTTAGAGAGAGGAAGAGAAAGGATGCCATGAGACAAATCAAAGATCCAAAAAAACAATGTCTTGAAAATGAAAACCAGTAAGAAAGTGGCCAAATTCTAAGTATTAGTGTTATTATTTAATTAAATAGATTCTAAAAGTGAAAGGCTTTAGAATGAGCAAGGTAAGATAAAAATGATAAAGTAACAAACCTTTTTTTTTACTTTAAATGATTAAAATTTAATCTTTCCTAGCTCTAAGTACTAAAAAAAAAATTCAAGCCTGAATTTTGTTCCAAAAATCTCAAATTTGAATTTATCTAAACTTTTCAATGAATAAAAAATAAAATTTTTAAATATAAATTTATATGAATTTAAAAAAAATCTAAACTTAAAAATAATTTAAGCTTGAAATTAATCCAATCAATCAAATTAGTATTATCTTAAACTTAATATTAAAAAAATACTTTGTCACTTCAGGTAATAATCACATCTTCTGTATTTTACCGTAAGAGAATATAGTAAAGTAATTATATATCATATTTATTATGCCTTGAGGCAATATATATATATATATATATATAATATTAAAGTCATGATTCCTACTTTTACTGGACTTCAATTCTTTTAATGTTTCGATTTTCTTTTGAATTACTATTTAACTTAATAAATAAAATTTTGTAAAGATGTTGCAATCTTACTTAGAAACATACTTTAGTTAAAGAAAACAATTCATTCAATGAACTTTAATAGATATCAAAATCCCTATGTTTCAATGTAAAAACTATAAAGCTAATCGTATTATTCCATAGTGTTATGAAATACATAAATATTTCTTTTATTATATAAGCTTCAATATTTCTTCATAAAAGTATTAAAAATTAATTTTACAATCATTTAAACAATCTAACTATTTATTATTTATTTTGTTATTGTAAGTTCAAATTTTCATCACATAGGAAGAAAAGAGGTAAGTAGATATATTTATCATTTCCTTGTACTTTCAATTTATTTTGAGATAAATTTTTGATAGCCCTTCAATCTTTTTTCTTATTTTCCTTATTATCTGCCTTCTAATTCACATGTTTTTGCTTCTTTATGGTATTGATATTATTAGTATTGTTAACTTGGTCACCTAATATGCTAAAGTTGGGATTTGGGAAGGTTTTGATCCATTTGCATGTTAATGTCCATTGACTCAAGGTGCTATGAACAGGTTTTAGCTAATGTAACATCTGATTTTTTTTGTTTCCTACTTTTTAATTCCACACATCATCTATATATATATATATATATATATATATATATATACACAACAACTTCCCACAACCAACATCAGCTTAAACTAGAATGTCAAATTAAGCATAATCAAAGAAAAAGGGAAATTTATCTCCACCTAAAATGTATTTCCTCAATTGCATTTCTCCTTTTGATTTTTCTCTCTCTGATCTCCTTGTTCTCCCTCTACCTCCGTGCTACAATTCACTAATCGTTTATTAAGTTCTTGAACAATATGACTTCCCCATAGGTCTCTTTCCCAATGGGATATTAATTCGGCTACAAGCTAGACAATTCCATTGGTGAGAGTTCTCAGTCTATTTGAATGGTATTTGCATCTTTTCCATTGACTCCTATGAACTCAAATACAAGTCCACAATAACTGGGGTCATATCCAAAGACAAGCTAACTAGCTTGAGTGGGACCAAAGTTAAGGTCCTCTTGATGTGGCTCAACATCAAGTCTGTGATCCGTGATGATGAGCTTAAATTCTCAGTTGGTTTAGCTTCTGTTGATTTCTCTATTGATTTTAATGACTACCCAACTTGTGAATTTGGCTTTGATCATGATACTGTTAAAGGCAAAAGGACTAGATCCAATCATTTGATATTCTTTGCTTAGCTAATTAGTAAATTTGAGCAGCAAGAGAGTTCAAGGTTTCTGCCCTTTTGGATTAATAAAAGAATTCATTTTTCCATCATGTTTAATGACAGGTAATCATCAAAGTCCAGCTAAATCTAGGTTGTCAATACTCATAGCTATTACCAATAATTTTGTTTGTGTGTCGGTCTATTGCATTGCATGGATGACTCATTATGAGGCTTAGGTATTCTGCTAAGATGTTTGGTATGACTTAATGCACTATTGAAATTAAGAGAAATGAGCTATTTTTTTTATCAAGTTTCCAGTTTTCCCTTTCTGTTTTTGTTCTGTTATTTTCCTATGTCTTGGCTCGTTGTGGTCTTTACTATTTACAATTAACCTACAAGAAAAATAATCAAAATTTGCTATGAATTCATCATTATTCCTTACAGTGCAAATATAATGGCTACTCAATATTCAAAAATAAATCAATTGAATGTGGAAAACAAGCATTGCAGTACTTAGAAAAAGAAATATAGAAGTGTATAATAATGCATAAGGATCGAGAAAGCTTTTAAACTTGATCTTCATTAATGAAGAGGTAAAAATATTTAGTCCTTTTTTAATATAATTTTAATATAACATTTGAATTTTTAGTATAAATTATGAATTTAATCTTATTTATGAACTATAGGGAACAACAATTTCAGCTGTGATATTTAATGAGACAATAACAAAATTTCAATTCTCTTTAATGAAAGACAAATCATATATAATATCAAATGCATTTGTCCAATCTATTAAGAAAGAATATTTTAATGTTAACAAAGAGATTGAGTTAACAATTACATCTTATACCAACAGAAGAGAAGCAGAAACTCCTATAAGTTTGGAAAAAATGTTGCTTGATTTTCATCCAGTGGGTAAAGTGATGGAAATCCCAAAATGAGAAATATTTGGTAAGTTTTCTTCATTTTATATGAATTTTATTAAAATAAATATATGTTTAATTTATTTATTAACATTAATATATGTTAATTACAGACACATTGGGCTTTGTTATTGAAATCAAATCTTGTATTATGAGATGCAATGCCAAGCATCAAATAACAATAATGAATGATAAGTAAGTATATATTATATTATAGTTATTTTTATATATTTTCATCATTTGAAACTTATTTAATAAAGATCATTATATATATACATATATATATATATATAATTGCAAGATGAAATCCATTTAAGTGCTATTGTGGGGAAGTTTGGTTGAAATTGAAGGTCAATTACTTGAAGACATGAAAGAAAAAAGATCAATTATTGCATTATTAAATGTACAACGAAATACATATCAAGGTAATTGATATATTTTAAAATTATATTTTATCTTGGTTAAAACTTGCTTAAACTTTTAAAACTTATTATTTATTAATAGTTTAATTTTTTTTAAAACTTATTATTTATTAATAGTTTATTTAAATCTTATCCCTTAACCAATCTAGAGCCAAAACACTTTGGCAATGAAGTCCTACCCCATCCCCTCCTTCTTGCTCCCCCCTAAAGAAAGTTAAAAGGAAAAGAAAAATATTATTCTCTTAATTACCAATAATTAATTTACAAAACTAACAAAAGAAGTAAAGCTCATCAATTCCTTATTGAACCCTAAAATTTCATGTGTAAGTATGTTCATTAAGTCATGCCTATCATTTTTATATCATTTATGTGTATTAAACTTCACTATCCAAGCTATGCACCTATCCAGAAAGGAAGTGAATGTGTCGGTTTAATTGCTTACTATATTTAAGAAAAAGCAAATTTGCATTTCTTTTTTCTTAAATATAGTAAGCAATTAAACTGACACTTTCACTTAATTTTTGCACAATTTCTATTTTGTAGTTCTAATAGTCAATATAAAACATAAATGTGCATGCATCAATCCCCAGTCACGAGCTCGACAACCAATTAAATTCTCATTATGGTGAAAAACAATTACAAATATGTCGTAATGTATCAGTCTAAAAATACATTACTAGACGTAATGTATTAAGAGTCGCCACTAAATTTTTTTTGTTAAGATGCGATTGGTTACCAAGTTAAAATTACCCTTTTAAATAAATCCTAAGTTTAGTTAAGATTTCATAAAAATATTTAATTTTTATCTATGTTACAAAACTAAGTTCAGGAGTACGGTATGCATGAAGAAAGATTAATACTTCCACAGCATCTGGCCAAAGATAATACTAAATAACATTGTGTTGCACTAAAATAATCTTAATTAAATGGTCTTTTGTTTTAGTTTTTTTTTTAATTTTTAATTATTTAAACATAAAAAATTTTTGTAAGATTTTTTCATCATTTTGGTAAAATCTTCAGAAAATTTTTTTCATCTCAAGAGTATTCAAAAAACCCATTCATTTTTTTGAAGAGACTCCATCATCAGATTGGTTAAACAGTTTTATAATTTTTTTAAAAAACTTTTGATAATTTATTAAAATTTTTTATTCTACATTTTTTGTCATTTTGGCAAAATTTAGAAATATTTTATTCTTAAAAATTTTTTCTAAGGATCACTCATTTGTAGTCTTTAGAATTTCATGAAGATTTTTTATTATTTTAAAAATGATTTAAATTATAAATTATCCATCATTCTATAATAATTTAGAAATATTTTTATTTTATTATTACTATTTTTTTAGAAAATTACTCATTCGTAATTTTCTTTAGAATCCTATTATCGATTAATTATCATTCTTATTTATTTTGATTTATTAAAATTTTATAACATTTATTATTACTATTTTTACTTAAGAATAAATGTAAATCATTAGTGTAAAATTTTTCTTCAAATTTTTTAACATTCTGATAAATTTTGGATAAATTTTCACATATAGGAACCCAAAAAATCACTTTTTTGTGATTTCTTATATTTTCATGAATTAGGCGATTTTCATTATTCCCAAACTTATTATTATTATTATTATTATTATTTTGTGACCTTTGTTATTTTGTTTATTCTTTTTTTTTTTTTTTAATTTTCATTATTTTGATAAAATTTAGAAATAATCTTTTATAGAAAATTACTCGTTAGTAATTTTTTAGATTTTTATTGTTGGTTTTATCACTTTTTATTTAATTGGGTCTAGAAAGTTATTCAAGATCAAATCAGAGAACAATAAAAAATTTCAATTTTACCTAGACAAAATGAGTGTCTACAAGAGTAATTACCGTGGCAAAATCCTATAGAGTAGGCTATTGGAAAAGTCACAACAAATTCACCAAGATTCTCTATTAACCTAAAGAAACAATAGAATAAACACAAGTAGAACTTAATAACATTAAAAAAAAAAAAAAACACCACATGGAAAAAGTGAGCAAATAAGATCTGTTATAGAACTCCAACACATATATAAAGAATGATTGATAAATTCAAATGAAACTTAAAAATCAAGATGTTGCAATACCTTTTAAAGTAGATAGCCCAATAAAAATATCAAAATTATCCTCACGAATGAGCTTTTCGAAACGGAACCAAAAAGCCACCAGAGCAAAAAACCACTAGAGCAAAAAACCACTTATTATCTACAAATGTTTCCCCTTTTTTCAACATCTTATTCATTAAGTAATATAAAAAAAAATTCTACAAACAACAAAACTACTAAACATATAAACTTGAATAAAAGAAAACTACTACAATGAATCATTAGTAGAAATGCAAGCTATTAAACCAAGCCAAAAAAATCTAAAAGTGGTTGAAAGATTTTTATAAAAAATTTAAGCTCACATGCTTGCATCTTCATGTTCAAGAATATTAGCAAGGGTACTAGATCTCAAAGAAATCAAACAACCTTTAGAGAGCTGGTTAAGTCCCATAATCTGACCTAGCGACCACGAACGTAAAAAAGAAAAAAAGAATGAATAACTAGAAAACATATTAAGGAAGAATTTACAAGAAGATTGGAAAAACACACAATGTAAAAAAATTTTAAAGCATAAGAAGGAGAAAATTTTTTATTTTCTAATTTCATAGTCATCATAGATTTAAACAAAAAAAGAGCTGAAAAATAAAAATAACCCCATTAATTAAATAAATAGATTATACAAAAATTCAACCGCACTCCCTTTTCATTAACTCAAAAAATCATGTGTGCTTGAATCATGTATCAATGTATATTGATTTAAGCATGCACGTTCAAAAATACATGATAGTTCAAATTTCAAGGTAAAATGACTAGATTAGTAAGAACTGAAACAACAAAATGATACCAATTCATTAATTTTCACCTAAAACCCAAAAAGGTAACACAATTAACAACTTAAATTTCACAACTTCAACAAAAATTCCATAAGAAAATGTCAATAGCATAATAAAGAAAACTAAAAATTTATAAAATTCAAGTAAAGAAAATAAAAACAAAAACAAAAAAAAATTACTTTCATCCCAAAGAGTACATTAGGCTTGCAAAAAAAATCCCAAAATTAAAAGAGAAAACCAAATCAAAAAGAAAAAGAAATGAAGAAAATGGAGAAATACTAAAAAATGACAATTTTCCAAAGCATGATATTATTATCTTGAGCAACCCCACTAATACCAGTAAGTGGATCCTATTGTAGCCTCTCGAAGTCACTCATTAGCCTTTTCCTCGCTAGAGAGAAAGAGTAGATACCATTTTTGGACCTTAAAGACAACATTTTTGAGGAAATTTAGAAGGAAGCCATCAGAATAAGAAGCAAGAAAAACACCAAGCTTCCGTATTCTTTTTTTTTCTCCTCTTTTTTGTCTCTTTTTATTTTTTTTTTGTTGTCTTCTGGATAAAGCGCTTTTTCCCCAACGCAAAGAAACTTCTAACTTGAAGTTTAGGAAAAGCTTTTAGAGAATGCTTGTTTCAAAATTACCTTTAATTTTTTTTTTTATTTACTTTGCTTACCTGTCCTTTCAAAATGGTGAGTGGGTTAGCTTTTATTTATACTTATAGATTATAGATTTAATTATATCTATATGAAAAACTATCCAAATTGATGTTGCCACTTTTTATGCAAAACTACCAAAAATCAATGCAAAATTGTAATATTATAATTTGATACCCAATTTAACAACAAATAGACAAATATTAGTTGTACATAAATTAAATTTTAATTTTTCAAGGGCAACTTTAATCTATACATTAATTGTATTTGGATAATTGCCAAAAAAATCTAAATGCAAAAATATCCAAATTAATGTTGCCACTTTCAATGTAAAACTACCAAAGATCCATGCATATATTTTATATTATAATTTTAAACCCAATTTTTAGATAAATATTAGTTGTCCATAAATTAAATTTTAATATTTCAAGGGACTATTTTAATCTATTATATATATTATATTAATAAAAATAATATTTTAAAAATAGTAACACTATTTTAAATATTTTAAAATATTAATATAAAGAATAAATAGTTTTATTTTAAGCATTTTTATATTAATATAATATTTAAATATTAAATATTATTATTAAAATATAATTATTTTTAATATTAGTAATTTTAATAATAAATCATTTTAATATATTTTTTAATATTTTAATAGTCATGTTAATATTATTTAAAAAATAATTTTTCAAAAAACAATCAAACAATAGAAAGCATTTTTCATTAGTTCATCCGAACAACCAAAAATCTATATTTTTCAAAAAAATGTAAATATTTTTCAAAAAATTCTTTTAAAAACTAATTTTTGGGAAATAAACGAAACCTAAGCTCTAAGTTTTCCTTTTAATTCCTTTTTAGGTATCTAAGGTAGCATTTTATATCTTTTGTAATATCACTATGATAATATAATTATCGAGGTGATTTTATTACCAAAGTGATATTATTATTCGTGATTTGAAATCATTATGTTTGGTTAACTGTCATTAATTTTTATAAATTAAATATTATTGTGTTTGGTATTTCTAAAAATCAAACGTTATTTTGTTTAAAAGTATAAAAATAACCATACATATTATAATAATTATACAAATTAATAATTTTATTATTGTTTAAATTTAGTAATTTGTAAAATATTATTAATATTTTATTTATGTTATTCAATTCTTAATAATCTATTCAATTCTTAATAGAAGAAAAATAAAAAAATTAAATTATATAAATGTTAAAAAATAAAAATATATATAAACTATTTTTGAATTTGTTACCATGAATAGTAGTTTGAAAATATAAAAATTACAATAAAAATAATTATAATTTAAAGATGAAGCAAGTTTTTAATTCACATATTAAATTAGTAATATTGACTATTACTAATTTTAGACTCCATTTGTTTTGCAGAAATTGACTTTCCGAACATGTTTTCTAAACTATGTTTACATTTTCTGAAAAAGTAAAGATTTTTTTGTTGTTTAGACAACTTAATGAAAAATGTTTTTTATTGTTTGGTTATTTTCTAAAAAATCTTTTTTTAAAATAATATTAATATAACTAATAAAATATTAAAAATTATTTATTACTAAAGTATATTGAAATTATTTATTATAAAAATTATTAATATTGAAGAATAATTATATTTTAATAATAATATTTGATATTAAAATATTATGTTAATATAAAAAAATACTTAAAATAAAACTATTTATTATTCTTTATATTAATATTTAAAATAGTATTACTATTCTCTAAATACTATTTTATTAATATTAAAATAATAATATTTATTATTAAAATATTTATACTATTGAAATATTTTTTATATTAAAAATATCTATTATTAAATGATAGCAAAAATATTTTTTTATTTATATTTATTATTAAAATAGTAATATAAATACCTTAATAAATAAAATGTAAAATTATATATTTTAAACTAAAAATAATTATAAAAATGTTTTTATATATGTTATTATTTATTATAAAATAATAATAATGCAAAACTATTTATTATTGAAATATTAAAAATATTTATTTTTAATAGTATACAAAGTAAAAGTATCTAAAATTGAAATATCAAAAGACTTTTATAATATTTTAATTTTTCATTAAAATTAAATAAAATATTTTTATTAATTTAATAATATTTCAAGTCTTATCAAACCAAGTTCGAGGTTAAAATATTATATTCAGAATCTTACTTGAGTAGAACAATAAAAATATTCAAAATTAAAATATTAAAAAACTTTTTATATTAATTTTTTAATTTTTTAAGTAAAATTAAATAAAATATTATTTATTAATAGAATAATATTTTGAGTCATGTTAAATTAAGTTTAAGTTTTAAAAAATCATGTATAAGATCCGACTTAAATAAAATTATACTCAAACGCATTAATATATAGTTCTACTTATACATGGTTTTTTTTTTTAGAAATTATCTTTCTTTTTTTAAAAGAATAAGACAATTTTCCAAAAAATTATCTTTTTTTTTTAATGACTAGTAAGTTATTTTTAGTTAACTAACTAGTTTTCTGTTAAACAAATACTTGAAAGTGTAAAAATCATTTTTTATGAAATAAATGGAGTCTTACATATCACTTCAACTAGGTGGTAAAAATTATCTATTATTTTGTTTGAAAATTAGATCAACCTCTAAAATAATAATATAATTTTTTTTTATAACTAAAAATTATCGTTACGTAAAATCACTGAATATTTATCAAATAAAATGATTTAATTATCATATATAAATCACCATAATTTTTAAAATAATCATTTTATTCCAAACATTATATAATGTTGTTACCAAAACAAGTCGTCCTAGACTTTGTAGTTTTTCAATGAAAACCACCCGAGGCTTTTTGAACAAAGTGGAAACTACTATGCACATCATCTAATTTGGTGGAGTCAGTTGCATCAGTAATTTAGACGAAAGCACTCTTATAATGTTAATTAATTATTAATTATTTATATATTCGAGTTTTACATAAAATTATTTATTATAATTTGTATCGATATATAAAATATATTATATATTTTTTATTTTTATTAAATTCATATATAATTTTTATTAAAATTTTAATCATATCAATCGGTAATTTTTTCATATTATTTTTATTATTTTATTATATTTTAAATTGTCAGCCACCCAAACTTGGGACGAAAATTCATAACTTATAACCTTACTCACCTAACTCATGCTCAATAGACATCAAATACACATTTGACATGAATCTCCTGTGTATGTGTGTGTATATATATATTTATTTTACATGTAATCTCTTTTATTTCATAAGCCTTTCATTATTTTTATGATAAAAATTGAATCTAGAATTTCCAATCCAATTTTTAATTCCAAAACTATTTTTTTTCATTAAAATTGCCCCACCAAATACTTAATTTAATAATAACCCTATTACTTTATATTCTTAGTAAGTAAAAAAAAGCATTCAAACAAGCCAAATGTTTCCAATTTTCAGGACGTTATTTATTAACTTTTTGAATTGTTATATTTAACATTAGCTTTAATTTCGTGGAATGCATAAAATGATAATTTCTTGTCATAAAAAATAATTACATATATAATAGAAATACAAATATTACCAACTTAAATCATAAAACACTTTCATCATTTCATTCTACTATACAAAGTTATAAACTAGTACCTTTCTTTTTCTTGAGAACCAAAATCTAACTAATTGTTCATATTGCCACTTAATCACATTACATGATAGATTTTCCATTATCGCCTCTATAGTAGCATTTCGATCGAAATACTTATTCTTCAAACTATGTTTATAATCTTTCCATTTCTTTCCCAATGACTTAAGCACAAATGAAGTTGGTATTTTAAGTACAAATATTAACTGTAATAATACAATAAGAAAAGTTTGAATAAGTAAATAAAATGTAACGTAAAAAATTTATTATATCTAATTAATTATACTAATACCTCAATAAAATTTAAAGTATCGACCTTAACTTCTTCTGGAACTTTATGCCATGTTTCATAATGAATAGGCAATTTTATTCCATTACGGGCTAGCATGCCTAGAAATTCAGCCAACAGTTGACCCTTTTCACTAATTGGTTGCCTATCAGAGTTTGCAGATGCTACAATACACTCGTTAGGAGGTAATGCAAACAATTCTTCAAAGTTATCCGGCCTCTAGTCCTCCGTTGACCATTGTTATCAATTGCAACAAATAAATAATAAATTTGTAAAATCGTAATACTTTTATCATTATACTTGAATTTTAAAATTGGGGTATATCATACCTGCATTCAAATTTAAAGTATAATCAATTGATGAGGTACTATCTAAACCTGGACCTTTCGTATTGCTAAATCCAATATCAGTTGAAGGGTTAGAAGTGACAGAGTTAGATTCGACAGTAGATTCATTTCCCTTCAAAGGATTTAGTCCATAGCCAATATCTACAAGTGTCGCAGATGATTCTGAACTAATATCTTTGATATGTTTTTCATTCAACCTACTCCTTTGCATGTAGCGTACCCACATCATAAAAGCGAATATAGAAAAGATATTAGTTTAGAACATATGTAAAGACATTGAGAAGTTAAGAAATCAAAACCTATGACATATAAAAAACATATCGATTTAATTAAATCAAAAGATAATGTATGATTTAGAACATAATAATTATATAATAGTGAATGTGACATTAATTACATACAATCAGTTACTACATTATGTCTTAAACATTCGAATTACAAATTATAGATACACCATTTCATGGTTCATAAATGTCTTCAGTAACATCTTTGTGGACCCACTAAACGTAGGTACTGGAGATATTTTCATCCAAGTTTTGTTCAACAAAAGGATAACATTCAGTTCTATGTTCAACATCATCTATGGTATCTAACCCCATATCAAATAAGTCTCTAGATGTGTTTCAAAAACAACAAACCAACCCAATTCTTTGGGATCTTTAGAGTAAAATATTTATTTGACTTGAGATGAAAAAATATAAGGTTCATCAATGAGTTATTGTCCAGTGTGAATTAATCGAGAAAAATTCACAAGTGTAAATCCATATTGATCTTTTTTAGTACCCCTTGCCCTATTCACATTAGTCCCATCACACTGAAATAAGACAACTTTTCACTTGCCATAATAATCCAACTCATTGATGTCATTAATCATGCCATAATAGTCAACATTTCCTTCTAAAGGATTTGTGTCCCTAGCACTAGCATAGTTAGTAGTTGATGAAGTCACGACAACTCCTAAATTTTGTGTACTTCTAAATATCTCACAAGATTTAATGTGAAATCTAAATCCATTAGTGATGAAACCTTCATATCATTTCACAATCCGATTTTCGGATCGTGTGAAAGACACTTCACCTCTTCACTAACGAGCCTTCCACTCCAAACTTATAAAAATGGAATAAATATATATATATATGTTATTAATGTTAGTTATGCCATAAACATTCCATGTAGATTTCTCATAATGGGAAGTATTACTTACTTACAATTGCTTCTAACCATTCATTAAAGTTTTTAGCGAATAACTTATAATGCTTTCGAGGGTTTAATTGTCAATAATGTGCAGAATCTCTCAAATTATTTCTACTCACCATAAAGCATTATGATAAAGTATTAACAATAAAAAAAGACAATAAATTATGCTTAATGTAATGAATAATTTTCTTGCTAAAAAACTTATGTGCGAAACGATTCAATTGAGTCATGAAAAAAAACATATTGATGTGCTTGTGCCCAAGATTTATCATCTAACTCCACCAATTTAGCTTTGTCTATTGGTTGTCCAAAACTTTGAAAAAGATAATTATAGGCAGAATCTGTATGCTACATACCAATATTTCGCGATAGTCTATTAAATCTTGTTTCAACATCTCCAAATAACGAGAACAAAATATCATACACTCTTTTGCTAAATATCTTTAAGCAATAGAACCTTCCGAATAGCTTTTGTTACGATAATAAGACTTTAACCTCCCTAAAAACCTATAGTATAAAACATTAGTCATATGTTATTTTAAGTAGAGTGGCTTGATCATCAATAAAAATGTAATCAATCTATTAACAAATAATACTTTTCAATAGGATACATCCATTGATAATAAATCGACCCACTGACTTTTGCTTAATATGGAAGGTGGATAACCAAATGCATCATAATAGTGAAGAAGTTTGGAGGAAAAATCTTCTCTAAATAGCATAAAGTAATCGCGACTAGATCTTGAAGTTTGTTAAGCTCTTCCACATTCATTCATTTCTGACATAGAGATTTAAATATATTACTCAATTCAATTACCACAGAAGTGACTTGCTTTGATATTGATGAACGTAAAGCAACTAAAAGTAAGTCTTGCATCAAAATATGATAATCATATGACTTCAATGAAGAAAGTTTTTGCTCCTTCAGATTTACACATCTCGATAGATATTTGATGCATAACCATCTAAACTTTGACATTTTTCAAAACCTTACAAAACACGTCTTTTTCAGCTTTAAAAATCTCAAAACAAGCAACAGGTAATCGATATTTGCCATTAATAAGTAACTTCAGATGAAGGTTAAGGTGAATCCTTATATCAACTAGGTCAAGCTGACTCCTTGAGTCATCCTTGAATCTTTTATTCACATTGATAATTGTATCAATAAAATTTTAGCAAACATTCTTCTCTATGTGCATCAAATCAAAGTTACGGCATAATAAATTATATTCCCAATAAGATAACTAAAAAAAGATACTTCTTTTTTTTCATAATTTAGACTCATTGGGGTCATTTGCTTCATCATCCTCTTCATCACTTTGAACATCAAGATCACCCACTTCAGTATGAGTATCACTAACTTACATAATAAGTGGCCAAACACCTTCAAAGATGTCTCTCACTATTTTCTTTGATGGAGTCATTTTTTCCTAAGTGAAATTAATATCTTTTAACTTTGACAAGATATTAGACCTTCTAATGGGTAAAGGCGATCTTCTTAACTCTTCAATTCCATCAAAGAGATGTTTTTGAAATCTAAATTGATGATTATCATCTAACCATCGATGATGTCCCATATAACATAATTTCTTACCATTAGGTAATCACATCGAACATGTCTGTGTGGCACAACATAGACAAGTATAACAACCTTTTGTACTCTAACCAAATAAATTTGCATAAGCAAAAAAATTATTAATAGTCCATAATTAAACAGCACACATATTAAAGTTCTCTTCTTTTGATGTATCATAGGTCTCGACTACTTTCTATAATTACTTTAACTCTTTAATAAGAGGTTATAAGCAAATATCTATATCATTACCCAAATCTTTTTTCTTAAGAATTATCATAGACAATATAAATGATTGTTGCTTCATAGCAATCCATGGTGGCAAATTGTAAGGAATCAATACAACTGACCAAGTACTATAAAAAGTACTAATCATTTTGAACAGGTTAAATCTATCGGATGCTAGTCTAAGCATAACATTTCAAGGATTAGATGCAAAGTTTGGAAACCTAAAATGAAATGATTTCCATGCCAAAGAATTTGCAGGATTCCTCAATGATCCATCATCCGTTCATTTTTTATGATGCCACTTCATTGAATCTGCAATTTTATAAGACATGAAAAGTCATTGAAATCTTGGTATTAATGAAAAATAGTGTAAAACTTTAACAGACTTTTTTCTTACACATACCTCATCATCATTCTTATTCAACCTTTCATCACGGTTTTTGTTCATCCAATGAGAAATACCACACAAATGATAAGATTTTTTATTTTTTTATCCTTACAATACAACATGCAATCATTAGGACAACTATGAATTTTCTCATATCCGAGACCTAAATCCTTGATCATCTTCTTTGATTTCTTACAAGATTTAAGGATTTTTGCAAAAGAAAACATTTTTTTTCATAAACTCTAATAATAAAGTCAGACAGTTTCCTATCCATCCACATAAGCATTTCAAGTGAAAAAGATGAACATAGAAAGATAACCTTGAATGCTTCGATCCTTCAAAAAATTCTTCATTTATATCCTCAAGTAACCTATCAAACTTTGATGCTTCTCCTCTAGGTTGTTGGTCATATACACCTATCCTAGGTTCACAATTCATGAACTTATTAAATCTTTCATTTTAGGGAGAAAGATTACGAAAATGTTAGTTATAAATGTTAAAAGCATCTCGTAACATGTCTTCAATGTCATCTATTATAAAAGGATCATGTTAGTGTTGAGGAGCCCTTGAAGTTGAAGGAACTCTAGTGAAAGACCTTGACGGTACAGCCTTTCCATGAAAATACCAATTAACACATCTCGGAAGAAATCTAATACAAATTAAATGTTCAAAAATAACTTGATGCATTTGCTACTCGATAGCCTCACACATGGGCATAATATCATATTTTCTTCACTTGTATTCTCAAATGTAAAATTAAAAAAAATTTTCACTTCATCTTTGTACTCTTGACTTATTCTTGACTTTTGCATCCAACTCTTATCCATTTAGTACTTACTACATTATCATACCAAATGTATATAAATAATTTATATGAAAATGAACATGTACAATACTTAAGTTTACTATGTTTTAAACAAAAGATAATAACAAGATCAGTACTTACATAAAACGAGAACTCTTTATTGTGAAGTAATTTATCAGCTATCAAATATTATGAATGTTAAAACTCTGCTGCTAACGTAGATAGTACCCAAGAGTATTTGTAGTTGAGGTGGAAATAAGGTGAAATAAGGTGGGTTTTAGAGAAAATTGTTACACCAAAAAGAAAATCGTGAATTGCAAAAACTGAAGGAATAGTTGATTAAAGTAAAAGCTAAAGTAAATAAGTAATGAATAGTCAAAATAGGGTTCTAAAAGATAATACTCGAATACTAAAAGCTGAAGGAAAGAAAAAGTAAATTATAATTAGTATGAAAAAAATAGTATAATAATGAAGATGAAGCTTGAAGTTGGTGATTGGATGTGTTAATTTTGGGAAGATTTTTATTGGACTGAATTATGGAAAGCATTTACTAAGAAAAATGCCTACAATAATTCTCTCATAAATATTTTTTGAATATATTATAGGCGCATCCAACAGAGTCGTAGTAAAATTGTTTGAGATTATTAAAGGCGTTTACGCCATAAAACGCCTTCACTAATTTCATCAAAATTTTTTGTGTATTTA
This sequence comes from Durio zibethinus, assembly GCF_047325235.1. Classification (NCBI taxonomy): domain Eukaryota; kingdom Viridiplantae; phylum Streptophyta; class Magnoliopsida; order Malvales; family Malvaceae; genus Durio; species Durio zibethinus. Next base: position 11,146,628 of record NC_143186.1, read on the forward strand.
TTGAAGGCATTTTTTACATAATACACTTTCAATAATTCCATTATTTTTATCTTACAATATCAGTGAAGATGGCTTTCTACAAAAAATACCTTCAATAATTTTTTTTAAAAAATTATTTGAGATTATTAAAGGCATTTTCTGTTAAAATGCCTTTAATATTACTCAACTTAAATTTTAAGGGGTTATTGAAGGCTTTTATTCCATAAAAATGCCTTGACTAATTCATTTTATTTTTTGAAGTAATTTATTAAAGGCGTCTTCTAATGCAAAATGCCTTCAATATTTCACTGCTCAAATTTTAAGACGGATAGTGAAGGCATTTATTGTAAAAAAAATGCCTTTACTAAATGCTTTTATTTTATTTTATGTACAACGTATTGAATAATTTACAATTAAAATTATTGGTATTATTAATGGTGTCTTCCAGTAAAAAACACCTTTAATCATCAAGAACTTAAAATTTTTTACGATTGGTGAAGGCATTTATTCTAGAAAAACACCTTCACTGAGTACAATTCATAATGTACATAATTATTAATAGTGTTTTTTATAACAACCGCCTTTAATAATTTTTTTTTTAAAATTTTGGGATTATTAAAAGTGTCTTCTACTAGAAAATGCCTTCAATATACCACTACGGTTATATAAGGCATTTATTCTAGGAAAATGCCTTTAATAATTCCTTTTAAGTCTACTACATAATTATTGAAAGCATTTGTTAATAATAAATGCCTTCAATAATTTCTCTCTAAAAAATTTTGAGATTATTAAAGGCGTTTTCTACTGACAAACGCCTTCAATAATTTCTTTTAAATTTTTTACATAAATATTAAAGGCATTTATTGATCATAAATACCTTCAATAATTTCAACAAATGCCTTTAGTAATTTTTCTTTAAAAAATTTTAGAATTATTAAAGGCATCTTCTATTGACAAACGCCTTTAATAATTCCTCTTAAATTTTCTACATAAATATTGAAGGCGTTTATTGATAATAAATGCCTTCAATAATTTCCTTCAAAATTTTTTGAGATTATTAAAGGCATCTTCTATTGTAACATACCTTCAATATACAACTACCCAAATGTTGACATGGTTATTGAAGGCATATACTCAAGAAAAATGCCTTTAATAATTTCTCTTAAATTTTGTAGATAATTAGTGAAGGTATTTGTAGATAATAATCGCCTTCAATAATTTTCTTTAAAAAATTTTTGGGATTATTACAGGTGTTTTTTATTATAAAACACCTTCAATAATTTGTTATAAACTTTTGAAGTCCATAATTATTGAAGACATTTTTTACATAATATACCATCAATAATGGGGTTGAATCCTTATCACGGGGATATTAGTGAAGGCAGTTTTCTACTCAAAGCACATTTAATAATTTTTAAGAATTATCAAAGGCATTTTTTAAGGATAAACACCTTTAATAATTTCTTTGAAAAATGTTTTTGGATTACTAAAGGCATCTTTTATAAAAAATGCCTTCAATAATCTCCAATAAAATTTTAAAGGGATTGTTAAAGGCATTGTTTCCAGAAAAATACCTTTAATAATAATTTTTATATTCGTTTCCCTACCTTGAACATCCGAATAACAAACTACTAGTACACAGAACGATTAAAAGATGCATTATTCAACCAAACCAAACCTTTAAACATATTTCTATCATACCATTAGTTTTTTTATCCCTATCATCATCACTGACCTTAAACAAATCAATGGTGCGCACCTCTTTTTTTACTGATAAGTCTTTTTTTTTAGTTTACCGTATTATTTATAATATTCGATAGAAAAATTTTTTTGGTTTCTTAATATTTACATATGTATTTATATTTTTTCTTTAACTTCACTGTAAGCATAGTCGTCCAAGCACCTTTCATTGCATGTATGTTGTTTCTATGTAGTACGCTTTAAATATTGTGGTTTGCTGAACCTTTTTGTCTGATATTATTTTGATGAATGGTATTGTATGATATTAGCGGTTAAATCGTATGCTAAATGGTTTGTTGAACCTTATTGTCTGTTATTGTTTTGCCAAATGGTATTGTATGATATTAGGGAGCTAAATCATATGTTGAATGGTTTGCTGAACCTTATTGTCTGATATTATTTTGCTGAATTGTTTTATATGATATTGGGGGGCTGAATCATATGCTAAATGGTTTGTTGAATGGTGTTTCTGAGTGGTTTGATGAAGGGTGTGTCTAAGCACATTGCTAATTGGTGTGCTTAATAGTGTTTCTATACGTAGTATGGTCGTGGTTCTATTGAATTACGTATAATGTTAAATTTAGACGATCATATTGTGTAATTCGTATAATTATGATCAAGATTGCAGATGTTATGGACTCTGAACAACATCATTCTCTTTCTAATGAACATGCACAAGACACACTTATAGGCCAAAAAAGAAAGGGAAGGGGCCCAAATAAACAAACTAAAGTGAGTGACACAAAAATTCATGTTAACTTCAATCAAAGTGGCCAGCCTGTGTCGAAAGAGCTACCAAGATGGCTACTCATATTAGAGTCATCGTTCGTCATAGGATTTTAATTACATACACTGATTGGCAATGAGTTCCTAATAATCTAAAGGATGATATATGATAGTCAGTTATAGTATCTTTATTCAACTATTTCATAAAATTTCTTAAATGATCATTTAATTGAAAGTCAATGTGTTCATTCTAATTGTATTAACTTATTTAAGAAAGGTTTGATGTCCCAATTGACTGTAAAAAGATTGTGTTACAATCTGTTAAAAAAACATTCAGAGACTTTAAAAGCAAATTAATAATCTAATATATTTTATCACTGGTTGGTGAAGGTGATGTATTGGATGTTCCAATTGCGACATATGTAGATGTGATAAGTGTTGAAGATTGGACAAATTGTATTCAATATTGACTTTTGAAAGATTTTTTAGTACTCAAACCCATTACCAAAAAAATCATTTATAAGTCTTTATGCAATATAGCCTTTGATCTTCATATGTGATTAATGTAATTTTTTTTTTTTTGTAGAAAATCAAAGAACTCCAATGGGACATTTGGGCCAAACAACAATATCACCATCGGAGAGCAAGAAAGGGATATGCAAATGTGAAGTATGAGCTTGTATGTATTCGCACACTTATTTTATACTCATTAATGAATATTTATGAACATTCATTTCATACATTTTGATTCTTTTATTGCGAAAATTTAATAGGAATCAGCGAACTCTGGCACAGAAGTTTCCATATAGGATGTTTGAAAACAAGGACATCTACAAAAGGATAGATCTTTTATAGATGAAACAATCGAAGAAATGGCAAAAAAGATGGTATGTATAACTACTTTTTTAATATAATGTATGATTAGCATTGTGATTGTATGCATGAGTGTATACTAACTTGTATAGATTTGTTGTTACAGCTCATCTTATTATTATTTTTCAGGATGATTATGTTACCAAAGTCAAGTCTGGTGAACTGGCAATCTAGTATGGTGAAAATACTTTGTCTTTAGCTTTAGGCATTAAAGAAAGGTTCGATTACGTTTGTGGGGTTAGTAAATTTGTCTTACCATTAAAGTTTTTTGGTAATAAACAAAAAACCTTGCAAATGAGAAATGCATAATATGAAGCACTCATTAAGCAACAATAGCAATGAATTAATGACCAGGAGCAATACCTCAATGAGCAACAACAAAAAATCACTACTTTGGAGTCCATGTTGGCAGTAATGTAGCATAACATGCCAATAGGATGGTCTAATAGCATCGTCCCTATAGGAGAAGCTTCCATTGCAAGTAAAAAAGTGAACCCATCTTCCGCTACCACCTAAGAAGTATGATATTATTTATAATTTTAATATTAATTTGTTTATTATATTGATTGATTTGGTTTTAATACTTATATTTCATTAAATATTGTAGCAGGATGTTCAGACTCATAACATGACCCTTACTTAGGCTTCCATGGATGATTATCCAAATATTTACTGAAGCATTTATCTAGAGGAAACTTCATAACTATTGAGTTTGATATTTGATAAACCATCATTTTCTTTCATTGGTGTAAAGGAGGTTAAAGAATTTTATGAACTGGATAAATTATCAGCTGTTGATATCATTGTTTTTATGAAGTTAGCTTATAAATACAAATATGCATATTCAATATGCAGTAATCTATATGAGGGTGTAATACTAACTAGCAATGTTGATTGTTATTATGTAGCTTCCTATATAGAGAGCTCAAAGGGAGCCAGTTGACCAATAGATTTATATTCATTGACCTAACTTCATTAGTGAGCAGAGTGACATAGTGGTTTATCATGCTAATCATGTGATCCAATGCATGAAAAGATTGGCTGATTATTATTTGCTCTCATATAATGTGCAGTAAGTTATATTTCAACCTTACCCAAATCTGATTTGATGCGTAATCTGAGCATATTATTGTTATTATTTTGCAATCGGCATTGGGTGTTTATTATGTTGACACCAAATCCTTAACGCCGTACTTACTTAATTTAGCTAATCCAATGGCGATGCCAACCTAGATATTCAAACTTTTATAAAGAGGTATTACAGTTTATTATATTATATATCTTCTATTTCTTCATAAGTAATTTAATTTATGTATTAAGTAATTTTTTCCTTTTCAATTTAGGGTAATATCTGCATTCAATAAGAAGATAAAAAAACTTAAATAAGTTTCATTATTGGTAAATGTGAAATATATTCTTTTATGTTGAGTTTATGTAGATAAATGTTTCCTAAACCCACTCAATTTAATTTTCAAGTACTTCGTCAATCAAGTGATACTTAATGTGGATACTAAATCCTTCATTTTATGCAGGAGATAGTGTTAGATGATTTTATGACCACACCATTCAAGATTAGTATAAATTTCATAAACTCGTTATATCTTCAAAAAAATAAAAAGGTACGTTATGTTCTCATTTCTTAACATTTGCTTCTAATATTTTTTTTTGTGAGAGAGTAAAGAAAGCTTTACGGAAGAGGAACTAAATGAAGTCCGTAAAGAATGGTGTGATTATTTATTATCATGTATCAATGTTGATAAACCTTCAAGTTAGACATTGTTGGTTGAATGTAATATATAAGGAACAAATTGTCATAATGTTTTTAACATGCCATGTTGAATGGAAACTTTAAGTTTGTACATTGGGGTATTAGTTTAATATTATTATTATACTTAATATGAATACACTATGTGTACTTAATAAATTATTAAGTACGATTATTTCAAAAAAGTATATTAATATACAACGTTATCAATTTTAATTTTGGATGTGTGGTCAATTTATTGAAATACAACAATGTTCATTATTTAAATTCTAAAATATAATTTGTAGTATCACATATATAAACCAAATGTTTTCTAGGCATAAATATACAATTGACAGCAAACATTTTCTAGGCATAAACCTACAACTAACTTGACATATATATATCAAATATGTTTTTTTGATAGGATTAATAAAGGTGTTTTTAGCAAGAAAATGCCTTAAATCATCCCTAAAAAAAAATTGGAAGGTATTTTTTACCAAAATCGCTTTCAATAATCTCTCTCAAAATTTATTGTGTGAAATATTATAGGCATTTTAGGTAAAAAAATACCTTTAAGAATCCATTTTAACTTTTTTATATGGATTATTGAAGGTGTTTTAAAAAAATACCTTCAATAATACCAACTAAAAATTAATCGAATGGAACGCATTGAATAATCTCTAACAAAAAGTTATTGAAGGTGTTTTTGAAAATAATTGCCTTTTATAATCTGACCATTAAAATTTATCGTCTAGAATATTAAAGGCGTTTGGAGCGAAAAATACCTTCAAGCATCTGTTTCAACTTTTGTCTATGGATTATTGAAGGCATTTTCGACAAAAGTCACCTTTAATAATCACAACAAAAATTTATTGATTGGATTATAGAAGGCAAGTTCGGCCAAAAATGCCTTTAAGAATCAGCTTCATATTTTTTCTATCAATTATTAAGGGCATTTCTCTAAGAAAAAAGCCTTCAATATTCTCTGTAAAATTTTTTAAAGCAATTGGTGAAGGCATTTTTGCTAAGAAAATGCCTAGAATAATCAATTACAAATAATCTATGCAAAAACCCAAAAAAGGCTAATGAGAGGGATCGAATCTACCACCTTATGATTAACATCCGTATGATCCAAAAATTTTGATATGATATTTATTGAAGGTATTTTTGAATAAAAACGACTTCAATAAGCTTGTAGATTTTTTTGGTCTAATTATTAAAGGCATTTCTTGTAGAAAATGCTTTCAATAATCTCATACAATTTTTTATGAGGTGATTATTGAAGGCAGTGTCTGCCAAAAATATGCTTTCAGTAATTCCTTATTAATTTTTTTAACTGAATTATTCAGGGCATTTTCTAGCAAAAACATCTTTAGTATTCACTGAAATTTTTAAGGCATGATTATTTAAGGCATTTTAGTTGAGAAACGCTGTCGATATCAAGTCTTGGGTAGTATTTATAAGTAATAACGTCGCTATTTGAAAATTTAGTGACGTTTTGATAATAAATATCTTAAGTTTTATAAAAACACAGAAGCTAGCTACGTTTGTAATTGAAAGGCCACTACAAAACTGTTGTTAATACATTATTTTCTTGTAGAGGTATTAATAATGCTGATTAAATTTTTAAAATTTACAAATTTGAGAAGATTTTAAATGTGTAATATTTTTTTAAGTGAGTTAAGCATATAAAAATTAGAGATTAAAGATAAATTAAGAATTAAAAAATAATAGTTATTGCTTTAAATAAATAATTTGTCTCAATTATATATTGAGATAAATTACAAGACATATGACTATCATATAAGATTACGCACAAAAAAATAAATTATTTACATTGAATTTCTTTTATTAAAGATTTTAATTTTATATATTTATAAAAATTTAATAATAAATTCAGATAACATACATGATCATCAAATTTTTAAATGTATTGAGTAAATAAAAGTTGAGAGTTCAGAGAAGATTAAAAATTAAAAAAAAAATAGTTATTGCTTATAAAATAAATAATTTGTCTTAATTATTTATTTGTGTAATGAGTTGGCAGTTTCTAACAAATATCGCAAATAATCAGACAACCATAAGCCAAGAACATGTCCAATTTGTGTTCTTTTTCACATTCTTAATTTGCATGGAAAAGCAATCAAAAGCTTTTCCATCCTAAAGTTGTTTGACCTTCAGTATCGACTACTTATATTAATTTTTTATTCTGCATATTCCTTAGCCCTACAGCTTTTTTTTTTAATTCATTCTTTTTTTATTATCAATTTATATATCTTAACTTGTTAGAGGACAACTAACATTGGTCCGGTGCCCAAAATATTTATGCAAATCCAGAGAATGATCACCAAAAAAGTAAAAGATTATTTCGGAGTTAAAAATTTAATACAAATCATTCATGTAATTATTTTTAAAAAAATATATGTATCAAATTTTAAATGTAAACTTTATATATGCAATTGTTCTTTAAAGGAAAAATGCAATTAAGAAAGAAAACATGAAAAATAACACAAATATGTATCTTGTAGTTTTTTCAATGGCTAAGCAAACTCTGAAAGCAATCACTAAGCAAAGCAAGGCCATCATGTTGGGCTAAAAGCTTTCAATCCAATCACACCAGCGGAAGCGAAATCAAACAATAAATCAAACACACAAGAGACAATAATTTAACGTGGTTCGGTTCAATTGACCTACATCCACGGATGAAAAAAAAGATCCACTAGTTGTAGATAATTACAAACATGCATCAAATCATTAACCTCACTCAACAATCAATACTCATAAGATACTCTCAATCTCCTCTAGTCCTATGGAGTATTCTCAACCCAAACAAACACAAACCTAAACTTTTGTGTACCCTTTCAATATAACTAAACACATACCCATATGCTCCCATACATCATACCTATGTGGACCATCTCAGTCTCTTCTAGTCTACTTACAAACAAACATATACACCCATAAGACGTAGAGCCCCAATACTCTTATAGGGTGTCTATCCCACAAAACCTATAACTCTCTTACATCTTTTTCTCATGCCTAACCCTATAGAGACTTCACCTATTTATAACCATACAAACTTGCCCATTAAGAATCCATTTCCTTTTAGAATTCTTCTCCTGTAAGTCAAACTTGCCTATTAAGAATCTTTTTCCTTTTAGAATTCTTCTCTTGCAAGTCAAACTTACCTATTAAGAATTCTCTTTCTCTTAGAATTCTTTTTTTGCAAGTCTTTTTGTCTATCAAGTAATATCTGACAAATCTCAAATAAATCTCTTATGAGATTTGAGTCATTATTCCTAACAATCTTCACATTGACTTAAATTTCATTAATCATCTATCTTCATGCTAGATATACTTAGCTCAACCTACAATGAAAGTTTTACAATCATCTTCTCTTCTCTTGTGTTTTCACGCTTCATACAAACCAATCCTCAATCTTCAAAACTTAAACTCGAACTCTTCTCTTAAATCGAGCTCTTCTGGACTTACTTCTTCTCATGTCTCAAACCATGCACTTCTCACATCTTAAACCTATAGCTCTTCCTACATCTCGAACTTTCAGCTCTTCTACATTTCAAACCTTCGGTTCTGATACCACATCTTGAATCTTTAACTCTTCTCACGTTTCAAACCTTCAGCTCTGATACCACTTGTTGGGCTAAAAGCTTCCAATCCAATCACATCAGCGGAAGCAAAATCAAACAATAAATCAAACACACAAGAGACAATAATTTAACGTAATTCGATTCAACTGACCTACATCTATGGATGAGAAACAAGATCCACTAGTTGTAGAGAATTACAAACATGCATCAAATCATCAACCTCACTTAACAATCAATACTCATAAGACACTCTCAATCTCCTCTAGTCTTATGGAGTATTCTCAACCCAAACAAACACAAACCCAAACCCTTGTACACTCTTTCAACATAACCAAACACATACCTATATGCTCTCATACATCATACCTATGTGGACCATCTCAGTCTCTTCTAGTCCATTCACAAACAAACATACACACCCATAAGACGTAGAGCCCCAATACTCCTATAAGGTGTTTATCCCACAAAATCCTACAACTCTCTTACATTTTTTCTCATACCTAACCCTGTAGAGACTTCACCTATTTATAACCATACAAACTTGCCCATTAAGAATCCATTTCCTCTTAGAATTCTTCTCCTGTAAGTCAAACTTGCCTACTAAGAATCTCTTTCCTTTTAAAATTCTTTTTTTGCAAGTCAAACTTACCTATTAAGAATTCTCTTTCTCTTAGAATTCTTTTTTTGCAAGTCTTCTTGTCCATCCAGCAATATCTGACAAATCTCAAACAAATCTCAAACAAATCTCTTATGAGATTTGAGTCATTATTCCCAACACATCAGAATCCCACTTGTTATACACCCTTCACTCCTATTCCTCCTTTCCTTTACACTGCTATACCAATCATGTCAAATGAGATTGTTCTTGTCGATCCCATCTTTGAAGAAGAACCCAAACCCAACAAAATATCAATCATTACCAATGAAGAAGAAGAAGAACGTAAGGGAGTTTCAATGTCACTTATGGTGAAAGTAGTAGTGGAAGTGGTGGCTATGTTTCTGAAGTGTTTAACAGTGAAAGATTGCCTCCGACTTTGGCTTCGAAAATTCAAAGGTTTCTTAGAGTTGATAACATGTTGAAATGGAAAGCTACTCGTGTTGCTTATCATAGTAAGTCTTTGTCTTTCTTTCTTGTATTGTTTTTGTGTTTTTCCTGCTTTTTGATGAATTGGGTTTCAAATAAAAATTCATGCTATAGTTTGCCTGATGAAAAGTTTGCGGTTTGAGGATTGGAAATTCCAGTGATATATGGGGTTATGGTTTTGATTATTTTGGCTTGAAAAGTGTTGAGCAATTCCAAATCCTTTATCATTAACTGTTTCAAGAAAGTTAAATAAACACTGAGTTCCTGATCCTTTTTGGTTGGATTTCTATTCTCCAATTTGAGTATGAATTGTCGAAAGTTTTATCCTTTCAATAAAATGGAGTTTAAAAGGAAAATTTTTGGGGAATGAAAACAAACAAAGGGCTATTGATTGAGCTCTGTAATGGAGGTTGTTGTTTTTCCTGTTGCTGGCATGTTAAATTTGATGTTTTAAAAATTTAACTTTATTTCTTCTTTTCCCTCATTATACTACCTTTTGCACTTTTACCTAATAAAGGAGACTAATTTGAAGTTGTGACATTTGAAAATTCATATTCTAGTCTTGGAGTTCTTGTACGGTTTTTCATGCATTCATGTTAGGCTGTAAATGCTGATTTTTTTTAATTTACTCTTTTAAAAACAGCTGTATATATCAATTAGAGAAAATTTTTTTTTGGCTAATTACAATGCTGCTGGGACTCAGCGAAATTCAAGTTTGGATTGAAAATATACACAACGCATCCAACACTAATTATGTGGCTTTCTGGGGCAGGTCGCTTTCATGCTTTTGAAATAGCGCAAAACATGGACCGTAATTCAACTGGAAGGGGTATTCGACAGTTTAAAACTTTGCTCCTAGAGCGGCTTGAACGTGTAAGAAATAAGATTGAAGCTTATCATCCAAATATAAATTTAAAATTTTCGTTTTTTGGTTTTTTCACATTCATTTAGAGCACATGAGCTGAAGCTATTGTTAGTATGTTCAGTCAGTATACTATCAGATGCCTTGGTTCTCATGTGCATCACTCTTCCTCACTTCCTATGACCTTCTGTACATACAGCCTTTCAACTTCACCATGCCATTCTCTGCACAATCATCCCTGAATTCCTGTTTTTTCCCCAGAATTCTTTTCAGGATGATGCTATTTAGGTCTTTATCCTGCTCAATGTAGTAAATTTTCCTATTATTAGATCTGATTTTTCATACTATCTTATTTTTTATTTTCTATTGTTTCATTTGTGAGACAAATGTAATATTGAATGGAGTGTATATGTGTGTGTGTGTATGTATATTTGTCAACTAATTTATTCCCCATTTGTGAGACAAATGCAAAACTGAATGGGGTGTATGCGTGTGCATGTATATATGTCAACTAATTTAGTCCCTATTTTCCCTATAATTACTGCTCTTCCACATGCCACATGTGCTCATTGCATTCTTATACTTTTTTAATTATAGTTTTACTTTCTTGTCCTTGTTTTTTATTCCAGCCTCACCTTTAATTAAAATCTTATGTTTCTCGCCTCATCTTCATACTCCCATTAGAATAGCACAGACATAACAATCTATCTAATCCATTTTGATATTTAATTCTAGTATTTAGCTTTCTTAGGTATGTTTACACAATTTATGTTAATCTATCTTGTTATTTCTAGAATTTCCCACCATTTAAGCTTGTTTTAGTTATATGTGCATGCTGTGCTTGCTCCTTGGTTGGTCTCTGATTACTACCTTGTAGAGAAGCAAGAGAGGAGTGGACAATGTAACTGACTGAATTAATCCTAGAACCGCCTGACTGGAGAAAAGGATGAGGTATTATAGTGTCATTGAAGGTGGCATCCTCCAATAAGAAGGTGAAATGTCAATGCAACTAACCAACAAGAGAAATTTGTGAACTTGGAGCAACAACATCGTGCCAAGGATAAGGGTTTGTGTATTTGAGCTTGACTGAAAAGGTTAATGGATTAGTCCCTCAGTAGAACCACCCTATGCCCTCAAGCCAAATCTCTTTAAATCATCCCTTCATGTGAGGTTACTTTAGGATGCTGCTACTATTCTTTTTCCTCTCTATTTTTTTGGCTCCTTTGCTATTTTCCTTTTTTCGTTTCATCTTCCTCGTTAATCTCTTCTCCATTCTTTCTGTCTCATTTCTAGCCATTGTCTTACTGGCTCACCGTCGGAGTAGTCAATCAACAAAAAAGAGCCAGCAAAAGCTTTAGGCTTCAGAAACTTCATAAAAGAGAAAGAAAACGAAGAAAGCCATTAATAGGCTTTGTAGAGCCACTTCTCTTCATTCACATAATTCCCCTTTCCTTTCTCAACTCTTTTGATTTTTTTATAAATTGTGAAGTCTGGAGCTAAAGCTTTGTAGAGACTTTTAGAACATTCTATTTTAGGCTTTTTAACCTTAAACAATTTTTTGATAAAATATTTATAAGGTTTAAAAAATAATTGTCTTTTATTAATATTAAAATAAAAGAGATGTTGTAGCCTAATTAAGTGACAAATGCTAGAGACTACTTTTTGAATATAGATGACAATTGTTGCAGTCAAACTGTCGTCTATTTTTATATAGACGAAGTTTATAGAAATAGCTATGGACTATATAGCATATATAAATAACACGTGATATTTATAAATAACGTTCATTTGGTTTTGATCCGATATTTTCTTTGATTTTCTAAAAATATAGATGATAATTGTTATTATCTAATTGTTGTCTTTTCTTTTTTATTTAAGTGACATTTATAAAAATAATCATCGTTTTTATAGCATATATAAGTAAAACATGATGTTCATAAATAATGTTCATTTGATTATGGTCCGATATTACCTTTGATTACTTTTTGAATATAGATGACCCCTGTTATAATTTAATTATTGTCTATTTCTATATAGACAACGTTTATAGAAAAAAAATCATCATTTATGTAGCATATATAAATAACATGTGACATTAATAAATAACATTTTTTTTGGTTTTGACTCAATATTACTATTAATGACACATAAATAGTTTGTGACATTCATAAAATAATTTATTTAACATTTTCATAATAGATTTATTTAACACATGAATAATTGATTTATTTAACATTTTAATAATATACTTATTTATTTCTTTAACTTACAAGCAATTTAATTAACTTAATTTATATATTTGTGTATCTTGTTAATTCAATCAATTAAGTATGCAAAATACTGAATTTCTTAATACAAAATTCTATAATAGACGAGTTTATTAATAACAATAATTATCTATTTAAATATAGATGACAGCTGTTATTAACAAATGTTGTCTATTGATTTGGAATAGATATTATTTTATTAATTTATTAGACAATTGGCGATGATATTATGAAAAAAAAAAACGAAGTATGCAAAATTTTTAATAGTAAGGATCATATCACTTTAAGGTTTAAAAGGTGATTTCATCCGTTATTAATTAATATTAAAATAAAAATATTGTGACCTTATTAAGTGAGAAATGTCATTCAATTAGAGCCCAGCAAGAGTCAACACTAAATTAAATTGATGGAGACTACTTTCTATGTATTTTAAAGATATTTTCTTATTACTTACAACTTTTGAATGAAGAAATACGATGATTTTCTTACATTATTATTTCTTTTATTTTCATATTATTAAAACAAAATTAAACACAAGAGCACAATAATATAAAATAAATTTTAAAGGAGAAATGATTAAAAAAGCATTTGAACAAAAATTTAATAATTATTTAAGTTTTTGATATTTTATTATAATCAATCAAATCTTAAATTTTTTATTTTTGATCAATTGAGCATTTAAATATTTATTTTTTCCTAATTAAATTTTTAAACATTTATTTTCACTCAAATTAAATCTTTAATTGATCGAAAATGAGTGTTGAGACTAACTAATTTTTATTTAATAAGGATTCAATTGATGAAAGTAAATATTTAAGGATTTAACTGATCACAATAAAATAATAAAGATTTGAATGATTATTAAATTTTTGTTTAAGTAATTTTTTTTTTGACCCTTTTGTCAATTTTAAAAAAATGAGTAAAGATCCACTTATATTAGCGTAAGTCTTATATTTTTTTAAATTTTTAAATCAAAATTAAATTCATAATTAATTTTAATAAAAATAATTATTTTAATTATTTTGATATAAAGATCTAAAAAAGTGTAAGATTTACATTAATGTAAAAGAATGTCTTCTAAAACATATATATTCCTTCTTTCAAAAAAGGAATCACCCTATATTTAATTCGCTACCACTTAAATGGACAAAATCTCTCACGAGAAAGAACAAAATATGTCAAAAAGATGATAACTAGATTTACAAACATAGATTTTATCCACATGCATCTAGGTTGCAATTTCTAGAACAGACACCTTTCGCGAGTGCAGATCCTGTACTAAGAACTGAAACAAAGTAATTTATCACGTAAATAAATTCATAACAGGTAACAAGCAAGAAGAACCTAACAATTTCAAATTTTAAATTATATTAAATATTTAATTTAAAATCAATTAAAATTACATTAAGAGATTGATTTAAATATAAAATTACAAAAAATAAAATAAAATTCAACCAATATAAAATAACACCACTGAAACATTTTGTGATGGTAAATGAAAGCCAGATCAATTGGAGTCAATTATTTGGGAACAATTTAATAACTGATTAGTCAAACTCTTGGCTAAGATTTCCACAACTATTTTTTTTTCTTGTTTTATGAAGAATTATTAGGAGTAAAAGCCCCGCCAAGTATGGCACATTCCAACCTAGTTTATACATCAACCTAGAACACTTTTTGATCGGTCAGCGTACTTATCGAAAATTTTAACCAAGTTTTTTATAATTGTTTTTGAATTAAAAAGTACTCCGAAAGAGCTTTGAATATTAATTTTAACCACAAATTGCACTAATAATCATCACTAACACAATTTTCGTTAGTAGCTCAATCATATTTAATAAAAAAAATTAATAACGATTTTATTTTATTTTATATAACAGTTGAGTATTTAGACTTGCATGTTACAACGGTAATTATTGAAGATATCTTTAACTACATAAGATCTGAGAGGCAATTGATTTTGAATTATGAATTAATTAACATAATTTTTAATTTTTGTAATTTTCATCCTTTGAAATGAGTTAATCCATTTAAATTAGAGTAAAGGATAATCAATTCGATCATTTCTATCAAAAATAATAATTGAATTGATGGGTCCTTTTGAAGCTGAAAACAGAATGATTTAATCATCTAAAATATAAAATTAAAAATGTAATTAATTTAAGAAAAATTGAACTTAAAGAACAAGGAATAAAGAAACTTTCATTTTTTAATTTTCCATAAACTCACTAGCGGACAGTAAAAAATTGGACAGAGTTCATTTCCAGCTTAGTGGACCAAAAACTATTGACTTGTCAATTTGCCATTTCAAGCTCTTGGCTAATATTTTCACAGCTTTTTTTTTTTTCATTTTATATGAATAATAATTAGGAGACAGGACCCCGTCAAGCAAGGCACAATCCTCCCAGTGTACACATTGCGCTAGACGCGACTCAATGACGTATTCGTATACGATTTTTTCACCCATCACGTACTTGAATTAAAAATCGTAACCAAGTTTTTTAAATTTGTTTTTTAATTAAAAAGTACTCAAACTTTTTTAAATATTGAATTTAACCATAAATTGCATAATTTATCATTGCTAATACAATTTGCGGGTCTGTTCTCCCTTTCTCCCATTAAAAAACACTAATCATTCCCTCTCTCCAGATTTGAAGCTGAAAATTCAATGGTCATTTTACTAGAGATGAAGATTGATGATCGACTTCCCGTTTAAAAGGAAAAGAAAAAAAAAAAAA
This sequence comes from Durio zibethinus, assembly GCF_047325235.1. Classification (NCBI taxonomy): domain Eukaryota; kingdom Viridiplantae; phylum Streptophyta; class Magnoliopsida; order Malvales; family Malvaceae; genus Durio; species Durio zibethinus. The sequence goes on from NC_143186.1 coordinate 11,162,252, forward strand.
GAAAGAATGACAATTGAACAACTTCTAGAGCTCGATCCAGGGGTAGCTCTGGTATGTTCTAACTTACCAAATTTTATTTCATCATGCATCTTGATTACTAAAAACACATGATTCTTAGAAATTTCATATCACTTTCTAATGCAGACAGTACAAGATGCACATGTGAAGCCAGGATACTCGATATAAATGTTTTGAATGGTTGGTTCTATAACTTCTGCAAACAGTGCAACAGAACGCTCATATCATGTTATAGCAAGTTCTGGTGTTCAGATCACCAAGAAAAAGTACCCTCACTTGGATATATCCCTCACCATATATTGTTTCCCACAAGTATATTACATAAAAAATTATACTGTAAATTGCCATATAAGTGGCTTCAGTAGCAAGCTAGGCATAAAATTATAAAACTTTATGGAGGACAAAATGAAATGCACCATCACTAGTTTACACTATATTTAAGCTAATTTCATTCGTAGCATCAAGTGATGTAGTTGGCTCATCAATTGGATTGTCGCCACCATGATCCTTGGTTGATGCATCAAAAGGAAACTGAAAAGGTCTTGGAGGCATTTCAAGCAATTCAGTATCAGTTTCAAGCATCTCCAATACTTTTGACATTGAAGGACGATTAGGAGGCTTCATTTGTATACACCAAAAAGCTACTACTAACATCTTCCTCAAAATTGTCTTCTCACTATCCGTAACATCTCCCAATTCTATTTCCTCTCCTTGCTCAAATCGATCATATATCCATGATGGGAAGTATATCTGACTTGATTGTTCAGCAAATGCATTCAAATTTTTCCTTCTTCCCACAATTTCCATTAATAGCATCCCGAAACTATAAACATCAGCCTTATATGAGATGCCTCCAATGTTTTTGTAGACCAATTCAGGAGCAATATATCCCAGTGTACCTCGTGCTGCAGTAAGAGAAACAATAATATCATCTACTGAATACAATTTTGCCAGACCAAAATCTGAAACTTTTGGGTTGAAATTCTCATCTAGAAGAATATTATGAGGCTTGATATCAAAATGTAAAATTTGCATGTCACATCCTCGATGTAAATAGTCAATTCCTCGAGCAACTCCAAGCACAATATCAAGCATTTTCTGCCAGCTTAAACTGATCTTATTTTCTCCGGCAAATATGATTTTATCCAAGGAACCATTTGGCATGAAATCATATACAAGAGCTTGCTTTGACCCCTCAACACAAAACCCAATAAGTTTCGCAATGTTGACATGATGAATCCTCCCAATTGTTGCAACTTCATTAATGAAATCTTGCCCATTAGCTTTTGATTTGCCTAACAACTTTACTGCCACAAGATGGTTGCTACGAAGTTTTCCTTTAAACACTGAACCATAACCCCCTTCTCCTAATTTATCTTTGAAACCACTAGTTATTCTTTTTATTTGATAGTAAGAATACCTAATAGGTATAAAGTTATTTTGACTTTGAAGGAACTCTTCAATTGTATCATCTGCGGATAAGTGTCTTCTTCGTAATTTGTATGTAACAACCGCAATCAAGATAGATATCCCCAGCAACATTCTTGCTAAGGCAATTCCTCCTTTTCAAGTAAAAAATGTAAACATATTAGTATTTTTCAATGAAAGGCATTAGTGTCCAAGAAAATAAAAGCATGGGAACCTTAATTTTAACAGTAATCTGGAAGCACAAACACAAAATTGTAGACATACTGAAAAAACTTTAACATGGAGGGAAAATGAACAAATCAGAAAATATTGAAATGAGCATCCAAAACATAACCTTCAAACTACACAATTGAAACTAAATTACCATAAAAGAAACACCAAGAGATGCAAATGAACCCAAAAAAGAATTGATAAAGTCAAGTGCTGAAATCCACTAATTCACCATAACAGGATTTATGGTCATCACTTATAGTCGACTCAACAATTTTGGAGGATGTCTATTCCATTCTCTAATATCACCTCTCTAACAGGACTGGTAACATTCATCAAACTATAACTTATTTAGACAAAAAAAAACTAGGTAACCATCTTCTAATGGTCCAAGTTTTGATTGGTAGACATTATAGAAAAAAGAATTAGAAGTTAAGGCAGGTTCTTCAAAATTTTGCTTTGAAATGTTGTCAACACTGTAACACTCAGGATTTGAGTTAAACTGTTCCTTAACACTGTCTTTTAACAAACTCTCATCCTTCCAACTATTGACAATATTTACTAAATTCATAGTTGTGCTATGTTCTGTAAATTTTTTGAAAAAAAGATTGCTAATTTTTTTTCTTCCCTTGCACTTTCAACCACATTAAATGTGGTAATTAGACCAATGAGTATCAACATACATTTTGGATACTATCAGAATTTTTAAAAAGTGAGACTCATTGTGAGAATGATCTTAAGAGAATTGGAAAAAGCATTGAAATTAAATCTAAACTTGTACAATCTAAAAGGCTTGTTTAATTCTTTTTTGTTAAATTTGAGGACTTTGATTTATTTATGCAAATGCAAATATAAAGCTAAAACTTAAATATACCTGTTATTGCAAGACACAAAATATATGTACCTGCAACAAAATACCAATAAAAAAATAAAATGTAATTATTTCAATAAAGGAACAAAAATACATAGCAAATCCAAGAAGAGATTACAAATGAATTCCAGGGAGCATACGTCTAGGAGGATTTTCAGAATTGTATGATACATGATGACCCTTGAAAAGGAAATGTACAAAGCTGTCCACATAATTTCTCAATGCAAATCTCAAATCTGGCAATCTGAATTTTCAACACATCAAATTAAAATTAATAATAGTGATATAAAAGAAAACTGACAATTTAAAGAGGATAAAGAAATGTAAAAAACAAAAAAATCAACAGATAAAACATTATATTTTGTAGTATCTTATTCTTACCTGTAGTGAAAGATACTAAAGATGAATTTGTCATTGTATAGTTGACTATTAGAATACAGTATGGAAATGAATTCGACCTTCTCTATTTAAACACCAATTTGATTTTAATTTTAGATTTCCAAATCACAATTTTCAAATAACGCTAGCATAACCAAGGAGCTAATTTTTATTAGAGAAAATTGCACTTATGTAATGAAATAGAAATAAATTAATGGTCAGTATGGTTTTTTGAATAATAATTAATGTTTGATGTAATTATTTTTTCTTAATGTAATCGTGAAAATGTTAATTACTACCAACCGTACAAAAAGAACCCACCCAGTACCAAAAATACCCTTAATTTTTGTTTATATTTTCCCTCCTTTTTATCTTTTTTTTTTTTTTTAAACCCGCCCTTGCTGGTGCCAGTTGGCCCTTGACCGATGAGCAGGTGGGTGGAAAGAGAAGAAAAAGAAAAGAAAAAGACATTGTGATCTTGACAGCAGAATGCCTCATTACATTTAAAATATAAAAATTGCATATTCATTGCATCAAATAATATTTATTTTAAAAATTATGTTGGAATATTCAAATACCCCTAACTGTAATTTTTTTAATTTAATTATTAGTCTAAATTCCTATCAAGAACAGTTATCAATTTTTTCTAAAACGGAACTAAAATACACAAAAAAATCTTATTCTTACTACTAGAATATAGTATTGAAACAAATTCAAAATTTTCGATTTAAACAACAATTTGATTTTTATTTTAGTTTTTCGAATCACGAGTTTCAAATAATGTTAGCAGAACCAAGGCACTACTTTTTATTAGAGAAAATTGCACTTAGGTATTGAAATAGAAATAAATTAATGGGCTGTGTAGTTTATTGAAAAATAAGTAATGTTTGATGAAATGATTTTTTTAATGTAATCATAAAAATGTTAATCACTATCAACTACTGTAATAAAAAAAACCAACGAAGTACCAAAATTACCCTTAATTTTTTTTTTTATACTTTTCCCTTTTATTCATTTTTTCTTTTCCAAATCCTTCCTTGTCCGTATCAGTTGGCCGTTGATGGATGAGGAAGAAAGTTGGAAGAGAGAAGAAAAGAAAAGGTCAATTTTATCTTGACAATAAAATACCTCATTACACTCGACATATATGAATTACATTCATTACGTCATATAATATTATTTTAAAAAGAAAACACTAATCATTTATTATATTGCAATCGTCTGATACACCTAACTGTAATTTTTTAATTTAATTATTAGTCTAAATTCCTATCAAGAACAGTTATCAATCTTTTCTAAAATAGATCTCAAATGCACAAAAAAACTTACATCTTTCGGATTAATGGATCTTCGCGCCATGTGTAGGAGTCGTAGAATAACCATCTCAGTTCATAGCCCTGTAATAGCTGTTCATAAATATCCGAAGTAGACAGACCTGTAATATTCTTAAGCATGATTGGAACCTGGGCTATGACTATGCAAGATGGATTGAAATCAAGCGGCAGGGTGTTTCCATCTAAAAAATAAAAGTAGGAAGGCGGATGGTAATAGCTATTGGGACAACGAGAGGCATTGACGTATAGAGAAGATTTCATTGCTGTTGTGCAATTTACTAGATACATGTAACTATGAGGATAATTTAAACGAACGTATAGGTTGGCTGTTGAATTTAAATACAAATAATCAGATAGATATCTAATAATATTACGAGGAAGGGAGCAATTGTCTCTGCTCAGACTCTCATGATCCACCATAAACATAGCTCGTATTGTTTGGTTTTTATAAGAGATCTTTTGGACGTACAATTTCTCCCCAACAAACACAAAAGTGGTGCGATTGTTGTTGTCGCATTCCAGTTCCGGGTTATGGTAACCACACTCGGAAGGCTGGCCTTTTAATCGGAAAGGGAAATTGACGGTAACGTTTCCACAGTAAGAAGAGCTACAATCTTTAGGAATTGGAAGTTCAGCGATGAAAGAATCAGGGAATGATAGAAATAAAGATAGGGCCATGAGCCGAAACAATGAAAGTTGTGAATTTACCATCCTAAAGTTTTGGTGATGAAGAACCAGATTTAAGTCCAAGGAAATATATAAGCATAGAAACGCTATTTTTTTTATTTATTTTTTTAAGTTAAAGTGAGGGAAGACTTTAAACTTAGAAAGGTATGAGCATAGAAACGTCTTTCTTTTTTTTTTTTCTTCATTCCGGGAAGAAAGGTAAATGTATATCCGAGTTGACTGACCTGTCAAGTGCTTTAAACCATTTTAATTATTATTCAATTAAAATCAACAATATACACGCAAAAGGAAAAATAAATTTATATTTGATGAATTATTATTGTATAAATTTTATATACTATTAATATATTATATGTTGTCACCTAATTAATTTATAAACTTAAAAAATTTAAAATCCTTAAAAAATAAAATTAAAAAGAAAATATTCAATAATTACTATAAAAAATAATTATTTTTTAATTAAATAATTTTAGTATTTATCATTAAAGATTTTTAATTTTTTAAATTTATGAATCAACGAAATGATCCTAAATAATGCATTACTATAATAGATTTATATAACATCAGAGAATGCATAGTATATAATTCCTAAAAAATGTACAATAATATAAGAATTTGTAGAAAGGGACGTAAGAATTCAAGAAGTATAATGTATATTGGAAGATGCAAGTGAGGAATCAAGTTGTAAAAGACAAGGAAATTAGGCACTGAAATATTTTGTGTGGTGTAAATGAAAGCAAGTCATACTTTGAGAAATCAAAGTCAATTGTGGAGAACAATTTAAGTAATTAGTCAAGCAATTAGCAGTAAGTCCAAGCAATTATTTTGCGAAGATGAATAATTAGGAAGTGGTTAAGACCCCGTCAAAGAAGGCATCCACAGCCCCGGGCCAGCGTACGCGTATAAGACCTTTTTGTTATTTCTGATGGTCTATGGTTAAAGTCGTGCGGTTATCTTCCTCGCAATCCAGTTAAAGCCCAGGGTAACGACACTCTGAAGGTTGGGTTGCTGATTGAAAAGGGAAACTAATGTTGACATTTCCACATAAAGAAGAGCCACAGTCTTTGTTTCGGGCTATAATTATGGAAGCATCAGGGAATAGAAATAAAGCAGGAGGCAGAAGATCAAACAAGGGGACTTCAGCTTTTAGCATCCTAATTAAAGTTGGTACTAGGTGTAGGAGAAAACGATCGACAATGATGCAAATATGGCATTGGGTATGTACTCCAGTGATAAAACTATATATTCGAGTAGATCTGTTCATTTGTGTTGAATTTATTTTGTATTAAACGTACGTAAACAAGTCACACTTTGACATAACCAATTAAGCTGCTCTTACGTGTAAAACTTTAGCAACGAGTCAGTCAAGCACTTAATTAGATGAGACCCGTCTGCCATCACAATTGACAATTGAGAGAAAAATTGTCTGTTCAAAATCGAAGTCATTATAAAGCTGCGGCTCTTTTCGCGAAAAATAGTTTTTGAAAATAAATTTTTTATTTTTAATACTTATTTAATAAAAAATTAATTGATCAATAAAAAATAATTTATTAATCAATATAAAATAAATTTTTTTTTTAATTTTTTTTTTTTTGAAATGAGAAGATCTTCAAAAATTATCTATGGATAAAGCTACTTGTAAAGTTTGTGAGCATAATTTTATTCAAATTGGATTTTGGATATGATTTTTTTAAATTTAAATTTAATTTGATCCAATTTAAAATATTATTATATTAATAAAAATATTTTTATTTAATTTTATTTAAAAATTAAAACATTAATATTAAATTTTTTTTAATAATTTAATTTTAAATATTTTTATAATTATACTTAAGTTAGATATTGAATATGATATTTTAAATTTGCACTTAATTTGATCCTACTTGAAATATTATTATATTATTAAAAAATATTTTTATTTAATTTAATTAAAAATAAAATATTAAAATATTATCATTAAACGTCTTTTGCTATTTTAATTTTAAATATTTTAATTTTATGTATTATTGAACATAAATATTATAATATTTCAACAATAAATAATATTATATTATTTTTTATAGTATATAATAATATATTAAATAATATTTTATTACTTTAATAATCAATAATATTATATTTTCATAATATGAGTATTTTTAAATAATTTCCTAATAATTTTCAACTTAAAGTATATTATTTTTATATTTTATTTATTAATGTATCTATATTACTATTTTAATAATAAATATAAATAAATAATATTTTTGTTATGATTTGAAAGTAGATAGTTTCAATATAAAATATAACTATTTTAATGGTATAAATATATTTAATATTTTAATAATAAATATTATTATTTTTAATAACATTAGGAAATTTGCCCAAGTACACTTGGGCTCACTTTTTTATTTTAAAATAATATAAATTATTGAATTTAAACATACTTATTTCTTTATTTATGTGTACAAATATAAAAAATTGTCCGCTTCAAAAGTTTTAAAATTTTCATTTTAAGAGTTTTTAAATTAAATATCTTTTATTATTTAATTTAATTTAATAAACAATAAGCAAATTGATATGTTTTAAATGATTTTCCAAAAGAAATCAGATTTCCTTTCTTTTTTGTTAGAGATTTTATTATTTTTTTTAGTTCTTGGTATTTTTCTTTTTTAAAAAGAAATTAAACAAGTGAGATCCTTATTCAATTGGACCCTCATTTAACCTAAAACAATATTTGAAAGACTATGTTTATATAAACAAAACATTGTTTTGCTTCTTAACTAAATAAAAAAAATTTGTAAAGGCCAAATTGCTTGACAGATGTCAAGCAAAGAGGCCCTCAATTAAAGCTAATAAATAGTAAAAATTAAGAGATTACTTTTAATTATAGTAAGATTGCTTTTAATTATAATATATAGTAATAAATGTATGTATTTATATGTATGTATACATATATGTTTAGTTGATTATTGATTAATGATCTTTTATAATTTTTTGTAACTTTTTAATAAAAATGTTTATCAAGAAATATTTTTGCTAGATTTTTTTGTATTTTTTTTCATAACATCTTTCCCTTTTTAGTAAAAAATTTAATAAAAAATAAAATAGTAGTCTCCTCAGGGGGCTAATTAAATTAGGAGACTATTTTTAATTATAGGATATAGTAATAAATGTGTATATATAAATATATATTTAATTGATTAAATATATTTTATAACTTTTTGTTATTTTTTCATAAAAATATTTATTGAGAAATATTTTTATTAAAAATTGTAATTTTTCATAACATTTTTTAAATGAAAAATTTTTTTATAAAAAATAGAATTGAAGTCTCATAATAGGACTAATTGTTTGACACTTAAAAATCTATTATTATATATGTAAAAAAAAAAAAATCTGCTATTATATATAAAACTAATGTGAAGGCACGCACGATTCTGCATATTTGTTTTAATAACTTCAAAATAGAAAAGGCATGTAAGTGCGCAAACAACATAATAAACATACCCCATTCCCTTAACAAAGTGATTGCTACAACAGAGGCAGTACCTAAAATATTCAATCAATGAAGGCAACTTAATCGATATTTCTTATAAGCCTCATGTAACTCTTCCTCTATCAACAACCGATTATTGTAATTTATTGCACATGAAATGAATCCCAGTGTCCACCATCAATGCTCCTAAATATCATAAGAGAGTGCTCCACAATTAATTGGCATGTATAAAGTACTGTAGAAGCATTCTCTTGAGCACTCGTGAGAAAAATATAGAAAATTTTTTAATAATAATGTGCCTAATGAAAATGCAATGAAATCAATTAAAGGTCATGATTTGTTTATCTAAAAAAAGGAAATGAAAAAAATTGATGCACTATGCGCTAAAAACTAAATTTCAACATCAATTTTTGAGAAAAGTATAAATAATTAGCTTTTATGCTTCTCAAATGATGAACAGAACACCCTGCAATGTTCTGACCCTCATTTTAATAGCTTTAAACATATATGTTAATGAGATCACCATCAGCAAGACCATGCTCACTCTTAATCTAGTCCACTGTGAACTTAAAATCACACCAATCAGAAATAGCACCTATAAGGCCCATTGTTGCTATTCTTGACATGCTATCTGAATCAGGCAACACCAGTTGACCTAAAAATAATGGTAGTATAAATCTTCATAGTGCAGATTTCAGAAGGTGTAACATAACTTCAGTCAGTAGTTTGCTTAAATAAATGCAATCTGACCTTGACACAAAAGACATGGTCAAAAGGTACAGCAGCTGCCGATGAGAAAGCATTGGAAGATAGTTCATAGCAGCTCTACGAACTGCAGCTTCTTTAGCTATTTGAAGCCACGGAGGAGTTCCAAAATTTGCAGTTTCCCCACTATTAAAACCTACTTAGCAAAAAAATTGACCATGACAATCAATGAGAATTAAAATTAGCAAACAAAGGCTACAGTAAATTCCCTGCTATGGTTTCCCAGATGAGATGAACAAATAAAATAATAGACTCCTGGCATAGTTCTCAGAGCAGAACAAAGACTTCGGTAATAGTTTGTGTCTTACACAATATTGGTACGCAGATTCACATAGACCAATACAAAATGCCCCTCCTCATTGTGGTGGTGTTTGTAACATAAATATATATTGATAAATTCTAGTCAGTCATAATTCCAGTTCCAGGGTAACATCACTTATATTTTAAGAATATTTGCAAATCAGACATCCTCCTTCAGAACTCAGTTTAAGTAGCTTTAAACATTCTTGTTAATGAGATCACCATCAACAACACCTTGCTCACTAATGATAACTAAAAAAGCTTATCCCTCAACCAATCCAGATCCAAAACACTTTGTCAATGAAGTCCTACCCAATCCCCTCCTTCTTGCTCCCCCCTGCAGAAATTTAAAAGGAAAAGAAAACTATTATTCTCATAATTACCAGTCATTAATTTACAAAACTAACAGAGGAAGTGAAGCTCATCAATCCCCTATTGAGCCCCAAAATTTCATGTGTAAGTATGTTCATCAAGTCATGCCTATCATTTTCATATCATTTACGTGTATTAAACCTCACGATACAAGCTGTGCACCCATCCAGAAAGGAAATGCAAATTTCTTTTTTCTTAAATAAAGTAAGTAATTAAACCGATACATTCACTTAATTTTTGCACAATTTATATTTTGTAGTTCTAATAGTCAATATAAAAGATAAATGTGCATGTATCAATCCCCAGTCACGAGCTCGACAACCAATTAAATTCTCATTATGGTGAAATCTAACTACAAATATGTCATAATGTATAGATTCGAAAATTCGATCACTAGACGTAATGTATTAAGAATTCCCACCAATTTTTTTGTTAAGATGCAATTGGTCACCAAATTAAAATTACCCCTTTAAATAAATCTTAAGTTTGGTTAAGATTTCGTAAAAAGAATAATTTTTTATATACATTACATAACTAAGTTGGAGAATACGATTATGTGTGAGAAAAAATTAGTACTTTTACAACGTTTGTCCAAAGACAGTACCAAATAATTTTGTGTTGCACTAAAATAATCTTAATTAAATGATTTTTTTTAATTTTTAATTATTTAAATATAAAAAAATTTTGTAAGATTTTTTCATCATTATAGTAAAATCTTTTAAAAAAGATTTCCACCTCAAAAGTATTCGAAAAACTCGTTCGTTTCCTTGAAGAGATTTCGTCGTCGAATTGGTTAAACAATTTTACAATTTTTTTTAAAAAAACTTTTTATAATTTTATTAAAATTTTTTATTCTACATTTTCTATCGTTTTGACAAAATTTAGAAATATCTTGTTCTCAAAATTTTCTTTTAAGGATCACTCATTTGTAGTCTTTAGAATTTCATGAAGAATTTTTATTATTTTAAAAATGATTTAAATTATAAAATTATCCATCATTCTATAATAATTTAGAAATATTTTTATTTTATTATTATTAATTTTTTTAGAAAATTACCCATTCGTAATTTTCTTTAAAATCCTATTGTCGATTAATTATCATTCTTATTTATTTTGATTTATTAAAATTTTATAACATTTATTATTACTATTTTTACTTAGGAACAAATGTAAATCGTCGGTGTAAAAATTTTTCTTCAAATTTTTTAACATTCTAATAAATTTTGGATAAATTTTCACATGTAGGAACACCAAAAATCACTATTTCGTGATTTCTTGTAATTTCATGATTTAGGCAGTTTTCATTATTCCCAAACTTTTTTTTTTATTTTTTTGTGACCTTTGTTATTTTGTTTATTCTTTTTTTTTGTTTTTTTTTTTTTAATTTTCATCATTATGATAGAATTTAAAAATAATCTCTTATAAAAAATTTCTTGATAGTAATTTTCTAGATTTTTATTGTTGGTTTTATCCTTTTTTATTTAACTTTTATTATTTGTGTTATTTTTTATTTCAAAATAAACACTTTTAAAATTTTCTTTTAAATTTTCCATCATTCTGATAAATGTTTTCTTTTATCAATTGTACATTTGCAACTATTTGAAATTTTATTATTTTTTTAAAAAATATTTATGTCTATTTTATTATTTTTTTTATTATTTTTTAAAATTTTCTTAAAATTTGTTAAACTTTAAGCTAAAATTATGTAAATAAATTTTAGTTAAATTTTCTTAATTTTTTTACAATTTTTATGCTCTAATAAATTTAAATTTTAAATAATAAATTTAAATTTTAAACATGCATATATTCAATATAAATAAATAAATTTAATTTAATTTTAAAAAATTAAAAAAATGAAGAAAACTTATTCAAAAATGGTCGGTCAATGGTTCATCATGGTTCAGATTGGTTCAAGTTGTTTAAGAGCGATTTAAATGATTTTTTTTACAATTTGGAGCAATTTGACCTAGTCTGGAACAGTTAGTAAGACGGTTCAGTCAATTCAAGATCGGTCAAAGTCAAAAAGGGTGCAAGTCATGAGTTGGACATGTGGACCTTAGGTCGGGTCGTGGGTCATGTGGACATCAATTTGTCCAAAAAAAATGAAATACAAAAAAATACGAATATACGAAATACAAAAAAAATACCAAAAATAATTCAAAATACAAAAAAAATACAAAACAAAAAAATACAAAAAAAAGAATAAAAAATAGAAAAAATCGAGGATGACAGTGGTGCCTTCCCTGGCACCACTACCACCATTGCCCTACACCCATCCCTCACCATGCCCTACCCCCCACCCCTCTGATCACCTAACCCTACCACTGCCAGATGTTGCCAAAAAAAATAAAAGAGGCATGGGGCTCGTGCTTACACCCCATGCCGAGCCCCATGCCCTTCCCTCAAGCACACACACGGCCAGAGCTCTATAAATAGAGGTCCTAGCCAAACCAAAAAGGAGACAGAGAAAGGAGGAGAGACACTGCAAAAAATGAAAGAAAAAAAAACATTATAAATATATATATATATATACACAGTCCTTATCGTAGGGAGGAACCCAACGCCTAGAGCTTTCTGCACAAAGAAAAAAAATGGTCAGTTTCAAAAAAAAAAAGTCAGAATACAAAAAAATAGTTTAACCGAAACTTCAAGTTCGGATCTGCAAAATTTGGGACTCTTTTTGACAAAAAAATTGTTGGATTTGTTTTTAAGGTGTTGAGTAGAACATTTTATGTGATTTTAATTTTTTATTGGTCACCGACGACGGTGGCCGACGATCGGCAACGACCCTACGTTTGGCTGAAGACAAACAAAGAAGAAAGGTTTTTTTTTTAGAGAAGGAAGGAGAATGGCTAAAAAAAAAAATTTGAACCTTTTATATAAACGGTGAAAACCAAAACGACGCCGTTTCAATAAAGCCCAAAATGACATCGTTTTAAGCACCCAGGATCCGTGTGTCAACCTGCGACCTACCCGGGGTCTGCACACCTAACCCTCGACCCGCATCCTTAATCAACCTTTGACCAGTCTGACTGAATCGAAATCGAATCGGTACCGAACCGCTGAACCACTCGGATTGTGCTCAGATCGGACTAAACCATCAAACCGAACCGCGCGTTGACCAGACCGTTGATCGATCCGGTTCAGGTAAAAAAAAATTTTTTTTGAATTTTTATATATTATTTTATTAATATTTATGCATATTAAAATATTTATACTTGTTAGATTAAATGATGAAATATGTGGTTAAATTTTTTTTATAATTTTGTTAATTTTTAAAATAAACTTTAAAAAACAAAATAATATAAAAATAAATTTAATAATAATACTAAAGTAATAAAAAAATATAGGAAAAGGAAATTTTTATTCGACGATGACATTCAAAGGTATTCCGAGTAGTGATGCCTACGAAATATCTAGGTAAAAAGATTTTTTTTAAATACTACCAGTGTATTGGAGTATTTATAAAAAATTTTTAATACAGTAAAAAATTTTTTTTTAAAGTAATAAATAAAAATTGATTAATGAATTAAAAATATAAGTAATAAAAATGAGAAGAAAAGAGATTTTATCCGATGATGGGATTCTAAAAGTATTCCGAGTAGAGATGCTTTAAGAAATCTCTAGGTGAGAATATTTTTTATAAAATATTACCAATGTATTGGAATATTTATAGAAAATCTTCAATATAATAAAAATTTCATTTTTCTTCAAAATTCTAAATAAAAATATTAATAAAATAATTAATAAAATTTCTAACAAAGGAAAATAAAATGTGTGCATTAACATGGTAACATTTTGCATTGCATGCATGACATTTTTTACGAAAAGTAAATTTGAACCTCCAAGGATGAGATTCTAAGGTGTTCCGAGAAGTGATAGAAGCGATGCCTAAGAAATCTCTAGGTGAAAAAAAGTTATTCTAATATTACCAACGCACTGAAACATTTTAAGAATTATTTCAATAAAAAGGTTTTAATTTATTTTTCTCGAGAATAAATTTTTTTCTAATAAATAAAAAATCAAAGAAATTATTTTTTGAACACCGAAAATTGGATTATTTTTATCAAAATCAAAGGATAACATGTTAATTGGTACCATTTATAATGGGCACTGTGGGGGTGCTAATCCTTCCCCACGCGTAACCGACTCCCGAACGCAGATTGTTTCGCAACCGTAAAATTATCTTTTTAATAAATTTTAATTAATTTTAAAACTTTATTAAAAGGATATGTTTTAGTAGGTGGCCAATCGCACCTAGCCAAAAAAAGAATGGTGGTGACTCTGTTATTTTTTTTTAATTTTGTTTCCAAATTCGTCGGACGGATACAAAACTGTTACAACATCCTGGCAACTCCACTCGGGACGTTTTTTGTTTTCGAGAGTTAGGCCAAAATTAACTACTTGTTATCTTCAAATTTTGATTTAGACAGTCTTAATCAATTTCTTGGATTTTTATTTTTTATTTTCAATAAAAAAGGTAAAAAGGTAAAAATAAAAACATAAAACAAAACAAAAACAAAACAAATAAAAAAAAGCAAAAAAATTCACACGCATTTCTTTTACTATGCCTTTTATGTTTTATTTTTTTATATATTACTCTCAATAAATTAGGATATATTTGCATACAATGGCACGATGCATCTCATGCATGAGCTCTATACCCGGGCTCCGTCCTTTATAGGAGGAAGTAAAGTACCTATGCTTTCGTGAGGTGATAACCTTCGCAATGACAAGTGAAATACTTCCACTCAAATTGAACCCTTTCTGTTCATAGCCTGTAATGGGTGAGGATCAGGGTGCCTTACTAGTCCAACATGGATGATAGTGAGAAACAATTTGGGAATCTTTAGACAATGTCAATCTAAACCCAGCATATAATAAGCCTAGGAAATCAGTCTTATGTAGAGCCTTGTCTATCTTTTTGTAGGAAATACCTAAGAATAAAAGTTGTGTATAATACAAAACAAAACAAAACAAACAAAAAATCTCAAAACATAAAAAAAAACACTAAAAAAATAAAAAAATATTTTTTTCTTAAACCACATCCTCACACTAACTCAATTTTGTTTCTTTTTCTTTTTCTTTTTGCATTAATCATATCATACAATTTTGCATTGAGATATTTGCTTTAGGACATATTTCTCCCAAGAAGTTTTCATAGATCCCATAGAACTACAAATTTGCTCATCCTCAATCAGTGTGCCATGTGAGTCGTATAATGAAATACATGTTTGGTCGAAAGAAGCTCAATAAAAGAATGCAAATTGTTTGCCTACTGGTTATGTGTCTGAATTACTTGAGAAAGTGCATTTAGATCTCACACAGAATGATTTAAAAGAGTTAATTGCTATCTGGGGTCAGTTAAGTGAAGAAAAAAAGAAATTTTTTGCAAAAAGTATAGGCAGATTGCATCTTTCATTTCAGTAGTGATCGATGAACAACTAGTCAAAGTAGCTATACAGTTTTGGGATCCATCCTATAGATGTTTCACTTTTAATCAGAAAGATTTAGTGCCAACTATCGAGGAGTATTCGATTTTACTCGGGG
This sequence comes from Durio zibethinus, assembly GCF_047325235.1. Classification (NCBI taxonomy): domain Eukaryota; kingdom Viridiplantae; phylum Streptophyta; class Magnoliopsida; order Malvales; family Malvaceae; genus Durio; species Durio zibethinus. Next base: position 11,177,643 of record NC_143186.1, read on the forward strand.
TAAAACTATAATGTCTAGATAAAGTATTTACTCGAAAGTTAAAATCAGGTTATCGCAAAAAGTTAGCCAAGCTTATAGGGGTTAAAGTAGAAACCATTGATTCCTTTACGAAGTCTAAAGATGAACATATCGGTATTCGTTGGGACTTTCTCTGAAACTTCATTCAAGAGCATTTAAATGATGATCAAGGTATGGCTATGTTTGCTTTAGCATTTTATGGCATGGTAATCTTTTCGAAGACTTTGGGTTACATTGAGAAAACTGTGGTAGACTTTTTTGAGCAAATTAAAATCCAAGCAACTAATCCTGCTCCAGCAGTCCTAGCCGAAACTATCAGGTCATTGAATTTCTGTAGACAAAATGGAAAAGGATGATTCATAGGATGTGTATCTCTATTATACTTATGGGTTAGAAGTCATTTCAAGTGTGGGAAGAGTGCATTTTTGAAACCATATCTTCGAAATAAGGCACCAATCGAAGAGTTTTACAAAAGTCAATGGCCATCATTGAAGACTAATGAAGAATGGATCCTTTTTTTACGAAGGCTTACTGGAAATGAAATTGAATGGATGGCGCTTTGGATGCCTCGTGTGCCTTTGTTGTATCATGGAAAAAATGAGCCATGGATACCGTTATTAGGGCTACGGGGCGTTATAAGTTATGCTCCATTAATGGTGCTTAGGCAATTTGGTGCAAAGCAGTTTGTTCCTGCTACTCATGGCTTAGTCTAAGTAGAATTCATTTATGGGGAACTGAATCCATCAAAAACCTCAGAGCAGTTATCCAAGCATGGAAGAGAACATGAAGAATAAGGTTAGGGCCTCTCATCGACAAAGTCACTTCTGATTATCAGATTTGGAAAGTAAGATGACCTAGAGACATAGTACTCTTTCTTGATGATAGCCCATATCAATTAGTTAATCTTTCGAAAGAGGTGCAATTATCAGAAGTTAAGCTTGTCAAGAAAGAATTAGAAGTTGAAAAAGAAGAAATAAAAAGAGAAAATTTGAGACTTCGCGAGAAAGTAGGATAATTAAAATATGAAGCAAAGATACAGGGGAACAGATTAGAAAAGTTATAAAAGAACGAGATCTGGCTAATAGTGATTTGAAAGATCTATACTAGGAAAATAAGAGGTTACAAGTTCAATTCAAAACTAAAAAAGTCACCAAGTCTTACTTTAGTCGACAATGTGAAATGCATGAGCTCTAAGAGGGGATGAACCAATGGAAGGGCAAAGTTCAATAAAAGCAAGAGGAGACCACCAGAATTTCTCAAGAATGTCAGAATTGGAAAAAATTATACTCTACAACCTCAGCAAGATTGGTGGAATGCCAAAACGAAGAGGAAAGGTCAAAAGAGAGAAAAAAGCACTTCAATGTACTGAATGAAAAAGAATCACTTCACCAGATGATCCAAGGGTTAGAGATACAACTATAAGACCACAAGAGCCATATTTTAGCAATGATAGATGAGTGGCATAGAAAGGAAAAAAATTGGATCTTCATATGTGATTCAGAAAGGGATGCTTACATGAGATAGAAGGCAGAAAGCTTAGAGAGGCAACAGTACATAGAGCACTTAACTAAACAAGTTTGCAAGGTAGTGAAGAAAGCATGAAAAATGGTTGAAAAGGTAAAAGCATTAAAAAGAGAAGTCAATCCCATAGGAGAATATGGACAATGCCTATGAACTTTCTAGATAAAGCAAAAGATGATTATGAGCAAGTTAAACGCTTCTATGGATATAACTCTAAGATGGTAAATCCTGTGTTATAAAAGTTTTATGAGATTAATAAAAATTTCTAATGTTGAAATTCGTCCAATAACAAATATCTTTCACTTGCATTCATGCATCATTTATATCATTTTTCATAAAATAAGTAAAAAATAAAATTTTCAACACATAGCATTCTAATTTTTTCTTTATTTCTTCTTTTTCAAAATAAAAACTTTGTGGTAATAAAGGTTCAAGAATAGCTCACCCATCAAAAATTTTGACCTAACCTACTCGTCATTCATCCAGTACTAAGACTCAGACAAGAATTATGGAGCAAGAACAGGCCAGTTGATTTGAGAGAATAAAAAAAGTTCAAGAAGAACTAAAAAGGGATCTCAGTACAATAATGGATATGCTCAGAAAACTTGATAAGGGAAAAATAGTGGAAGAAAATCCTAGCTTTTAAAAGCAATCGCCAGATATGGTAGATCCTGTTTATCCTCCAGGGTTTGAGTCACGACCAATCCAACCTTCTTAAAAAACTAGAGTACCTATTCCTACTCCTTGTGGATATCCCAATCTTTATCCAGGAATGACATCCACACTTGCTCCAAGATAATTTTAAAATTTTGTTAATCCCGTTATGATGAAAAAATCACCTAAGCCAATCTTAGTTCTTGATTTGGATGATCCTAAGGAAAGAGAAAAACTAGGGATGCAAACACCTAAAAAAGTAGAAGATACCAATGCCCGGGAGAAGATGAAATTATTGGAAGAAAGGCTTAGGGCTATAGAGGGAATGAATTTTTATGGCTCCATAGATGCGACTGACCTTTGTTTAGTTCCAGATGTGGTCATTCTACCTAAATTCAAGGTCTCTGAATTTAAAAAATATGATGGCATAAAATACCCGATGACCCATATCACCATGTATTATCGAAAGATGGTAGCACATACTCATGATGAAAAGTTGTTAATGTATATATTTCAAGATAATCTTACAGGTTTTACAGCTAGATGGTATGTTCAATTAGATAGGACTCATATTCGTTCTTGGCAAAAGCTTACAAAGGCATTCCTTACACAATATCGACATGTCACAAATCTGGTTCCAAATCGTCTATCTTTACAAAGTATAAAAAAAAAGTAACTGAAAACTTCAAGGAGTATGCATAAAGATGAAGAGATGTGGCTGCACAAGTTCAACCTCCTCTCACTGAGAAAAAAATAACTGTTTTATTTGTGAACACCCTAAAAGCACCGTACTATGAGAGATTGATAGGCAATGCAACCAAAAACTTTACAAATATGGTGATGTCAGGTGAGATCATTGAAAATGTCATAAAAAATGGTAAGCTCGATGCAGCAGAGATAAGTGGAGCAAGAAAAGGTGGAGCTCCTAAAAAAAAAGAGAATAAAGCTCAAGCAGTGAACTATATGGGGTAACAATTCAAACGTTTCACACTTTATCTTACACTAGTCTACTAAACCCATTACCCTTCTTTAAAGCATGTTACATTCATCCCTCATTCATATCAACCATACCAGTCATTGCCACAACTAGCTTATCCACCTCATTTCAAGCCATCTTTTTAGACAATTACCTACAATCATCCTGCTGCATCAATCAGACCAGAATGGAAACCCAGTCCTAATAGTGGTTTAAGAGCCCTGAGAAATACCCAAGAAAAAATCACTTTCGATCTCATTCCTATGATATACACAGATTTATATCCTCGACTTGTTGAGAAACATCTGCTTGCTCCTGTTATCGTTGAACCCTTGAAACCTTCATTTCCCAAATGGTATGACCCCAATGCACATTATGATTATCATTATGAGAATTCAGGTCATTCCACTAAAAATTATACTGCTTTGAAGTGTAAAGTGCAAGGGCTAATCAATGAAGAAGTATTAAATATTGATACCAACCAACAAGGGACTCCAAATGTCATTGAGAACCCTCTACCAAATCATATCAGACCATCAATAAATGCCTTAATCGATGGGTAAAGAAGCCACGTGAAGGAAAAAATAAATGAAGTTAAGACTTCGATGGCTAAGGTGTTCGAAGTATTGGTCAAAGCTGACATGTTGAAGCCAATAGAACCTCAAAATTACTCTGAAGCAATTAACTCAACTGAAAGCTGTAATTATCACAAAGGTGTTCTGGGGTATTCTATCTAGAATTATTACCAATTTCATCAAGAGGTGCAAAAATTGATGGATGAGGGTCGAATAGAGTTTTACCAAGAGAGAGAAGAGTTAGTGAAAGCTAAAGTGTCTACCATTAATTCAAAGAATAAGTTTATGCCTAGACCGGTAACTATCTATTATGATGAAAAGCCAACATCGAAGCTAAAAAAGCCCGTCTCTCGACTAGTGATGACAATTAAAGTTCCTGGCCTTTTTTTATATCAGAATGATAAAGTAGTACCTTAAAAATACGATTATGATGTCATAGTTAACCCAGATACTGCCAACATAATAGGTGTAGGAGGCATAACTCGAAGTGCGAGGTGTTATACCCCAGAGGCTCTAGAAAAAGCTAGAAAAGAGAAAGCCAAGGTAGGAGAAGAAAATGAAAGTCAAAGTAGTCTTGACGCAGCCCCAGAAAAAGAATGTCAGAAGCTAGTATCTGAGAGTGAAGCATGTGAATTTTTAAAGTTAATAAAACATAACGAGTATAGTGTGGTAGAACAGCTTAGCAAGATGCCAGCTAGAATTTTGTTATTGTCATTATTGCTTAGTTCAAAGTCACATCGTAATATTTTGCTTAAAGTGCTAAATTAAGCATATGTGTCTCACAATGCTTTTGTTGAATATGTGTAATACCTTGTTAGCAATCTGACAATTTTAAATTATATCTCTTTTAGTGATGAAGAGATTCCTCTTGAAGGTAGAGGAAGTACCAAGGCTCTTCACATTATTGTGAAATGCAAAAGTCATATAATGGCTAAGGTTTTGATTGATAATGGCTTATCTATCAATGTTATGCCTGTGACTACTCTGGCAAAACCCCCTGTTGATGGATCTTATATGAAACCTAGTCATATGATAGTGAGAGCCTTTGATAGAACCAGAAGAGAGGTGCTGAAAGATATAGAAATGCCATTGCAAATTGGCCCATGCACTTTCAACGTGAAATTTCAAGTTATGGACATCTCTCTTTCATACAGTTGTTTATTGGGTAGATCGTAGATCCATATGACAGGTGCTGTTCCATTCTCATTACATTAAAAAGTCAAATTCATTGTTGAATAAAAGCTAATATGTGTGGCAAGAGAAAAAGATTTATTGGTAACTCAATCGATAAATACTCATTATGTGAAATCAGCAGATAATGCTCTGGAATGCTCTTATAGATCCTTTGAGATTGCCAATGTAACATATATAGCTAAAAAATCTAAATTGTATTCGTCACACTTGTCTATGACAACTAAAATTATAGTCAAACAGCTTACCAAGATGGGATGGCGACCTGAAGTTGGACTTGGGAAGAACCTGCAAGGAATCACAAAGCCATTGACCATATATGAAAAGAGAGATAGATTTGGCTTGGGATATAAGCCAATAAGAGGGGATAGAATAAGAATGATGAATGAGAAAAGAGATAAGAGGATAGCTAATCTTAGGGGATATAAGCCAGAGTCAGAATCTATGGTTATTCTATACCTCTATGATTTTTTTCACTCGAGAAGATATATTTATCCAGATTTACCGGAAGCCCTAAGTGCAGGATTCATGGAAAAATTTTCAGAGCTAGTCATTCAAATGGTGGATGATGGAAAAAAGAAGAGTCGAAGTGAAGAGCTATTCGTGTACCCTTGTCTTTCAAATTTTGAGCTAGATAATTGGAAAGTTACAGAGTTGCCTGTTGTCTTTAAAACTTTAAAAAAGTAATGTACTGTGAAACTTTAAATCCCTAATTACTTTTTACGAGTATTAAGAGATCTTTTATGGTGTGTTTATGTTTGTCATTTTAATAAAAGACTTAGAAGATCATCCGTATTTCTTTTATTATTTTTATCTTCATTTTACTTTCCATTCTTTTTTTTCTATCATTTTCTTGTCATTCCATTTTTGTGTGCCAATATTCTCTTCATCTTACCTTTTGCAGGGTCTCAAACAATGAACACGAAAATAATCATGGTAACAATCTCGGATTTGATTTTGAAAACTTAATTCATGTTGATGAACTTGATAATGAGAAAGATTCAGACAACTACACACTACCTCTTGATTTGTTAAAATTAATAGAACATGAAGATAAGCCAATTAAACCCCATCAAAAAATTACTAAATTAGTGAATTTGAGAGATGGTAAAAACAAAAAAGAGGTTAAAGTTGGTATATCTCTTTTACCAGCTGAAAGACTGAAGCTAGAAGAGCTGTTCCAAGAATATATAAATGTGTTCGCATAGACTTACCAAGATATGCTAGGACTCAGCACTGATATTGTAGAACATAAGTTACCTTTAAAACCAGGATGTAAGCCGATACAGCAAAAGCTAAGGCGCATGAAACTAGATATGCTGTTGAAAATTAAAGAGGAAGTGAAAAAATAATTCGATGTTGAATTTTTGAAAGTGGCAAAATATCCTGAATGGGTAGCCAACATAGTGCCAGTTCCTAAGAAGGATGGAAAAGTGAGAATGTGTGCGATTATCGAGATTTGAATAAGGTAAGCTCTAAGGATAACTTTCCTCTACCTCACATCGATCCTCTAGTGGATAATATTATTAGGTATTCCACATTTTTTTTTATGGATGGTTTCTCAGGCTATAATCAGATTAAGATGGCTCAAGATGATATGGAGAAAACTATATTGGTGACCATGTAGGGGACATTCTGTTACAAAGTCATGCCTTTTGGGTTGAAAAATACTGGTGCCACTTATCAAAGAGCAATGGTGACTCTCTTCCATAACATGATGCATAAAGAAATAGAGATATATATGGATGATATGATTACAAAATCTCGTGAAAGAAAAGATCATATAGTCAATCTCAAAAAGCTGTTTGACAGGTTGAAAAGATTTCAGCTAAAGTTGAATCCCACTAAATGTACATTTGATGCCAAGTCAGGAAAACTATTGGGCTTTGTGGTCAGTGAAAGAGGAATCAAAGTGGGCTCAGATAAGATACAAGCCATCGAAAACTTATCTCCTTCTCGTACCCTAAAAGAAGTGCGAGGTTTTCTAGGGAGACTGAACATTATTGCTCGTTTCATCTTTCAACTCACCTATAAGTATGATCTTATTTTTAAACTTCTCAAAAAATATGATCCAGGAGAATGGAATGATGAATGCCAAGAAGCTTTTGATAAGATTAAAGAATACTTGTCAAATCCACCTGTGTTAGTGTCGCCAATCCTGAAAAAACCTTTGATCTTGTACTTAACAGTGCATGAAAATTCAATGGGATGTGTGTTGGGACAAAAAGATGAAACTGATCGGAAAGAACGAGCAATATACTACTTGAGTAAAAAATTCACTAATTATGAGTTTAAGTATTCACCATTAAAAAAGATATGTTGTGCATTAGCTTGGACAGCTCGAAGGCTCTGACAATACATGCTTTATCATACCACTTGGCTCATAGCAAAGTTGGATCCTATTAAGTATATTTTCGAAAAGCCCTCATTGATAGAAAGAATAGCGTGGTGGCAAGTTATGCTTTCAGAATATGATATCATTTATGTGACTCAAAAAGTTATAAAAAGAAGTGTCGTAGCCAAGTTTCTTGCTGATCGTACTATTAAAAATTATGAACCAATGAACCTGGGTTCCCTGATAAAGATATGATGGCTATTGAAGAAAATGAACCTATTGAAGAGTCTTGGAGGATGTATTTTGATAGAGCTGCTAATGCTTTGGGTCATGGTATTAGGGTAATTTTAATATCTCCTGATGGGCACTATTATCCCATTACAGCCAGGTTAAATTTTAATTGCACAAATAATGTGGTTGAGTATGAGGCCTGTGTTATGGGTTTGCAAGCAGCAATTGAAAAGAAAATCAAAGTATTATATGTGTTTGGAGATTCAGCTCTAGCCATCTATCAGTTACGAGGAGAATGGAAAACCAGAGATTCCAAGTTGATACGGTATCATAAGTACATTTCTCAGTTAGTTAAAAAATTTAAAGAAGTTCAATTTGAGCATTTGCCTAGAGAGGAAAACCAAATTACTAATGCACTGGCTACTCTAGCTACAATGATTAAAATAGATACAAATACTGAAATCTAACCCATCAAGTTAGATGTGAAGGATGAACCAGCACATTGTTCAGGTGTTGAAAAAGAAGTTGATGGGAAACCATGGTATCATGACATCATGCAATACATTAAAAGCCAACAATACCCAGAACATGTAACAGAAAATGATAAGAGAACTATTAAAAGGTTGGTTATGAGTTTCTTTCTTGATGGAGACATCCTCTATAAAAGGGATCGAGATCAAGTACTCTTAAGATGTGTGAATGCAGCTGAAGCGAAGAGGATTATTGAAAAAATGCATGATGGAGTTTGTTTGGCACATGCAAATGGTCATATAATGGCTAGACAAATTATGAGGGCTGAATACTATTGGTTGACAATAGAGAGTGACTGTATTGATTATGCCAGAAAATGTCATAAGTATCAGATCTATGCTGACAAAATCCACACTCCTCCAATAGCGTTACATGTTTTGGCTCTGCCATGGCCATTCTCTATGTGGGGTATGGATGTCATCAGTCCCATCACTCCAAAAGCTTCAAATGGACATAGATTCATATTTGTGATGATTAATTACTTTAAAAAATGGGTAGAAGCCGCATCATACGCTAGTGTGACCCAATCTGTGGTATGTAAATTCATAAAAAGGGAGATAATATGCAGATATGGGCTTTCAAAGACAATTATTTCTGATAATGCCAAAAATTTAAACAGCAAGATGATGAATGAAGTTTGCACTCAGTTCAAGATTCGTCACCGTAATTCGGTACCATATCGTCTAAAGATGAATAAGATAGTAGAAGCTGCAAATAAGAATATCAAAAGAATCCTGAAAAAAATGACTGATACTTATAAAGATTGCAATGAGAAGTTGTCCTTTACTTTTTATGCTTATAGAACATCAGTCTGAACATCTACTAGGGCCACTCCGTTCTCTTTGGTATATGGAATGGAAGTTGTGCTATCGATCGAAGTGGAATTCCCTCATTGAGAGTCTTGGTAGAGGTAGAATTAGAAGAAGCAGAATGGGTTCAAAATCGCTACAAGCAGTTGAACCTCATTGAAAAGAAAAGACTTACAGCACTTTTTCATGGTCAATTATATCAAAAGAGAATGATGAGAGCACATGACAAGAAAATCTGTCCCCTTTGCTTTAAGGAAAGAGATTTAATGCTGAAAAAGATCCTTCCAAATCAACATGATAATCGAGAAAAATGGACACCAAATTGGGAAAGCCCGTATATGGTGAAAAAGGCCTTTTCTGGTGGGGCATTGATTTTGACAGAGATGGACAAAAGTGATTTACCTACTCCGATAAACTCAGATGCTGTGAAGAAATATTTTGCTTGAAAGAAAAAAAAAAGTAAAAAATAAAAAAATAATGACTCATCTGAAGCTGGAAACCTGAAAAAAGGCAGTTTGGATGCGAAAAAGAAGCATCATTCCATAATACAGGGGCAAGTGTAGTTTGATGAACTCTGAAGGATCAAGGAAGTCATTTAATTTAGTTTTAGAGAAAGAATCTGGGAATATTTTGTTCATGATTATCTTATGATTATTATTTGGGCACCTTTGTTTCAACTCAAATACTTTGCCATGCACTTGTGACCAATATGCTATCTTTCCTTTGAAAATAACACCTATCCATTCCTTTATTCTCATTTTTTTGTCCTTCACATGAATAGGAAAAATGTGTGATTGCATTTTATTGGTCTTGGATTTAAAATGATGAAAAGAAAAACAAACATGAAGGATCTTAGCATTACTTTTTAAAAAAAGTTGACAAAGACAAATGAAAAAAGATAAGAAAAGTATGACAAGACATTGATGTTACGGACATTTGAAGAAGAAAAATATTGTGGTCAGATGTTAAGAACAGATTGATCGTATAAGAATTCTGATAAAAGAACCCAAAAACGAGATATTTTGAGAACCTTTTTACCACAATGAATAATTTTGATTACTTACATGCATTGCATTTAGAGCACTCAGTACATGCATCCATGAGCAGTTTTAATAAGGACAGAGACTTTCTATTTCCTGATTAAACAAAAGATTTCAAAAGAGAAAAATTTACTTGTTAAAAGAAAAAAACTCAGTTTTGAGAAAAGATGAGATTTTAAAGTCATTGAGCCTCTGCTAAGAGGAGCCTTTTTCAAGATGAATTTTTAAAGTCATTGAGCCTCTGCTAAGAGAAGCTTTTCAAAATGAGATTTTTAAAGTCGTTGAGCCTCTACTGAGATGAGCCTTTTTCAAGATAAATTTTTAAAGTTGTTGAGCCTTTGCTGAAAGGAGCCTTTTTCAAGATGAGATTTTAAAGTTGTTGAGCCTCTGCTGAAAGGAGCTTTTCAAAATGAGATTTTTAAAGTTGTTGAGCCTCTGTTGAGAGGAGCCCTTTCCATGAGATTTTAAAGTTGTTTTAAAGTTATCGAGCCTCTACTGAGAGGAACTTTTCCAAATGAAATTTTTAAAGTTGTTGAACCTCTGCTGAGAGGAGCTTTTCCATGAGATTTTAAACTCGTTGAGACTCTGCTGAAAGGAGCCCTTTTCAAGATGATTTTTAAAGTCCTTGAGCCTCTGCTGAGAGGAGCCCTTTTAAAGATAATTTTTAAAGTCCTTGAGCCTCTGCTGATAGGAGCCCTTTTTCAAATGAGATTTTAAAGTTGTTGAGCCTCTGCTGAGATGAGTCCTTTTCAAGATAGATTTTAAAGTTGTTAAGCCTCTGTTGAGATGAGCTTTTTTCAAGATAAAATTTTTAAAGTTGTTAAGCCTCTGCTGAGATGAGTCTTTTTCAGATTTTAAATTTTCAAAAGTTGTCGAGCCTCAAGTGAGAGAAGCATTTTCGATTAAAAAAAAAACTTTTTGAGTAGTCTATGTTCAATTAAAAAAAATCCGTTTGGATTCTAGACAAAATTGTTGTCTTTGTCTTTGCCCTATTACTAATTATCAGCAGTATGCAAAGAGGGGCAACTGTGGACATCAATTTGTCCAAAAGAAATGAAATACAAAAAAATACAAAATATGAAATACAAAAAAAAATGTACCAAAAATAATACAAAATACAAAACAAAATACAAAACAAAAAAAATATAAAAAAACAAAAAACAAAAAAAATCAAGGATGGCAGTGGTGCCTTCCCTGGCACCACTGCCACCATTGCCCTACACCCATCCTTCACCATGCCCTACCTCTCACCCTCTGATCACCTAACCCTACCACTGCCAGATGTTGCCAAAAAAAATAAAAAAGGCATGAGGCTTGTGCTTACACCCCATACCGAGCCCCATGTCTTTCCCTCAAGCACACACACGGTCGAAGCTCTATAAATAGAGCTCCTAGCCAAACCAAAAAAGGAGATAGAGAAAGGAGGAGAGACACTATAAAAAATGAAAGAAAAAAATTGCAAAAAATATATATATACATAGTCCTCCCCGTAAGGAGGAACCCAGCGCCTAGAGCTTCTTGCACAAAGAAAAAAAAGGTCAGTTTCAAAAAAAAAGTCAGAATACAAAAAAAAATAGTTTAACCAAAACTTCAAGTTCGGATCTGGGAAATTTGGGACTCTTTTTGACAAAAAGGGGCTGGATTTGTGTTTAGGGTGTTGAGTAGAATATTTTAGGTGATTTTGGTTTTTTTTTTGGTCACCGACGACGACCAACGACCGGTGATGGCGGCAATGGCGTGGTGACGGCGACCAGCGACGACCGTACGTTTAGCTGAAGACAAACAAAAAAAAAAGGTTTTTTTTTTCTGGAGAAGGAAGGAGAATGGCTAAAAAAATTTTTTAAACCTTTTATATAAACGGTGAAAACCAAAATGACGCCGTTGCAATAAAGCCCAAAACGATGTCGTTTTAAGCACCCATGATCTATAAGTCAACCCACGACCCGACGTGGGGTTTGCGCACCCGACCCGCAACTTGCTTTCTTTATTAGCCTCTAACCAGTCTGACTGAACCTATACCTAATCGGTACCGAACTGCTGAACCACCTGTACCATGCTCAGATAGGACCGAACCACCGAACCGAATCACAAGTCAACGATCCGGTTCAAGTCAAAAATTTTTTTTTTTAATTTTTATATATTATTTTATTAATATTTATGCATATTAAAATATTTATACTTGTTAGATTAAATGATGAAATATGTGGTTAAATTTTTTTTATAATTTTGTTAATTTTTAAAATAAACTTTAAAAAACAAAATAATATAAAAATAAATTTAATAATAATACTAAAGTAATAAAAAATGTAGGAAAAGAAAATTTTTATCCGACAATGACATTCAAAGGTATTCCGAGTAGTGATGCCTACGAAATATCTAGGTGAGAAAAATTTTTTTAAATACTACCAGTGTATTGGAGTATTTATAAAAAATTTTCAATACAGTAAAAAAATTTTTTTTTAAGTAATAAATAAAAATTGATTAATGAATTAAAAATATAAGTAATAAAAATGAGAAGAAAAGAGATTTTATCCGATGATGGGATTCTAAAAGTATTCCGAGTAGAGATGCTTTAAGAAATCTCTAGGTGAGAAGATTTTTTGTAAAATATTACCAGTGTATTTGAATATTTATAGAAAATTTTTAATATAATAAAAATTACATTTTTCTTCAAAATTTTAAATAAGAATATTAATAAAATAATTAATAAAATTTCTAACAAAGGAAAATAAAATGTGTGCATCAACATGGTAACATTTTGCATTGTATGCATGACATTTTTTACGAAAAGTAAATTTGAACCTCCGAGGATGAGATTATAAGGTATTCCAAGAAGCGATGCCTAAGAAATCTCTAGGTGAGAAAAAGTTCTTCTAATGTTACCAACGCACTGGAACATTTTAAGAATTATTTCAATAAAAAAGGTTTTAATTTATTTTTCTCAAGAATAAATTTTTTTCTAATAAATAAAAAATCAAGGAAATTATTTTTTGAACACCGAAATTTGGACTATTTTTATCAAAATCAAAGGATAATACGTTGTTAATTGGTACCGTTTTTAACGGGCGCTGTGAGGGTGCTAATCTTCCCAATGCGTAACCAACTCCCAAACCCAAACTGTTTCGTATATCATAAAATTATCTTTTTAATAAATTTTAATTAATTTTAAAACTTTATTAAAAAGATATGTTTTAGTAGGTGGCCAATCGTACTTAGCCAAAAAAAGATTGGTGGCGACTCCATTATTTTTTTTTAATTTCGTTTTCAAATTCATCGAACGGACACAAAACCTTTACGACAAGTCACACATTGATTGTCACGGGTTGTGCATTCTTTAGATCGAAACCACTCGTTCGTGCGACACCAAGACTATTCATAGTCGAGATTAACCTTTTACAAGTCCATTTTCCCATGGATAGCTCGATATTGATCTTTCAAGCTATATACTTATGAGCTTTTCTTGACTTTGACCTCGTAAAGTAGTATATTCCCAAACTTAATAGGGAGAAACCCAACTCCCATAAACTCATCAGTCCATAACTCTTAAGGTGGCCCCAAGCACCCATCTTTGTTTACAGGCATCAAGATCTTAAGCATCGACCTGCCTTACTCATAAGGGCACACAGCCTTGATTCTCATACTATTATCTCATTCTGGCATAATGAAAACCCAATACTATGCCCATCCAAATCTTTCGCAAGCTCTCATGCTTAGAACCTGAAGACACAACACATATGCTAGTCAATGATCAGCCCAAAGCCATACTAGGCTCATATTATCCCACGAAACCCATATCTTAGGGCCTCAACCTTTTGCCTTATTCTAAGCTATCTGCACACATGATGGATACCTAACATCATGCTCGTCTCACCTCGTGGAACTTAGGTGTGCTATTCTAGCCTTAACACACCTCTATCGATCGACAACAAAGGTCTAACAGTGGGCTAGTAGTGCCTATCTACTAGCTCATTCATGCCTCAGGCTCGATGGTGCCCTTCTTACACAAACACCATATCATGATCCTTAGTTACTTATCAATCCAGCTCAAGAAGGAAATATTAAGGGGCATAGAAAATGCTAGCATCTAACCTCACAGTTTAACACAACGGTGTGATACAAGGTCTGTCAGCCCTGACCATCCCTAGATTTACCATGATCCGAGAAGATATTGTGCCACACTCGTAACCCGACAATACTCGCCCACCTAGACACCATATGTGCCAAGAGTAGCTTATTTTAGATTATCTAGGCCCTGCTTGCCTACTAGCCAAAGAGGTGGTGAAGAGCTGAAACCAGTTATCCTTCTATAAAAAGTATAAGAGATTTTCAGTTATCTTACCAAGAACTATAAAAATGTCTAAAATAAGGATACTTTGCTCCCTAACCAACTCAGGGTTTTTCTTCGGCCAACTCAAGATCTAGTGACCTTCATCTTGGTCACCATGATTCTCAGATTTTGCTCGTTGCTTCACCAACTCATTTGAGGGTGCACACATGTATTTTCAATCGACAACACCCAATTGGCTGTCAAGCTTCAAGGCACATACATACTGGCTCACACTTATCTGCCCATCTTGGGACTATGGCATACACTGCTCGCACACTCTATCAATATTATGTTTCTTGGCTTATATTGCATGCACACAGCTTCAGAACCACTGTCTTGACCACAAGGCCTCAATTGTTACTCAGCTCAAGGTTAGTCATGGCAAGATTGAGGCACATCAGAGCTTGGCCATGATATAGATCATAGGTTCTAAATGGCATCTTTTTGTGGTTTTTCTTTTTATAAAAGGGCTAATTGTTTTTAGTTCATTTCCTTTTCTAATTAAAAAAAATTCTCCCAACTTTTACCCAAAAAACAACCGACCTCTGTTAGCGTTGTCGTCACTGTCTCCAATTAGCTGTGACAAAAAAATCCCTAAAAATTCCTCTTAACCTCTTCGACCCTAATCTAACCTCTTTTTCTTCCAAAACTCCCCAAATCTCCTAGATCAACCTTCAAACTTTCAACCAAAAAGATTTTTTTTTTGTTGGATCTTGGTACTGAGTTCTTGTTTAGGGGATGTGGGTTTCTTTTTTTTTTTATGTTTATATATTTGGTTTTGGTTTTCTAGGGTTTTGACAAAAGTTTTTTTTTGATCTAGCAGAGCTTTCTTTTTATCTTGGCCATTTCTCTTTTGTTTTTGGGTTCTTTGTCTTTCCCTTGTTTTAGGCTTGAAAGGATTTATTTATAAATCCAATATGGGATTCAAATCCTTGATTTCATAGGATTGAGGGAAGAATTTTAGGCCACACCAATGATTTTTAGGTATCGTGATTTCTACTACACAAAATTAGGTGAGTGTTATGGTGGTGGACTTGTAAGCAATTGATTTTGGTGGATGGTGGTACAAGTCATGCTTTTGGTGCATTTAATACACCCAAAGACTTTCAGAGGAGAAACCAGAGTTAGAAATCAGACAACAAATAATAAAAATTAAATTAAAATTAAAATTAAACTAAAAATAAAAGTTAGATAAAAAAAAATTACATTTGGGCTTTAAATTTAATTGGATCTAGCAAGTAATTTGAGATCAAATCGGATAACAATAAAAAATTTTGATTTTACCTAGACAAAATTGGTGTCTACAAAAGCAATTATCATAGTTGAATCCTACAAAGTAGGCTATTGGAAAAGTCACAACAAATTCACTAAGATTTTGTATTAACCTAAAGAAATAACAGAATAAACACAAGTAGAACTTCAGAACATTAAAAAAAAACACCACATGGCAGAAATGAGCAAATAAGATCTATTATAAAACTCCAACACATATATAAAGATTGATTGATAAATTCAAATCAAACTCAAGAATCAAGATGCTGCAATACCTCTTAAAGTAGACATCCTAATAAAAATATCAAAAATATCCTCATGAATGAACTTCTCGAAATGGAACCAAAAAGCCACCAGAGCAAAAAACCACTTGTTATCTGCAAGTGTTTCCCCTTTTTTCAACATCTTATTCATTAAGTAATGTAAGAAAATTCTACAAATAAGAAAACTATCAAAACTACTAAACAAATAAACTTGAATAAAAGAAAACTACTACAATGAATCATTAATAGAAATGCAAGCTATTAAACCTAGCCAAAAAAAATCCAAAATGTGGCTAAAAGATTTTTATAAAAAATTTAAGCTCACATGCTTGCATCTTCACGTCCAAGAAGATTAACAAGGGTACCATATCTCTAAGAAACCAAACAACCCTCAGAGAACTAGTCAAGTCCCATAATCTGACCTAGCAACCATGAACCTAAAAAAAAATATGAATAACTAGAAAACATATTGAGGAAGAATTTACAAGAAGATTGGAAAAACACACAATGTAAAAAAATTTTAAAGCATAAGAAAGAGAAAATTTTTTATTTTCTAATTTCATATTCATCATAAATTTAAATAAAAGTAGAGCTGAAAAATAAAAATAACCCTATTAATTAAATAAATAGATTGCGCAAAAATTCAACCGCACTCCTATTTCATCAACTCAAAAAATCATGTGTGCTTGAATCATGTATCAATGCATATTGATTTAAGCATGCATGTTCAAAAATACACAATAGTTCAAATTTCAAGGTAAAATGACTAGATTAGTAAGAGTTGAAACAACAAAATGATACCAATTCTTTAATTTTCACCTAAAACCTAAAAAGGTAACACAATTAATAGCTTAAATTTCACAACTCCGACAAAAATTCTATAAGAAAATGTCAATAGCATAATAAAGAAAACTAAAAATTTATAAAATTCAAGTGAAAAAAAACCATAAAAAAAATTTACCTCCATTCTAAAGAGTGTCATTAGGCCCTCAAAAAAATCCCAAAATAAAAAAAAAACAAATCAAAAAGAAAAAAAAAAAGGAAAAAAATGGAGAAATACTAAAAATGGCCACGTTTCAAAGCATGATATTGTTATCTTAAGTAACCCCACTAATACCAATAGGTGGATCCTATTGTAGCCTCTTTAAGTCTCTCATTAGTCTTTTCCTCATTGAAAAGAAAGAGTAGATACCATTTTTGGACCTTAAAAACAGCATTTTTGAAGAAACTTAGAAAGAAGCCATCATAATAAGAAGCAACAAAAACACCAAGCTTCATTTTTCTTTTTCCTTTTCTTTTTCTCCCCTTTCTCTCTTTTAATTTTTTTGGTTGTCTTATAGAGAAAGCACTTTTTCCCCAACCCAAAGAAACTTCTCACTTGAAGTTTAGGAAACGCTTTTGGGGAAAACGTTTTTCAAAATTACTCTTTAATTTTTTTATTTACTTTGCTTATCTATCCCCTCAAATTGGAGAGTGGGATAGCATTTATTTATACTTATAGATTATAGATTTAATTATATCTTTATGAAAAACTATCCAAATTGATGTTGCCACTTTCTATACAAAACTACCAAAAATCAATGCAAAATTTTAATATTATAATTTTATACCCAATTTAACTCCCACATCAAATAGACAAATATTAGTTGTACATAAATTAAATTTTAATTTTTCAAGGGCAACTTTAATCTATACGTTAATTATATTTGGATAATTGCCAAAAAAATCTATATGCAAAAATATCCAAATTAATGTTGCCACTTTCAATGCAAAACTACCAAAAATCCATGCATATATTTAATATTATAATTCCATACCCAATTTTAAGATAAATATTAGTTGTCCATAAATTAAATTTTAATTTTTCAAGGGACAATTTTAATCTATTATATAGATTATATTATTAAAAATAATATTTTAAGAATAGTAACACTATTTTAAATATTTTAAAATATTAATATAAAGAATAAATAGTTTTATTTTAAGCATTTTTATATTAATATAATATTTAAATATTAAGTATTATTATTAAAATATAATTATTTTTAATATTAGTGTAGACACCCATTTTTGTTCAAGCCCAATTGGGCCCATTTTGGTCCGAGCATAATTGGGCCCATCTTATCCAGGTCCATTTTGGCTTAGCCCAACTAGGCCAATTATAGCCCATTTTGGTCCAATTAGATACTTTTATTATTTATTATTTATTTTTTTGTTTTATTTTCTGCTCAATTTGCTTGTGAATGGAGATTAGGATCACAATCTTTCAGGTTAATACAGAATCAAATTAATAGGACTGTTGAAATTTTGGATCTAAAATCTTGTCTGGACAGAATGCAATCCCAACAATCAAGCTTGGGATTGATTCTGTCCATTTCCTGAATGATCCTAGGCTGCCTATAAATTGGACCTATTATACAGAGCAAAGACACACACATAGGGATAGAGAAAAACAGAGTGAAAATCACTGAAAGTAGGTTTAAGAAATTCTCGGGTAGAAAGTATGTTAGAATTCAATATTGGGGTTTTGAGAGTTAATTTATGGTTATGGGAGTGAATTCAGGTTTTTGGAGGTGGATTTAGGATTGTAGAATGTTCGGGGAAGGCTTAGAACTATCAGAGAATTTTTTTGGATTTTTTTAGATTTTTTAAAAAAAAATTTTAGGTTTTTTTGGGTTTTCTAAAGAAATTTGAATTTTTCGATCAAATTTTCTAGTGAATGTTGAAGTTTCTTGTGAGATTTCCAGAATCTGATTGGTGTTTCATAAACTGATAGGTTTTCCAATTTTAGGTTGAATTTTCTGGCGAAGTTTTCAAAAATCAATGGGATTTTCAATTTTCGATTGAACTTTCTAGTGTATTTTCTAGAGAGAGGTTAGAGGATTTTGGGGTAGATAGAGAGGCTCTAGAATTTCTAAAGAAAAATGCAAAAGGGTTCTTTTTATATTGCTTTAGAACGACATTGTTTTGGTAAGCCAGGATCCATGTGTCGACCCGAAGACTTGCACGCTAATCAACGTCCTAATCCAACCCGATCGTAAGTTTTCCTTTTTATTTTTTTATTTTATTTTATTTTATTTTATTTTCACCCATATTTTTATTTTCTAGTTTATTTTTTAAGAAAAAGGAAAAAAATTGTTCTGTCATTTCTTAAAAAGAAAGAGATTTTTAAATTGTTCTGTCATTTCTTAAAAAGAAAGAGATTTTTTTTTTAAAAAAGAAAAACAAAACCAAAAAATCAATAATTCATTATTTGGAAAATTATAAAATGAGCAAGGCTTAGATAATTTGAAATCAAACTGGTACCATCTCTTGGATAGGCGTTGTAGAAGTGCTATAACCTTCCCTATACGCAATCGACTTACTTTACCTTTGTTTTGCAGATCAACTTCAATCAAGTGGCCAATCACATCTAACCAAAAAATATTGGTGGCAACTCCTTTCATTCCAAGTCTAGCGGTAAGTCCATAGATTTATACGTTATGACAATTAGTAATTTTAATAATAAATCATTTTAATATATTTTAATAATAAATAATTTTTAATATTTTAATAGTCATGTTAATATTGTTTAAAAAATAATTTTTCAAAAAAAATCAAACAATAGAAAGCATTTTTCATTAATTCATCCAAACAACAAAAAATCTATATTTTTCAAAAAAATGTAAATATTTTTTTAAAAAAATCTTTTCAAAACTAATTTTTGCGAAATAAATGAAGCCTAAGCTTCGAGTTCTCCTTTTAATTCCTTTTTAGGTATCTAAGGTAGCATTTTATATCTTTTGTAAGATCACTATGATAATATAATTACCAAGGTGATTTTATTACCAAGGTGATATTATTATTCATGATTTGAAATCATTATGTTTGGTTAATTGTCATTAATTTTTAGGAATTAAATATTACTATGTTTGGTATTTCTAAAATTCAAACATTATTTTGTTTAAAAGTACAAAAAATAACCACATATATTGTAACAGTTACACAAATTAATAATTTTATTATTGTTTAAATATAATAATTTGCTAAATATTAGTAATATTTTATTTATTTTATTTAATTCTTAATAATCTATTCAATTCTTAATAAAAGAAAAATAAAAAATTAAATTATATAAATGCTAAAAAATAAAAAATATATAAATTATTTTTGAATTTGTTACCAAGAGTAGTAGTTTGAAAATATAAAAATTACAATACAAAATAATTATAATTTTAAGATGAAACAAGTTTTTAATTTACATATTAAATGAGTAATATTGACTATTATTAATTTTAGATTCCATTTGTTTGCAGAAATTGACTTTTCGAACATGTTTTCTAGAATATGTTTACATTTTTTAAAAAAGTAGAGATTTTCTGTAGTTTAGATAAGTTAACGAAAAATATTTTCTGTTGTTTGGTTATTTTTTAAAAAATCTTTTTTTAAAAATAATATTAATATAACTATTAAAATATTAAAAATTATTTATTATTAAAGTTATTGAAATTATTTATTATTAAAATTATTAATATTCAAGAATAATTATATTTTAATAATAATAATATTTAATATTAAAATATTATGTTAACATAAAAAATACTTAAACTAAAACTATTTATTATTCTTTCTATAATATTTAAAAATATTTAAAATAGTATTAATATTCTTTAAATACTATTTTAATATTAAAATAATAATATTTATTATTAAAATATTTATACTATTAAAATATTTATATTTTATATTAAAAGTATCTATTATTAAATGATAACAAAAATATTTTTATTTATATTTATTATTAAAATAGTAATATAAATACCTTAATAAATAAAATATAAAATTATATATTTTAAACTAAAAATAATAATAAAAATATTCTTATATATGTTATTATTTATTATAAAATAATAATAATGCAAAACTATTTATTATTGAAATATTAAAAATATTTATTTTTAATAATATACAAAATAAAATTATTTAAAATTGAAATATCAAAAGATTTTTATAATATTTTAATTTTTTATTAAAATTAAATAAAATATTTTTATTAATATAATAATATTTCAAATCGAATCAAACTAAGTTTGAGGTTAAAATATTATACTCAAAATCTTACTTAAGTAGAACGATAAAAATATTTAAAATTAAAATATTAAAAGATTTTTTATATTAATATATTAAATTTTTAAGTAAAATTAAATAAAATATTATTTATTAATATAATAATATTTTGAATCACATCAAATTAATTTTACATTTTAAAAAATCATGCATAAGATCCGACTTGAATAAAATTATACTCAAGCGCATTAATATGTAATTCTACTTATACATATTTTTTTTTTTCAAAAATTATCTTTCTCTTTTTTAAAGAATAAGACAATTTTTGAAAAAATTATCTTATTTTTTATTGAGTAGTAAGTTATTTTTAGTTAACTAGCTAATTTTCTGTCAAATGAATACTTAAAAATGTAAAAATTATTTTTTATGAAATAAAAAATGTTTTACATATCACTTCAATTAAGTAGTGAAAATTTTCTATTATTTTATATGAAGATTAAATCAACCTTTAAAATAATGATATAATTTTTTATGTAACTAAAAATTATCGTTATATAAAATTTATTTATCAAATAAAATAATTTAATTATTATATATAAATCGTCATAATTTTTAAAATAATCCTTCCATACCATACTTTTATATAATGTTGTTACCAAAACAAGTCGTCCTAGACTCTGTAGTTTTTCAAGGAAAACCACCCAAGGCTTTTTGAACAAAGTGGAAACTACTATGCACATCATCTAATTTGGTGGAGTCAGCTGCATCAGTAATTTAGACGAAAGCACTCTTATAATGTTAATTAATTATTAATTATTTATATATTCGAGTTTTACATAAAATTATTTATTATAATTTGTATCGATATATAAAATATATTATATATTTTTTATTTTTATTAAATTTATATATAATTTTTATTAAAATTTTAATCATATCAATCCGTAATTTTTTCATATTATTTTTATTATTTTATTATATTTTAAATTGTCAACCACCCATACTTGGGACGAAAATTCATAACTTATAACCTTACTCACCTAACTCATGCTCAATAGACATCAAATACACATTTGACATGAATCTCCTGGTGTGTGTATGTGTGTATATATATATATTTATTTTACATGTAATCTCTTTTATTTCATAAGCCTTTCATTATTTTTATGATAAAAATTGAATCTAGAATTTCCAATCCAATTTTTAATTCCAAAACTATTTTTTTCATTAAAATTGCCCCACCAAATACTTAATTTAATAATAACCCTATTACTTTATATTCTTAGTAAGTAAAAAAAATTATTCAAACAAGCCAAATGTTTCCAATTTTCAGGACGTTATTTATTAACTTTTTGAATTGTTATATTTAACATTAGCTTTAATTTCGTGGGATGCATAAAATGATAATTTCTTGTCATAAAAAATAATTGCATATATAATAGAAATACAAATATTACCAACTTAAATCATAAAACACTTTCATCATTTCATTCTACTATACAAAGTTATAAACTAGTACCTCTCTTTTTCTTGAGAACCAAAATCTAACTAATTGTTCATATTGCCACTTAATCACATTACATGATAGATTTTCCATTATCGCCTCTACAGTAGCATTTTGATCGAAATACTTATTCTTCAAACTATGTTTATAATCTTTCCATTTCTTTCCCAATGACTTAAGCACAAATGAAGTTGGTATTTTAAGTACAAATATTAACTGTAATAATACAATAAGAAAAGTTTGAACAAGTAAACAAAATGTAACATAAAAAATTTATTATATCTAATTAATTATACTAATACCTCAATAAAGTTTAAAGTATCGACCTTAACTTCTTTTGGAACTTTATGCCATGTTTCATAATGAATAGGCAATTTCATTCCATTACGGGCTAGCATGCCTAGAAATTCAGCCAATAGTTGACCCTTTTCACTAATTGGTTGCCTATCAGAGTTTGCAGACGCTACAATACACTCGTTAGGAGGTAATGCAAACAATTCTTCAAAGTTATCTGGCCTCTGGTCCTCCGTTGACCATTGTTATCAATTGCAACAAATAAATAATAAATTTGTAAAATCATAATACTTTTATCATTATACTCGCATTTTAAAATTAGGGTATATCATACCTGCATTCAAATTTAAAGTATAATCAATTGATGGGGTACTATCTAAACCTGGACCTTTCGTATTGCCAAATCCAATATCAGTTGAAGGGTTAGAAGTGACAGAGTTAGATCAGACAGTACATTCATTTCCCTTCAAAGGATTTAGTCCATAGCCAATATCTACAAGTGTCGCAGATGATTCTGAACTAATATCTCTGATATGTTTTTCATTCAACCTACTCCTCTGCATGTAGCTTACCCACATCATAAAAGCGAATATAGAAAAGATATTAGTTTAGAACATATATAAAGACATTGAGAAGTTAAGAAATCAAAACCTATGACATATAAAGAAAATATCAATTTAATTAAATCAAAAGATAATGTATGATTTAGAACATAATAATTATATAATAGTGAATGTGACATTAATTACATACAATCATTTACTACATTATGTCTTAAATATTCAAATTACAAATTATAGATGCACCATTTCATGGTTCATAAATGTCTTCAGTAACATCTTTGTGGACCCACTAAGCGTAGGTACTGGAGATATTTTCATCCAAATTTTGTTCAACAAAAGGATAACATTCAGTTCTATGTTCAACATCATCTATGGTATTTAACCCCATATCAAATAAGTCTCTAGATGTGTTTCAAAAACAACAAACCAACCCAATTCTTTGAGATCTTTAGAGTAAAATATTTGTTTGACTTGAGATGAAAAAATATAAGGTTCATCGATGAGTTATTGTCCAGTGTGAATTAATCGAGAAAAATTCACAAGTGTAAATCCATATTGATCTTTTTTAGTACCCCTCGCCCTATTCACATTAGTCCCATCACACCGAAATAAGACAACTTTTCACTTGCCATAATAATCCAACTCATTGATGTCATTAATCATGCCATAATAGTCAACATTTTCTTCTAAAGGATTTGTGTCCCTAGCACTAGCATAGCTAGTAGTTGATAAAGTCACGACAACTCCTAAATTTTATGTACTTCTAAATCTCTCACGGGATTTAATGTGAAATCTAAATTCATTGATGATGAAACCTTCATATCATTTCACAATCCGATTTTCAGATCGTGTAAAAGACACTTCACCTCTTCACTAACGAGCCTTCCACTCCAAACTTATAAAAGTGGAATAAATATATATATCTTATTAATGTTAGTTATGCCATAAGCATTCCATGTAGATTTCTCATAATGGGAAGTATGACTTACTTACAATTGCTTCTAACCATTCATTAAAGTTTTTAGCGAATAACTTATAAAGCTTTCGAGGGTTTAATTGTCAATAATGTGTAGAATCTCTCAAATTATTTCTATACTCACTATAAAGCATTACGATAAAGTATTAACAATAAAAAAAAGACAATAAATTATGCTTAATGTAATGAATAATTTTCTCGCTAAAAAACTTACGTACGAAACGATTCAGTTGAGTCATGAAAAAAAACATATTGATGTGCTTGTGCCCAAGATTTATCATCTAACTCCACCAATTTAGCTTTGCCTATTGGTTGTCCAAAACTTTGAAAGAGATAATTATAGGTAGAATCTGTATGCTACATACCAATATTTCACGATGGTCTATTAAATCTCATTTCAACATCTCCAAATAACGAGAACAAAATATCATACACTATTTTGCTAAATATCCTTAAGCAATAGAACCTTCCGAATAACTTTTGTTACGATAATAAGACTTTAACCTCCCCAAAAACCTATAGTATAAAACATTAGTCATATGTTATTTTAAGTAGAGTGGCTTGATCATCAATAAAAATGTAATCAATCTATTAACAAATAATACTTTTCAATAGAATACATCCATTGATAATAAATCGACCCACTGACTTTTGTTTCATATGGAAGGTGGATAACCAAATGCATCATAATAGTGAAGAAATTTGGAGGAAAACTTTTCTCTAAATAGCACAAAGTAATTGCGACTAGATCTTGAAATTTGTCAAGCTCTTCCACATTCATTCATTTCTGACATAGAGATTTAAATATATTACTCAATTCAATTGCCACAGAAGTGATTTGCTTTGACATTGATGAACGTAAAGCAACTGAAAGTAAGTCTTGCATCAAAATATGATAATCATGTGACTTCAATGAAAAAAGTTTTTGCTCCTTCAGATTCATACATCTCGATATATATTTGATGCATAGCCATCTAAACTTTGACATTTTTCAAAACCTTACAAAACACATCTTTTTTAGCTTTAAAAATCTCAAAACAAGCAACAGGCAATCGATATTTGCCATTAATAAGTAACTTCAGATGAAGGTTAAGGTGAATCCTTATATCAACTAGGTCAAGCTGACTCCTTGAGTCATCCTTGAATCTTTTATTCACATTGAGAATTAAATCAATAAAATTTTAGCAAACATTTTTCTCTATGTGCATCAAATCAAGGTTATGGCATAATAAATTATATTCCCAATAAGATAACTAAAAAAAGATACTTTTTTTTTCATAATTTAGACTCATTGGGGCATCTGCTTCATCATCCTCTTCATCACTTTAAACATCAAGATCACCCACTTTAGTATGAGTATCACCAACTTACGTAATAAGAGGCTAGACACCTTCAAAGATGTCTCTCACTCTTTTCTTTGATGGAGTCATTTTTTCCTAAGTGAAATTAATATCTTTTAACTTTGACAAGATATTAGACCCTCTAATGGGTAAAAGTGATCTTTTTAACTCTTCAATTCCATCAGAGAGATGTTTTTGAAATCTAAATTGATGATTATCATCTAACCATCGACGATGTCCTATATAACATAGTTTCTTACCATTAGGTAATCATATCGAACATGTCTGTGTAGCACAACATGGACAAGTATAACAACTTTTTGTACTCCAACCAAATAAATTTGCATAAGCAAAAAAATTGTTAATAGTTCATAATAAAGCAGCACACATATTAAAGTTCTCTTCTTTTGATATATCATAGGTCTCAATTACTTTCTATAATTACTTTAATTCTTTAATAAGAGGTTGTAAGCAGATGTCTATATCATTACCTAAATCTTTTTTCTTAAGAATTATCATAGACAATATAAATGATTGTTGCTTCATAGCAATCCATGGTGGTAAATTGTAAGGAATCAATACAACTGGCCAAGTACTATAAAAAGTTCTAATCATTTTGAACAGGTTAAATCCATCGGATGCTAGTCTAAGCATAACATTTCAAGGATTAGATGCAAAGTCTGGAAACCTAAAATGAAATGATTTCCATGCCAAAGAATTTGCAGGATGCCTCAATGATTCATTATCCGTTCGCTTCTTATGATGCCACCTCATTGAATCTGTAATTTTAGAAGACATGAAAAGTCATTGAAGTCTTGGTATTAATGAAAAATAGTGTAAAACTTTAATAGACTTCTTTCTGACATACACCTCATCATCATCCTCATTCAACCTTTCATCGGGGTTTTTATTCATCCAGTGAGAAATACCATACAAATGATAAGATTTTTGATTTTTTTTATCCTTACAATACAACATGCAATCATTAGGACAACTATGAATTTTCTCATATCTGAGACCTAAATCCTTGATCATCTTCTTTGATTTCTTACAAGATTTAAGGATTTTTGCAAAAGAAAATATTTTTTTCATAAACTCTAATAATAAAGTCAGACAGTTTCCTGTCCATCCACATAAGCATTTCAAGTGAAAAAGATGAACATAAAAAGATAACCTTGAATGCTTCGATCCCTCAAAAAATTCTTCATTTATATCCTCAAGTAACCTATCAAACTTTGATGCTTCTCCTCTAGGTTGTTGGTCATATACACCTATCCTAGGTTCACAATTCATGAACTGATTAAATCTTTCATTTTAGAGAGAAGATTACGAAAATGTTAGTTATGAATGTTAAAAGCATCTCGTAACATGCTTTCAATGTCATCTATTATAAAAGGATCATGTTAGTGTTGAGAAGCCCTTGAAGTTGAAGAAACTCTAGTGAAAGACCTTGATGGTATAGCCTCTCCATGAAAATACCAATTAACATATCTCGAAAGAAATCTAATACAAATTAAATGTTCAAAAATAACTTGATGCATTTGCTACTCGATAGCCTCACACATGGGCATAATATCATATTATCTTCTCTTGTATTCTCAAATGCAAAATTAAAAAATTTTTTCACTCCATTCTTTGTACTCTTGACTTAGTCTTGACTTTTGCATCCAACTCTTATCCATTTAGTACTTACTACATTATCATACCAAATGTATATAAATAATTTATATGAAAATGAACATGTACAATACTTAAGTTTACTATGTTTTAAACAAAAGATAATAACAAGATCAGTACTTACATAAAATGAGAACTCTTTGTTGTGAAGTAATTTATCAGCTACCAGATATTATGAATGTTAAAACTCTGCTGCTAACGTAGACAGTACCCAAGAGTATTTGTAGTTGGGGTTGAAATAAGGTGAAATAAGGTGGGTTTTGGAGAAAATTGTTATACAAAAAAAAAAATCGTGAATTGCAAAAGCTAAAGGAATAGTTGATTGAAGTAAAAGCTAAAGTAAATAAGTAATGAATAGTCAAAATAGGGTTCTAAAAGATAATACTCGAATACTAAAAGCTGAAGGAAAGAAAAAGTAAATTATACTTAGTATGAAAAAAATAGTATAATAATGAAGATGAAGCTTGAAGTTGGTGATTGGATGCGTTAATTTTGGGAAGATTTTTATTGGATTGAATTATGGAAGGCATTTACTAAGAAAAATGCCTACAATAATTCCCTCATAAATATTTTTTGAATATATTATAGGCGCCTTCAAAAGAGTCATAGTAAAATTGTTTGAGATTATTAAAGGCGTTTACGCCATAAAACGCCTTCACTAATTTCATCAAAATTTTTTGTGTATTTATTGAAGGTATTTTTTACATAATACACCTTCAATAACTCCATTATTTTTATCTTACAATATCAATGAAGATGGTTTTCTACAAAAAATGCCTTCAATAATTTTTTAAAAAAAATTATTTGGGATTATTAAAGGCGTTTTCTGTTAAAATGCCTTTAATATTACTTAACTTAAATTTTAAGGGGTTATTGAAGGCTTTTATTCCAGAAAAATGCCTTGACTAATTCATTTTATTTTTTGAAGTAATTTATTGAAGGTGTCTTCTAATGCAAAATGCCTTCAATATTTCACTGCTCAAATTTTAAGACGGATAGTGAAGGCATTTATTGTAAAAAAAAAAATGCCTTTACTAAATGCTTTTATTTTATTTTATGTACAATGTATTGAATAATTTTCAATTAAAATTATTGGTATTATTAATGGTGTCTTCCAGCAAAAAATGCCTTTAATCATCGAGAACTTAAAATTTTTTACGATTGGTGAAGTCATTTATTCTAGAAAAACACCTTCACTAAGTACAATTCATAATGTACATAATTATTAAAGGCGTTTTTTCTAACAACCGCCTTCAATAATTTCTTTTTTAAAATTTTGGGATTATTAAAAGTGTCTTCTACTAGAAAATACCTTCAATATACCACTACGGTTATGGAAGGTATTTATTCTAGGAAAATGCCTTTAATAATTCCTTTTAAGTCTACTACATAATTATTGAAAGCATTTGTTAATAATAAATGCCTTCAATAATTTCTCTCTAAAAAATTTTGAGATTATTAAAGGCATTTTCTACTGACAAACGCCTTCAATAATTTCTTTTAAATTTTTTACATAAATATTAAACGCATTTATTGATCATAAATGCCTTCAATAATTTCAACAAATGCCTTTAGTAATTTTCCTTTAAAAAAATTTAGAATTATTAAAGGCATCTTCTATTGACAAACGCCTTTAATAATTCCTCTTAAATTTTCTACATAAATATTGAAGGTGTTTATTGATAATAAATGCCTTCAATAATTTCCTTCAAAATTTTTTGAGATTATTAAAGGCATCTTCTATTGTAACATACCTTCAATATACAGCTACCCAAATGTTAACATGGTTATTGAAGGCATATACTCAAGAAAAATGCCTTTAATAATTCCTCTTAAATTTTGTAGATAATTAGCGAAGGCATTTGCAGATAACAATCACCTTGAATAATTTTCTTTAAAAAATTTTTAGGATTATTACAGGTGTCTTTTATTATAAAACACCTTCAATAATTTGTTATAAACTTTTGAAGTCCATAATTATTGAAGGCATTTTTTACATAATATGCCATCAATAATGGGGTTGAATCCTTATAACGGGGATATTAGTGAAGGCAGTTTTCTAGTCAAAGCACATTCAATAATTTTTAAAAATTATCAAAGGCGTTTTTTAAGGATAAACGCCTTTAATAATTTCTTTGGAAAATGTTTTTGGATTACTAAAGGCATCTTTTATAAAAAATGCCTTCAATAATCTCCGATAAAATTTTAAAAGGATTGTTGAAGGCGTTGTTTCCAGAAAAATGCCTTTAATAATAATTTTTATATTCGTTTCCCTACCTTGAACATCAGAATAACAAACTACTAGTACACAAAATGATTAAAAGATGCATTATTCAACCAAACCAAACCTTTAAACATATTTCTATCATACCATTAGTTTCTTTATCCCTATCATCATCACTGACCTTAAACAAATCAACGATGCGCACCTCTCTTTTTACTGGTAAGTCTTTTTTTTTAGTTTACCGTATTATTTATAATATTCAATAGAAATTTTTTTTTGGTTTCTTAATATTTACATATGTATTTATATATTTTCTTTAACTTCATCATAAGCATAGTCGTCCAAGCACCTTTCATTGCATGTATGTTGTTTCTATGTAGTACACTTTAAATATTGTGGTTTGCTGAACCTTTTTGTCTGATATTATTTTGTTGAATGGTATTGTATGATATTAGGGGCTAAATCATATGCTGAATGGTTTGCTGAACCTTGTTGTCTGTTATTGTTTTGCCAAATGGTATTGTATGATATTAGAGAGCTAAATCATATGCTGAATGGTTTGCTGAACCTTATTGTCTGATATTATTTTACTGAATAGTTTTGTATGATATTGAGGGACTGAATCATATGCTAAATGGTTTGCTGAATGGTGTTTTTGAGTGGTTTGATGAAGGGTGTGTCTAAGCACATTGCTAATTGGTGTGCTTAATAGTGTTTCTATACGTAGTATGCTATTGGTTCTATTGAATTACGTATAATGTTAAATTTAGACGGTCATATTGTGTAATTCGTATAATTATGATCAAGATTGCAGATGTTATGGACTCTGAACAACATCATTCTCTTTCTAATGAACATGCACAAGACACACTTATAGGCTAAAAAAGAAAGGGAAAGGGCCCAAATAAATAAATTAAAGTGAGTGACACAAAAATTCATGTTAACTTCAATCAAAGTGGCCAACCTGTGTCGAAAGAGCTACCAAGATGGCTACTCATATTGGAGTCATCGTCCATCATAGGATTTTAATTACATACACTGATTGGCAACGAGTTCCTAATAATCTAAATGATGATATATGGTAGTTAGTTATAGTATGTTTATTCAACTATTTCATAAAATTTCTTAAATGATCATTTAATTGAAATTCAATGTGTTCATTCTAATTGTATTAACTTATTTAAGAAAGGTTTGATGTCCCAATTGACTGTAAAAAGATTGTGTTGCAATCTGTTGAAAAAACATTCAGAGACTTTAAAGCAAATTAACAATCTAATATATTTTATCGTTGGTTGGTGAAGGTGATGTATTGGATATTCCAATTGCGGCATATGTAGATGTGATAAGTGTTGAAGATTGGACAAATTTTATTCAATATTGACTTTTGGAAGATTTTTCAGTACTCAAACCCATTACCAAAAAAATTATTTATAAGTCTTTATGCAATATAGCCTTTGATCTTCATATGTGATTAATGTAATTTTTTTTTTGGTAGAAAATCAAAGAACTCCAATTGGACATTTGGGCCAAACAACAATATCACCATCGGACAGCAAGAAAGGGATATATAAATGTGAAATATGAGCTTGTATGTATTCGCACACTTATTTTATACTCATTAATGAATATTTATGAACATTCATTTCATACATTTTGATTCTTTTATTGCAAAAATTTAATAGGAATCAGTGAACTCTGGCACAGAAGTTTCCATATAGGATGTCTAAAAACAAGGACATCTACAGAAGGATAGATCTTTTATAGATGAAACAATCGAAGAAATGGCAAAAAAGATGGTATGTATAACTACTTTTTTAATATAATGTATGATTAGCATTGTGATTGTATGCATGAGTGTATACTAACTTGTATAGATTTGTTGTTACAGCTCATCTTATTATTATCTTTCAGGATGATTATGTTACCAAAGTCAAGTCTGGTGAACTGGTAATCTAGTATGGTGAAGATACTTTGTCTTTAGCATTAGGCATTAAAAAAAGATTCGATTAGGTTTGTGGGGTTAGTAAATTTGTCTTACCATTAAAGTTTTTTGGTAATAAACAAAAAACCTTGCAAATGAGAAATGCATAATATGAAGCACTCATTGAGCAACAATAGCAATGAATTGATGACCAGGAGCAACACCTCAATGAGCAATAACAAAGAATCACTACTTTGGAGTCCATGTTGGCAGTAATGTAGCATAACATGCTAATAGGATGGTCTGATAGCATCGTCCCTATAGGAGAAGCTTCCATTGCAAGTAAAAAAGTGAACCCATCTTTCGCTACCACCTAAGAAGTATGATATTATTTATAATTTTAATATTAATTTGTTTATTATATTGATTGATTTGCTTTTAATACTTATATTTCATTAAATATTGTAGCAGGATGTTCGGACTCACAACATGACCCTTACTTAGGCTTCCATGGATGAGTTATCCAAATATTTATTGAAGCATTTATCCAGAGGAAACTTCATAACTATTGAGTCTGATATTTGATAAACCATCATTTTCTTTCATTGGTGTAGAGGAGGTTAAAGAATTTTATGAACTGGATAAATTATCAGCTGTTGATATTATTGCTTTTATGAAGTTAGGTTATAAATACAAATATGCATATTCAATATGCAGTAATCTATATGAGGGTGTAATACTAACTAGTAATGTTGATTGTTATTATGTAGCTTCCTATATAGAGAGCTCAAGGGGAGCCAGTTGACCAATAGATTTATATTCATTGACCCAACTTCATTAGTGAGCAGAGTGACATAGTGGTTTATCATGCTAATCATGTGATCCAATGCATGAAAACACTGGCTGATTATTATTTGCTCCCATATAATGTGCAATAAGTTATATTCCAACCTTACCCAAATCTGATTTGATGTGTAATCTGAGCATATTATTGTTATTATTTTGCAGTCGGCATTGGGTGTTTATTATGTTGACACCAAATCCTTAACGCCATACTTACTTAATTTAGTTAATCCAATGGCGATGCCTAACCCAGATATTCAAACTTTTATAAAGAGGTATTACAGTTTATTATATTATATATCTTCTGTTTCTTCATAAGTAATTTAATTTATGTATTAAGTAATTTTTTCCTTTTCAATTTAGGGTAATATCTGCATTCAATAAGAAGATAAAAAAACTGAAATGAGTTTCATTATTGGTAAATGTGAAATATATTCTTTTATGCTGAGTTTGTGTAGATAAATATTTCCTAAACCCACTCAATTTAATTTTCAAGTACTTCGTCAATCAGGTAATACTTAATGTGGTTACTATATCCTTCATTTTATGCGGGAGATAGTGTTAGATGATTTTATGACCACACCATTCAAGATTAGTATAAGTTTCATAAACTCATTATATCTTCAAAAAAATAAAAAGGTACGTTATGTTCTCATTTCTTAACATTTGCTTCTAATATTTTTTTTTGTGAGAGAGTAAAAAAAGCTTTACGGAAGAGGAACTAGATGAAGTCCATAAAGAATGGTGTGATTATTTATTATCATGTATCGATGTTGATAAACCTTCAAGTTAGACATTGTTGGTTGAATGTAATATATAAGGAACAAATTGTCATAATGTTTTTAACATGCCATGTTGAATGGAAACTTTAAGTTTGTACATTGGGGTATTAGTTTAATATTATTATTATACTAAATATGAATACACTATGTGTACTTAATAAATTATTGAGTACGATTATTTCAGAAAAGTATATTAATATACAACGTTATCAATTTTAATTTCGGGTGTGTGGTCAATTTATTGAAATACAACAATGTTCATTATTTAAATTCTAAAATATAATTTGTAGTATCACATATATAAACCAAATGTTTTCTAGGCATAAATATACAATTGACAGCAAACATTTTCTGGGCATAAACCTACAACTGACTTGACATATATATATCAAATATGTTTTTTTGATGGGATTAATAAAGGTGTTTTTAGCAAGAAAATGCCTTAAATCATCCCTAAAAAAAAATTTGAAGGTATTTTTTACCAAAACCGCCTTCAATAATCTCCCTAAAAATTTATTGTGTGGAATATTATAGGCATTTTAGGTAAAAAATACCATCAAGAATCCGTTTTAACTTTTTTATATGGATTATTGAAGGCATTTTAAAAAAATACCTTAAATAATACCAACTAAAAATTAATCGAATGGAAAGCATTGAATAATCTCTAACAAAAAGTTATTGAAGGTGTTTTTGAAAATAATTGCCTTTTATAATCTGACCATTCAAATTTATCGTTTGGAATATTAAAGGTGTTTTGAGCCAAAAATACCTTCAAGCATCTGTTTCAACTTTTGTCTATGGATTATTGAAGGCATTTTCGACAAAAGTCACCTTTAATAATCACAACAAAAATTTATTGATTGGATTATAGAAGGCGAGTTCGGCCAAAAATGCCTTTAAGAATCAGCTTCATATTTTTTCTATCGATTATTAAGGGCATTTCTCTAAGAAAAATGCCTTCAATATTCTTTGTAAAATTTTTTAAAGCAATTGGTGAAGGCATTTTTGCTAAGAAAATGCCTAGAATAATCAATTACAAATAATCTATGCAAAAACCTAAAAAAGGCTAAAGAGAGGGATCGAACCTACCACCTTATGATTAACATCCGTATGATCCAAAAATTTTGATATGATATTTATTGAAGGCATTTTTGAATAAAAACGGCTTTAATAAGCCTGTAGATTTTTTTGGTCCAATTATTAAAGGCATTTCTTGTAGAAAATGCTTTCAATAATCTCATACAATTTTTTATGAGGTGATTATTGAAGGCAGTGTCTGCCAAAAATATGCTTTCAGTAATTTCCTATCAATTTTTTTAACTGAATTATTCAGGGCATTTTCTACCAAAAACATCTTTAGTATTCACTGAAATTTTTAAGGCAGGATTATTTAAGGCATTTTAGTTGAGAAACGCCGTCGATATCAAGTCTTGGGTAGTATTTATAAGTAATAACGTCGCTATTTGAAAATTTAGTGACGTTTTGATAATAAATATCTTAAGTTTTATAAAAACATAGAAGCTAGCTGCATTTGTAACTGAAAGGCCACTATAAAACTGTCGTTAATACATTATTTTCTTGTAGTGGTATTAATAATGCTGATTAAATTTTTAAAATTTACAAATTTGAGAAGATTTTAAATGTGTAATATTTTTTTAAGTGAGTTAAGCACATAAAAATTAGAGATTAAAGATAAATTAAGAATTAAAAAATAATAGTTATTGCTTTAAATAAATAATTTGTCTCAATTATATATTAAGATAAATTACAAGACATATGACTATCATATAAGATTACGCACAAAAAAATAAATTATTTACATTGAATTTCTTTTATTAAAGATTTTAATTTTTATATATTTATAAAAATTTAATAATAAATTCAGATGACATACATGATCATCAAATTTTTAAATGTATTGAGTAAATAAAAGTTGAGAGTTCAGAGAAGATTAAAAATTTTAAAAAAAATAGTTATTGCTTATAAAATAAATAATTTGTCTTAATTATTTATTTGTGTAATGAGTTGGCAGTTTCTGACAAATATTGCAAATAATCAGACAACCATAAGCCAAGAACGTGTCCAATTTGTGTTTTTTTTCACATTCTTAATTTGCATGGAAAAGCAATCAAAAGCTTTTCCATCCTAAAGTTGTTTGACCTTCAGTATCGACTACTTATATTAATTTCTTATTCTGCATATTCCTTAGCCCTACAGCTTTTTTATTTTTAATTCATTCTTTTTTTATTATCAATTTATATATCTTAACTTGTTGGAGGACAACTAACATTGGTCCGGTGCCCAAAATATTTTTGCAAATCCAAAGAATGATCACCAAAAAAGTAAAAGATTATTTCGGAGTTAAAAATTTAATACAAATCATTCATGTAATTATTTTTAAAAAAACATATGTATCAAATTTTAAATCTAAACTTTATATATGCAATTGTTCTTTAAAGGAAAAATGCAATTAAGAAAGAAAACATGAAAAAATAACACAAATATGTATCTTCTAGTTTTCTCAATGGCTAAGCAAACTCTAAAAGCAATCACTAAGCAAAGCAAGGCCATCATGTTGGGTTGAAAGCCTCTAATCCAATCACACCAACGGAAGCGAAATCAAACAATAAATCAAACACACAAGAGACAATAATTTAACGTAGTTCGGTTCAACTGACTTACATCTACGGATAAGAATCAAGATCCACTAGTTGTAGAGAATTACAAACATACATCAAATCATTAACCTCACTCAACAATCAATACTTATAAGACACTCTCGATCTCCTCTAGTCTTATGAAGTATTCTCAACCCAAACAAACACAAACCCAAACCTTTGTGCACCCTTTCAATATAACTAAACACATACCCATATGCTCCCATACATCATACCTATGTGGACCATCTCAGTTTCTTCTAGTCCACTCACAAATAAACATACACACCCATAAAACGTAGAGCTCTAATACTCCTATGGGGTGTCTATCCCATAAAGCCTATAACTCTCTTACATCTTTTTCTCATGCCTAACCTTGTAGAGACTTCACCTATTTATAACCATACAAACTTGCCCATTACGAATCCATTTCTTCTTAGAATTCTTCTCCTGTAAGTCAAACTTGCCTATTAAGAATCTTTTTCCTTTTAAAATTCTTCTCTTACAAGTCAAACTTACCTATTAAGAATCCTTTTTCTCTTAGAATTCTTTTTTTGCAAGTCTTTTTGTCCATCAACTAATATCTGACAAATCTCAAACAAATCTCTTATGAGATTTGAGTCATTATTCCTAACAATCTTCACCTTGACTTAAATTTCATCAATCATCTGTCTTTATGCTAGACATGCTTGGCTTCACCTGCAATGAAAGTCTCACAATCATCTTCTCTTCTCTTGTGTCTTCACGCTTCATACAAACCAATCCTCAATCTTCAAAACTTAAACTCGAACTCTTCTCTTGAATCGAGCTCTTCTAGACTTACTTCTTCCCATGTCTCAAACCATGCACTTCCCACATCTTAAACTTTTAGCTCTTCCCACATCTCGAACTTTCAGCTCTTCCACATCTCGAACCTTCGGTTCTGATACCACATCTTGAATCTTCAACTCTTCTCACATTTCAAACCTTCAGCTTTGATGCCACTTGTTGCGGAACACCACAGCTCTGATATCACTTATTGGGTTAAAAGCCTCCAATCCAATCACACCAGTGGAAGCAAAATCAAATAATAAATCAAACACACAAGAGACAATAATTTAACTTGGTTTGATTCAACTGACCTACATCCATGAATGAGAAATAAGATCCACTAATTGTAGAGAATTACAAACATGTATCAAATTATCAACCTCACTCAACAATCAATACTCATAAGACACTCTCAATCTCCTCTAGTCCTATGGAGTATTCTCAACCCAAACAAACACAAACCCAAACCCTTATACACTCTTTCAACATAACCAAACACATACCCATATGCTCTCATACATCATACCTATGTGGACCATCTCAGTCTCTTCTAGTCCATTCACAAACAAACATACACACCCATAAGATGTAGAGCCTCAATACTCCTATGAGGTGTTTATCCCACAAAATCCTACAACTCTCTTACATTTTTTCTCATATCTAATCCTGTAGAGACTTCATCTATTTATAACCATACAAACTTGCCCATTAAGAATCCATTTCCTCTTAGAATTCTTCTCTTGTAAGTCAAACTTGCCTATTAAGAATCTCTTTCCTTTTAGAATTCTTTTCTTGCAAGTCAAACTTACCTATTAAGAATCCTCTTTCTCTTAGAATTCTTTTTTTGCAAGTCTTCTTGTCCATCAAGCAATATCTGACAAATCTCAAACAAATCCCAAACAAATCTCTTATGGGATTTGAGTCATTATTCCCAACACATCAGAATCCCACTTGTTATACACCCTTCACTCCCATTCCTCCTTTCTTTTACACTGCTACACCAATCATGTCAAATGAGATTGTTCTTGTCGATCCCATCTTTGAAGAAGAACCCAAACCCAACAAAAAATCAATCATTACCAATGAAGAAGAAGAAGAAAGTAAGGGAGTTTCAAGGTCACTTATGGTGAAAGTAGTAGTAGTGGAAGTGGTGGCGATGTTTCTGAAGAGTGTTTAACAGTGAAAGATTGCCTCCGACTTTGGCTTCGAAAATTCAAAGGTTTCTTAGAGTTGATAACATGTTGAGATGGAAAGCTACTCGTGTTGCTTATCATAGTAAGTCTTTGTCTTTCTTTCTTTTATTGTTTTTGTGTTTTTCCTGCTTTTTGATGAATTGGGTTTCAAAAAAAAATTCATGCTATAGTTTGCCTGATGAAAAGTTTGCGGTTTGAGGATTGGAAATTCCAGTGATATATGGGGTTATGGTTTTGATTATTTTGGCTTGAAAAGTGTTGAGCAATTCCAAATCTTTTATCATTAACTGTTTCAAGAAAGTTAAATAAACACTGAGTTCCTGATCCTTTTTGGTTGGATTTCTATTCTCCAATTTGAGTATGAATTGTCAAAAGTTTTATCCTTTCAATAAAATGGAGTTTAAAAGGAAAATTTTTGGGGAATGAAAACAAACAAAGGGCTATTGATTGAGCTCTGTAATGGAGGTTGTTGTTTTTCCTGTTGCTGGCATGTTAAATTTGATGTTTTAAAAATTTAACTTTATTTCTTCTTTTCCCTCATTATACTACCTTTTGCACTTTTACCTAATAAAGGAGACTAATTTGAAGTTGTGATATTGAAAAATTCATATTCTAGTCTTGGAGTTCTTGTACGGTTTGTCATACATTCATGTTAGGCTGTAAATGCTGATTTTTTTTAATTTACTCTTTTAAAAACAACTGTATAAATCAATTAGAGCAATTTTTTTTTTGGCTAATTACAATGCTGCTGGGATTCAGCGAAATTCAAGTTTGGATTGAAAATATACACAACGCATACAACACTAATTATGTGGCTTTCTGGGGCAGGTCGCTTTCATGCTTTTGAAATAGCGCATAACATGGACCGTAATTCAACAGGAAGGGGTATTCGACAGCTTAAAACTTTGCTCCTAGAGCGGCTTGAACGTGTAAGAAATAACATTGAAGCTTATCATCCAAATATAAATTTAAAATTTTCGTTTTTTGGTTTTTTCACATTCATTTAGAGCACATGAGCTGAAGCTATTGTTAGTATGTTCAGTCAGTATACTATCAGATGTCTTGGTTCTCATGTGCATCACTCTTCCTCACTTCCTATGACCTTCTGTACATACAGCCTTTCAACTTCACCATGCCATTCTCTGCACAATCATCCCTGAATTCCTGTTTTTTCCCCAGAATTCTTTTCAGGATGATGCTATTTAGGTCTTTATCCTGCTCAATGTGGTAAATTTTCCTGTTATTAGATCTGATTTTTCATACTATCTTATTTTTTATTTTCTATTGTTTCATTTGTGAGACAAATGTAATATTGAATGGAGTGTATATGTGTGTGTGTATGTATATTTGTCAACTAATGTATTCCCCATTTGTGAGACAAATGCAAAACTGAATGGGGTGTATGCGTGTGCATGTATATATGTCAACTAATTTAGTCCCTATTTTCCCTATAATTACTGCTCTTCCACATGCCACATGTACTCATTGCATTCTTATACTTTTTTAATTATCGTTTTACTTTCTTGTCCTTGTTTTTTATTCCAGCCTCACCTTTAATTAAAATCTTATGTTTCTCGCCTCATCTTCATACTCCCATTAGAATAGCACAGACATAACAATCTATCTAATCCATTTTGATATTTAATTCTAGTATTTAGCTTTCTTAGGTATGTTTACACAATTTATGTTAATCTATCTTGTTATTTCTAGAATTTCCCACCATTTAAGCTTGTTTTAGTTATATGTGCATGCTGTGCTTGCTCCTTGGTTGGTCTCTGATTACTACCTTGTAGAGAAGCAAGAGAGGAGTGGACAATGTAACTGACTGAATTAATCCTAGAACCGCCTGACTGGAGAAAAGGATGAGGTATTATAGTGTCATTGAAGGTGGCATCCTCCAATAAGAAGGTGAAATGTCAATGCAACTAACCAACAAGAGAAATTTGTGAACTTGGAGCAACAACATCGTGCCAAGGATAAAGGTTTGTGTATTTGAGCTTGACTGAAAAGGTTAATGGATTAGTCCCTCAGTAGAACCACCCTATGCCCTCAAGCCAAATCTCTTTAAATCATCCCTTCATGTGAGGTTACTTTAGGATGCTGCTA
The DNA here is from genome assembly GCF_047325235.1 of Durio zibethinus. Taxonomy (NCBI): domain Eukaryota; kingdom Viridiplantae; phylum Streptophyta; class Magnoliopsida; order Malvales; family Malvaceae; genus Durio; species Durio zibethinus. Next base: position 11,217,322 of record NC_143186.1, read on the forward strand.
CTATTCTTTTTCCTCTCTATTTTTTTGGCTCCTTTTCTATTTTCCTTTTTTCGTTTCATCTTCCTCGTTAATCTCTTCTCCATTCTTTCTGTCTCATTTCTAGCCATTGTCTTACTGACTCACCGTCGGAGTAGTCAATCAACAAAAAAGAGCCAGCAAAGCTTTAGGCTTCAGAAACTTCATAAAAGAGAAAGAAAACGAAGAAAGCCATTAGTAGGCTTTGTAGAGCCACTTCTCTTCATTAACATAATTCCCCTTTCCTTTCTCAACTCTTTTGATTTTTTTATAAATTGTGAAGTCTGTGGAGCTAAAGCTTTGTAGAGACTTTTAGAACATTCTATTTTAGGTTTTTTAACCTTAAACGATTTTTTGATAAAATATTTATAAGGTTTAAAAGATAATTTTGTCTTTTATTAATATTAAAATAAAAAGTTGTTGTAGCCTAATTAAGTGACAAATGCTAGAGACAACTTCTTGAATATAGACGACAATTGTTACAGTCAAACTGTCGTCTATTTTTATATAGACGAAGTTTATAGAAATAGCTATGGTCTATGTAGCATATATAAATAATATGTGACATTTATAAATAACGTTCATTTGGTTTTGATCCGATATTTTCTTTGATTTTCTTCAAATATAGATGATAATTGTTATTATCTAATTGTTGTCTTTTCTTTTTTATTTAAGTGACATTTATAAAACTAATCATCGTTTTTATAGGATATAACTTTAAGGTTTAAAAGGTGATTTCATCCGTTATTAATTAATATTAAAATAAAAATATTGTGACCTTATTAAGTGAGAAATGTCATTCAATTAGAGCCCAGCAAGAGTCAACACTAAATTAAATTGATGGAGACTACTTTCTATGTATTTTAAAGATATTTTCTTATTACTTACAACTTTTGAATGAAGAAATACGATGATTTTCTTACATTATTATTTCTTTTATTTTCATATTATTAAAACAAAATTAAACACAAGAGCACAATAATATAAAATAAATTTTAAAGGAGAAATGATTAAAAAAGCATTTGAACAAAAATTTAATAATTATTTAAGTTTTTGATATTTTATTATAATCAATCAAATCTTAAATTTTTTATTTTTGATCAATTGAACATTTAAATATTTATTTTTTCCTACTTAAATTCTTAAACATTTATTTTCACTCAAATTAAACCCTTAATTGATCGAAAATGAGTGTTGAGACTAACTAATTTTTATTTAATAAGGATTCAATTGATAAAAGTAAATATTTAAGGATTTAACTGATCACAATAAAATAATAAAGATTTGAATGATTATTAAATTTTTGTTTAAGTTATTCTTTTTGACTCTTTTGTCAATTTAAAAAAAAAAGAGTAACGATCCACTTATATTAGCATAAGTCTTATATTTTTTAAAATTTTTAAATCAAAATTAAATTCATAATTAATTTTAATAAAAATAATAATTTTAACTATTTTGATCTAAAGATCCAAAAAAGTGTAAGATTTACATTAATGTAAAAGAATGTCTTCTAAAACATATATATTCTTTTTTTCAAAAAGGAATCACCCTATATTTAATTCGCTACCACTTAAATGGACAAAATCTCTCACGAGAAAGAACAAAGTATGTCAAAAAGATGATAACTAGATTTACAAGCATAGATTTTATCCACATGCATCTAGGTTGCAATTTCTAGAACAGACACCTTTCGCGAGTGCAGATCCTGTACTAACAACCGAAACAAAGTAATTTATCACGTAAATAAATTCATAACAGGTAACAAGCAAGAAGAACCTAACAATTTCAAATTTTAAATTATATTAAATATTCAATTTAAAATCAATTAATATTACATTAAGAGATTGATTTAAATATAAAATTACAAAAAAATAAAATAAAATTCAACCAATATAAAATAACACCACTGAAACATTTTGTGATGGTAAATGAAAGCAAGATCAATTGAAGTCAATTATTTGGGAATAATTTAATAACTGATTAGTCAAGCTCTTGGCTAAGATTTCCACAACTATATTTTTTTCTTGTTTTATGAAGAATATTTAGGACTAAAAGCCCCGCCAAGTATGGCACATTCCAACCTAGTTTATACATCAACCTAGAACACTTTTTGATCGGTCAGCGTACTTATCGAAAATTTTAACCAAGTTTTTTATAATTGTTTTTGAATTAAAAAGTACTCCGAAAGAGCTTTGAATATTAATTTTAACCACAAATTGCATTAATAATCATCACTAACACAATTTTCGTTAGTAGGTCAATTGTATTTAATAAAAAAATTAATAACGATTTTATTTTATTTTATATAACAGTTGAGTATTTAGAATTGCATGTCACAACAGTAATTATTGAAGATATCTTCAACTACATAAGATCTGAGAGCCAATTGATTTTGAATTATGAATTATGAATTAATTAACATAATTTTTAATTTTTGTAATTTTCATCCTTTGAAATGAGTTAATCCATTTAAATTAGAGTAAAGGATAATCAATTCGATCATTTCAGTCAAAAAGAATAATTGAATTGATGGGTCCTTTTGAAACTGAAACAGAATGATTTAATAATCTTAAATATAAAATTAAAAATGTAATGAATTTAAGAAAAATTGAACTTAAAGAACAAGGAATAAAGAAACCTTCATTTTTTTAATTTCATAAACTCACTAGAGGACAGTAAAAAATTGGACAGAGTTCATTTCAAGCTTAGTGGACCAAAAAACTATTGACTTGTCAATTTGCCATTTCAAGCTCTTGGCTAAGATTTTCACAGCTATTTTTTTTTCTTTTTATATGAATAATAATTAGGAGACAGGACCCCGTCAAGCAAGGCACAATCCTCCCAGTGTACACGTTGCGCTAGACGCGACTCAAGGTCGTATTCGTATACGATTTTTTCACCCATCACGTACTTGATTTAAAAATCGTAACCAAGTTTTTTAAATTTGTTTTTGAATTAAAAAGTACTCAAACTTTTTTAAATATTGAATTTAACCATAAATTGCATTAATTATCATTGCTAATACAATTTGCGGGCGTGCAATCCTGGTCTGTTCTCCCTTTCTCCCATTAAAAAACACTAATCATTCCCTCTCTCCAGATTTGAAGCTGAAAATTCAATGGTCATTTTACTAGAGATGAAGATTGATGATTGACTTCCCGTAAAAAAGGAAAAGAAAAAAAAAAAAGAGAAAGAATGACAATTGAACAACTTCTAGCGCTCGATCCAGGGGTGGTATGTTCTAACTTACCAAATTTTATTTCATCATGCATCTTGATTACTAAAAACACATGATTCTTAGAAATTTCATATCACTCTCTAATACAGACACTACAAGATGCACATGTGAAGCTAGGATTCTCGATATAGATGTTTTGAATGGTTGGTTCTATAACTTCTGCAAACAGTGCAACAGAACGCTCATATCATGTTATAGCAAATTCTGGTGTTCAGACCACCATGAAAAAGTACCCTCACTTAGGTATATCCCTCACCATATATTGTTTCTCACAAGTATATTACATAAAAAATTATACTGTAAATTGCTATATAAATGGCTTCAGTAGCAAGCTAGGCATAAAATTATAAAACTTTATAGAGGACAAAATGAAATGCACCATCGCTAGTTTACACTATATTTAAGCTAATTTCATTCGTAGCATCAAGTGATGTATTTGGCTCATCAATTGGATTGTCGCCACCATGATCCTTAGTTGATGCATCAAAAGGAAACTCAAAAGGTCTTGGAGGCATTTCAAGCAATTCAGTATCAGTTTCAAGCATCTCCAATACTTTTGACATTGAAGGAAGATTAGGAGAATTCATTTGTATACACCAAAAAGCTACTATTAACATCTTCCTCAAAATTGTCTTCTCACTATCCGTAACATCTCCCAATTCTATTTCCTTTCCTTGCTCAAATCGATCATATATCCATGATGGGAAGTAAATCTGACTTGATTGTTCAGCAAATGCATTCAAATTTTTCCTTCTTCCCACAATTTCCATTAATAGCATCCCGAAACTATAAACATCAGCCTTATATGAGATGCCTCCAATGTTTTTGTAGACCAATTTAGGAGCAATATATCCCAGTGTACCTCGTGCTGCAGTAAGAGAAACAATACTATCATCTACTGAATACAATTTTGCCAGACCAAAATCTGAAACTTTTGGGTTGAAATTCTCATCTAGAAGAATATTATGAGGCTTGATATCAAAATGTAAAATTTGCATGTCACACCCTCGATGTAAATAGTCAATTCCTCGAGCAACTCCAAGCACAATATCAAGCATTTTCTGCCAGCTTAAACTGATCTTATTTTCTCCGGAAAATATGATTTTATCTAAGGAACCATTTGGCATGAAATCATATACAAGAGCTTGCTTTGACCCCTCAACACAAAACCCAATAAGTTTCACAATGTTGACATGATGAATCCTCCCAATTGTTGGAACTTCATTAATGAAATCTTGCCCATTAGCTTTTGATTTGCCCAACAACTTTACTGCCACAAGATGGTTGCTACGAAGTTTTCCTTTAAACACTGAACCATAACCCCCTTCTCCTAATTTATCTTTGAAACCACAAGTTAGTCTTTTTATTTCATAGTAAGAATACCTAATAGGTATAAAGTTATTTTGACTTTGAAGGAACTCTTCAATTGTATCATCTGCGGATAAGTGTCTTCTTCATAATTTGTATGTAACAACAGCAATCAAGATAGATATCCCCAGCAACATTCTTGGTAAGGCAATTCCTCCTTTTCAAGAAAAAAATGTAAACAAATTAGTACTTTTCAATGAAAGGCATTAGTGTCCAAGCAAATAAAAACATAGGAACCTTAATTTTAACAGTAATCTTGAAGCACAAACACAAAATTGTAGTCATACTGAATAAACTTAAACATGGAGGGAAAATGAACAAATCAGAAAATATTGAAATGAGCATCCAAAACATAACCTTCAAACTACACAATTGAGACTAATTTACCATAAAAGAAACACCAAAAGATGCAAACAAACCCAAAAGGAATTGATAAAGTCTAGTGTTGACATCCACTATTTAACCATAATAGGATTTATGATCATCACTTGCAGTCGACTCAACAATTCTGGAAGATGCTATATATCTATTCCGTTCTCTAATGTCACCAAATCTCTAACAGGACTGCTAACATTCTTCAAACTATAACTTATTTAGACAAAAAAAACTAGGTAATCATCTTCTAGGGGTCCAAGTTTTGATGGGTAGACATCAGAGAAAACAATATTAGAAGTTGAGGCAGGTTCTTCAAACTTTTTCTTTGAAATGTTGTCAACACTGTAACACCCAGGATTTGAGTTAAACTGTTCCTTAACACTGTCTTTTAACAAACTCTCACCCATTGAACTATTGACAACTAAATTCATAGTTGTACTATATTTTGTAGAAGTTTTTTAAAAAAGATTGTTAATATTTTTTTTCTTCCCATACAGTTTCAACCACATTAAATGTGATAATTAAACCAATGAGCATCAACATATATTTTGGGTACTATGAGAATTTTAAAAAAGTGAGACTCATTGTGAGAATGATCTTAAGAGAATTGGAAAAAGCATTAAAATTAAATCTAAACTTGTACGATCTAAAAAGCTTGTTTAATTCTTTTTTGTTAAACTTGAGGACTTTGATTTATAAATGCAAATATAAAGCTAAAACTTAAATATACCTGTTATTTCAAGACACAAAATATATGTACCTGCAACAAAATACCAAGACAAAAAAAAAATAATTATTTCAACAAAAAAACTAAAATATATAGCAAATCCAAGAACAACATTAATAATGAATTCTTAGGGAAGCATACGATTTGGTCGATCACCATCATTGTAGAATACATGGGGACCCTTAAAAAGGAAAGGCACAGAGCTGTCCACATAGGTTTTCAAGGCATATCCTAAATCTGACAATTTGAATTATTCAGTACATCAAATTAAAATTAATAATGATGATATAAAAAAATATTGATAATTTGAAGCAGATAAAGAAATGTAAAAAACAAAAAAATAAACAGATAAAACATTATATTTTGTAGTATCTTATTCTTACCTGTAGTGAAAGATACTAAAGATGAATTTGTCATTGTATAGTTGACTATTAGAATACAGTATGGAAATGAATTCAAACTTCTCTATTTAAACATCAATTTGATTTTAATTTTAGATTTCCAAATCACAATTTTCAAAAAACGCTAGCATAACCAAGGAGCTAATTTTTATTAGAGAAAATTGCACTTACGTAATGAAATAGAAATAAATTAATGGTCAGTATGATTTTTTGAAAATTAATTAATGTTTGATTTAATGATTTTTTTAATGTCATCATAAAAATGTTAATTACGACCATTTGTAACAAAAAGAACCCATCGAGTACCAAAAATACCCTTAGTTTTTGTTTATTTTTTCTCTTCCTTTTATCTTTTTTTTTTTTTCAAACCCCACTTTGTTGGTGCCAGTTGGCCCTTGACCGATGAGCAAGAGGGTGGAAAGAGAAGAAAAAGACTTTTTTATCTTGTCAGTAAAATACCTCATTACATTTAAAATATATAAACTGCATATTCATTGCATCAAATAATATTTATTTTAGAAAATCAGTGATAATTTGTTATGTTGGAATATCCTAATAAACCTAACTGTAATTTTCTTAATTTAATTATTAAGCTTAATTCCTATCAAGAACAGTTATCAATCTTTTCTAAAATAGAACTAAAATGCACAAAAAAATCTTACATTTCTCGGAATAAAGCACTGTTGTCGCACCATGTGCAGTTGTAGTAATCCCATGTCAGTTGATGGCCCAGTAATAGCTGTTGGTAAATATCCGAAGTAGACAGACCTGTAATATTCTCAAGCATGGTTGGAACCTGGGCTATGACCATGCAAGATTGATTGAAATCGGACGGCCGGGTGTTTCCATCTAAAAAATAAAAGTAGGAAGGTGGATGGGAAGAGCTATTATTGGGGCAACGAGAGGCATTGACGTACAGAGAAGATTTCAATGTTGTTGTTCAGTTGAAATCTATGATACTTTAATAGAGGATAGTTGCTCTTCAAGTTAATGAAATCTTCTCTTTCTTTCAAAAAAAAATAAAAAATAAAAAAATTTTAATTAAATAATTTTAATATTTATCTTTAAAGATTTTAAATTTTTTAAATTTGTGAATCAATGAAATGATCCTATGTAATGCATTAATATAATAGATTTATATACTATCCGATAATGCATAGTATAGAAATCTTAAAAAAAGATATAATAATATAAAAATTTGTAGAAGGGGGGGTAAGAATTTAAGAAGTATAATGAATATTGGAAGATGCAAGTAAGGAATCAAGTTGTAAAAGACAAGGAAATTAAGCACTGAAACAGTTTGTGTGGTGTAACTGAAAGCACGTCATACTTCGAGAAATCAAATTCAATTGTGGAGAACAATTTAAAAAATTAGTCAAGGTCTTGGATAAGATTTTCTTATCTATTTCTCTTTATTTTATTTTGCGAAGATGGATAATTAAGAAGTTGTTAAGGCCCCGTCGAAGACGGCATCCACATCACCAGGCCAGCGTACGCGTATAAGACTTTTTTGTTATATCACATGGTCTACGGTCAAAGTCGTGCGGTTATCTTCTTCGCAATCCAGTTGAAGCCCCGGGTAACCACACTCTGAAGGTTGGGTTGCTGATTGAAAAGGGAAACTAATGTTGAGATTTCCAGATAGAGAAGAGCCACAGTCTTTGTTTTGTTGAACATACAAAGTATTGGGTAGTAGTCCAGTGATAAACGTACACTTGTGGGTAGATCTATTAATTGGTTTTATTGAGTTTATATTCTGTTAAATATGTGGAAAATAAAAAATTATTATTTAAAATTTATACTGATATATTGAACATAAAAATATTTTTTTTATTTTCATTAAATTTTTTGTTAAAATAAATATTTTTTATTTTTATTAAAATTTTAAATTATATATTTTTATATTAGTTTTATGTCATATTTAATTATGATCGGATTTCGTTTCTTCGACTGATGTATTATTGGTGGCAGTGAATGAAAGCAAGTCATACATTGATACAACCAATTAAGTTGCTCTTAAGTGGAACACTTTAGCTACGAGTCAGTCAAGCACCTTATTCGATAAGACCTCTTTGCCATTTCAATTGACAAATCAGAGAACAATTGTATGTTCAAAATCAAAGTCGTTGCAAAACTTTGTTTTTTTACGAAAATAATTTTTGAAAAATAATTTTTGTATTTTTATATTTATTTGTTAGAAAATTAATCGGTTAACAAAAAATAATTTATTAATTAATTTAAAATAAAACTATTTTTTATATTGTTTTCCTCTAAAGAGAAAGATAATTTTTTTTAAAAAAAAATATTTATAGGTAAGATTACTCGTCAAATTTATGAGCACTGTACTACTCATGTTGGGCCTTGGATAAATTTTTTTTAAGTTTAAATTTAATTTAATACAACTACAAATATTATTATAAATAATTTTAATATTTTAAAATATTAATATAAATAATAAATAATTTTATTTTAAGTGTTTGTTTATATTAATATAATATTTAAGTATTAAATATTATTAAAATATAATTATTTTTTAATATTAATAATTTTAATAATCAATTATTTCAATATATTTTAATAATAAATAATTTTTAATATTTTAATAGTTAAATTAATATTATTTTTAAAAAATAAAAATTTCAAAAAATAGGTAAACACCAAAAAAATATTTTTATTAATACATCCAAATAACAAAAAAAGAAAAAACTAAAATATAAATATTTTTAAAAATTAATTTTCATGAAATAAAAGGAATCTAATCTCCAGGCTCTCCTTTCAATTCCCTTTTAAGTATCTAATGTTGTTACCAAAGCAAATCATCTTAAACTTTGTAGTTTTTTTTTATGGAAAACCGCAGCTTTTTGAAAAGGGTGAAACTACCATGCACATCATCTAACACGGTGGAGCCAGCTATGACTGTGATTTAGACGAAAGTATTTTTGTCTTATAAATTTATATCATGATTTATATAAAAATTACATATAATAATTATATTAACATGTAAAATATAATATATTTTTTATTTTTATTAAATTTATATAATTTTAATTAAAATTTTAAATCATATCATATCATATTTTTTAAAACAATTTTTTATTATATAATCTTATTTTATTTTAAATTATCAAATTTATTGCGACCCAAGCTAGACTGAAAATACATTACGCATTACCATACTCACCTAATTTAAGCTCAATAGCCATCAAATACATTTTTGACGTGGATTGCCCAATATATAATTTTTTACACGTAATCTCTTTTATTTCATAAACCTTTCATTTTTTTTATGATAAAATTTGAACCTAAAAATTTCAAATCCAATTTTTAATACCAGCTCTATTTTTTTTTTTTAAATAAAACTGCCCCAACAATACTTAATTTAATAATAACCCTGTTAATTAACATTTTTAGTAAGTAAAAAATTATTCAAACAAGCCAAACATTTCCAATTTTCAATACGTCATTTATTACCCTTTTGGTTCTTATGCATAGCTCGTTTTAATTTTTAAATTTTTTATCTCATTTTTTTACATTTTTTTAAAATTCAAAACATTGTTTTTTTTTTTTTTTACATCTAAAATTTTTAATCTTTTATATTTAAAAATTTTTTGTTATGATTTTTTATTTTTTGGACATTAAAAAGTTTAAAAATTAATACTAAAATTCATTAAAATCAAAGTTTTTTTTTTTTAATTTTGTAGAAATCAATAACACGTAAACAATTTGAGATGAAGGGACTACTTAATATTAGCTTTAACTCATGAGATGCACAAATGATAATTATTTATATTATTTATTTACAATACAGATATTTATTTAAATTTTAAAAATTAAAATTATGAATTTTATAAAAAAGTGAAATTTTAACTTTCAATTTAAATGTCTTTAATTAATATGCGTTGTATTGCTTAATATAAGAAACTGTAATTTTTATGCATCTAGTAATAAAAATTGTAATAAGTGTTGTACTGTAATCGATCTGAGTACGAGTGTTGATCAAATTTTTAAAATTTATAGATTCGAAAAGATTTAAGTGTATAATATTTTTTTTGTTTAAGTGAATTAAGTACATAAAAGTTAAAGATTACATATAGATTAAGAATTAAAAAATAATTATTACTTATAAATAAATAATTTGTTTCAATTATTTATTGAGTTAAACTATTCCAAGACACACCACGATGATAATAAGTTTGTAAACATATTAAAATAATAGATCATTTACATTAATTTTTAATTTTTTATATAAGATTTAAAAATAAATTTAGATGATATATTGTTGGTCATTTTTTTAAATGTGTTGAGTAAATAAAAGCTGAAAGTACAGATGAATAATTAGGAAGTGGTTAAGACCTATTATAACGTATAAATCCATGGATCTATTAGTAAATATGAATTAGAAGGAGTCACCACCGATTTTTTTTGTCTATGTGTGATTGGTCACCTGATACATATTCTGATCCACGAAATCAGATGTTAAGTTCGAGAGTCGGTTACCCATGAAGAAGATCATAGCACTCCCACAACGCCCATCTAAAGGATGATACCAATTAGATTTTGAATTATCCAAGCCTTAATCATTTTATGATTTATCAAATAATTTAATATTGAAAATGTATCTTAAAATTGTCTCAATAGTTTGGTAGCAATTTAAGATAATTTTCTCGCATCATGAGTATTCAAAAAAACTAGCGTTCCATTCTAAAGAGGCTCCGTCGTCGGATTTATTAATATATTTTTATTCAAAAAAATTAATAAAAATCTTTTAATAGTTTGATAAGACCTAAAAATAATCCTCCAATAGTTTAGAGGATAAAAAATTTTTTTTTTTATTTTTTTATTTTTTTGAAAAAAACGATTTATGAAATTTTTTAATAGTTTGGTGGATTCCACTTTAAAGATTTAACCCATGAAAATTCTCCAATAGTTTGGTGGAATTCATAAATTTATTTTGTAAGGATTTTTATTTGAAAAAGATTATTGAAAGGATTTTTTTATATAAATATTTTTTGAAAACTTTATTTGAAAAAAGATTTTTATTTGAAAAGATTTATATATATATAATCATTTTTCTTTTTTTTTAAAAAAAAATTCATTTACTTTCAGAAATAAAATGGCAGAAATATAATTTCTTAAAAATAAAACTAGAAAAAAATTAAAAAATGAGTTAAAAATAAAATAAAATTAAAAAATAAAAATAAAATAGAAAAAAAAAACTTGTGATCAGGTCGGGTCGGTACCAAGATCAATGCACGAATCGTCGTTGAGTCACTCACGGGTCAAGGCTTTGCAAAACATTGTCATTCAGTAGCAGTATAAAAGCTAAAGCTTCAGCGTTTTCCTCATAATCACCCGAGCCACTCTCTCCTAGCTTTAGGATCTTTTCCTCTCTATTTAAAAAACCTGTTTGAAAATTCAAACGAAATCTGAAAACTTTGTCGGATTTTGAAAATTTTATCAGAATCTGAAAATTTTTGTCAGATTCTGGGAATCTCGTCAAAATCTCATCGGAAACTTCAAATCCTTTCTAGAAAAATCACTAGAAAATTCAAACCTTCATCGAAAAATTCATTCCAACCTAGAAAAATCCAAAATTTTCTAGAAAAAATCAAAATTCTTCAAAATTTTCCAAATTTCTCCCAAAATTGCCTTGATTGCTCCCAGAATTATCCAGAATCCTAAGTCTAACCCCAGAAACCTAAAATCAAACCTAAAAACTTTAGATTGAACCCAAAATCTCGAGACCAAACTTCTAGAATAATCCCACTGCCCAAAATTTTTCAAACCTTTCTCTCTAATAATTTTTCTGTGTGTTTGTCCTCTGTAGAGCTTGCTCGAATTATAGGTAGCCTAAAATCCAATTTTTAGAAACGGATAGAATCAATCCTAGGCTTGAATCCTGGGATTAAGTTCTGTCTAACATGATTTTAAGGTTGAATTCTTGTTAACATCCAGAACCTGAATTAAAGGCTTTGTAATTTGTATCATAAACCTTTTTTTACCATAATCAACTGATTCGATTTAAGTTTCCAAAATTCATCCTCACAGATTGAACAAGAAAGAAAAACAGAATAAATAATAATAATAATATAATGTACTATGTATTATATTATACTACCATCATATACATTATAACAACATACTACACTATAGTAATAAAAATGATAAAGATAAAAAAAATCAACCTCGATTGACCCTGGACACAAATGGGTGTCTACAGTTGCCATTTTTGCACATTATTGTTAAATAGAGATTATGTAAAGACCTAGACACCCACTTTGTTTCAAACCAAGAGTCAAATCATTTAGTAAAATTGATCGGGATCGAACCACGAGTCTGAAGATGAAGCGACCAAGACTAAGTTGACGTTGAGAATAAATAACTGGGACGAAACCACAAGTCATAAGAAATGATCTAGACTGAGCCAAGATCAAGTGACCGAGATGAAATCACGAGTTAAAAATGAAGCAACCAGGATTGAGTTGAGGTAAAAAATAAATAACAGGGATGAAATCATGAGTTATAAGAAATGATCTAGACTAAGCCAAGATCAAGTGACCAGGATGAAACCACTTGTCAAAAATAAAGCGACCAAGACCTAGTCAAAGTCAAAAATAAATGACCAAGATAAAACCACAAGTCATAAGAAATGATCTAGATTGAGACAAGATCAGTGACCAGGATGAAACCATATGTCAAAAATGAAGTGACCAAGACCAAGTTGAGATAAAAAATAATGATTGAGATAAAATCACGAGTTAAAAAAAATGATCTAGACTAAACCAAGATCAGGTGATCGGGATAAAACCACATGTCAAAAATTAAGTGACCAGGATCGATTCAAGGTTAAAAATAATGACTGAGATAAAATCACGAGTCATAAAAAATGATCTGGACTGAGCCAAGATTAGGTAATTAGGACGAAACCACATGTCAAAAATGAAATGACCAGAACAAAGTCGAGGTCGAAACTAAATGACCAGAATGAAACCACGAGTCATAAGAAATGATATGGATTGAGCCAAGATAAGGTGACAAAAACAAAATCACGTGTCAAAAATGAAGTGACCAAGATCGAATCGAGGTAAAAAATGTTTGAGAAGAAACCACAAGTCATAAAAAATAATCTAGACTAAGCCATAATCAAGTGATTGGGATGAAACCACGTGTCAAAAATGAAGTGATTAGGATCAAGTCAAGGTCAAAAATAAATGATCGAGATAAAACTACGAGTCATAAGAAATGATCTAAACTGAGCTAAGATCATGTAAGTGAATAATGTAAGTGCATGCCCTATCTAAGATGTAAATGAAATATTAATTGTGGTACTAAGGCTTCTGCACTCTCATTTTTATGCATGTTTGGCAAAGAAACTATCCTTTATTAGCTTGAACATTTATTTTTATCCCAAGGAAAACTATAGAAGCCACTTTTCTCTTACTTGGAAGAATTCATCTTTGGTCATTGTCTCTTTTAATCCTTCAAAGTAACACACAACTTCTTATGACTTTATTCAATTATTAATCATTATCCTAATTTTAAAGTGCGAGATGCAAGTTATTCACTTATTCTATTCATAGCAAAGTATAAAGAGAAGAGACAAATATAATGGCAATGCATAGAACTAAGAGAGAACAATAAGACAGCTTTCATTTATTCAGATAAGCAATAAATTACAAATGATGGTATGAAAACAAAAAGAGAGTGTATAGGGACGGCTATTTAGGGTAGCAATGTCCCAAGATAAATGATCAGATAATCATGACAACAAATCTTGAGTTTATTCAAAAACTCAACTAAAATATGATGCATTGACACCTCAGAGCTCTTTAAAATTCACTATCTTTGGTATGCCTTTGAAGTGATGCCATGTTTTATTCATCCAAATTTACCTTCGTTCAATTCAAACCGCCCTTCTAAACATGAACTTTTTCTTTGGGGCTTAAGCTGTCTTTTCGGGTTTTCAACTTGAACTTTTTTTTTGGATCAAGCAAAGTACTTCTTCATGGCATCCAAATTAATAAGATTAAGAAGTTCATCTCTATCCATTTCTGACAAGATTAAGGCTTATCCTGAAAAAACTCTTTTTACCACATATGATTTTTTCCAATTTGAAGTCCATTTTTTTCTATCATTATGTTGACTTGAAAGAATATTTTTAATACCAACTCTCTTTCTTGGAATTGATAAGGTCTAACTTTTTTGCTATGAGTTCTCATCATTCTCTTTTGGTATAATTGATCGTGACAGAGTGCCGCTAATCTTTTTTTTTCAATGAAGTTTAATTGTTTATAGCGTTCTTGGACCCATCAGCTTCTTCTAATCCTATTTCCTTTAAGACTCTTAGGGATGGGATCTCTATTTCTATTGGCAATACAGCTTCTATCCCTTAAACCAAGAAAAAAAGAGTTCCCCTAGTAGAAGTGCGCACGAAGGTTCGATATGCATGTAGGGCAAAAGGTAATTTCCAATGTCAGTCTTTATATGTTTCAGTCATCTTCTTTAAAATCTTTGTGATGTTCTTATTTACAGCTTCCACCGCCCCATTCATTTTTGGACGATATAGAGCTGAACTGTTGTGTTTGATCTTGAACTGAACATATACTTCTTGTATCATCTTACTATTCAAATTTTTATATTGTTTGAAATAATTCTTTTTAGGAGCCTATATCTGTAGATTATTTCTCTTTTGATGAATTTGCATACCAATGATCTAGTCACAGTTGTGAAAGAGGTGGCTTCGACCTATTTAGTGAAATAATCAATCATCACAAAAATGAATCTATTTTCATTTAAGGCTTTTAGGGTAATGAGACCAATGACATCCATTCTCCACATAAAAAATGGCCAAGATGGTGCTATAACATGTAAAATGCTAGATGGAGCATGAATTTTATTAGCATAAATCTAGCATTTGTGATATTTTCGAGCATAATCAATGCAATCATTTTTCATTGTCAACCAGTAATATCCAGCTCACATAACCTGTCTTGCCATCATATACCCATTTACATGTACTCCACATGTCATTATGAACTTTTTCAATAATCTTTTTGGCCTCAAAGGCACTTATGCAACATAATAACACTTAGTCTTTGCCTCTTTTGTGCAAAATTTCTCCATCTAAAAAGAATCTCATAGCCAACCTTCTTAAGACTCTCTTATCACTTTTTCTGTTGCTTGATTTGGGTACTATTGATTTTTTAGATATCGCATAATATCATGATACCATGGGTGACCATCCTCTTTCTCTTCCAAGTTGGCATAATGCACTGTCACGTCCTTGATGTCTAGTTTGATAAGCTGAATTTTGACAATATCATCGATCTGCACCATTGCAGTCGAGATAGCCAAGGCATCTGCAATTTGATTTTCTTTATGAGGTAAGTGTTCAAACTAAATTGCCTTGAATTGTTTGCATAGCTCTAAAATGTATTTGTGATAAGAGATGAGTTTTGAATCCCTTGTTTCCCATTCACCTTTTAGTTGACAAATGACTAGAGCTGAATCCCCAAACACCTTTAACACTTCAATTTTTCTGTCCAAAGTAGCAGTAGTCCCATAACACAAGTCTCATATTCAACTATATTATTAGTGCAGTTGAAGTTTAATCTTGCTGTAACAGGATAATAGAGTTTCATTAGAAATATTAAAACTAATCCAATCCCATGCCCCATGGCATTGGCGACCCCATCGAAATATATTCTCCATACCTCTTCCTTGTCATTATCTTCTTCTAACCCTGAGATGGTCATTAATTTTTCATCTAAAAAATTTAGCTTTATAGGTTCATAATCATCAGTAGCTCTATCTGTCAAAAATTCAGCAATTATGTTTCTTTTTATTGCTTTTTAGCTCACATACACTATGTCATATTTCGAGAGCATCACTTGCCATCTTGCGATTCTTTCTAATAGTGATGGTTTCTTGAAGATGTATTTAATGGGATCTAGTTTAGCTATGAGCCAAATTGTATGGTAAAGCATATATTACTTGAGTCTTTTAGTTATCCAAGCCAAAGCACAACACATTTTCTTCAGTAAAGAATACTTGGACTCATACTCTATGAATTTTTTGCTCAGGTAATAAATAGCTCTCTTTTTCTTACCGGATTCATCTTGTTGACCCAGCACACATCCCATTGATTTCTTATTTACCACTATGTATAGAATCAGTGGTTTTTCTGGAATAGGTAGTGCTAATATTAGAGGATTTGATAAGTATTGTTTAACCTTATCAAAAGCTTTTTAACATTCTTCATTTCACTTGCCAAGATTATTCTTTCAAAGGAGTTTGAAAATGGGGTCACATTTAAAAGTGAGTTGAGAAATGAACCGAGAAATATAGTTCAATTGGCCTAAAAAACCTCAAACTTCTTTTTGTGTACTTAGAGGGGATAAATTTTGAATGGCCCAAATTTTGTCCGGGTCAACTTTTATTCCTCTTTCACTTACTATAAATCTTAAAAATTTTCCTGACCTGGCTCCGAATGTACATTTGACTGGATTTAATTTGAGCTGAAACTTTCTCAACCTCACAAATAATTTTTTGAGATTGACTACATGATCTCCTTTTCAGGATTTGGTAATCGTATCATCCACGTATACTTTAATCTCTTTATGCATTATATCATAGAAGAGTGTTACCATAGCCTTTTGATAGTTTACCCCAGCATTCTTCAAACTAAAAGGCATGACCTTATAGCATAAAGTTTCTTACATAGTGATAAATGTGGTCTTTTCTATATCATCTTGAGCTATCTTTATTTGATTATAACCAAAGAATCCATCTATAAAAGAGAACACTGTATGTTGGGCCATATTGTCTACTAGTCTATCTATATGAGGCAAAGGAAAATTATCCTTTGGACTAGCTTTATTTAGATCTCGATAATCTGCACACTTTCATACTTTTTCATTCTTCTTAGGGATAGGTACTATATTAGCTACCCATTCAAGATATTTGGTCACTTGCAGAAAGCCTGTATCAAATTGTTTTTTTACTTCCTCTTTGATTTTCAACAACATCTTTGCTTCATTCTTTCCAACTTTTGTTGCATCGGCTTGCATTCTGACTTTAAAGGCAACCTATGCTCTACTATTTCAGTGCTGAGCCCAGGCATATCTTGGTAGGACCAAGCAAACATATCTACAAACTCTTGAAGCAAATCCTCTAAACACTGTCGGTCAACTACTGAGAGTGAAGTACCAATCTTGACTTCTTTTTTGTTTTCAACATTACCCAATTTGATCAATTCAATAACTTTTTGATGAAGCTTAATGGATTTATCTTTCTGCTTAATTAGCCTCATTAAATCTGGAGACAAAGTGTATTCTTTAGAGTTTTTTTTAGTATCAAATTCATCAGTATTAATTAAAATTTTAAAATTAAACCTCGGATCATTGTCATGATTACCTTCGCATTCATTTGGGAACCTAAAAGTTAATGGAATAAGAAATATTGGCAAGAAAACTTTGATGGGATAATGAATGAAATGGAAGAAATGAACAAAATGCATACTCCTACTTTTATTAAAATAATGAAAAATAAAAGGCCCAAACATAAAAGTTCATCCTAATGCTTTTGGGCATAAGCGATTAGGAGATATGATTACATTGAAGAAAAATAAAAAATAATATGTATCTAGATGACCCTCTAATTCTTCAATTCATATCTAGGTGGGTAGGGATAAACCAAAGCTTCCTCATTTTGACTTCAATCATCCACCATATCAATGGACAGCTTGGCAAAATTTTCCTCCCATTTTGGTTCTTTTTTTGTGTCTTCTTCAGCTCCCGGGTGTATGTATCCTCTGAGAATGAAAGTTTCATTTAAATAGGGAAAGATCATTGGTTTGTTCTTTGCCCTTTTACTCTTGTTTTGCATTTTCTCTGTCCCATAACTTAATCCCGATCTACAACTATAATCCTCAATCTTAGGAAAGTCTCTTATCCTTTGAAGGTTTCTGCCCAAGCCGAACCCAATACTCCAACCCTTGTTAATCATCTGATTGATTACAATCCGACTGAACTTGAGTCCTTCATCTATTGCATTAACAGGTTCAAAAGATAGGTAAGAACATTCTAATGATTTCTTTGTTGCTTCCACATATGGGGCATTTATAGGTTGGGTCACCAATAAGTCTTCCTTCTCGGCTACAATCACCAATTATCCTTCCACATTGAATTTGATCTTTTGATATAGTGAGGAAGAGACGACACCCACCTTGTGGATCCATGGCCTTCCTAGTAAACAACTATATGATGGGGAGATATCCACTTGTATATGGGTTGCTATATCTAGAACAGATACCTTTCCCGAGTGCAGATCCTGTACTAACAATTGAAACAAAGTAATTTATCACGTAAATAATTTATAACATGTAACAAGCAAGAAGAACATAACAAATTCAAATTTTAAATTATATTAAGTATTTAATTTAAAATCAATTAATGTTATATTAAGAGATTGATTTAAATATAAAATTACAAAAAAATAAAATAAAATTCAACCAATATAAAATAACACCACTGAAACATTTTGGGATGGTAAATGAAAGCAAGATCAATTGAAGTCAATTATTTGGGAACAATTTAATAACTGATTAGTCAAGCTCTTGGCTAAAATTTCCACAACTATTTTTTTCTTGTTTTATGAAGAATATTTAGGAGTAAAAGCCCCGCCAAGTATGGCACATTCCAACCCAATGCATACATCAAGCTAGAACACTTTTTGATCGGTCACATTCTTATTGAAAATTTTAACCAAGTTTTTTAAAGTTGTTTTTGAATTAAAAAGTACTCCAAAAGAGCTTTGAAATTTTAATTTTAACCTCAAATTGCATTAATAATCATCACTAACACAATTTTTGTTAGTAGGTCAATCGTATTTAACAAAAAAAATTAATAACGATTATATTCTTTTATATATAACAGTTGACTATTTAGACGTGCATGTTACAACAGTAATTATTGAAGATATCTTCAACTACATAAGATCTTAAAGCCAATTAATTTTTAATTATGAATTAATTAATATAATTTTTAATTTTTGTAATTTTCACCCTTTGAAATGAGTAAATCCATTTAAATTAGAGTAAAGGATAATCAATTCGATCATTTCAGTCAAAAATAATAATTGAATTGATGGGTCCTTTTGAAACTGAAAACAGAATGATTTAATAATCTTAAATATAAAATTAAAAATGTAATGAATTTAAGAAAAATTGAACTTAAAGAACAAGGAATAAAGAAACCTTCATTTTTTAATTTTTCATAAACTCACTAGAGGACAGTAAAAAATTGGACAGAGTTCATTTCAAGCTTAGTGGACCAAAAAACAATTGACTCGTCAATTTGCCATTTCAAGCTCTTGGCTAAGATTTTCACAACTATTTTTTTTTTCTTTTTATATAAATAATAATTAGGAGACGTTGTACCCCGTCAAGCAAGGCACAATCCTCCCAGTGTACATGTTGCGCTAGACGCGACTCAATATCGTATTCATATACGATTTTTTCACCCATCACCTACTTCATTTAAAAATCTTATCCAAGTTTTTTAAATTTGTTTTTGAATTAAAAAGTACTCCAACCTTTTTTAAATATTGAATTTAACCATAAATTGCATTAATTATCATTGCTAATACAATTTGCGGGCGTCCAATCCTGATCTGTTCTCCCTTTCTCTAATAAAAAACACTAATCATTCCCTTTCTCCAGATTTGAAGCTGAAACAATTTACTAGAGATGAAGACTGATGATCGACTTCCCGCAAAAAAGGAAAAGAGAAAAAAAAAATGAATGAATGACAACTGAACAACTTCTAGAGCTCGATCCAGCGGTAGCTCTGGTATGTTCTAACTTACCAAATTTTATTTCATCATGCATCTTGATTATTAAAAACACATGATTCTTACAAATTTCATATCACTCTCTAATACAGACACTACAAGATGCACATGTGAAGCTAGGATTCTCGATATAGATGTTTTGAATGGTTGGTTCTATAACTTCTGCAAACAGTGCAACAGAACGCTCATATCATGTTATAGCAAATTCTGGTGTTCAGACCACCATGAAAAGTACCCTCACTTGGGTATATTCCCAACCATATATTGTTTCCCACAAATATATTACAAAAGAAATTATACTGTAACTAGCTACATAAGTGGCTTCAGTAGCAAGCTAGGCATAAAATTATAAAACTTTATAGAGGACAAAATGAAATGCATGATCACTAGTTTACTCTATATTTAAGCTAATTTCATTCGTAGCATCAAGTGATGTAGTTGGCTCATCAATTGGATTATCGCCACCATGATCCTTAGTTGATGCATCAAAAGGAAACTGAAAAGGTCTTGGAGGCATTTCAAGCAATTCAGTATCAGTTCCGAGCATCTCCAATACTTTTGACATTGAAGGACGATTAGGAGGCTTCATTTGTATACACCAAAAAGCTACTACTAACATCTTCCTCAAAATTGTCTTCTCATTATCCGTAACATCTCCCAATTCTATTTCCTCTCCTTGCTCAAATCGATCATATATCCATGATGGGAAGTATATCTGACTTGATTGTTCAGCAAATGCATTCAAATTTTTCCTTCTTCCCACAATTTCCATTAATAGCATCCCGAAACTATAAACATCAGCCTTATATGAGATGCCTCCAATGTTTTTGTAGACCAATTCGGGAGCAATATATCCCAGTGTACCTCGTGCTGCAGTAAGAGAAACAATACTATCATCTACTGAATACAATTTTGCCAGACCAAAATCTGAAACTTTTGGGTTGAAATTCTCATCTAGAAGAATATTATGAGGCTTGATATCAAAATGTAAAATTTGCATGTCACATCCTCGATGTAAATAGTCAATTCCTCGAGCAACTCCAAGCACAATATCAAGCATTTTCTGCCAGCTTAAACTGATCTTATTTTCTCCGGTAAATATGATTTTATCTAAGGAACCATTTGGCATGAAATCATATACAAGAGCTTGCTTTGACCCCTCAACACAAAACCCAATAAGTTTGGCAATGTTGACATGGTGAATCCTCCCAATTGTTGCAACTTCATTAATGAAATCTTGCCCATTAGCTTTTGATTTGCCCAACATCTTTACTGCCACAAGATGGTTGCTACGAAGTTTTCCTTTAAACACTGAACCATAACCCCCTTCTCCTAATTTATCTTTGAAACCACTTGTTATTCTTTTTATTTCATAGTAAGAATACCTAATAGGTATAAAGTTATTTTGACTTTGAAGGAACTCTTCAATTGTATCATCTGCGGATAAGTGTCTTCTTCGTAATTTGTATGTAACAACCGCAATCAAGATAGATATCCCAAGCAACATTCTTGGTAAGGCAATTCCTCCTTTTCAAGAAAAAAATGTAAACATATTAGTATTTTTCAATGAAAGGCATTAGTGTCCAAGAAAATAAAAGCATGGGAACCTTAATTTTAACAGTAATCTTGAAGCACAAACACAAAATTGTAGACATATTGAATAAACTTTAACATGGAGGGAAAATGAACAAATCAGAAAATATTGAAATGAGCATCCAAAACATAACCTTCAAACTACACAATTGAAACTAAATTACGATAAAAGAAACACCAAAAGATGCAAATGAACCCAAAAAAGAATTGATAAAGTCAAGTGCTGAAATCCACTAATTCACCATAACAGGATTTATGGTCATCACTTATGGTCGACTCAACAATTTTGGAGGATGTCTATTCCACTCTCTAATATCACCAAATCTCTAACAGGACTGGTATCAAACTATAACTTATTTAGACAAAAAAAAACTAGGTAACCATCTTCTAATGGTCCAAGTTTTGATTGGTAGACATTATAGAAAAAAGAATTAGAAGTTAAGGCAGGTTCTTCAAAATTTTGCTTTGAAATGTTGTCAACACTGTAACACTCAGGATTTGAGTTAAACTGTTCCTTAACACTGTCTTTTAACAAACTCTCATCCTTTGAACTATTGACAATATTTACTAAATTCATAGTTGTGCTATGTTCTGTAAATTTTTTGAAAAAAAGATTGTTAATTTTTTTCTTCCCTTGCACTTTCAACCACATTAAATGTGGTAATTAGACCAATGAGTATCAACATACATTTTGGATACTATCAAAATTTTTAAAAAGTGAGACTCATTGTAAGAATGATCTTAAGAGAATTGGAAAAAGCATTGAAATTAAATGTAAACTTGTACGATCTAAAAGGTTTGTTTAGTTCTTTTTTGTTAAATTTGAGGACTTTGATTTATATATGCAAATGCAAATATAAAGCTAAAACTTAAATATACCTGTTATTGCAAGACACAAAATATATGTACCTGCAACAAAATACCAATACAAAAATAAAATGTAATTATTTCAATAAAGGAACAAAAATTTATAGCAAATCCAAGAAGAGATTACTAATGAATTCCAGGGAGCATACGTCTAGGAGGATCATAAGAATTGTAGGATACATGATGACCCTTAAAAAGGAAATATACAAAGCTGTCCACATAATTTCTCAATGCATATCTCAAATCTGACAATCTGAATTTTTAACACATCAAATTAAAATTAATAATAGTGATATAAAAGAAAACTGACAATTTAAAGAGGATAAAGAAATGTAAAAAACAAAAAAATCAACAGATAAAACATTATATTTTGTAGTATCTTATTCTTACGTGTAGTGAAAGATACTAAAGATGAATTTGTCATTGTATAGTTGACTATTAGAATACAGTATGGAAATGAATTCGAACTTCTCTATTTAAACATCAATTTGATTTTAATTTTATATTTCCAAATCACAATTTTCAAATAACGCTAGCATAACCAAGGAGCTAATTTTTATTAGAGAAAATTGCACTTATGTAATGAAATAGAAATAAATTAATGGTCAGTATGGTTTTTTGAAAAATAATTAATGTTTGATGTAATGGTTTTTTCTTAATGTAATCGTGAAAATGTTAATTACTACCAACTGTACAAAAAGAACCCACCCAATACCAAAAATACCCTTAATTTTTGTTTATATTTTCTCTCCTTTTTATCTTTTTTTTTTTTTTAAACCCGCCCTTGCTGGTGCCAGTTGGCCCTTGACCGATGAGCAGGAGGGTGGAAAGAGAAGAAAAAGAAAAGAAAAAGACATTGTGATCTTGACAGCAGAATGCCTCATTACATTTAAAATATAAAAATTGCATATTCATTGCATCAAATAATATTTATTTTAAAAAATCAGTGATAATTTATTATGTTGGAATATTCAAATACCCCTAACTTTAATTTTTTTAATTTAATTATTAATCTAAATTCCTATCAAGAACAGTTATCAATTTTTTCTAAAACGGAACTAAAATGCACAAAAAAATATTATTCTTACCTGTAGTGAAAGTTATTAAAGATGAATTTGTCATTGTATAGTTGACTACTAGAATATGGTATTGAAACAAATTCAAAATTTTCGATTTAAACAACAATTTGATTTTTATTTTAGTTTTTCGAATCACGAGTTTCAAATAATGTTAGCAGAACCAAGGCACTACTTTTTATTAGAGAAAATTGCACTTAGGTATTGAAATAGAAATAAATTAATGGGCTGTGTAGTTTATTGAAAAATAAGTAATGTTTGATGAAATGATTTTTTCAATGTAATCATAAAAATGTTAATCACTATCAACTACTGTAATAAAAAAAAAACCAACGGAGTATCAAAATTACCCTTAATTTTTTTTTTATACTTTTCCCTTTTATTCATTTTTTCTTTTCCAAATCCTTCCTTGTCCGTACCAGTTGGCCGTTGATCGACGAGGAAGAAAGTTGGAAGAGAGAAGAAAAGAAAAGTTCAATTTTATCTTGTCAATAAAATACCTCATTACACTCGAAATATATGAATTACATTCATTACGTCATATAATATTATTTTAAAAAGAAAACACTAATCATTTATTATATTGCAATCGTCTAATACATCTAACTGTAATTTTTTAATTTAATTATTAGTCTAAATTCCTATCAAGAACAGTTATCAATCTTTTCTAAAATAGATCTCAAATGCACAAAAAAACTTACATCTGTCGGATTAATGAATCTTCGCAACATGTGTAGAAGTTGTGGAATTCCCATTCCAGTTCATAGCCCTGTAATAGCTGTTCATAAATATCCGAAGTAGACCGACCTGTAATATTCCCAAGCATGATTGGAACGTCGGCTATGACTAAGCAAGATGGATTGAAATCGGACGGCCGGGTGTTTTCATCTAAAAAATAAAAGTAGGAAGGCGGATGGGAATAGCTATTGGAGCAACGAGAGGCATTGACGTATAGAGAAGATTTCATTGCGGTTGTGCAATTTACTAGATACATAACACTAGAAGGATAATTTAAACCAACATATAGTTCGGCTGTTGAATTTAAACTCCAATAATAAGATACATATCTAGTAATATCACGAGGAAGGGAGCAATTGTCTGTGCTCAGTCTCTCATGAACCATCATATCCATAGCTCGTATTGTTTGGTTTTCATAAGAGATCTTTTGGACGTACAATTTCTCCCCAACAAACACAAAAGTGGTGCGATTGTTGTTGTCGCATTCCAGTTCCAGGTTATGGTAACCACACTCGGGAAGCTGGCTTTTTAATCGGAAAGGGAAATTGACGGTAACGTTTCCACAGTAAGAAGAGCCACAATCTTTAGGAATTGGAAGTTTAGCGATGCAAGAATCAGGGAATGATAGGAAAAAAGAAAGGGCCATGAGCCAAAACAACGAAAGTTGTGCTTTTACCATCCTAAAGTTTTGGTGATGAAGAACCAGATTTAAGTCCAAGGAAATATATAAGCATAGAAACCGTATTTTTCCATACCGGGAAGAAACTCATGTTTTTAAAATCACTTTGGTTAAAGTGAGGGAAGACTTCAACGACTTTGGCAATACGAATTAAAGAAAGGTAAATGCATATCCAAGTTGACTCACCCGTCAAGTGCTTTAAACCATTTTAATTATTATTCAATTAAAATCAACAATATGCACGGAAAAACAATTTTATATTTGATATATTATTATTATATAAATTTTATATTCTATTATTGTATTATATATTGTCACCTAATTAATTTATAAATTTAGAAAATTAAAAATGAAAATATTCAGTAATTACTATAAAAAAATATAATCGAGTTGGATGATTTTTCAGCTGAAATCTATGATACTTTAATACAGGATAGTTGCTCTTCAAGTTAATGAAATCTTCTCTTTCTTTCAAAAAAATAAAAATAATTCTTTTTTAATTAAATAATTTTAATATTTATCTTTAAAAATTTTTTATTTTTTAAAATTTTAAATCAATGAAATGATCCTATATCATGCATTAATATAATAGATTTATATACTATCCGATAATGCATAGTATAGAAATCTTAGAAAAAGATATAATAATGTAAAAATTTGTAGAAGGGGGCGTAAGAATTTAAGAAGTATAATGAATATTGGAAGATGCTAGTAAGGAATCAAGTTGGAAAAGACAAGGAAATTAAGCACAGAAACATTTTGTGTGGTGTAACTAAAAGCACGTCGTACTTCGAGAAATCAATGTCAATTGTGGAGAACAATTTAAGCAATTAGTCAAGGTCTTGGATAAGATTTTCATATCTCTGATAAGATTTTCATATCTCTTTCTCTTTTTTATTTTATTTTGCGAAGATGAATAATTAGGAAGTCGTTAAGACCCCGTCGAAGACCGCATCGACAACCCCCGGCCAGCGTACGCGTATAAGACCTTTTTGTTATTTCTGATGGTCTATGGTCAACGTCGTGCGGTTATCTTCCTCACAATCCAGTTGAAGCCCCGGGTAACCACACTCTGAAGGTTGGGTTGCTGATTGAGAAGGGAAACTAATGTTGACATTTCCAGATAGAGAAGAGCCATAGTCTTTGTTTTGTTGAACATAAAAAGTATTGGGTAGTAGTCCAGTGATAAAAGTACACTTGTGGGTAGATCTATTAATTGGTTTTATTGAGTTTATATTCTGTTAAATATGTGGAAAATAAAAAATTATTATATCAAATTTATATTGGTATATTGAACATAAAGATATTTTTTTATTTTTATTAAATTTTTTGTTAAAATAAATATTTTTTTATTTTTATTTAAATTTTAAATTATATATTTGCATATTATTTTTATGTCATATTTAATTATGATCGGATTTCATTTCTTCGACTGATCTATTATTGGTGGCAGTAAATGAAAGCAAGTCATACCAATTAATTTGCTCTTAAGTGGAACACTTTAGCTACGAGTCAGTCAAGCACCTTCTTCGATAAGACTTCTTTGCCATTTCAATTGACAATTAGAGAACAATTGTATGTTCAAAATCAAAGTCATTGCAAAACTTTGTTTTTTACGAAATTAATTTTTGAAAAATAATTTTTATAAATTATATATATATTTGATAAAAAATTAGTTGATTAATAAAAAATAATTTATTAATTAATTTAAAATAAAACTATTTTTTAAAATTGTTTTTCTCTAAAGAGAAAGATACTTTTTTTAAAAAAAAATTATTTATAGGTAAGATAACTTGTCAAATTTATGAGCACTATACTACTCATGATGGGCCTTGGATAAAATTTTTTTAAGTTTAAGTTTAATTTAATATAACTACAAATATTATTATAAATAATTTTAATATTTTAAAATATCAATATAAATAATAAATAGTTTTATTTGAAGTCTTTGTTTATATTAATATAATATTTAAGTATTAAATATTATTATTAAAATATAATTACTTTTTAATATTAATAATTTTAATAATAAATTATTTCAATATATTTTAATTATAAATAATTTTTAATATTTTAATAGTTATTGTAGACATCAAATTTTTCCGGATTTTAATTAAGTCTTGGTTACCGGATTTTAATTTTCGGGCTATCGGATCAAGACCCGATATTAATTCAATTAGGCTTCAGGCTCGATTTTAATTCAATTGGGCTTCAGACCCGATTTAAATTCAACTGAGCCTCAAATCTGATTTTGATTGGGCCTGAAGCCCATTTTGTTTAAAAGCCTAACCTGCCTTTTATTATTATTTTTTTAAATTAAACAAAAATACCAAAATACAAAATACCAAAAAAATATAAAATACAAAAAAAAGAACAAAAAAAAAGGGGGGATGGCAGTGGTGCTGGGGAAGGCACCACTGCCACCATGCCCTACCCACCATACCTTATCTCTCTCATACCCTGCAAATTTTACCCTAGCTATCCTAATCAGTGTGCCCTACTACCCAATAAGACAAGAAGAAATTAAAGGGGTGCGGAGCTCGTGCTCGCACCCCATGCCGAGCCCTGTGCCACCTACTCAGGCATAGGGTACGGTCGGAGCTTTATAAATATAGCTCATGGTCGAACCTAACAGAAAAAGGAGGGAAGAACGTTGCAAAAACAAAAAAAAAAAATACTCCCAAAAAAAATAAACACAAAAAAACACAGTCCTTCTTATGGGGAGGATCCTAGCGCCGAGAGCCTCTGCACACAAAAAAAAGTCAGTTTTTTTAAAAAAAAGAAGAAGTAAAAAAAAAGAGAGTTTAACCAAAACTTCAAAAGCAGATCTAGGTTGCTTGGGCTTTTTTTTTTGTGGAAAAGAGGTTAGATCTGCATTAAGGGGATTAAGGGGAGCATTTTGGGAGGTTTTAGAATTTTTCAACACCGACGATAGCGGTCGGAGCTTGTCGCCGGCAAGGACCACGGCGACCGTCACAACGGACTGCCACAGGCCCTATATTGGCCTAAAATAAAAAAAAGATAGGGATTTTTTTTTCGACAGAAGGGGAAATAAATGAGAAAATTTTTTTTTTCACTTTTATAGAAAGTGCCAAAACCAAAACGACACTGTTTCATTAAAGGGTCAAAACGACGTCGTTTTGAGCCCTGAGGATCCGCGCATCAACTCACGACCCACTTTTCCATCAACCTTTGATCGGTCCAACTGAACCGGAACTGAACTTTTGAATGCAATCGAACTACCGGACCGAACTGCGTGTTGACCAATTCGGTTCAAGTAAAAAAAAAAATTTTTTTGAATTTTTATATAGATTTTTTATATATTATTTTTTATTTTAATTATTATTCTTAATATTTAGACATGTTAAAATGATTAAATTTACCATAATAAATTTTTGTTGTTTTATATTAATAATTAATAAAAAAATATCTAATAAAATACATAGTAAAAATTTGTGATAATTTTTTTATTTAAAATAAATCTTATAAAATAAATAATAATAATAATAATAATAATTGATATTTTGAACATTTTTAAAAAATATATACAAAAAATTGAAAGAGTTCAATTTTCTTTAACATAAGTAAAAATATAAATATTTAGATTTCTCCGGTGAGTCGGGATAATCTAAAATTTTTTTTAATAAAAATAATTAATAAATAATAAAGAGTTTTTTTGTAAATAATCATAATAAAAAAATAAATTCCTTTAATTAAAAAATGATTTTATTTAGGATCTGATCAAAAAGTTGAAATGATTCTAAAACTTGCTCAAAATTTTTTAGGATTTCACTGAAGAGTCGAGATAATCGTAAAATTTGTTTAATAAATTTTGGGAATTCACCAAAGAGTTGAGATGTTCTTAATTTTAAAAAAACAAATAAATAAAATATCTTAGGACGAGATTTCAAGAATTTTGTGAATGGTCAATTTTCTCGAAATATTTTTCAAACATTTCCTCTATAAATTCCACCATAGCATTGGAGAATTTATAGAATATATATAAAAATAATAATAATACTAATTTTTCAAAAAAAAAAAATTGTTAAATAAATTTTAGGAAATTAAATTTAAATAAAAAAGATCATATTATCAAAATTAAAGGATTACACATGTTTAATTGGTACCGTTTTTCGAACGAGCGACGTGAGGGTGCTAATACCTTCTTTACTCGTAACCGTACTCCTGGATCTAATTCTGATTTCGCAGACCTAAACTTTTTTGTTTTAGTAATTCTTAATTAATTTTAAGATTTTTACTAAAATATGATATTTTGGGTGGCCAATCACACCCTATAAAAAAAGATTGGTGGCGACTCCGAAAATTTTCGCCAAGTCCAACGATCGAGTCTCCCCCAGGACAAAAAAGATTATTATGACAGATTGGCAACTCCACTGGGGAACACTTGAGAGTCAAACTAAAAAAATTTAAACATGTGTCATCTGAATTTTAATTTTATGGTCTTTTTTATTTTTAATTTTAATTTCTTATCTCATCTTAGGATATTATTTTTTCTTTTCATTTTTTATATGTTATTATTTTATATTATTGCTAATTATATTGTTAATTTCATTAATAATTGATTACATTCCCTCACACATGTACACATTTGCATTCATGCACAAGCTCTATACTCAGGCTCCCAAAAATATTCCTTTTTAGGAGGGAGTAGAGTACCTACGCTTTCGTGAGGTTATAATGCCTCCGCTTGGGCTAGCAAAATACTTTCACTCAAGTTGAACCCTTTCTGTTGGCAACCGTTTATGGGCGAGGATCGAGAGCCTTACTAGTCCAAAGTAGATGACAGTGAGGATCAATTTGGGAACCTTTTAGCCTATGTTAACTACCAAACCATGCATATAGTGTAACTTAGGAAACCAACTTTAGATTAGGCCAATCCATTTTTATAGATTATACCCTGAATTAGGACACATGAGAGAATATTTATTTTAATATGATCACTAACCCTATTCTGTTTTGTTTTTCTTTTGTTTCATGATCATGCATCATTATAAACACTTCATATGAGATGTGCTTATCAATATGCCAATATCAGTAAGAAGATTTTTAGTCTTGCTTCGAAAATACCATCAGGATGTTCTCAGCTTTAAAGTTCACCATGTGTGAAAAGACCAATATGGTGATAACTTTATCATTAGAAGCTCAAAGTAGAATGGGAGATTGTTTGAAAGAATCGGAACAAGAAATTTTGCCCAAAGAAGTCAAAACAAAATGACATCTCTGAGTTGGTCGAGATTTGGCACTATGTAACAATTTCTAGAAAGATGGCTTTTGAGGAAAAATATGGTCATATTGCTTCACTGCTTGAGGTGTCCATAGAAAATCAATTGATAAGAGCTTTAATTCAGTTTTGGGATCCTATATACAGATGTTTTATATTCAACGAAATAGATATGACCCCGACAATCAAAGAGTATACTACATTGTTATGGTTGCATCTCCCCAATCCAGATAAAATCTATTGGCGTGGTCAAAAACTTGGATCCCAAAGAAACTTGCTTGTATGATGGAGGTCCCCACTCAGAATGTAAACTCATATATCCAAACAAAAGGCAAGAGTGATTGCATCCCGTGGGAAATCATTCGTGATTACATCATCAAATACTTAGAGGATGAATGAGGCATGAGAATGAAAGCTCTGGCAATTTATGGCTTGATCATTTTTTCGAAGGTTTTAGGGCACATTGAGGTATCAATGATTGACTTTCTCGAGCAGGTAGATAATAAAATCAATCATGTTCCTTTTATACTGACAAAGACCTTTAGATTATTGAATCACTGTCGAAGAAGATGAGGATGCTTTATAAGGTGTGTACAGTTACTCTACATTTGGGCAAAAAGTCATTTTCAACATCCTGTGGGTAAATTTCATCTTACTTATAGTAATAAAAGTATGCCGATTGAATAATGTTACAATGTTGAATGGTCAAAATCAAAGACTAAGGAAGAGTGGGTATTAACTTTGCAAAATCTCACTAGTGCTCAAGTTATATGGAGAGCTCTATGGATGCCACGAGAAACCATGTTATACAGGTGTGGTGACAAGCCATGGGTTCCACTCTTAGGATTGTAGGGAGGTATAAGCTATGCTCCAGCATTGGTTCATCGACAATTAGGGTCAGAGAAATTTGTCCCAATGACTCATGAGCTTCAAGAATTGGAATTCTCTTTTGAGGAATCAAGATTTTTTGGAAAGATAAAAGAGATTATCAAAGATTGGAAATAGGCTAAGAGAGTAGATCTTAAGGGATATACAAACAAAGCCATACCTAAATATCTGATATGGAGAAGTCAACAGGTCACAAGCAAAGTTGGTCCTAAAGAAAACAAACCATGCCACCAAAAAGACACCCATTGTGAAAAGATTCCTGAGGATATGAAGATTATGAAGTGTAAATTTGAAGAAGAAAAAGAAATATAGGAGCTTGAAAAAAAGAGGCTTCAGCATGAGATTAATGAATGAAAAGACAAGAATGATAAAAGTGAAGCAAAATCTCAAAGGTTTGAAAGAGAACAAGAAAATATCTCTGAAAGCTGGCATAAGTCCATCGCCACAATGACTACAGAGCTTGAAAAATCTAGAACAAATGCAGAACAGCTTCAGTCCAATTTATTATCTAAGGAAAAAAAGCTTAGTCAATCTGTGGAAGAAAAAAAAGTACTATAAGGTCTCGTAGATGACTTGAAACAGCAAATGCATTATCGACGTGAAGCCATTCAAATTTTGAGAGAGGAACGAGATCAATTTGAACATAAAGCACAGTATTGGAAGGAAGAATATCAGTTAAAAGAATTTCAAGCCATTCACCTAGAAGAACAGATAAGAGAAGTTAGCTTCAAAGTAAGAGACATGGCCCAAGAAGCTAAACAAGTGAAAGAAAAGGTTTACCTAGGACAACATAGCCAACGCTTGACCAATTTTCTAGAAAATGCTTATGAGCAGTATAAACATGTAGGGCGTTTCTTTTGAAAATTTTAATATTGTAATGAAAGAAGTATTTAGTGAAGTTATGATATGGTGGTTCAAGTTTAGACTTAAAATCTTTTGCAAATATTGGATATATAATAAGCACATCTTTTGCATTTATGCATTCATGCATCATATGTGTGTTTCATTTTAAAAAATACATCATAACTAAAAGAAAGAGATCTTGAAATAATAAATCTCAAGAGTTTCCTTTAACTCAATCAGGTGCAAAGATAGTTAGGCCATCAAGAAAACATAGATCAGACCACTTGTCATCATTACAATACTCGCTCACAGTAAGAATCATAGAAGGCGAGCAAGCATCCAGAATAAAAAGGATAGAAAAAGCTTAATTTGATATACAGGAGCAAATTATTAGGTTTCAACAAGAGTTGATAGAACAAATGACTAGAACTCGAAAAGAAATGGCTACAATAATGGACACGATGAGGAAAATGACCAAAAAAAAAAGGTTGCTGAAGAAGTAACTATTGAGAAAGAGCCTTAAGCCTAAGGAAATACCAATGATAGGGAAGATCCATTGTATCCACCAGGATTTACTCCACCTTATGCTCTAACCTCTCCTCAAATACATCTACAAATGACACAACCTGAAAGGCAGCCACATGCTCAGTTTAACTTACCTCCTTGCACGATTCAACCACGTAGTCAAGGACATGTTGGTTTAAATATTGGGGCAAATTATGTTGAGACCATTATGATCCCAAATTTAGATGACCCAAAAGAGCAAGAAAACCTAAAGAAAGGCTCGTCAGAGCAATATGAGAATACAAAGGCACAGAAAAAGTTAGATCTTTTTGAAAAAAAGCTGCGAGCTGTTGAAGGTGTAAATATTTTTGGCATAATTGATGCTAGTGAACTCAGTCTAGTTCCAGATTTGGTAATCTCACCAAAGTTTAAAGTACCAAAATTTGAAAAATATGATAGAACCAAATGCCCTCAGGCACATATCATTATGTTTTGTCGAAAAATGACTGAGCATACAAACAATAATAGGTTACTTATCCATTGTTTTCAAGATAGTCTTACTGGATCAGCTGTCATATGGTATATTCAATTAGACAAGAGTCGTATTCAGTCATGGATAGATCTAGCCAAAGAATTTATTACTTAATATAAGCATGTCACAAACATGGCTTCAGATAGAATGTCTTTGCAAAACATGAAAAAGAAAGCTAATGAAAAATTTAAAGAATATGCCCAGAGATGGTGGGATGTTGTCGTTCAGGTTTAACCTCCTCTTACTGAGAAAGAAACAACCATTTTATTCATCAATAACCTTCGAGTACCGTACTATGACAGGCTCATTGGTCATGCCATGAAAAATTTTATCAATATGGTGATTACAGGAGAGATAATAGAAAATGCCATTAAAAATGGAAAGATTGATTAAGGTGATGTTTCTGGATAAAAAAAAAAGAAGACCATCGAAGAAGAAAGAAGAAGAAGTGCAAGCTGTCACAACTAAAAAACCAAAACTGAGACCTTTTATCCCATACCACTCATATCCTGTATACCAACCTTCTTATCCAACTATTTCTAACCTTTCTTAAAAACTATACCATTACCCACCAGTGCAAACCCAGACACCTGCTTTTCAAACCAATGTTCGTCCTCGAACACCTTCACCATGACTTTTCCCTCAGTCAAATATCACAGACTTTAATTGAAAGAAATCTCAAAATAATCGAGAGCAATAATGATTTGATCCAATTCCTATGACGTACATGGAATTGTTCCCTCAGTTATTCTAAAAACACTTGGTGGCTCGACAACCCATAGAGCCTTTGAAACCTCTATATCCAAAGTGGTATGATCATGAAGCTTTTTGTGATTATTATTATGGAATTTAAGGCCATTCTCTAGAAATTTGTACAGCTTTCAAACGTAAGGTCTAAAGCCTGATTGATAACAAAATTTTAAATTTCATAACCAAGGCCAGACCAAGTGTGGAGGCCAATTCGTTACCTAATCATGGTGGAGGATTAATAAATGCTTTCAATAATAAGACAACTCAGAATATTAAAAGAGAAGAAAGTGAAATCAGAACCCCTATGAATGAAATATTTACTGCCCTTGTGAAAACAAATATGATTCATCCAATACCTAAAAAATTCAAATAATGAAAATTTCACATATAATTCATATCACACTTGTGAATTCCATATGGGGATGGTTAGTGATTCACTTTAAGACTGCAAAGCATTTTAACAGGAGTTACAAAGAATGATGGATTCTTTCTTAGTTGAATTTTATGAAAAATGTGAAGAAAGTTTAGTGAATGTTGTGATGGGAGACTCGTCCAAAAGTAGGCCTTACCAAATGAATTTTGAGCCTATTACCATCTTCTATAAAGACAAACCAAGCGTTAAGTTAATAAGCCAGTTCATATGAATTTTGAGCCTGTCACGATCTTTTATGATGAAAAATTGAGTGCATAAATTGGTGAACCAGTTTGTACAACTATGCTAAAGGTAACAATTAAAGTCCTTAGCCCATTCCCGTAGAAATTGAATAAGGCAGTCCCTTGGAAATATGATTGTAATATCATATCACAAGGTTTGGATAATGGATCTCTTCAATATGGCTCATGTGATGTAAGCACAGTAAACATAACTGGCGTAGCAAGCATAACTTGAAGTGGGTAATGCTATACTCTTGAAGCACTTGAGAAAGCATGAAAAGAAAAAGCAAAAAAAAAGGAAATGAGCTTAAAAAAAGAAGATAAATTACCCAATGATCAAGAGACTCACCCAGCCCTAATCTTAGATTGAGAATGTAAAAATTTGATTACAAAAAAAGAGGCTTGTGAGTTTTTGAAGCTTATTAAGTACAATGAATATAGTATGGTAGAGTAATTAAATCACTTACCAGCTCAAATTTTTATACTCTCATTGTTGTTAAATTCTGAGCCTCATAGAAATGCTTTGCTCAAAGTACTCAATGAGGCTTATGTAACCCACAATATATCTGTGGAGAAACTTGATCGCATAGTGAGAAATATCATAGCAGGAAATTATATATCATTTAGTGATGATAAAATTTCACCTGGTGGTAGAAGTGATGCTAAAGCCTTACATATCTCTACAAGATACAAGGATCATACACTGGCAAATGTGCTCATTGATAATGGATCTTCTTTGAATGTCATGCCTATGACTACACTATCTAGATTGCTAGTTGACATGTCTTACAAGAAGACGAGTCATATGATAGTGACAGCTTTTGATGGGACTCGTCGTGAAGTGATTGGCGATATCGAGCTACCAATCCAAATTGGACCATGTACTTTTGATATAGTCTTTCAAGTCATGGATATTGCTTCATCCTATAGCTATCTTTTAAAATGACCATGGATTCACATGGCAAGAGCTGTTCCTTCCACTCTGCATCAAAAAGTGAAATTCATAATTGATGAAAAAATGGTCATTATTGCTGGTGAAGAAGATCTGTTAGTGACTAAACCCTCTATCGCATTATATGTTGAAGCAGTTGATGAAGCTCTTGAATGTTCTTTCAAATCCTTTGAATTCGTTAATGCAATCTATGTGAGTGAAAGATCAAAAGTGCCTATTCCATGTCTATCTAAAGCTTTTAAGATGGCACTTAAAGAAGTGGTAGGGAAAGGATATCAAGTGTGGGCTGACTTACAAAGGATACAACGACTATAGATGATGCTTAAGAAAAATGATAGGTTTGGGTTAGGGTACAAGCCAACTCAAAAAAAAAGAATGAAGTTCATAGAAAGAGAAAAAAGGTTAACTCATTTTTTGGGATAAGAAGTAGAAACTAAAAGCCTATCTTTTTCTCTCCTTTATGAGACTTTTATTTTAGCCAGTTATATCATCCAGATATAGCAGGCAATGTAAGAAAAGAGTTTACACCATCGTTGGAAGATATCTTCACTGAATTTTTGATACAAATGGTGGGTGAAGAAAAGAAAAATGAAGATCCAGGCTATCTATGGGTTTATCTCACTCATCTTGGTGCAGAATTGAAAAATTGGCTTGTTGAAGAGCTACCTATTGTTTTTAAATTTTCTCCAAAGTAATATGTTGAACTTAATCTAAATGTTTTTGTTAAGAGCATTAAATGTCTCATGTGTGTTTGTTTCTTTATTTTCAATTGAATAAATGACAAGTGTAGCACATTTGTCCATTTCTTTTGCCTTTTTCATTTCAATTCCTTGCATTACTATACATCCTTATACATTTCGTCCATTGCATCTATTTTTAGGTATATGAATAATAAATATAAAGATCATCATGACAATATTTCAGGATTTGATTTTGAAAATTCTATTTATATTGGTGAACTCGATGATGAAGAGAATGTAGAGAACCATGCCATATCTTTAGAATTATTGAGATTAGTGGAACAAGAAGAGAAGCAAATCATGCCTTATCAAGAAGCCATTGAAATTGTTAATTTAGGGGATGAAGAAACTAAAAAAGAAGTTAAGATTGGTACTTCGATGTCATCACCAATAAAGCAGAAGTTGATAAAGTCACTACATGAATATATAGATATATTTGCTTGGTCATATCAAGATATGCCAGGGCTGGATACTAAAATTGTAGTGCATAAGCTACCACTGAAGCCTGAGTGCAAACCAATTAAACATAAGTTGAGAAGGATGAAACTTGAAATGTTGTTGAAAATAAAAGAAGTGAAAAAGCAATTTGATGCAGGATTCTTAGAAGTGGCCAAATATCCTGAATGGGTGGCAAATATAGTCTCAGTACCCAAGAAAGATGGCAAAGTGAGAATATGTGTTGATTACTAGGATCTGAATAAAGCAAGTCCAAAAGATAATTTTCCATTGCTTCACATCGACACTCTAGTGGATAATACCTCTAAGCATTCTCTGTTTTCATTCATGGATGGATTTTCAGGCTACAATCAAATTAAAATGGCACAAAAAGATATGGAAAATACTACTTTTGTGACATTATGGGAAACATTTTGCTGCAAAGTAATGCCTTTTGGTTTGAAAAATGCTGAGGCAACTTATCAAAGAGCCATGGTAACTTTATTCCATGATATTATGCACAAAAAAAATAGAGGTGTATATGGATGACATGATTGCCAAATCTCATGAAGAAGAAAATCATGTGACTAATCTCAGAAAGCTATTTGAGAGATTAAAAAAGTTTCAGCTCAAGGTCAATCCAGCTAAATGCACTTTTGGTGCAACCTTAAAAAAATTATTGGGATTCATTGTCAATAAGAAAAAAATAGAGATGGATCCAGATAAGATATATGCCATCCAAGAACTACCACCTTCACACACGTAAAAGGAAGTTAGGGGATTTTTAGAGAGATTGAATTATATTACTCGTTTCATTTCTCAACTTATAGTCAAATGTGATCCCATATTTAAGATTCTTCAAAAACACGGGTCAGAAAAATGGGATGAAGATTGTCAAATGGCATTTGAAAAAGTTAAAGAATACTTATCAAACCCACAATATTAATGCCCCTGTCCCTAGAAGACCTCTTATCCTATATTTGATAGTGCATGAAAAGTCAATGGGATGTGTTTTAGGGCAACATAATGAAAAAAAAAAAAAGGAAAAAATAGGCCATTTATTATTTGAGCAAAAAGTTTATTGATTACAAGTCAAAGTATTCATCGTTGGAAAAGATATGTTGTGCATTAGCTTGGATGACTTGTCGGCTCAGACAATACATGTTGTATCATACCACTTGGCTCATTGCAAAATTAGATCCAATAAAGTACATCTTTGAAAAGCCTTCATTATCGAAAAGAATAGCAAGATGGCAAGTGTTACTTTCTGAATATGACATTGTATATGTGTCCCAAAAAGTAATCAAAAGAAGTGCTATTGCTGAATTTCTTACAGAACATGCTCATGAAAATTATGTGCCTATGACATTTGATTTTTTAGATGAAGACTTAATGTCTATACTGCACATAGATAAAGAAGAGCATAATGAAGACATATGGAAGATGTATTTTGATGGTGCATCAAATGCTTTGAAGCACAATATAGGAGTAGTTTTGATATCTCTAGAAGGGGATTACTACCTAATTCCTGCAAAACTAAATTTGATTGCACTAATAATGTGGTAGACTATAAAGCATGTGTTCTGGGTCTCCAAACGGCTTTTGAAAGGAAAGCCCATGTATTGAAAGTTTATGGAGACTTCGCCTTGGTCATAATACAATTACGAGGAGAATGGAAAATTAGAGACTCAAAGTTGATTTTATACCAAAAGTATATATCAAAATTGATCAAAGAATTTGAGAGTATTTGGTTTTATCATTTACCCCGAGAAGAGAATTAGATGGCCGATGCTTTGGCCACATTGGCAGTAATGTTCAAATTAAATGAAAATGCTGAAATGCAACCCATCAAATTGAGCTTGCAAGAGAAACCAGCTCACTACTCAAATGTTGAAGAAGAAGTTGATGGAAAACCATGGTATGACAATATGTTAAGTATCAACAGTACCCAAAGCATATATCAGAGAATGATAAGAGAACTTTGATAAGATTGGCAATAGGTTTCTTTCTAGAGAGAGAAATTTTATATAAGAGAAGTTGAGACCAAACACTATTGAGATGTGTAAATGCTGTTGAAGCCAAAAAGTTGGTAGAAGAAATTCATGGTGATGTTTGTGGTACTCATGCAAATGGTCACATGATGACTAAACAAATAATGAGAGCAGGATACTATTGGTTGTCAATGAAAAAAGATTGCATTGACTATGCTAGAAAATGCCACAAATGTCAAATTTATGCAGACAAGATTCAAGTTCTTCCAACATCCTTGCATGTTATGTCAACATCTTGGCCTTTCTCTATGTAAGGAATGGATGTGATAGGGCCGATTACACCAAAAGCTTCAAATGGACATCGATTCATTTTAGTGGTGATTGATAACTTCACAAAATGGATAGAGGCAACTTCGTATGTTAATGTGACAAGAATGGTGGTTTGCCAATTCATCAAGAAAGAGATAATATATCGATATGGCCTTTCAGAAAGGATCATTTCGGATAATGCTCTTAATTTGAATAATAAAATGATGACTGAGGTCTGTGCTTAATTTAAAATCAAACACCATAAATCCGTGCCTTATCGTCCAAAGATGACTGGGGTAGTTGAAGCAGCTAATAAAAACATAAAAAAAATTATTGAAAAGATAACAGATGTGTATAGAGATTGGCATGAAAAGCTACCATTTGCATTACATGCTTATCAAACTTTGATTCGCACATCTGCAGGAGCTACACCATTTTTATTGGTATATGGAATGGAGGTCGTGTTGCCCATTGAAGTTGAAATTCCCTTCTTGCTCATTCTTATGAAAGTTGAGTTAGAAGAAGCTAAATGGGTTCGCGTTCGATATGAACAATTGAATCTCATTGAGGAAAAGAGATTAGTTGCACTTTGCCATGGCCAACTATATCAAAGAAGAATGATGCAAGCTCATGATAAGAAAGTTCACCCATGATAATTTCGAAATGGAGAATTAGTTTTGAAGAAGATTCTTCCTAACAAATAGAATCTTCGAGGAAAATGGACTCCTAATTGAGAAGGACCATATGTTGTGAAAAAAGTCTTTTCTGGTAGGGCACTGATTTTGGCAAGAATGGATAGAGATGATTTGCCAAATCCAGTCAATGCTGATGCAGTAAAAAAGTATTATGCTTAAAAAAATAAAAAAAAGTAAAATGAATTGAAAAGACATCTAAGTTGAAAACCTGAAAGGGCAGCTTAGATAAAAATAAAAAAGATAGTGAATGGAGTGGCTCAATTCTCAATATGTGCCAAAAGATCTCATTGGTTTTGGGTTTGCTTGGTTTATTGCATTTTCAAAAAAGTCAAGGGCACCAATCAATAATCTTCAAAAAAGAATCTATGATGAATTAGTTTATGATGATCTAAATATTTGTTATATGATTACTTGTTGTCCTTGTTCTATCTTTTTGATAATGCATGAAACACTTCTCCCTTTTACTAAAATAAAATACCATTTTGTTTATCCTTCCTTTTGTCCCTCTCATTAAAAGAAAAAAGAGAAATGTGCAATGTGTTATAATTGTTTGAAATTCAAAAGATGATGAAGGAATAACAATGACCATAAAAGACACACACATTACTTTGAAGGAGATTTAAAATGATGAAAGAAATAGTAAGGAACAAAGGTTAATGAGAAAAGTGGCCTATAGGTCATAAAGTGGTTGACATGGAATATGGGATATGAAAAGAAATATTTTTCATCGGAACTTAATCAGCTGTGGGAATGCATGGGATTCAAGAGAAGAAAAAAAAAACAAACCTTGAGAAATTTTGAAGGTTAAAAGAAAATGACAATGAAAAAAAAAAGATGGTCTTTTCATTTCCATAATAAGTGCATTTGCATCATGATCATCATTTTTTGCATGGCATTACAAAAACATGTAAATGTCATTCACGCATTCATGTGATATGACATATGTATGGGTCTAGGACAATCTAAGACTAACAAAAAAAAAGTCAAAAGCAGGAAAGATATGAACCCTCTATTTAGAGAAATCTTTCAAATACCTTTGCCTCTCATTTTTTTACATTTAAAGTTTGTTGCTTTTGGTTAAAGGAGCTTTTGAATTTAAAGTTTGTTACCTTTGGTAAAATGAGCTTTTGGATTTAAAGTTTGTTACCTCTGGTTAGAGGAGCTTTTCAACATTTAAAGTTTGTTACCTTTGGTTAAAGGAGCTTTTGCATTTAAAGTTTGTTGCCTTTGGTTAAAGGAGCTCTTGAATTTAAAGTTGTTGAGCCTCTGCTGTTGCCTTTGGTTAAAGGAGCTTTTGCATTTAAAGTTTATTGCCTTTGATTAAAGGAGCTCTTGAATTTAAAGTTGTTGAGCCTCTGCTGAGATACGCTTTTTCCAAATGGATTTTTAAAGTTGTCGAGCCTCTACTGAGAGGACTTTTTTTCAAATAGATCTTTAAAGTTGTTGAGCCTTTGCTGAGAAGAGCCTTTTTCAAATTTTAAATTTTCAAAAGTTGTCAAGCTTCAAGTGAGAGGAGCATTCTCGATTTGATGAGAAAAACTTTCTAAGTAGTTTATGTTAAAAAAAAAGGAAATAAAAAAATATATCTTTTTGGATTTCGAACAAAATTATTATCTTTGTCTTTGCTATATTCCTGATTCTCAGCAATGCGCAAAAAGGGGCAGCTGTAGACATCAAATTTTTTCGGATTTTAATTAAGTCTTGGTTACCGGATTTTAATTCTTAGGCTATCAAGTTAAGACCCAATATTAATTCAATTGGGCTTCAGGCCCAATTTCAATTCCACTGGGCCCAAAATTTGATTTTGATTGGGCCTGAAGCCCATTTTGTTTAAAAGCCCAACCTGCCTTTTATTATTATTATTTTTTAAATTAAACAAAAATACCAAAATACCAAAATACAAAAAAAATAGAACAAAAAAAATAAAAAAGATGGTAGTGGTGCCTTCCCCGGCACCCCTGCCACCATGCCCTACCCACCATACCCTATCCCTCTCCCATGCCCTACAAATTTTACCCTAGCTATCCTAATTAGTGTGCCCTATTACCCAATAAAACAAGAAGAAATTAAAAGGGTGCGGAGCTCGTGTTCGCACCCCATGCCGAGCCCTGTGCCACCTACTTAGGCACAGGGTATGGTCGGAGCTCTATAAATAGAGCTTCCCTGCCGAACCTAATAGAAAGGGAGAGGGAGGGATGCTGTAAAAACATAAAAAAAACATTACCAAAAAACAACATAAAAAAAACATTACAAAAAAAAAATAAACACAAAAAAAATACAGTCCTACCCATAGGGAGGAACCCAGCGTTAAGAGCCTCTGCACAAAAAAAATTAATTTTTTTAAAAAAAGGAAGTAAAAAAAAGAGAGTCTAACCGAAACTTCAAAAACAAATCTAGGTTGCTTGGGCTTCTTTTCGGTGGAAAAGAGGTTAGATCTACATTCAGGTGATCGAAGGGAGCATTTTGGGAGATTTTAGAATTTTTCGACACCGGTAAGGCGGTTGGAGCTCGTCGTCAGCAAAAACCACGACGGTCGTCACGACGGACGGCCACCGACCCCATATCGGCCTAAAAAAAAGAACATTTTTTTTTCAGCAAAAGGGGGAGGAAATGAGAAAAGAAATTTTTTTTTTACTTTTATAAAAAGTGCCAAAACCAAAACGACGTTGTTTCATTAAAGGGTCAAAACGACGTTATTTTGAGCCCTAAGGCTCCGTGTGTCAACCCCTGACTCAACCCACAGTCTGTGCACCTGACCCACAGTCCGTGCACCTAACCCCCGATCCACTTCTCCATCAGCTTTTAATCGATCCGGTTGAACCGAAACCGAACTGCTGAACCGAACCATTGAACGTGATCGAACCGTCGGACCGAACCACGTGTTGATCGGACCATTGACAAGTCCGGTTCAGGTAAAAAAAAATTTTTTTGAATTTTTTTAAAGATTTTTTTATATATTATTTTTTATTTTAATTTTTATTATTAATATTTATACATGTTAAAATGATTAAATTTACCAAAATAAAATTTTGTTGTTTTATATTAATAATTAATAATAAAATATAATAAGATATATAGTAAAAATTTGTGATAATTTTTTTATTTAAAATAAATCTTATGAAATAAAAAATAAAAAATGAAATAATAATAATAATTGATATTTTGAACATTTTTTAAAAATATTTACAGAAAATTGAAAGAGTTCAATTTTTTTTGATATAAGTAAAAATATAAATATTTAGATTTTTTCGATGAGTCGGGATAATTTAAATTTTTTTAATAAAAATAATTAATAAATAATAAAGAGTGACGTAAGCAAGTCACACTTTGACATAACCAATTAAGCTGCTCTTACGTGTAAAACTTTAGCTACGAGTCAGTCAAGCACTTAATTAGATAAGACCCGTCTGCCATCACAATTGACAATTGAGAGAAAATGTTCAAAATGAAAGTCATTATAAAGCTGCGGCTCTTTTCGCGAAAAATAATTTTTGAAAATAATTTTTTTATTTTTAATACTTATTTAATAAAAAATTAATTGATCAATAAAAAATAATTTATTAATCAATATAAAATAAATTTATTTTTTAAATCATTTTTTTTTTGAAAATGAGAAGATCTTCAAAAATTATCTATGGATAAAGCTACTTGTAAAGTTTGTGGGCATAATTTTATTCAAATTGGATTTTGGATATGATTTTTTTAAATTTAAATTTAATTTGATCCAATTTAAATATTATTATATTAATAAAAATATTTTTATTTAATTTTATTTAAAAATTAAAACATTAATATTAAATTTTTTTTAATATTTTAATTTTAAATATTTTTATAATTATACTTAAGTTAGATATTGAATATGATATTTTAAATTTGCACTTAATTTGGTCTTACTTGAAATATTATTATATTATTAAAAATATTTTTATTTAATTTAATTAAAAATAAAATATTAAAATATTATCATCAAACGTCTTTTGCTATTTTAATTTTAAATATTTTAATTTTATGTATTATTGAACATAAATATTATAATATTTCAACAATAAATAATATTATATTATTTTTATAGTATATAATAATATATTAAATAATATTTTATTACTTTAATAATCAATAATCAATAATCAATAATATTATATTTTCATATTATGAGTATTTTTAAATAATTTCCTAATAATTTTCAACTTAAAGTATATTATTTTTATATTTTATTTATTAATGTATCTATATTACTATTTTAATAATAAATATAAATAAATAATATTTT
The DNA here is from genome assembly GCF_047325235.1 of Durio zibethinus. Lineage (NCBI taxonomy): Eukaryota > Viridiplantae > Streptophyta > Magnoliopsida > Malvales > Malvaceae > Durio > Durio zibethinus. The sequence goes on from NC_143186.1 coordinate 11,261,055, forward strand.
TGTTATGATTTGAAAGTAGATACTTTCAATATAAAATATAACTATTTTAATGGTATAAATATATTTAATATTTTAATAATAAATATTATTATTTTTAATAACATTAGGAAATTTGCCCAAGTACACTTGGGCTCACTTTTTTATTTTAAAATAATATAAATTATTGAATTTAAACATACTTATTTCTTTATTTATGTATACAAATATAAAAAATTGTCCGCTTCAAAAGTTTTAAAATTTTCATTTTAAGAGTTTTTAAATTAAATATCTTTTATTATTTAATTTAATTTAATAAACAATAAGCAAATTGATATGTTTTAAATGATTTTCTAAAAGAAATCAGATTTCCTTTCTTTTTTGTTAGAGATTTTATTATTTTTTTTAGTTCTTGGTATTTTTCTTTTTTAAAAAGAAATTAAACAAGTTAGATCCTTATTCAATTGGACCCTCATTTAACCTAAAACAATATTTGAAAGACTATGTTTATATATACAAAACATTGTTTTGCTTCTTAATAAATAAAAAAAATTTGTAAAGGCCAAATTGCTTGACAGATGTCAATCAAAGAGGCCCTCAATTAAAGCTAATAAATAGTAAAAATTAAGAGATTACTTTTAATTATAGTAAGATTGCTTTTAATTATAATATATAGTAATAAATGTATGTATTTATATGTATGTATACATATATGTTTAGTTGATTATTGATCAATGATCTTTTATAATTTTTTGTAACTTTTTAATAAAAATGTTTATCAAGAAATATTTTTGCTAGATTTTTTTGTATTTTTTTTCATAACATCTTTCCTTTTTTAGTAAAAAATTTAATAAAAAATAAAATAGTAGTCTCCTCAGGCGGCTAATTAAATTAGGAGACTATTTTTAATTATAGGATATAGTAATAAATGTGTATATATATATATTTAATTGATTAAATATATTTTACAACTTTTTGTTATTTTTTCATAAAAATATTTATTGAGAAATATTTTTATTAAAAATTGTAATTTTTCATAACATTTTTTAAATGAAAAATTTTTTTATAAAAAATAGAATTGAAGTCTCATAATAGGACTAATTGTTTGACACTTAAAAATCTATTATTATATATGTAAAAAAAAAAAATCTGCTATTATATATAAAACTAATGTGAAGGCACGCACGATTCTGCATATTTGTTTTAATAACTTCAAAATAGAAAAGGCATGTAAGTGCGCAAACAACATAATAAACATACCCCATTCCCTTAACAAAGTGATTGCTACAACAGAGGCAGTACCTAAAATATTCAATCAATGAAGGCAACTTAATCGATATTTCTTATAAGCCTCATGTAACTCTTCCTCTATCAACAACCGATTATTGTAATTTATTGCACATGAAATGAATCCCAGTGTCCACCATCAATGCTCCTAAATATCATAAGAGAGTGCTCCACAATTAATTGGCATGTATAAAGTACTGTAGAAGCATTCTCTTGAGCACTCGTGAGAAAAATATAGAAAATTTTTTAATAATAATGTGCCTAATGAAAATGCAATGAAATCAATTAAAGGTCATGATTTGTTTATCTAAAAAAAGGAAATGAAAAAAATTGATGCACTATGCGCTAAAAACTAAATTTCAACATCAATTTTTGAGAAAAGTATAAATAATTAGCTTTTATGCTTCTCAAATGATGAACAGAACACCCTGCAATGTTCTGACCCTCATTTTAATAGCTTTAAACATATATGTTAATGAGATCACCATCAGCAAGACCATGCTCACTCTTAATCTAGTCCACTGTGAACTTAAAATCACACCAATCAGAAATAGCACCTATAAGGCCCATTGTTGCTATTCTTGACATGCTATCTGAATCAGGCAACACCAGTTGACCTAAAAATAATGGTAGTATAAATCTTCATAGTGCAGATTTCAGAAGGTGTAACATAACTTCAGTCAGTAGTTTGCTTAAATAAATGCAATCTGACCTTGACACAAAAGACATGGTCAAAAGGTACAGCAGCTGCTGATGAGAAAGCATTGGAAGATAGTTCATAGCAGCTCTACGAACTGCAGCTTCTTTAGCTATTTGAAGCCACCGAGGAGTTCCAAAATTTGCAGTTTCCCCACTATTAAAACCTACTTAGCAAAAAAATTGACCATGACAATCAATGAGAATTAAAATTAGCAAACAAAGGCTACAGTAAATTCCCTGCTATGGTTTCCCAGATGAGATGAACAAATAAAATAATAGACTCCTGGCATAGTTCTCAGAGCAGAACAAAGACTTCGGTAATAGTTTGTGTCTTACACAATATTGGTACGCAGATTCACATAGACCAATACAAAATGCCCCTCCTCATTGTGGTGGTGTTTGTAACATAAATATATATTGATAAATTCTAGTCAGTCATAATTCCAGTTCCAGGGTAACATCACTTATATTTTAAGAATATTTGCAAATCAGACATCCTCCTTCAGAACTCAGTTTAAGTAGCTTTAAACATTCTTGTTAATGAGATCACCATCAACAACACCTTGCTCACTAATGATAACTAAAAAAGCTTATCCCTCAACCAATCCAGATCCAAAACACTTTGTCAATGAAGTCCTACCCAATCCCCTCCTTCTTGCTCCCCCCTGCAGAAATTTAAAAGGAAAAGAAAACTATTATTCTCATAATTACCAGTCATTAATTTACAAAACTAACAGAGGAAGTGAAGCTCATCAATCCCCTATTGAGCCCCAAAATTTCATGTGTAAGTATGTTCATCAAGTCATGCCTATCATTTTCATATCATTTACGTGTATTAAACCTCACGATACAAGCTGTGCACCCATCCAGAAAGGAAATGCAAATTTCTTTTTTCTTAAATAAAGTAAGTAATTAAACCGATACATTCACTTAATTTTTGCACAATTTATATTTTGTAGTTCTAATAGTCAATATAAAAGATAAATGTGCATGTATCAATCCCCAGTCACGAGCTCGACAACCAATTAAATTCTCATTATGGTGAAATCTAACTACAAATATGTCATAATGTATAGATTCGAAAATTCGATCACTAGACGTAATGTATTAAGAATTCCCACCAATTTTTTTGTTAAGATGCAATTGGTCACCAAATTAAAATTACCCCTTTAAATAAATCTTAAGTTTGGTTAAGATTTCGTAAAAAGAATAATTTTTTATATACATTACATAACTAAGTTGGAGAATACGATTATGTGTGAGAAAAAATTAGTACTTTTACAACGTTTGTCCAAAGACAGTATCAAATAACTTTGTGTTGCACTAAAATAATCTTAATTAAATGATTTTTTTAAATTTTTAATTATTTAAATATAAAAAATTTTTGTAAGATTTTTTCATCATTCTAGTAAAATCTTTTAAAAAAGATTTCCACCTCAAAAGTATTCGAAAAACTCATTCGTTTCCTTGAAGAGATTTCGTCGTCGAATTGGTTAAACAATTTTATAATTTTTTTAAAAAAAACTTTTTATAATTTTATTAAAATTTTTTATTCTACATTTTCTATCGTTTTGACAAAATTTAGAAATATCTTGTTCTCAAAATTTTCTTTTAAGGATCACTCATTTGTAGTCTTTAGAATTTCATGAAGAATTTTTATTATTTTAAAAATGATTTAAATTATAAAATTATCCATCATTCTATAATAATTTAGAAATATTTTTATTTTATTATTATTAATTTTTTTAGAAAATTACCCATTCGTAATTTTCTTTAAAATCCTATTGTCGATTAATTATCATTCTTATTTATTTTGATTTATTAAAATTTTATAACATTTATTATTACTATTTTTACTTAGGAACAAATGTAAATCGTCGGTGTAAAAATTTTTCTTCAAATTTTTTAACATTCTAATAAATTTTGGATAAATTTTCACATGTAGGAACACCAAAAATCACTATTTCGTGATTTCTTGTAATTTTATGATTTAGGCGGTTTTCATTATTCCCAAACTTTTTTTTTTATTTTTTTGTGACCTTTGTTATTTTGTTTATTCTTTTTTTTTTTTTTTAATTTTCATCATTATGATAGAATTTAAAAATAATCTCTTATAAAAAATTTCTTGATAGTAATTTTCTAGATTTTTATTGTTGGTTTTATCCTTTTTTATTTAACTTTTATTATTTGTGTTATTTTTTATTTCAAAATAAACACTTTTAAAATTTTCTTTTAAATTTTCCATCATTCTGATAAATGTTTTCTTTTATCAATTGTACATTTGCAACTGTTTGAAATTTTATTATTTTTTAAAATAATATTTATGTCTATTTTATTATTTGTTTTATTATTTTTTAAAATTTTCTTAAAATTTGTTAAACTTTAAGCTAAAATTATGTAAATAAATTTTAGTTAAATTTTCTTAATTTTTTTACAATTTTTATGCTCTAATAAATTTAAATTTTAAATAATAAATTTAAATTTTAAACATGCATATATTCAATATAAATAAATAAATTTAATTTAATTTTAAAAAATTAAAAAAATGAAGAAAACTTATTCAAAAATGGTCGGTCAATGGTTCATCATGGTTCGATTGGTTCAAGTTGTTTAAGAGCGATTTAAATGATTTTTTTACAATTTGGAGCAATTTGACCTAGTCTGGAACAGTTAGTAAGACGGTTCAGTATATTCAAGATCGGTCAAAGTCAAAAAGGGTGCAAGTCATGAGTTGGACATGTGGACCTTAGGTCGGGTCGTGGGTCATGTGGACATCAATTTGTCCAAAAAAAATGAAATACAAAAAAATACGAATATACGAAATACAAAAAAAATACCAAAAATAATTCAAAATACAAAAAAAATATAAAACAAAAAAATACAAAAAAAAGAATAAAAAATAGAAAAAATCGAGGATGACAGTGGTGCCTTCCCTGGCACCACTACCACCATTGCCCTACACCCATCCCTCACCATGCCCTACCCCCCACCCCTCTGATCACCTAACCCTACCACTGCCAGATATTGTCAAAAAAAATAAAAGAGGCATGGGGCTCGTGCTTACACCCCATGCCGAGCCCCATGCCCTTCCCTCAAGCACACACACGGCCAGAGCTCTATAAATAGAGGTTCTAGCCAAACCAAAAAAGGAGACAGAGAAAGGAGGAGAGACACTGCAAAAAACGAAAGAAAAAAAAACACTATAAATATATATATATACACAGTCCTTATCGTAGGAAGGAACCCAACGCCTAGAGCTTTCTGCACAAAGAAAAAAAATGGTCAGTTTCAAAAAAAAAAGTCAGAATACAAAAAAAATAGTTTAACCGAAACTTCAAGTTCGGATCTGCAAAATTTGGGACTCTTTTTGACAAAAAAATGGTTGGATTTGTTTTTAAGGTGTTGAGTAGAACATTTTAGGTGATTTTAATTTTTTATTGGTCACCGACGACGGTGGCCGACGATCGGCAACGACCCTACGTTTGGCTGAAGACAAACAAAGAAGAAAGGTTTTTTTTTTTTTAGAGAAGGAAGGAGAATGGCTAAAAAAAAAATTTGAACCGTTTATATAAACGGTGAAAACCAAAACGACGTCGTTTCAATAAAGCCCAAAATGACATCGTTTTAAGCACCCAGGATCCGTGTGTCAACCTGTGACCTACCCGGGGTCTGCGCACCTAACCCTCGACCCGCATCCTTAATCAACCTTTGACCAGTCTGACTGAATCGAAATCGAATCGGTACCGAACCGCTGAATCACTCGGATTGTGCTCAGATCGGACTAAACCATCAAACCGAACCGTGCGTTGACCAGACCGTTGATCGATCCGGTTCAGGTAAAAAAAATTTTTTTTTGAATTTTTTTATTTTTTATATATTATTTTATTAATATTTATGCATATTAAAATATTTATACTTGTTAGATTAAATGATGAAATATGTGGTTAAATTTTTTTTTATAATTTTGTTAATTTTTAAAATAAACTTTAAAAAACAAAATAATATAAAAATAAATTTAATAATAATACTAAAGTAATAAAAAAATATAGGAAAAGGAAATTTTTATTCGACGATGACATTCAAAGGTATTCCGATTAGTGATGCTTACGAAATATCTAGGTGAAAAGATTTTTTTTAAATACTACCAGTGTATTGGAGTATTTATAAAAAATTTTTAATACAATAAAAAAATTTTTTTTAAAGTAATAAATAAAAATTGATTAATGAATTAAAAATATAAGTAATAAAAATGAGAAGAAAAGAGATTTTATCCGATGATGGGATTCTAAAAGTATTCCAAGTAGAGATGCTTTAAGAAATCTCTAGGTGAGAATATTTTTTATAAAATATTACCAATGTATTGGAATATTTATAGAAAATCTTCAATATAATAAAAATTTCATTTTTCTTCAAAATTCTAAATAAAAATATTAATAAAATTAACAAAGGAAAATAAAATGTGTGCATTAACATGGTAACATTTTGCATTGCATGCATGACATTTTTTACGAAAAGTAAATTTGAACCTCCAAGGATGAGATTCTAAGGTGTTCCGAGAAGTGATAGAAGCGATGCCTAAGAAATCTCTAGGTGAGAAAAAGTTATTCTAATATTACCAACGCACTGAAATATTTTAAGAATTATTTCAATAAAAAGGTTTTAATTTATTTTTCTCGAGAATAAATTTTTTTCTAATAAATAAAAAATCAAAGAAATTATTTTTCGAACACCGAAAATTGGACTATTTTTATCAAAATCAAAGGATAACATGTTGTTAATTGGTACCATTTTTAATGGGCACTGTGGGGGTGCTAATCCTTCCCCACACGTAACCGACTCCCGAACACAGACTGTTTCGCAACCGTAAAATTATCTTTTTAATAAATTTTAATTAATTTTAAAACTTTATTAAAAGGATATGTTTTAGTAGGTGGCCAATTGCACCTAGCCAAAAAAAGAATGGTGGTGGCTCTGTTATTTTTTTTTTAATTTCGTTTTCAAATTCGTCAGACGGATACAAAACTGTTACAACATCCTGGCAACTCCACTGGGGACGCTTTTTGTTTTCGAGAGTCAGGCCAAAATTAACTACTTGTTATCTTCAAATTTTGATTTAGACAGTCTTAATCAATTTCTTGGATTTTTATTTTTTATTTTCAATAAAAAAGGTAAAAAGGTAAAAATAAAAACATAAAACAAAACAAATAAAAAAAAAAGCAAAAAAATTCACACGCATTTCTTTTACTATGCCTTTTATGTTTTATTTTTTTTATATATTACTCTCAATAAATTAGGATATATTTGCATACAATGGCACGATGCATCTCATGCATGAGCTCTATACCCGGGCTCCGTCCTTTATAGGAGAAAGTAAAGTACCTATGCTTTCGTGAGGTGATAACCTTCGCAATGACAAGTGAAATACTTCCACTCGAATTGAACCCTTTCTGTTCGTAGCCTGTAATGGGTGAGGATCAGGGTGCCTTACTAGTCCAACATGGATGATAGTGAGAAACAATTTAGGAATCTTTAGACAATGTCAATCTAAACCCAGCATATAATAAGCCTAGGAAATCAGTCTTATGTAGAGCCTTGTCTATCTTTTTGTAGGAAATACCTAAGAATAAAAGTTGTGTATAATACAAAACAAAACAAAACAAACAAAAAATCTCAAAACACAAAAAAAAACACTAAAAAAATAAAAAAATATTTTTTCTTAAACCACATCCTCACACTAACTCAATTTTGTTTCTTTTTTTTTTTCTTTTTGCATTAATCATATCATACAATTTTGCATTGAGATATTTGCTTTAGGACATATTTCTCCCAAGAAGTTTTCATAGATCCCATAGAACTACAAATTTGCTCATCCTCAATCAATGTGCCATGTGAGTCGTATAATGAAATACATGTTTGGTCGAAAAAAACTCAATAAAAGAATGCAAATTGTTTGCCTACCGGTTATGTGTCTGAATTACCTGAGAAAGTGCATTTAGATCTCACACAGAATGATTTAAAAGAGTTAGTTGCTATCTGGGGTCAGTTAAGTGAAGAAAAAAAGAAATTTTTTGCAAAAAGTATAGGCAGATTGCATCTTTCATTTCAGTAGTGATCGATGAACAACTAGTCAAAGTAGCTATACAGTTTTGGGATCCATCCTATAGATGTTTCACTTTTAATCAGAAAGATTTAGTGCCAACTATCGAGTATTCGATTTTACTCGGGGTAAAACTATAATGTCTAGATAAAGTATTTACTCGAAAGTTAAAATCAGGTTATCGCAAAAAGTTAGCCAAGCTTATAGGGGTTAAAGTAGAAACCATTGATTCCTTTACGAAGTCTAAAGATGAACATATCGGTATTCGTTGGAACTTTCTCTGAAACTTCATTCAAGAGCATTTAAATGATGATCAAGGTATGGCTGTGTTTGCTTTAGCATTTTATGGCATGGTAATCTTTTCGAAGACTTTGGGTTACATTGAGATAACTGTGGTAGACTTTTTTGAGCAAAGTAAAATCCAAGCAATTAATCCTGCTCCAGCAGTCCTAGCCGAAACCATCAGGTCATTGAATTTCTGTAGACAAAATGGAAAAGGATGATTCATAAGATGTGTACCTCTATTATACTTATGGGTTAGAAGTCATTTCAAGTGTGGGAAGAGTGCATTTTTGAAACCATATCTTCGAAATAAGGCACCAATCGAAGAGTTTTACAAAAGTCAATGGCCATCATTGAAGACTAATGAAGAATGGATCCTTTTTTTACGAAGCCTTACTGGAAATGAAATTGAATGGATGGCGCTTTGGATGCCTCGTGTGCCTTTGTTGTATCATGGAAAAAATGAGCCATGGATACCGTTATTAGGGCTACGGGGCGTTATAAGTTATGCTCCATTAATGGTGCTTAGGCAATTTGGTGCAAAGTAGTTTGTTCCTGCTACTCATGGCTTAGTCCAAGTAGAATTCATTTATGGGGAACTGAATCCATCAAAAACCTCAGAGCAGTTATCCAAGCATGGAAGAGAACATGAAGAATAAGGTTAGGGCCTCTCATCGACAAAGTCACTTCTGATTATCAGATTTGGAAAGTAAGATGACCTAGAGACATAGTACTCTCTCCTGATGATAGCCCATATCAATTAGTTAATCTTTCGAAAGAGGTGCAATTATCAGAAGTTAAGCTTGTCAAGAAAGAATTAGAAGTTGAAAAAGAAGAAATAAAAAGAGAAAATTTGAGACTTCGCGAGAAAGTAAGGTAATTAAAATATGAAGCAGAGATACAGGGGAATAGATTAGAAAAGTTATAAAAGAACGACATCTGGCTAATAGTGATTTGAAAGATCTACACTAGGAAAATAAGAGGTTACAAGTTCAATTCAAAACTAAAAAAGTCACCAAGTCTTACTTTAGTCGACAATGTGAAATGGATGAGCTCTAAGAGGGGATGAACCAATGGAAGGGCAAAGTTCAATAAAAGCAAGAGGAGACCACCAGAATTTCTCAAGAATGTCAGAATTGGAAGAAATTATACTCTACAACCTCAGCAAGATTGGTGGAATGCCAAAACGAAGAGGAAAGGTCAAAAGAGAGAAAAAAGCACTTCGATGTACTGAATGAAAAAGAATCACTTCACCAGATGATCCAAGGGTTAGAGATACAACTATAAGACCACAAAAGCCATATTTTAGCAATGATAGATGAGTGGCATAGAAAGGAAAAAAATTGGATCTTCATATGTGATTCAGAAAGGGATGCTTACATGAGATAGAAGGCAGAAAGCTTAGAGAGGCAACAGTACATAGAGCACTTAACTAATCAAGTTTGCAAGGTAGTGAAGAAAGCATGAAAAATGGTTGAAAAGGTAAAAGCATTAAAAGTCAATCCCATAAGATAATATGGACAATGCCTGTGAACTTTCTAGATAAAGCAAAAGATGATTATGAGCAAGTTAAACACTTCTATGGATATATCTCTAAGATGGTAAATCCTGTGTTATAAAAGTTTTATGAGATTAATAAAAATTTCTAATGTTGAAATTCGTCCAATAACAAATATCTTTCACTTGCATTCATGCATCATGTATATCATTTTTCATAAAATAAGTAAAAAATAAAATTTTCAACACATAGCATTCTAATTTTTCTTTATTTTTTCTTTTTCAAAATAAAAACTTTGTGGTAATAAAGGTTCAAGAATAGCTCACCCATCAAAAATTTTGACCTAACCTACTCGTCATTCATCCAGTACTAAGACTCAGACAAGAATTATGGAGCAAGAACAGGCCAGTTGATTTGAGAGAATAAAAAAAGTTCAAGAAGAACTAAAAAGGGATCTCAGTATAATAATGGATATGCTCAAAAAACTTGATAAGGAAAAAATAGTGGAAGAAAATCCTAGCTTTTAAGAGCAATCGCCAGATATGGTAGATCCTGTTTATCCTCCAGGGTTTGAGTCACGACCGATCCAACCTCCTTAAAAAACTAGAGTACCTAATCCTACTCCTTGTGGATATCCCAATCTTTATCCAGGAATGACATCCACACTTGCTCCAAGATAATTTTAAAATTTTGTTAATCCCGTTATGATGAAAAAATCACCTAAGCCAATCTTAGTTTTTGATTTGGATGATCCTAAGGAAAGAGAAAAACTAGGGATGCAAACACCTAAAAAAGTAGAAGATACCAATGCCCGGGAGAAGATGAAATTATTGGAAGAAAGGCTTAGGGCTATAGAGGGAATGAATTTTTATGGCTCCATAGATGCGACTGACCTTTGTTTAGTTCCAGATGTGGTCATTCTACCTAAATTCAAGGTCTCTGAATTTAAAAAATATGATGGCATAAAATACCCGATGACCCATATCACCATGTATTATCGAAAGATGGTAGCACATACTCATGATGAAAAATTGTTAATGCATATATTTCAAGATAATCTTACAGGTTTTACAGCTAGATGGTATGTTCAATTAGATAGAACTCATATTCGTTCTTGGCAAAAGCTTACAAAGGCATTCCTTACACAATATCGACATGTCATAAATCTGGTTCCAAATCGTCTATCTTTACAAAGTATAAAAAAAAGTAACTGAAAACTTCAAGGAGTATGCATAAAGATGAAGAGATGTGGCTGCACAAGTTCAACCTCTTCTCACTGAGAAAAAAATAACTGTTTTATTTGTGAACACCCTAAAAGCACCGTACTATGAGAGATTGATAGGCAATGCAACCAAAAACTTTACAAATATGGTGATGTCAGGTGAGATCATTGAAAACGTCATAAAAAATGGTAAGCTCGATGTAGCAGAGATAAGTGGAGCAAAAAAAGGTGGAGCTCCTAAAAAAAAAAAGAGAATAAAGCTCAAGTAGTGAACTATATGGGGTAACAATTCAAAGGTTTCACACTTTATCTTACACCAGTCTACCAAACCCATTACCCTTCTGTAAAGCATGTTACATTCATCCCTCATTCATATCAACCATACCTGTCATTGCCACAACTAGCTTATCCACCTCATTTCAAGCCATCCTTTTAGACACCTACCTACAATCATCCTGCTGCATCAATCAGACCAGAATGGAAACCCAGTCCTAATAGTGGTTTAAGAGCCCTGAGAAATACCCAAGAAAAAATCACTTTCGATCTCATTCCTATGATATACACAGATTTATATCCTCGACTTGTTGAGAAACATCTGCTTGCTCCTATTATCGTTGAACCCTTGAAACCTTCATTTCCCAAATGGTATGACCCCAATGCACATTATGATTATCATTATGAGAATTCAGGTCATTCCACTGAAAATTATACTGCTTTGAAGCATAAAGTGCAAGGGCTAATCAATGAAGAAGTATTAAATATTGATACCAACCAACAAGGGACTCCAAATGTCATTGAGAACCCTCTACCAAATCAATCAGACCATCAATAAATGCCTTAATCGATGGGTAAAAAAGCCACGTGAAGGAAAAAATAAATGAAGTTAAGACTCCGATGGCTAAGGTGTTCGAAGTATTGGTCAAAGCTGACATGTTGAAGCCAATAGAACCTCAAAATTGCTCTGAAGCAATTAACTCAACTGAAAGCTGTAATTATCACAAAGGTGTTCTGGGGTATTCTATCTAGAATTATTACCAATTCCATCAAGAGGTGCAAAAATTGATGGATGAGGGTCGAATAGAGTTTTACCAAGAGAGAGAAGAGTTGGTGAAAGCTAAAGTGTCTACCATTAATTCAAAGAATAAGTTTATGCCTAGACCGGTAACTATCTATTATGATGAAAAGCCAACATCGAAGCTTAAAAAGCCCATCTCTCGACTACTGATGACAATTAAAGTTCCTGGCCTTTTTTTATATCAGAATGATAAAGTAGTACCTTAAAAATACGATTATGATGTCATAGTTAACCCAGATACTGCCAACATAATAGGTGTAGGAGGCATAACTCGAAGTGCGAGGTGTTATACCCCAGAGGCTCTAGAAAAAGCTAGAAAAGAGAAAGCCAAGGTAGGAGAAGAAAATGAAAGTCAAAGTAGTCTTGACGCAGCCCCAGAAAAAGAATGTCAGAAGCTAGTATCTGAGAGTGAAGCATGTGAATTTTTAAAGTTAATAAAACATAACGAGTATAGTGTGGTAGAACAGCTTAGCAAGATGCCAGCTAGAATTTTGTTATTGTCATTATTGCTTAGTTCAAAGTCACATCGTAATATTTTGCTTAAAGTGCTAAATTAAGCATATGTGTCTCACAATGCTTTTGTTGAATATGTGTAATAGCTTGTTAGCAATCTGACAATTTTAAATTATATCTCTTTTAGTGATGAAGAGATTCCTCTTGAAGGTAGAGGAAGTACCAAGGCTCTTCACATTATTGTGAAATGCAAAAGTCATATAATGGCTAAGATTTTGATTGATAATGGCTTATCTATCAATGTTATGCCTGTGACTACTCTGACAAAACCCCCTGTTGATGGATCTTATATGAAACCTAGTCATATGATAGTGAGAGCCTTTGATAGAACCAGAAGAGAGGTGCTGAAAGATATAGAAGTGCCATTGCAAATTGGCCCATGCACTTTCAACGTGAAATTTCAAGTTATGGACATCTCTCTTTCATACAGTTGTTTATTGGGTAGATCGTAGATCCATATGACAGGTGCTGTTCCATTCTCATTACATTAAAAAGTCAAATTCATTGTTGAATAAAAGCTAATATGTGTGGCAAGAGAAAAAGATTTATTGGTAACTTAATCGATAAATACTCATTATGTGAAATCAGCAGATAATGCTCTGAAATGCTCTTATAAATCCTTTGAGATTGCCAATGTAACATATATAGCTGAAAAATCTAAATTGTATTCGTCACACTTGTCTATGACAACTAAAATTATAGTCAAACAGCTTACCAAGATGGGATGGCGACCTGAAGTCAAACTTGGGAAGAACCTGCAAGGAATCACGAAGCCATTGACCATATATGAAAAGAGAGATAGATTTGGCTTGGGATATAAGCCAATAAGAGGGGATAGAATAAGAATGATGAATGAGAAAAGAGATAAGAGTATAGCTAATCTTAGGGGATATAAGCCAGAGTCAGAATCTATGGTCATTCTATACCTCTATGATTCTTTTCACTCGAGAAGATATATTTATCCAGATTTACCGAAAGCCCTAAGTGTAGGATTCATGGAAAAATTTTTAGAGCTAGTCATTCAAATGGTGGATGATGGAAAAAAGAAGAGTCGAAGTGAAGAGCTATTCGTGTACCCTTGTCCTTCAAATTTTGAGCTAGATAATTGGAAAGTTACAGAGTTGCCTGTTGTCTTTAAAACTTTAAAAAAGTAATGTACTGTGAAACTTTAAATCCCTAATTACTTTTTACGAGTATTAGGAGATCTTTTATGGTGTGTTTATGTTTGTCGTTTTAATAAAAGACTTAGAAGATCATCCGTATTTCTTTTATTATTTTCATCTTCATTTTACTTTCCATTCTTTTTTTTCTATCATTTTCTTGTCATTCCATTTTTGTGTGCCAATATTCTCTTCATCTTACCTTTTGCAGGGTCTCAAACAATGAACACGAAAATAATCATGGTAACAATCTCGGATTTGATTTTGAAAACTTAATTCATGTTGATGAACTTGATAATGAGAAAGATTCAGATAACTACACACTGCCTCTTGATTTGTTAAAATTAATAGAACATGAAGATAAGCCAATTAAACCCTATCAAAAAATTACTAAATTAGTGAATTTGAGAGATGGTAAAAACAAAAAAGAGGTTAAAGTTGGTATATCTCTTTTACCAGCTGAAAGACTGAAGCTAGAAGAGCTGTTCCAAGAATATATAAATGTGTTCGCATAGACTTACCAAGATATGCTAAGACTCAGCACTGATATTGTAGAACATAAGTTACCTTTAAAACCAGGATATAAGCCGATACAGCAAAAGCTAAGGCGTATGAAACTAGATATGCTGTTGAAAATTAAAGAGGAAGTGAAAAAACAATTCGATGCTGAATTTTTGAAAGTGGTAAAATATCCTGAATGGGTAGCCAACATAGTGCCAGTTCCTAAGAAGGATGGAAAAGTGAGAATGTGTGCGATTATCGAGATTTGAATAAGGCAAGCTCTAAGGATAACTTTCCTCTACCTCACATCGATCCTCTAGTGGATAATACTATTAGGTATTCCACATTTTCTTTTATGGATGGTTTCTCAGGCTATAATCAGATTAAGATGGCTCAAGATGATATGGAGAAAACTATATTGGTGACCATGTAGGGGACATTCTGTTACAAAGTCATGCCTTTTGGGTTGAAAAATACTGGTGCCACTTATCAAAGAGCAATGGTGACTCTCTTCCATAACATGATGCATAAAGGAATAGAGATATATGTGGATGATATGATTACAAAATCTCGTGAAGGAAAAGATCATATAGTCAATCTCAAAAAGCTGTTTGACAAGTTGAAAAGATTTCAGCTAAAGTTGAATCCCACTAAATGTACATTTGATGCCAAGTCAGGAAAACTATTGGGCTTTGTGGTCAGTGAAAGAGGAATCAAAGTGGGCTCAGATAAGATACAAGCCATCGAAAACTTATCTCCTTCTCGTACCCTAAAATAAGTGCGAGGTTTTCTAGGGAGACTGAACATTATTGCTCATTTCATCTTTCAACTCACCTATAAGTACGATCTTATTTTTAAACTTCTCAAAAAATATGATCCAGGAGAATGGAATGATGAATGCCAAGAAGCTTTTGATAAGATTAAAGAACACTTGTCAAATCCACCTGTGTTAGTGTCGCCAATCCTGAAAAAACCTTTGATCTTGTACTTAACAGTGCATGAAAATTCAATGGGATGTGTGTTGGGACAAAAAGATGAAACTGATAGGAAAGAACGAGCAATATACTACTTGAGTAAAAAATTCACTAATTATGAGTTTAAGTATTCACCATTAAAAAAGATATGTTGTGCATTAGCTTGGACAGCTCGAAGGCTCTGACAATACATGCTTTATCATACCACTTGGCTCATAGCAAAGTTGGATCCTATTAAGTATATTTTCGAAAAGCCCTCATTGATAGGAAGAATAGCAGGGTGGCAAGTTATGCTTTCAGAATATGATATCATTTATGTGACTCAAAAAGTTATAAAAAGAAGTGTCGTAGCCAAGTTTCTTGCTGATCGTACTATTAAAAATTATGAACCAATGAACCTGGGTTCCCTGATAAAGATATGATGGCTATTGAAGAAAATGAACCTATTGAAGAGTCTTGGAGGATGTATTTTGATAGAGTTGCTAATGCTTTGGGTCATGGTATTAGGGTAATTTTAATATCTCCTGATGGGCACTATTATCCCATTACAGCCAGGTTAAATTTTAATTGCACAAATAATGTGGTTAAGTATGAGGCCTATGTTATGGGTTTGCAAGCAGCAATTGAAAAGAAAATCAAAGTATTAAATGTGTTTGGAGATTCAGCTCTAGCTATCTATCAGTTACGAGGAGAATGGAAAACCAGAGATTCCAAGTTGATACGGTATCATAAGTACATTTCTCAGTTAGTTAAAAAATTTAAAGAAGTTCAATTTGAGCATTTGCCTAGAGAGGAAAACCAAATTACTAATGCACTGGCTACTCTAGCTACAATGATTAAAATAGATACAAATACTGAAATCTAACCCATCAAGTTAGATGTGAAGGATGAACCAGCACATTGTTTAGGTGTTGAAGAAGAAGTTGATGGGAAACTATGGTATCATGACATCATGCAATATATTAAAAGCCAACAATACCCAGAACATGTAACAGAAAATGATAAGAGAACTATTAGAAGGTTGGTTATGAGTTTCTTTCTTGATGGAGACATCCTCTATAAAAAGGGTCGAGATCAAGTACTCTTAAGATGTGTGAATACAGCTGAAGCGAAGAGGATTATTAAAAAAATGCATGATGGAGTTTGTTTGGCACATGCAAATGGTCATATAATGGCTAGACAAATTATGAGGGCTGAATACTATTGGTTGACAATGGAGAGTGACTGTATTGATTATGCCAGAAAATGTCATAAGCGTCAGATCTATGCTGACAAAATCCACACTCTTCCAATAGTGTTACATGTTTTGGCTCTGCCATGGCCATTCTCTATGCGGGGTATGGATGTCATCAGTCCCATCACTCCAAAAGCTTCAAATGGACATAGATTCATATTTGTGATGATTGATTACTTTAAAAAATGGGTAGAAACCGCATCATACGCTAGTGTGACCCAATCTGTGGTATGTAAATTCATAAAAAGGGAGATAATATGCAGATATGGGCTTTCAAAGACAATTATTTCTGATAATACCAAAAATTTAAACAGCAAGATGATGAATGAAGTTTGCACTCAGTTCAAGATTCGTCACCGTAATTCGGTACCATATCGTCTAAAGATGAATAAGATAGTAGAAGCTGCAAATAAGAATATCAAAAGAATCCTGAAAAAAATGACTGATACTTATAAAGATTGGCATGAGAAGTTGTCCTTTACTTTTTATACTTATAGAACATCAGTCTGAACATCTACTAGGGCCACTCCGTTCTCTTTGGTATATGGAATGGAAGTTGTGCTATCGATCGAAGTGGAATTCCCTCGTTGAGAGTCTTGATAGAGGTAAAATTAAAAGAAGCAGAATGGGTTCAAAATCGCTACAAGCAGTTGAACCTCATTGAAAAGAAAAGACTTACAGCACTTTTTCATGGTCAATTATATCAAAAGAGAATGATGAGAGCACATGACAAGAAAATCCGTCCCCGTTGCTTTAAGAAAAGAGATTTAATGCTGAAAAAGATCCTTCCAAATCAACATGATAATCGAGAAAAATGGACACCAAATTGGGAAAGCCCGTATGTGGTGAAAAAGGCCTTTTCTGGTGGGGCATTGATTTTGACAGAGATGGACAGAAGTGATTTACCTACTTCGATAAACTCAGATGCTGTGAAGAAATATTTTGCTTGAAAGAAAAAAAAAGTAAAAAATAAAAAAATAATGACTCATCTGAAGCTGGAAACCTGAAAAAAGGCAGTTTGGATGCGAAAAAGAAGCATCATTCCATAATACAGGGGCAAGTGTAGTTTGATGAACTCTGAAGGATCAAGGAAGTCATTTAATTTAGTTTTAGAGAAAGAATCTGGGAATATTTTGTTCATGATTATCTTATGATCATTATTTGGGCACCTTTGTTTCAACTCAAATACTTTGCCATGCACTTGTGACCAATATGCTATCTTTCCTTTGAAAATAACACCTATCCATTCCTTTATTCTCATTTTTTTGTCCTTCACATGAATAGGAAAAATGTGTGATTGCATTTTATTGGTCTTGGATTTAAAATGATGAAAAGAAAAACAAACATGAAAGATCTTAGCATTACTTTTTAAAAAAAGTTGACAAAGACAAATGAAAAAAGATAAGAAAAGTATGACAAGACATTAATGTTACGGACTTTTGAAGAAGAAAAATATTGTGGTCAGATGTTAAGAACAGATTGATCGTATAAGAATTCTGATAAAAGAACCCAAAAACGAGAGATTTTGAGAACCTTTTTACCACAATGAATGTCATAACATCTAGATCCGGGGATCTATCGCTAGACATTGACTTTAGGGAGTCGCCACCAATCTTTTTTATCCAGGTGTGATTGGCCACCTAAGGAATCTGCCCTTTTAGGGAACACCTAAGCTTAAGGGTCCCTAAAAGAATAGGTTCGGGTCTGCTTAACCAGAACAGAGTTCGGGAGTTCGGTTACGTGTGAGAAAGGTTATAACACCCTCACAACGCCCATCAAAAGATGGTACCAGCTTGAATTTGTGTTATCCAAAAGCCTTAAAATTTTACCAAGTAGTTAGTTGTTGAAAATTATTCTCAATTGACTCTAATACTTTTAGCAGAAAATTGAGAAAATTCCCTCACCTCAAGAGTATGCAAGAAAAACTACTGTTTCACTTGCAGAGGCTCCGTCGTCGGATTATTTAAAGAAAAATCAAGATCAACCAATTAATTAATTATCGAAAATTATTCTCAATTGACTCTAATACTTTTAGCAAAAAATTGAGAAAATTCCCTCACCTCAGGAGTATGCAAGAAAAACTACTGTTTCACTTGCAGAGGCTCCATCGTCGGATTATTTAAAGAAAAATCAAGATCAACCAATTAATTAATTATCGAAAATTATTCTCAATTGACTCTAATACTTTTAGCAGAAAATTGAGAAAATTCCCTCACTTCAGGAGTATGCAAGAAAAACTACTGTTTTTACTTGTAGAGGCTCCGTCGTCGGATTAATTAAAGAAAAAAGAAAAAAAAAATCAAGATCAAAATCAAAGTCAAATAAAAAAAATTCAAAAAAATTCAAAAAAAAAAAAAAACCTGGAGCGGCTCGGATCGCGGCTCGGCTCGGCTCGGCTCAGCTCGGAGGGGCTGAAGCGCGCGGGTCAGAAAGCGGGTCGACGCTTCGGGTCGGGTCGGGTTCGGCAAAACGCGCGGATCCTCTTATTAACTTAAAGCCAAAACGACGTCGTTTTGGGAGGGTATAAAAGGCACCTTCCTCCGTTTTTCAGCAGACCGTTCCTCCCCTCTCTCTCTCTTCTCCCTTCTTCTCTGCCTTCTCTCTAGAATTTGAAGAACGCCGGTGCCGGATTCTAGAAATTTCGCTGGAATCTGGGAATTTCGCCGGAAATTGGCCGGAAGTTGGTCGGATGGTCGCCGGTTTCTGGGATTCTTCGCCGAAAACTGGGTCTGTCGCCGGAAACTTCAAAGTTCGTCGGAATTGTCGCCGGAAAATTCAAAATTCGCCGGAATCTGGAAATTTCCCAGAAATTTCCAGAAAATTTTTTTGCCAAATTTTTCTAAAAAATTTTTCTCACTGCCAGAACACTCCTAAACTTTTCCTTAGCTCTCTAAACACCCATATTCTCTCAATCAGTAGCTTTTGCTTCTGTTTTCTGTCCTTTTGACTGTTCCAGGGGGGTCCCTTTTATAGGGATTGATCAGGAGTTTCTGATCAATCCCAATTCCTCTTTGGACGGGAATTCAGTCTTTGAATCCAATTGGACTCTTCTGATTGAATTCCCCTCCAGAGTGGGAGTCTTCAACTTTGAATCCTAGCCCTCCAAAATAAAAATTAAAATAAAATTAAAAAAAAAAATCTAGATAATTGGAAAGATAAATCAAAAGATAAAAAATTTTCAAATAATATCTGAAAATCAGAAAAAATCAGAACAGATAATTTAAAAAAAAAGATAAGAATAATAATATAATAATAATAAATATATAACTATATACATATAAATCTATTCTAATGAAAAAAAAAAGAATATATATATATATACATATATTAATACATAATAATAAATAATAAAATACACAAGAGAAAAAAAAATATAAATAAATAAAAATAAAAAATAAAAAATACGGGGTAAAAATTCAATTGGGCCTTGCCCATTTGGGCCAGGCCCAAATGATCTGGGTCAGGCCCAATTGATCCGAGTCAGGCCCAATTGATCCGGGCCCGGACCTGATTGGGTGTCTACAGCTGCCCCTCTTTGCGTATTTTCTGTGAAACAGAAATTGCGCAAAGACGTAGACACCCAGTCAAGACCCGACTCGACATTTTCATTTTTTTTTTTTTTTTTTTTTTTAGCTCCTCTTGACAGAGGCTCTACGACTTTGAAAAATAAATTGCTCCTCTAAACAGAGGCACCACGACTTTGGAAAAGTAAAATGCTCCTCTCAACAGAGGCACCACGACTTTAGAAAAGTAAATTGCTCCTCTCAACAGAGGCACCACGACTTTGGAAAGATAAATTGCTCCTCTAAACAGAGGCAACGAACTTTGGAAAGTAAATTGCTCCTCTCAACAGAGGTACCACCACTTTGGAAAGATAAATTGCTCCTCTAAACAGAGGCAACGAACTTTGGAAAGTAAATTGCTCCTCTCAACAGAGGTACCACGACTTTGGAAAAATAAAATGCTCCTCTCAACAGAGGCACCACGACTTTGAAAAGTAAATTGCTCCTCTAAACAGAGGCAACGGAACTTTGAGAAAGTAAATTGCTCCTTGACAATCATGTCCAAAGGAGTTGAAAGTTGTGTTTGAAGGGATTTCAGGTGATTATGCCCAAAGGTCTTATAAATCAACCCTGATACCAAAAGACATCCTATTTCAAGGATTAGGAACTTACCTGACAGGCTTTCTCTTTTTCAGTTTTGCAAAATATCTTCATATTTGTCTTCTCCATATGGGATGTTGGAACACCCCTGCTTCTTGAATTTATACACTATATTCTCCTGAAAGTAGTGTATGCTGTGCAAATGCATGAATTTCAATGCATGTTATGCAAATGATGGCCAATTAATTCCTATTCAATGTATGGTACTCAAGTTTCTCAAGGATCCAATTGCACTGCTCTTCTAAGATCGAACCAGTGTAGCTCTCAATTTATCTTTTCCACTCATATTCTTCCTTGTTCAGTTTTTCAAAACTTTGGAATAAGCTTCATCAATCGATCATCACTTGACCATTATTCAATGAATTTCTCAGCACTAACAAATTTCAAAACAAGTTTCATCCACCATCACTGGGTCATTACTCATGGGTGTCTCAGCATTAACCATTCCGAAACAAACTCTGTCCACTGATTGTCTTCATCATACAATCATAGCTTGCAAGTCATATCGACTAATTCATCCTTGTACTCATCACTTGGTTATACCACTTTTCAAAATTTGCCCCATCATATTCTCTATTTGGTCACATCATATATCCTTCCAAATCATCTCTTTTAGGTTTCTACCATTTCTTCATCATCTTAGATTTCTTTTCAAATGAATGCAAGACTCTTTTAAGCACATATTCATTCATTTATTATCATTTCAAATCTTGACAAATACAATGCAACCAAACATTTTCTCAATTCATTCTAGAGGTGTAACAATGAGAAAACACAAGGTGAATTATGGTAAAGGTAATCAATGAAGATCTGTTTTGGTGCAAAGAAAATGGGAAAGGAAATGAATTGGATACATTGAGATGGATGGTATGTCCAAATGATGAATATTCAGACAATTCTCAACATGAATTTAGGATTCTTTTTCAAAAACTCAATCCATTTACTGTTGAAGTCAACTTGAGCCTGGCGAACTTTACCCCAGTCTTTGAGGGATCTTCCATTCATGTGAGCCATTTGACTTGGATCTTTTTCTATCAACCTTTCAGGTTTTCAATCTCAATCTTTTTTTCATTTTCTTTCTTCTTTCTTTCCTTTTTTTTTTCTTTTTTCATCATCTTTCTTTTTTTCATCATTTTTTTTCTTTTTTTTTTTTTTCATCATTTTTTTTTTATTCATTGTTGATATCTTTCATACATCAAACTCTATGGCAATGTAGCATGATTCCATTACTACATCCTGAGCACGTCTTTGTTCAACATATGATCATTCAAGTTGAGTATTCACACTTGATCCAAATGGACTTTTCAAGGTTGTAATGTAGGCCAAGGTGAAGGGTCATAAAAGAAATGGATATAATAGGCTCAAAACATATATTAAAAAGGTTCAAAACCAAAGGATCATTTGACATAACTTGGCATTTTGCCCCATATCGTTTCACTATTTTTTTCTTTCTTCACACAAAAGATTCTCATTACTTTGCCCCAAGTCATGTGTGGCATTATTTTTTCTTTTCTTTTTTTCATTTTTGAGACCTTTTGTGGTGTTTTTTTTTTTTTTTTTTCAAAAATTACCCTCCAGTGTAGAGGGTGATCCTTGGTTGGGGTTTTTCAAGAAAAAAAAAATCATGATTGGCTCAAAGGGGTAGCAATAAATGGTTTTTCCAATGGTAAAAGAAAGATGGCCATTTTTCATCTCAATTGTGAATACCTTTCTTGAACATCATCTATTGAACAAAGCTCATGAATCTGTATAAAAGATTACATATCTTCAAGACATATCTTTTTCACCTCCGGTAACAGCCTATTTTTGCTCAAATCGTCTCTTCATATTAGCATGGATGAGTTCTCAAAATTAAATCCCAGAATTATTGTTATCATTGTCTAAATATTCATCATCTGAAATTTAAGAATGGGAATGTGAAGTTATGAAAGGTAGCAGGGTATGGAATAATGGTCAAATGAAAAAGAAAAATGTAATGAAATGCATTGACTTGCCTTTATTAAAATGATAACAAGTGAAGTCCTATTGCAAAAAAGAAATCTAACATTATTTGAAAAGAGATCCTAAAATGACAAAAAAAACCTTCAACCTGCCTAATCTCCATTAAAAATTAGCCCCCTATATGATCAGGTGAAGAAATCCCCATTGACGTCTTGCCCCTCAATTCATTGTGACTCTCCGGACCCTTTCTGTTCTTGACTTTCACTCAGGGCGCTAACATTGGATGTTGTTGCTTTTCTCTGATCAAAACTTACCATTCCATCATTGATCAACCGTTGCACCTTATGCTTTAAAGCAGTACAATTTTCAGTAGAATGGCCAGTAATTCCATAATGGTAGTCGCAGTGGGCTGTAGGATCATACCACTTTGGATAGGGTGGTTTAAGCGGCTCCACATGGCTGGGGGCAATCAAATGGCTATTATAAAGCTCTCGATATAACTCTGTATAAGTAATAGGGATTGGATCAAATACAGGTTTTTCTCGAGTAGTTCGTTGTTCTCGCGAGCCACTGGCTGGGTTAGTAGGGCGAATTTGGGTCCTTACAGGAGCTTGAATGTTAAGGCGGTAAGTGGATGAACAAGATGGTTGTGGAGCTAGCTGGTATGGGTAGGATGAGGCATTATTCACAGCGGGATAGTATGGAGAGTAGCCTTGGGATGGATAGGGTTGATAACCCCTGAATTGTTGTCTATCAAAGCTCACAGCTTGAGCTTCAGCTTCTTTCTTTTCTGATGCCTTCTTGATTTCTCCTCCTTTCAACTTACCATTTTTTATGGCACTTTCAATAATTTCTCCAGAGATCACCATGTCAGCAAAATTCTTTGTTGCATTCCCTATCATCTTTTCATAATAGGGAGGTTTCAAAGTACTAACAAATAGCACTGTGGTCTCTTTTTCTGTCAGTGGAGGTTGTACTTGTGAAGCCATATCTCTCCATCTCTGGGCGTACTCTTTAAAAGACTCGTTTGACTTTTTCTCTAGATTCTGCAAAGACAAACGATCAGGAGCCAAATCGATGATATGTCGATATTGGTTGATAAAGTCATGTGCCATATCGCTCCAAGAGCGAATGCGAGTCCTATCCAGCTGAACATACCATCTGGCCGCTGAGCCTGTAAGGCTATCCTGAAAGACATGCATCAAAAGTTTTTCATCATGAGCATGAGCTGCCATCTTCCTACAGTACATGGTGATGTGGGTTTTTGGGCATTTTGTACCGTCGTATTTTTCAAATTTCGGTACTTTGAACTTATAGGGGATAACCACATCAGGAACTAGGCAGAGCCCTACAGCATCTACTGACCCATAAAAGCTAAATCCTTCCACAGCCCTTAGCCTCTGCTCTAGCATACTAATCTTGGAACTTTCCTCAGCTTCTACTCTCATCTTTTCCTTCTCTTTTTCTTTTAAATCATCTAGATCAGGAATTGGTTCTACTGCCTTTTCAGTGAAGACAGGATTTATATAACTGTTATACTGCCCTGGGTTGAAAGTTGATGGCATTCCAGGATATGTTGGATATGCGAAATGTTGTGGTGGGACCTCTTGGGCAGACTGAGCTTGAGGTGGGCCAAAACCTGGAGGGTACAAAGGGTCAGCCACTTCTTGCTGGCTTGTACTTCCTTCCACTCCTTTCCCCTTATTCATGTTATTTAGAGCCTCCAGAATCTTGCTTAGCTCACTTTCAATCTTCTCTTGTGCTTTTTCTAGCTTTTCAAATCTATGAGAACTTTCCTCCTCCATTTGTCTTGCTCTAGATCTTGTGTTGTATGGATGAGCAGGATTTTCGCTAGATGAAGCTATTCTGGGACCTTGAGTACCATACTTATGATTAGAAATGTCATGCTGTGCCTTATGTATGATGCTTTGATACACAAATGAAATGTACATTTTTCTGAATGAAATCTAGTATGAAATGAATGCAAATGATTGTGTTAAAACATGGTCATGAAAGTAATGCGGATGCATACAATCAGACAAACAACATAGTTAGTTTCATGAATAAAATGAAAGTGATGCTGATGCATAGTGTTACATATGATAAAAATAATACACAAAGTTAAGCAATCAAAATGATTAGATAAACACCATTTTTATGTCCTAATTTCAGGGCATATCTATCATTGGGTAGAAAGGGCTCTATCCTAGGGTTAGGCACTCTTAAGGTTCACTACATGTGGTTTTAAAGTCAGAGTCTAAAGGTCCTCAAATTGTTCCTTACATCCTTGTCCATCACAGACTAGTAAGGCACCCTAATCCTCACCCATTACAGGCTACAAGCGGAAAAGGTTCAATTTGAGTGGGAGTATTTCGCTAGCCACTGCGGAGGCATTAGACCTCACGAAAGCAATAGGTACTTTACTCCCTCCTAGAGGGACGGAGCTCGGGTGTAGAGCTCATGTTATGCACATGCATATGAATGACATAATTAACAAGGTAAATAAAACATGAATGAATAATACACATATATACAAAAATGGTTCAATTTTATTAGGCTTTTGGATAACACAAATTATTTGCTGGCCTGACTCTCAAGGTCCCCAGTGGAGTCGCCAAGCTGTCATAACATCTAGATCCGGGGATCTATCGCTAGACATTGACTTTAGGGAGTCGCCACCAATCTTTTTTATCCAGGTGTGATTGGCCACCTAAGGAATCTGCCCTTTTAGGGAACACCTAAGCTTAAGGGTCCCTAAAAGAATAGGTTCGGGTCTGCTTAACCAGAACAGAGTTCGGGAGTTCGGTTACGTGTGAGGAAGGTTATAGCACCCTCACAACGCCCATCAAAAGATGGTACCAGCTTGAATTTGTGTTATCCAAAAGCCTTAAAATTTTACCAAGTAGTTAGTTGTTGAAAATTATTCTCAATTGACTCTAATACTTTTAGCAGAAAATTGAGAAAATTCCCTCACCTCAAGAGTATGCAAGAAAAACTACTGTTTCACTTGTAGAGGCTCCGTCGTCGGATTATTTAAAGAAAAATCAAGATCAACCAATTAATTAATTATCGAAAATTATTCTCAATTGACTCTAATACTTTTAGCAGAAAATTGAGAAAATTCCCTCACCTCAGGAGTATGCAAGAAAAACTACTGTTTCACTTGCAGAGGCTCCATCGTCGGATTATTTAAAGAAAAATCAAGATCAACCAATTAATTAATTATCGAAAATTATTCTCAATTGACTCTAATACTTTTAGCAGAAAATTGAGAAAATTCCCTCACCTCAGGAGTATGCAAGAAAAACTACTGTTTTTACTTGTAGAGGCTTCGTCGTCGGATTAATTAAAGAAAAAAGAAAAAAAAAATCAAGATCAAAATCAAAGTCAAATAAAAAAAATTCAAAAAAAATTCAAAAAAAAAAAAAAAAACCTGGAGCGGCTCGGATCGCGGCTCGGCTCGGCTCGGCTCGGCTCGGAGGGGCTGAAGCGCGCGGGTCAGAAAGCGGGTCGACGCTTCGGGTCGGGTCGGGTTCGGCAAAACGCGCGGATCATCTTATTAACTTAAAGCCAAAACGACGTCGTTTTGGGAGGGTATAAAAGGCACCTTCCTCCGTTTTTCAGCAGACCGTTCCTCCCCTCTCTCTCTCTTCTCCCTTCTTCTCTGCCTTCTCTCTAGAATTTGAAGAACGCCGGTGCCGGATTCTGGAAATTTCGCCGGAATCTGGGAATTTCGCCGGAAATTGGCCGGAAGTTGGCCGGATGGTCGCCGGTTTCTGGGATTCTTCGCCGGAAACTGGGTTTGTCGCTGGAAACTTCAAAGTTCGCCGGAATTGTCGTCGGAAAATTCAAAATTCGCCGGAATTTTCGTCGGAATCTGGAAATTTCCCAGAAATTTCCAGAAAATTTTTTTGCCAAATTTTTCTAAAAAATTTTTCTCACTGCCAGAACACTCCTAAACTTTTCCTTAGCTCTCTAAACACCCCTATTCTCTCAATCAGTAGCTTTTGCTTCTGTTTTCTGTCCTTTGGACTGTTCCAGGGGGGTCCCTTTTATAGGGATTGATCAGGAGTTTCTGATCAATCCCAATTCCTCTTTGGACGGGAATTCAGTCTTTGAATCCAATTGGACTCTTCTGATTGAATTCCCCTTCAGAGTGGGAGTCTTCAACTTTGAATCCTAGCCCTCCAAAATAAAAATTAAAATAAAATTAAAAAAAAAAAATCTAGATAATTGGAAAGATAAATCAAAAGATAAAAAATTTTCAAATAATATCTGAAAATCAGAAAAAATCAGAACAGATAATTTAAAAAAAAAGATAAGAATAATAATATAATAATAATAAATATATAACTATATACATATAAATCTATTCTAATGAAAAAAAAAAGAATATATATATATACATATATTAATACATAATAATAAATAATAAAATACACAAGAGAAAAAAATATAAATAAATAAAAATAAAAAATAAAAAATACGGGGTAAAAATTCAATTGGGCCTTGCCCATTTGGGCCAGGCCCAAATGATCTGGGTCAGGCCCAATTGATCCGGGTCAGGCCCAATTGATCCGGGCCCGGACCTGATTGGGTGTCTATAATGAATAATTTTGATTACTTACATGCATTGCATTTAGAGCACTCAGTACATGCATCCATGAGCAGTTTTAATAAGGACAGAGACTTTCTATTTCCTGATTAAACAAAAGATTTCAAAAGAGAAAAATTTACTTGTTAAAAGAAAAAAACTCAGTTTTGAGAAAAGATGAGATTTTAAAGTCATTGAGCCTCTGCTAAGAGGAGCCTTTTTCAAGATGAATTTTTAAAGTCATTGAGCCTCTGCTAAGAGAAGCTTTTCAAAATGAGATTTTTAAAGTCGTTGAGCCTCTACTGAGATGAGCCTTTTTCAAGATAAATTTTTAAAGTTGTTGAGCCTTGGCTGAAAGGAGCCTTTTTCAAGATGAGATTTTAAAGTTGTTGAGCCTCTGTTGAGAGGAGCCCTTTCCATGAGATTTTAAAGTTGTTTTAAAGTTATCGAGCCTCTACTGAGAGGAACTTTTCCAAATGAAATTTTTAAAGTTGTTGAACCTCTGCTGAAAGGAGCTTTTCCATGAGATTTTAAACTCGTTGAGACTCTGCTGAAAGGAGCCCTTTTCAAGATGATTTTTAAAGTCCTTGAGCCTCTGCTGAGAGGAGCCCTTTTAAAGATGATTTTTAAAGTCCTTGAGCCTCTGCTGATAGGAGCCCTTTTTTAAATGAGATTTTAAAGTTGTTGAGCCTCTGCTGAGATGAGCCCTTTTCAAGATAGATTTTAAAGTTGTTGAGCCTCTGCTGAGATGAGCCCTTTTCAAGATAGATTTTAAAGTTGTTAAGCCTCTGTTGAGATGAGCTTTTTTCAAGATAAAATTTTTAAAGTTGTTAAGCCTCTGCTGAGATGAGTCTTTTTCAGATTTTAAATTTTCAAAAGTTGTCGAGCCTCAAGTGAGAGAAGCATTTTCGATTAAAAAAAAAACTTTTTGAGTAGTTTATGTTCAATTAAAAAAAATCCGTTTGGATTCCAGACAAAATTGTTGTCTTTGTCTTTGCCCTATTACTAATTATCAGCAGTATGCAAAGAGGGGCAACTGTGGACATCAATTTGTCCAAAAAAAATGAAATACAAAAAAATACAAAATATGAAATACAAAAAAAAATGTACCAAAAATAATACAAAATACAAAACAAAAAAATATAAAAAAACAAAAAACAAAAAAAATCAAGGATGGCAGTGGTGCCTTCCCTGGCACCACTGCCACCATTGCCCTACACCCATCCTTCACCATGCCCTACCTCTCACCCTCTGATCACCTAACCTTACCACTGCCAGATGTTGCCAAAAGAAATAAAAAAGGCATGAGGCTTGTGCTTACACCCCATACCGAGCCCCATGTCTTTCCCTCAAGCACACACACGGCTGAAGCTCTATAAATAGAGCTCCTAGCCAAACCAAAAAAAGAGATAGAGAAAGGAGGAGAGACACTATAAAAAATGAAAGAAAAAAAATTGCAAAAAATATATATATACATAGTCCTCCCCGCAAGGAGGAACCCAGCGCCTAGAGCTTCTTGCACAAAGAAAAAAAAGGTCAGTTTAAAAAAAAAAGTCAGAATACAAAAAAAATAGTTTAACCAAAACTTCAAGTTCGGATCTGGGAAATTTGGGACTCTTTTTGACAAAAGGGGGCTGGATTTGTGTTTAGGGTGTTGAGTAGAATATTTTAGGTGATTTTGGTTTTTTTTTCGGTCACCGATGACGATGACCAACGACCGGTGATGGCGGCAATGGCGTGGTGACGACGACCAGCGACGACCGTACGTTTAGCTGAAGATAAACAAAAAAGAAAGGTTTTTTTTTCTGGAGAAGGAAGGAGAATGGCTAAAAAAATTTTTTAAACCTTTTATATAAACGGTGAAAACCAAAATGACGCCGTTGCAATAAAGCCCAAAACGATGTCGTTTTAAGCACCCAGGATCTACAAGTCAACCCACGACCCGACGTGGGGTTTGCGCACCCGACCCGCGACTTGCTTTCTTCATTAGCCTCTAACCAGTCTGACTGAACCTGTACCTAATCGGTACCGAACTGCTGAACCACCTGTACCATGTTTAGACAGGACCGAACCACCGAACCGAATCGCAAGTCAACGATCCAGTTCAGGTCAAAAAAAAATTTTTTTAAATTTTTTTATTTTTTATATATTATTTTATTAATATTTATGCATATTAAAATATTTATACTTGTTAGATTAAATGATGAAATATGTGGTTAAATTTTTTTTATAATTTTGTTAATTTTTAAAATAAACTTTAAAAAACAAAATAATATAAAAATAAATTTAATAATAATACTAAAGTAATAAAAAATGTAGGAAAAGAAAATTTTTATCCGACGATGACATTCAAAGGTATTCCGAGTAGTGATGCCTACGAAATATCTAGGTGAGAAAATTTTTTTTAAATACTACCAGTGTATTGGAGTATTTATAAAAAATTTTCAATACAGTAAAAAAAATTTTTTTTTAAGTAATAAATAAAAATTGATTAATGAATTAAAAATATAAGTAATAAAAATGAGAAGAAAAGAGATTTTATCCGATGATGGGATTCTAAAAGTATTTCGAGTAGAGATAATTTAAGAAATCTCTAGGTGAGAAGATTTTTTGTAAAATATTACCAGTGTATTTGAATATTTATAGAAAATTTTTAATATAATAAAAATTACATTTTTCTTCAAAATTTTAAATAAGAATATTAATAAAATAATTAATAAAATTTCTAACAAAGGAAAATAAAATGTGTGCATCAACATGGTAACATTTTGCATTGCATGCATGACATTTTTTACGAAAAGTAAATTTGAACCTCCGAGGATGAGATTATAAGGTATTCCAAGAAGTGATGCCTAAGAAATCTCTAGGTGAGAAAAAGTTCTTCTAATGTTACCAACGCACTGGAACATTTTAAGAATTATTTCAATAAAACAGGTTTTAATTTATTTTTCTCAAGAATAAATTTTTTTCTAATAAATAAAAAATCAAGGAAATTATTTTTTGAACACCGAAATTTGGACTATTTTTATCCAATCAAAGGATAACACGTTGTTAATTGGTACCGTTTTTAACGGGCGCTGTGGGGGTGCTAATCTTCCCTATGCGTAACCAACTCCCAAACCCAAACTGTTTCGTATATCATAAAATTATCTTTTTAATAAATTTTAATTAATTTTAAAACTTTATTAAAAAGATATGTTTTAGTAGGTGGTCAATCGTACTTAGCCAAAAAAAGATTGGTGGTGACTCCATTATTTTTTTTTAATTTCGTTTCCAAATTCATCGAACGGACACAAAACCTTTACGACAAGTCACACATTGATTGTCACGGGTTGTGCATTCTTTAGATCGAAACCACTCGTTCGTGCGACACCAAGACTATTCATAGTCGAGATTAACCTTTCACAAGTCCATTTTCCCATGGATAGCTCGATATTGATCTTTCAAGCTATATACTTATGAGCTTTTCTTGACTTTGACCTCGTAAAGTAGTATATTCCCAAACTTAATAGGGAGAAACCCAACTCCCATAAACTCATCAGTCCATAACTTTAAGGTGGCCCCAAGCACCCATCTTTGTTTGCAGGCATCAAGATCTTAAGCATCGACCTGCCTTACTCATAAGGGCACACAGCCTTGATTCTCATACTATTATCTCATTCTGGCATAATGAAAACCCAATACTATGCCCATCCAAATCTTTCGCAAGCTCTCATGCTTAGAACCTGAAGACACAACACATATGCTAGTCAATGATCAGCCCAAAGCTATACTAGGCTCATATTATCCCACGAAACCCATATCTTAGGGCCTCAACCTTTAGCCTTATTCTAAGCTATCTGCACACATGATGGATACCTAACATCATGCTCATCTCACCTCGTGGAACTTAGGTGTGCTATTCTAGCCTTAACACACCTCTATCGATCGACAACAAAGGTCTAACAGTGGGCTAGTAGTGCCTATCTACTAGCTCATTCATGCCTTAGGCTCGATGGTGCCCTTCTTACACAAACACCATATCATGATCCTTAGTTACTTATCAATCCAGCTCAAGAAGGAAAGATTAAGGGGCATAGCAAATGCTAGTATCTAACCTCATAGTTTAACATAACGGTGTGATACAAGGTCTGTCAGCCCTGACCATCCCTAGATTTACCATGATCCGAGAAGATATTGTGCCACACTCGTAACCCGACAATACTCACCCACCTAGACACCATATGTGCCAAGAGTAGCTTATTTTAGATTATCTAGGCCCTGCTTGCCTACTAGCCAAAGAGGTGAAGAGCTGATACCAGTTATCCATCTATAAAAAGTATAAGAGATTTTCAGTTATCTTACCAAGAACTATAAAAATGTCTAAAATAAGGATACTTTGCTCCCTAACCAACTCAGGGTTTTTCTTCAGCCAACTCAAGATCTAGTGACCTTCATCTTGGTCACCATGATTCTCAGATTTTGCTCGTTGCTTCACCAACTCATTTGAGGGTGCACACATGTATTTTCAATCGACAACACCCAATTGGCTGTCAAGCTTCAAGGTACATACATACTGGCTCACACTTATCTGCCCATCTTGGGACTATGGCATACATTGCTCGCACACTCTATCAATATCATGTTTCTTGGCTTATATTGCATGCACACAGCTTCAGAACCACTGTCTTGACCACAAGGCCTCAATTGTTACTCAGCTCAAGGTTAGTCATGGCAAGATTGAGGCACATCAGAGCTTGGCCATGATATAGATCATAGGTTCTAAATGGCATCTTTTTGTGGTTTTTCTTTTTATAAAAGGGCTAATTGTTTTTAGTTCATTTCCTTTTCTACTTAAAAAAAATTCTCCCAACTTTTACCCAAAAAACAACCGACCTCTGTTAGCGTTGTCGTCGCTGTCTCCAATTAGCTGTGACAAAAAAATCCCTAAAAATTCCTCTTAACCTCTTTGACCCTAATCTAACCTCTTTTTCTTCCAAAACTCCCCAAATCTCCTAGATCAACCTTCAAACTTTCAACCAAAAAGATTTTTTTTTGTTGGATCTTGGTACTGAGTTCTTGTTTAGGGGATGTGGGTTTCTTTTTTTTTTATGTTTATATATTTGGTTTTGGTTTTCTAGGGTTTTGACAAAAGTGTTTTTTTTTATCTAGCAGAGCTTTCTTTTTATCTTGGCCATTTCTCTTTTGTTTTTGGGTTCTTTGTCTTTCCCTTGTTTTAGGCTTGAAAGGATTTATTTATAAATCCAATATGGGATTCAAATCCTTGATTTCATAGGATTGAGGGAAGAATTTTAGGCCACACCAATGATTTTTAGGTATCGTGATTTCTACTACACAAAATTAGATGAGTGTTATGGTGGTGGACTTGTAAGCAATTGATTTTGGTGGATGGTGGTACGAGTCATGCTTTTGGTGCATTTAATACACCTAAAGACTTTCAGAGGAGAAACCAGAGTTAGAAATCAGACAACAAATAATAAAAATTAAAAATTAAATTAAAATTAAACTAAAAATAAAAGTTAGATAAAAAAAAAATTACATTTGGGCTTTAAATTTAATTGGATCTAGCAAGTAATTTGAGATCAAATCGGATAACAATAAAAAATTTTGATTTTACCTAGACAAAATTGGTGTCTACAAAAGCAATTATCATAGTTGAATCCTACAAAGTAGGCTATTGGAAAAGTCACAACAAATTCACTAAGATTTTGTATTAACCTAAAGAAATAACAGAATAAACACAAGTAGAACTTCAGAACATTAAAAAAAAACACCACATGGCAGAAATGAGCAAATAAGATCTATTATAAAACTCCAACACATATATAAAGATTGATTGATAAATTCAAATCAAACTCAAGAATCAAGATGTTGCAATACCTCTTAAAGTAGACATCCTAATAAAAATATCAAAAATATCCTCATGAATGAACTTCTCGAAATGGAACCAAAAAGCCACCAGAGCAAAAAACCACTTGTTATCTGCAAGTGTTTCCCCTTTTTTCAACATCTTATTCATTAAATAATGTAAGAAAATTCTACAAACAAGAAAACTATCAAAACTACTAAACAAATAAACTTGAATAAAAGAAAACTACTACAATGAATCATTAATAGAAATGCAAGCTATTAAACCTAGCCAAAAAAAATCCAAAAAGTGGCTAAAAGATTTTTATAAAAAATTTAAGCTCACATGCTTGCATCTTCACGTCTAAGAAGATTAACAAGGGTACCATATCTCTAAGAAACCAAACAACCCTCAGAGAACTAGTCAAGTCCCATAATCTGACCTAGCAACCATGAACCTAAAAAAAAATATGAATAACTAGAAAACATATTGAGGAAGAATTTACAAGAAGATTGGAAAAACACACAATGTAAAAAAATTTTAAAGCATAAGAAAGAGAAAATTTTTTATTTTCTAATTTCATATTCATCATAAATTTAAATAAAAGTAGAGCTGAAAAATAAAAATAACCCTATTAATTAAATAAATAGATTGCGCAAAAATTCAACCGCACTCCTATTTCATCAACTCAAAAAATCATGTGTGCTTGAATCATGTATCAATGCATATTGATTTAAGCATGCATGTTCAAAAATACATAATAGTTCAAATTTCAAGGTAAAATGACTAGATTAGTAAGAGTTGAAACAACAAAATGATACCAATTCGTTAAGTTTCACCTAAAACCCAAAAAGGTAACACAATTAATAGCTTAAATTTCACAACTCCGACAAAAATTCTATAAGAAAATGTCAATAGCATAATAAAGAAAACTAAAAATTTATAAAATTCAAGTGAAAAAAAACCATAAAAAAAATTTACCTCCATTCCAAAGAGTGTCATTAGGCCCTCAAAAAAATCCCAAAATAAAAAAAAACCAAATCAAAAAGAAAAAAAAAGGAAAAAAATGGAGAAATACTAAAAATGGCCACGTTTCAAAGCATGATATTGTTATCTTAAGTAACCCCACTAATACCAATAGGTGGATCCTATTATAGCCTCTTTAAGTCTCTCATTAGTCTTTTCCTCATTGAAAAGAAAGAGTAGATACCATTTTTGGACCTTAAAAACAGCATTTTTGAAGAAACTTAGAAAGAAGCCATCATAATAAGAAGCAACAAAAACACCAAGCTTCATTTTTCTTTTTCCTTTTCTTTTTCTCCCCTTTCTCTCTTTTAATTTTTTTGGTTGTCTTATAGAGAAAACACTTTTTCCCCAACCCAAAGAAACTTCTCACTTGAAGCTTAGGAAACGCTTTTGGGGAAAGCGTTTTTCAAAATTACTCTTTAATTTTTTTATTTACTTTGCTTATCTATCCCCTCAAATTGGAGAATGGGATAGCATTTATTTATACTTATAGATTATAGATTTAATTATATCTTTATGAAAAACTATCCAAATTGATGTTGCCACTTTCTATACAAAACTACCAAAAATCAATGCAAAATTTTAATATTATAATTTTATACCCAATTTAACTCCCACATCAAATAGACAAATATTAGTTGTACATAAATTAAATTTTAATTTTTCAAGGGTAACTTTAATCTATACGTTAATTATATTTGGATAATTGCCAAAAAAATCTATATGCAAAAATATCCAAATTAATGTTGCCACTTTCAATGCAAAACTACCAAAAATCCATGCATATATTTAATATTATAATTCCATACCCAATTTTAAGATAAATATTAGTTGTCCATAAATTAAATTTTAATTTTTCAAGGGACAATTTTAATCTATTATATAGATTATATTATTAAAAATAATATTTTAAGAATAGTAACACTATTTTAAATATTTTAAAATATTAATATAAAGAATAAATAGTTTTATTTTAAGCATTTTTATATTAATATAATATTTAAATATTAAGTATTATTATTAAAATATAATTATTTTTAATATTAGTGTAGACACCCATTTTTGTTCAAGCCCAATTGGGCCCATTTTGGTCCGAGCATAATTGGGCCCATCTTATCCGGGTCCATTTTGGCTTAGCCCAACTAGGCCAATTATAGCCCATTTTGGTCCAATTAGATACTTTTATTATTTATTATTTATTTTTTTGTTTCCTTTTCTGCTCAATTTGCTTGTGAACGGAGATTAGGATCACAATCTTTCAGGTTAATACAGAATCAAATTAATAGGACTGTTGAAATTTTGGATCTAAAATCTTGTCTGGACAGAATGCAATCCCAACAATCAAGCTTGGGATTGATTCTGTCCATTTCCTGAATGATCCTAGGCTGCCTATAAATTGGACCTATTATACAGAGCAAAGACACACACATAGGGATAGAGAAAAACAGAGTGAAAATCACTGAAAGTAGGTTTAAGAAATTCTCGGGTAAAAAGTATGCTAGAATTCAATCTTGGGGTTTTGAGAGTTAATTTATGGTTATGGGAGTGAATTCAGGTTTTTGGAGGTGGATTTAGGATTGTAGAATGTTCGGGGAAGGCTTAGAACTATCAGAGAATTTTTTTGGATTTTTTTAGATTTTTTAAAAAAAAATTTTAGGTTTTTTTGGGTTTTCTAAAGAAATTTGAATTTTTCGATGAAATTTTCTAGTGAATGTTGAAGTTTCTGGTGAGATTTCCAGAATCTGATTGGTGTTTCATAAACTGATAGGTTTTCCAATTTTAGGTTGAATTTTCTGGCGAAGTTTTCAAAAATCAATGGGATTTTCAATTTTCGATTGAACTTTCTAGTGTATTTTCTAGAGAGAGGTTAGAGGATTTTGGGGTAGATAGAGAGGCTCTAGAATTTCTAAAGAAAAACGCAAAAGGGTTCTTTTTATATTGCTTTAGAACAACATTGTTTTGGTAAGCTAGGATCCATGTGTCGACCCGAAGACTTGCACGCTAATCAACGTCCTAATCCAACCCGATCGTAAGTTTTCCTTTTTATTTTTTTATTTTATTTTATTTTATTTTATTTTCACCCATATTTTTATTTTCTGGTTTATTTTTTAAGAAAAAGGAAAAAAATTGTTCTGTCATTTCTTAAAAAGAAAGAGATTTTTAAATTGTTCTGTCATTTCTTAAAAAGAAAGAGATTTTTAAATTGTTCTGTCATTTCTTAAAAAGAAAGAGATTTTTTTTAAAAAAAAGAAAAACAAAACCAAAAAATCAATAATTCATTATTTGGAAAATTATAAAATGAGCAAGGCTTAGATAATTTGAAATCAAACTGGTACCATCCCTTGGATAGGCGTTGTAGAAGTGCTATAACCTTCCCTATACGCAATCGACTTACTTTACCTTTGTTTTGCAGATCAACTTCAATCAAGTGGCCAATCACATCTAACCAAAAAATATTGGTGGCAACTCCTTTCATTCCAAGTCTAGCGGTAAGTCCATAGATTTATACGTTATGACAATTAGTAATTTTAATAATAAATCATTTTAATATATTTTAATAATAAATAATTTTTAATATTTTAATAGTCATGTTAATATTGTTTAAAAAATAATTTTTCAAAAAAAATCAAACAATAGAAAGCATTTTTCATTAATTCATCCAAACAATAAAAAATCTATATTTTTCAAAAAAATTTAAATATTTTTTTAAAAAAATCTTTTCAAAACTAATTTTTGCGAAATAAATGAAGCCTAAGCTTCTAGTTCTCCTTCTAATTCCTTTTTAGGTATCTAAGGTAGCATTTTATATCTTTTGTAAGATCACTATGATAATATAATTACCAAGGTGATTTTATTACCAAGGTGATATTATTATTCATGATTTGAAATCATTATGTTTGGTTAATTGTCATTAATTTTTAGGAATTAAATATTACTATGTTTGGTATTTCTAAAATTCAAACATTATTTTGTTTAAAAGTACAAAAAATAACCACATATATTGCAACAGTTACACAAATTAATAATTTTATTATTGTTTAAATATAATAATTTGCTAAATATTAGTAATATTTTATTTATTTTATTTAATTCTTAATAATCTATTCAATTCTTAATAAAAGAAAAATAAAAAATTAAATTATATAAATGTTAAAAAATAAAAAATATATAAATTATTTTTGAATTTGTTACCAAGAGTAGTAGTTTGAAAATATAAAAATTACAATACAAAATAATTATAATTTTAAGATGAAACAAGTTTTTAATTTACATATTAAATGAGTAATATTGACTATTATTAATTTTAGATTCCATTTGTTTGCAGAAATTGACTTTCCGAACATGTTTTCTAGAATATGTTTACATTTTTTAAAAAAGTAGAGATTTTCTGTAGTTCAGATAAGTTAACGAAAAATATTTTCTGTTGTTTGGTTATTTTTTAAAAAATCTTTTTTTAAAAATAATATTAATATAACTATTAAAATATTAAAAATTATTTATTATTAAAGTTATTGAAATTATTTATTATTAAAATTATTAATATTCAAGAATAATTATATTTTAATAATAATAATATTTAATATTAAAATATTATGTTAACATAAAAAATACTTAAACTAAAACTATTTATTATTCTTTCTATAATATTTAAAAATATTTAAAATAGTATTAATATTCCTTAAATACTATTTTATTAATATTAAAATAATAATATTTATTATTAAAATATTTATACTATTAAAATATTTATATTTTATATTAAAAGTATCTATTATTAAATGATAACAAAAATATTTTTATTTATATTTATTATTAAAATAGTAATATAAATACCTTAATAAATAAAATATAAAATTAGATATTTTAAACTAAAAATAATAATAAAAATATTCTTATATATGTTATTATTTATTATAAAATAATAATAATGCAAAACTATTTATTATTGAAATATTAAAAATATTTATTTTTAATAATTTACAAAATAAAAATATTTAAAATTGAAATATCAAAAGATTTTTATAATATTTTAATTTTTTATTAAAATTAAATAAAATATTTTTATTAATATAATATATTTCAAATCGAATCAAACTAAGTTTGAGGTTAAAATATTATACTCAAAATCTTACTTAAGTAGAACGATAAAAATATTTAAAATTAAAATATTAAAAGATTTTTTATATTAATATATTAAATTTTTTAAGTAAAATTAAATAAAATATTATTTATTAATATAATAATATTTTGAATCACATCAAATTAATTTTACATTTTAAAAAATCATGCATAAGATCCGACTTGAATAAAATTATACTCAAGCGCATTAATATGTAATTCTACTTATACATATTTTTTTTTTTCAAAAATTATCTTTCTCTTTTTTAAAGAATAAGACAATTTTTGAAAAAATTATCTTATTTTTTATTGAGTAGTAAGTTATTTTTGGTTAACTAGCTAATTTTCTGTCAAATGAATACTTAAAAATGTAAAAATTATTTTTTATGAAATAAAAAATGTTTTACATATCACTTCAATTAAGTAGTGAAAAATTTCTATTATTTTATATGAAGATTAAATCAACCTTTAAAATAATGATATAATTTTTTATGTAACTAAAAATTATCGTTATATAAAATTTATTTATCAAATAAAATAATTTAATTATTATATATAAATCGTCATAATTTTTAAAATAATCCTTCCATACCATACTTTTATATAATGTTGTTACCAAAACAAGTCGTCCTAGACTCTGTAGTTTTTCAAGGAAAACCACCCAAGGCTTTTTGAACAAAGTGGAAACTACTATGCACATCATCTAATTTGGTGGAGTCAGCTGCATCAGTAATTTAGACGAAAGCACTCTTATAATGTTAATTAATTATTAATTATTTATATATTCGAGTTTTACATAAAATTATTTATTATAATTTGTATCGATATATAAAATATATTATATATTTTTTATTTTTATTAAATTCATATATAATTTTTATTAAAATTTTAATCATATCAATTGGTAATTTTTTCATATTATTTTTTATTATTTTATTATATTTTAAATTGTCAGCCACCCAAACTTGGGATGAAAATTCATAACTTATAACCTTACTCACCTAACTCATGCTCAATAGATATCAAATAAGCATTTGACATGAATCTCCTGGTGTGGGTGTGTGTATATATATATTTATTTATTTTACATGTAATCTCTTTTATTTCATAAACCTTTCATTATTTTTATGATAAAAATTGAATCTAGAATTTCCAATCCAATTTTTAATTCCAAAACTATTTTTTTCATTAAAATTGCCCCACCAAATACTTAATTTAATAATAACCCTGTTACTTTATATTCTTAGTAAGTAAAAAAATTATTCAAACAAGCCAAATGTTTCCAATTTTCAGGACGTTATTTATTAACTTTTTGAATTGTTTTACCTAACATTAGCTTTAATTTCGTGGGATGCATAAATGATAATTTATTGTCATAAAAAATAATTGCAAATATAATAGAAATACAAATATTACCAACTTAAATCATAAAACACTTTCATCATTTCATTCTACTATACAAAGTTATAAACTAGTACCTTTCTTTTTCTTGAGAACCAAAATCTAACTAATTGTTCATATTGCCACTTAATCACATTACGTGATAGATTTTTCATTATTGCCTCTACAGTTGCATTTCGATCGAAATACTTATTCTTCAAACTATGTTTATAATCTTTCCATTTATTTCCCAATGACTTAAGCACAAATGAAGTTGGTATTTCAAGTACAAATCTTAACTATAATAATACAATAAGAAAAGTTTGAATAAGTAAACAACATGTAAAATAAAAAATTTATTATATCTAATTAATTAGACTAATACCTCAATAAAGTTTAAAGCATCGGCCTTAACTTCTTCTGGAACTTTATGCCATGTTTCATAATGAATAGGCAATTTCATTCTATTATGAGCTAGCATGCCTAGAAATTCAGCCAATAGTTGACCCTTTTCACCAATTGGTTGCCTATAAGAGTTTGTAGACGTTACAATACACTCATTAGGAGGTAATGCAAACAATTCTTCAAAGTTATCCGGCCTCTAGTCCTTCGTTGACCATTGTTATCAATTGCAACAAATAAATAATAAAATTGTAAAATCATAATACTTTTATCATTATACTCGAATTTTAAAATTGGGATATATCATACCTACATTCAAATTTAAAGTATAATCAATTGATGGGGTATTATCTAAACCTAGACTTTTCGTATTGCCAAATCTAATATTAGTCGAAGGGTTAGAAGTGACAGAGTTAGATCCGACAGTACATTCATTTCCCTTTAAAGGATTTAGTCCATAGCCAATATCTACAAGTGTCGCAGACGATTCTGAACTAATATCTCTGATATATTTTCCTTTCAATCTACTCCTCCGCATTGTAGCTTACCCACATCATAAAAGCGAATATAGAAAAGATATTAGTTTAGAACATATATACAAAGACATTGAGAAGTTAAGAAATCAAAACCTATGACATATAAAGAACATATCGATTTAATTAAATCAAAAGATAATGTATGATTTAGAACACAATAATTATATAATAGTGAATGTGACATTAATTACATACAATCATTTACTACATTATGTCTTAAACATTCGAATTACAAATTATAGATGCACCATTTCATGGTTCATAAATGTCTTCAGTAACATCTTTGTGGACCCACTAAGCGTAGGTACTGGAGATATTTTCATCCAAGTTTTGTTTAACAAAATGATAACATTCAGTTCTATGTTCAACATCATCTATGGTATCTAACCCTATATCAAATAAGTCTTTAGATGTGTTTCAAAAAATAAAAAACCAACTCAATTCTTTGGGATCTTTAGAGTAAAATATTTGTTTGACTTGAGATGAAAAAATATAAGGTTCATCGATGAGTTATTGTCCAGTGTGAATTAATCAAGAAAAATTCACAAGTGTAAATCCATATTGATCTTTTTTACTACCCCTTGCATTATTCACATTAGTCCCATCACATCAAAATAAGATAACTTTTCACTTGCCATAATAATCCAACTCATTGATGTCAGTAATCATGCTATAATAGTCAACATTTCCTTCTAAAGGGTTTATGTCCCTAGCACTAGCATTGCTAGTAGTTGATGAAGTCACAATAACTCCTAAATTTTGTGTACTTCTAAATCTTTCACGGGATTTAGTGTGAATCTAAATCCATTGATGATGAAACCTTCGTATCATTTTACAATTCGGTTTTTAGATTGTGTGAAAGACACTTCACCTCTTCACTAACGAGCCTTCCACTCCAAAGTTATAAAAGTGGAATCAATATATATATGTTATTAATGTTAGTTATACCATAAGCATTCTATGTAGATTTCTCATAATGGGAAGTATGACTTACTTACAATTGCTTTAACCACTCATTAAAGTTTTTAGCAAATAACTTATAAAGCTCTCGAGGGTTTGATTGTCGATAATGTGCAGGATCTTTTAAATTATTTCTATACTCACTATAAAGCATTATGATAAAGTATTAACAATAAAAAAAAAGACAATAAATTATGCTTAATGTAATGAATAATTTTCTTGCTAAAAAACTTATGTGTGAAACGATTCAATTGAGTCATGATGAAAAAAACATATCGATGTGCTTGTGCCCAAGATTTATCATCTAACTCCACCAATTTAGCTTTGCCTATTGGTTATCCAAAACTTTGAAAGAGATAATTATAGGCAGAATCTGTATGCTGCATACCAATATTTCGCGATAGTCTATTAAATCTCTTTTCAACATCTTCAAATAACGAGAACAAAATATCATACACTCTTTTGCTAAATATCCTTCAGCAATAGAACCTTCCAAATAGCTTTTGTTGCAATAAAAAGACTTTAACCTCTTCAAAAACCTATAGTATAAAACATTAGTCATATGTTATTTTAAATAGAGTGGCTTGATCATTAATAAAAATGTAATCAATCTATTAACAAATAATACCTTTCAATAGGATACATCTATTGATAATAAATCGACCCACTGACTTTTGCTTCATATGGAAGGTGGATAACCAAATGCATCATAATAGTGAAGAAGTTTGAAGGAAAAATCTTCTCTAAATAGCATAAAGTAATCGCGACTAGATCTTGAAGTTTGTCAAGCTCTTCCACATTTATACATTTATGACATAGAGATTTAAATATATTACTCATTTCAATTACCACAAAAGTGACTTGCTTTGACATTGATGAACGTAAAGCAATTGGAAGTAAGTTTTGCATCAAAATATGATAATCATGTGACTTTAATGAAGAAAGTTTTTGCTCCTTCAGATTCACACATCTCGATATATATTTGATGCATAGCCATCTAAACTTTGACATTTTTCAAAACCTTGCAAAACACATCTTTTTTAGTTTTAGAAATCCCAAAACAAGCAACAGGCAATCAATATTTCCCATTAGGAAGTAACTTCAGATGAAGGTCAAGGTGAACCCCTATATCAACTAGGTCAAGCCAACTCTTTGAGTCATTCTTGGATCTTTTATTCACATTGAGAATTATCCCGATAAAATTTTAGTAAACATTCTTCTCTATGTGCATCAAATCAAGGTTATGGCATAATAAATTATATTCTCAATAAGATAACTAAAAAAAGATACTTTTTTTTCATAATTCAGACTCATTAGGGTCATCTGCTTCATCATCCTTTTTATCACATCAAGATCACCCACTTCAGTATAAGTATCACCAACTTGCGTAATAAGAGGCCAGACACCTTCAAAGATGTCTCTCACTCTTTTTCTTTGATAGAGTCATTTTTTCATAAGTGAAATTAATATCTTTTAACTTTGAGAAGATATTAGACCTACTAATGGGTAAAGGCGATCTTCTTAACTCTTCAGTTCCATCAAAGAGATGTTTTTGAAATCTAAATTGATAATTATCATCTAATCATCGATGATGTCCCATATAACATAACTTCTTACCATTAGGTAACCATGTGAAACATGTTTGTGCAACACAATATGGACAAGCATAATGACCTTTTGTACTCCAACCAAATAAATTTGCATAAGTAGAAAAATTATTAATAGTCCACAATAAAGTAGCACACATATTAAAGTTCTCTTTTTTTTATATATCATAAGTCTCAACTCCTTTCTATAATTACTTTAACTCTTTAATAAGAGGTTGTAAGTAGATGTCTATATCATTACCCAAATTTTTTTTCCTAAGAATTATCATAGATAATATAAATGACTATTACTTCATAGCAATCCATGGTGACAAATTGTAAGGAATCAATACAACTAGCCAAGTACTATAAGAAGTACTAATCATTTTGAATGGGTTGAATCCATCAGATGCTAGTCTAAGCATAACATTTCAAGGATTAGATGCAAAGTCTGGAAACTTAAAATGATATGAATTTCATGCCAAAGAATTTACATGATGCCTCAATGATCCATCATCCGTTCACTTCTTAT
Source organism: Durio zibethinus (assembly GCF_047325235.1). Taxonomy (NCBI): domain Eukaryota; kingdom Viridiplantae; phylum Streptophyta; class Magnoliopsida; order Malvales; family Malvaceae; genus Durio; species Durio zibethinus. The sequence continues at coordinate 11,304,660 of NC_143186.1, forward strand.
GATGCCACCTTATTGAATCTGTAGTTTTAGAAGACATGAAAAGTTATTGAAGTCTTGGTATTAATGAGAAATAGTGTAAAACCTTAACAAACTTCTTTTGGACACATACCTTATCATTATCCTCATTCAACCTTTCATCGGGGTTTTTGTTCACCCAATGAGAAATACCACACAAATGACAAGATTTTTTATTTTTTTTATCCTTACAATATAACATGCAATCATTGGGACAATTATGAATTTTTTCATATCCGAGACCTAAATCTTTGATCATCTTCTTTGATTCCTTACAAGATTTAAGGATTTTTGTAAAAAGAAACATTTTTTTTCATAAACTCTAATAATAAAGTCAAACAATTTTCTGTCCATCCATATAAGTATTTCAAGTGAAAAAGATGAACACAGAAAGATAACCTTGAATGCTTTGATCCCTTAAAAAGTTCTTCATTTATATCCTCAAGTAACCTATAAAACTTTGATGTTTCTCTTTTAGGTTGTTGGTCATATACACCTATCCTAGGTCACAATTCATTCATTTCAATATTGAACTGATTAAATCCTTCATTTTAGGAAGAAAGATTATGAAAATATTGGTTATGAATGTTAAAAGCATCTCGTAACATGCCTTCAATGTCATCTATTATAAAAGGATAATGTTGGTGTTGGGAAGCCCTTGAAGTTGAAAGAACTCTAATGGAAGACCTTAACGGTATAGACTCTCCATGAAAATATCAATTAACATATCTCGAAAGAAATCCAATACAAATTAAATGTTCAAAAATAACTTGATGTATTTGCTACTCGATATTAGCACACCTCACACATGGGCATAATATCATATTATCTTCACTTGTATTCTCAAATGCAAAATTAAAAAAATTTTTCACTCCATCTCTGTACTTTTGACTTAATCTTGACTTTTGCATCCAACTCTTATCCATTTAGTACTTGCTACATTATCATGCCAAATGTATATAAATAATTTATATGAAAATGAACATGTACAATACTTAAGTTTACTATGTTTTAAACAAAAGATAATAACAAGACCAGTATTTACATCAAATGAGAACTTTTTGTTGTGAAGTAATTTATCAACTACCAGATATTATGAATGTTAAAACTCTACTGCTAACATAGACAATACCTAAGAGTATTTGTAGTTGGGGTTGAAATAAGGTGAAATAAGGTGGGTGTTAGAGAAAATTGTTACACCAAAAAGAAAATCACGAATTGCAAAAGCTAAAGGAATAGTTGATTGAAGTAAAAGCTAAAGTAAATAAGTAATGAATAGTCAAAATAGGGTTCTAAAAAATAATACTCGAATACTAAAAGCTGAAGGAAAGGAAAAGTAAATTGTACTTAGTATGGAAAGAAAAATAGTATAATAATGAAGATGAAGCTTGAAGTTGGTGATTGGATGCGTTAATTTTGGGAAGATTTTTATTAGACTGAATTATGGAAGGCATTTACTAAGAAAAATGCCTACAATAATTCCCTTATAAATATTTTTTGAATATATTATAGGTGGCTTCAACAGAGTCGTAGTAAAATTGTTTGGGATTATTAAAGGCATTTACACCATAAAACGCCTTCACTAATTTCATCAAAATTTTTTGTGTATTTATTAAAGGTATTTTTTGCATAATACGCCTTCAATAACTCCATCATTTTTATCTTACAATATCAGTGAAGATGGTTTTCTACAAAAAATGCCATCAATAATTTTCTTTTAAAAATTGTTTGGGATTATTAAAGGCTTTTTCTGTTAAAACGCCTTTAATATTACACAACTTAAATTTTAAGACGTTATTGAAGGCTTTTATTTTAGAAAAATGCCTTGACTAATTTTTTTTTATTTTTTGAAGTAATTTATTGAAGTTGTCTTTTAGTGCAAAATGCCTTTAATATTCCACTACTCAAATTTTAAGACGGATAGTAAAGGCATTTTTGTAAAAAAAAATACCTTTACTAAATGCTTTTATTTTATTTTATGTACAACGTATTGAATAATTTTCAATTAAAATTATTGGTATTATTAATGGTGTCTTCCAGTAAAAAACACCTTCAATCATTGAGAACTTAAAATTTTTTATGATTAGTGAAGGCATTTATTCTAGAAAAACACCTTCACTGAGTACATTTCATAATGTACATAATTATTAAAGGCATTTTTTATAACAACTACCTTTCAATAATTTCCTTTTTAAAAATTTGGGATTATTAAAAGTGTCTTCTACTGGAAAATGCCTTCAATATACCACTACAGTTATAGAAGGCATTTATTATAAGAAAATACCTTTAATAATTCCTTTTAAGCCTACTACATAATTATTGAAAACATTTGTTAATAATAAATGCTTTTAATAATTTCTCTCTAAAAAATTTTGAGATTATTAAAGACATTTTCTACTGACAAACGCCTTCAATAATTCCTTTTAAATTTTCTTCATAAATATTAAAGGCATTTATTGATATAAATGCCTTTAATAATTTCAACAAATGCCTTTAGTAATTTCCCTCTAAAAAATTTTAGAATTATTAAAGGCATATTCTATTGACAAATGCCTTTAATAATTCCTCTTAAATTTTTTACATAAATATTGAAGGCGTTTATTGATAATAAATGCCTTCAATAATTTCCTTCAAAATTTTTTGAGATTATTAAAAGCATATTCTATTGTAACATACATTCAATATACAGTTACCCAAATGTTAACACGGTTATTGAAGGCATATATTCAAGAAAAATGCCTTTAATAATTCCTTTTAAATTTTGTAGATAATTAGTGAAGGCGTTTGCAGATAACAATCACCTTCAATAATTTTTTTAAAAAAATTTTTGGGATTATTAAATGTGTCTTTTATTATAAAACACCTTCAATAATTTGTTATAAACTTTTGAAGTCCATAATTATCGAAGGCATTTTTTACATAATATGCTATCAATAATAGGGCTGAATCCTTATTACGGGGATATTAGTGAAGGCAGTTTTCTACTCAAAGCACATTCAATAATTTTTAAGAATTATCAAAGGCGTTTTTTGAGGATAAACGCCTTTAATAATTTCTTTGGAAATTTTTTTTGGATTACTAAAAGCATCTTTTTGTAAAAAATGCCTTCAATAATCTCTAATAAAATTTTAAAGGGATTGTTGAAGGCATTGTTTCCAAAAAAATGCCTTTAATAATAATTTTTATATTCGTTTCCTTGCCTTGAACATCAGAATAACAAACTACTAGTACACAGAACGATTAAAAGCTACATTATTCAACCAAACCAAACCTTTAAACATATTTCTATTAGACCATTAGTTTCTTTATCCTTATCGTCGCCACTAACCTTAAACAAATCAACGGTGCGCACCTATCTTTTTACCGGTAAGTCTTTTTTTTTTAGTTTATCATATTATTTATAATATTTGATAGAGATTTTTTTTTGGTTTCTTAATATTTACATATACATTTATATATTTTCTTTAACTTCACCGTAAGCATAGTCGTCCAAGCACCTTTCATTGTATGTATGTAGTTTCTATGTAGTATGCCTTAAATATTATGGTTTGTTGAACCTTTTTGTCTGATATTGTTTTGTTGAATGGTATTGTATGATATTAGGGGCTAAATCGTATGTTGAATAGTTTGCTAAACTTTGTTGTCTGATATTGTTTTGTCAAATGGTATTGTATGATATTAGGGAGCTGAATCATATGCTGAATGGTTTGTTGAACCTTATTGTCTGATATTATTTTACTGAATAGTTTTGTATGATATTGGGGGGCTGAATCATATGCTAAATGGTTTGCTGAATGGTGTTTCTGAGTGGTTTGATGAAAGGTGTGTCTAAGCACATTGCTAATTAGTGTGCTTAATGATGTTCTATACGTAGTATGGTATTGGTTGTATCGAATTACGTATAATGTTAAATTTAGATAGTCATATTGTGTAATTCATATAATTATGATCAAGATTGTAGATATTATGGACTCCGAACAACATCATTCTCTTTCTAATGAACATGCACAAGACACACCTATAGGCCAAAAAAGAAAGGGAAGGGCCCAAATAAACAAATTAAAGTGAGTGACACAAAAATTCATGTTAACTTCAATCAAAGTGGCCAACCTATGTCGAAAGAGCTACCAAGATGGCTACTCATATTGGAGTCATCGTCCGTTATAGGATTTCAATTACATACACTGATTGGCAATGAGTTCCTAATAATCTAAATGATGATATATGGTAGTCAGTTGTGGTATGTTTATTCAACTATTTCATAAAATTTCTTAAATGATCATTTAATTGAAATTCAATGTGTTCATTCTATTTGTGTTAAATTATTTAAGAAAAGTTTGATGTCCCAATTGATTGTAAAAAGATTGTGTTGCAATCTACTGAAAAAACATTCAGAGACTTTAAAAGTATATTGACAACCTAATATATTTTATCGCTGGTTGGTGAAGGTATGTATTGGATGTTCCAATTGCGGCATATGTAGATGTGATAAGTGTTGAAGATTGGACAAATTTTATTCAATATCGACTTTTAAAAGATTTCTCAGTACTCAAACCCATTACTAAAAAAATTGTTTATAAGTCTTTATGCAATATAGCCTTTGATCTTCATATGTGATTAATGTAATTTTTTTTTTTGTAGAAAATCAAAGAACTCTAATGGGACATTCGGGCCAAACAACAATATCACCATCGGACAGCAAGAAAGGGATATACAAATGTGAAGTATGAACTTGTATGTATTTGCCCACTTGTTTTATACTCATTAATGAATATTTATGAACATTCATTTCATACATTCTGATTTTTTTATTGCGGTAATTTAATAGGAATCAGCGAGCTCTGGCATAGAAGTTTTCATATAGGATGTTTAAAAACAAGGACATCTACAGAAGGATGGATCTTTTATAGATAAAACAATCGAAGAAATGGCAAAAAAGATGGTATGTATAACTACTTTTTTAATATAATGTATGATTAGCATTGTGATTGTATGTATGAGTGTATACTAACTTGCATAGATTTGTTGTTACAGCTCATCTTATTATTATCTTTCAGGATGATTATGTTGCCAAAGTCAAGTCTGGTGAACTGGTAACCTAGTATGGTGAAGATCCTTTGTCTTTAGCATTAGGCATTAAAGAAAGGTTCGATCATGTTCGTGAGATTGGTAAATTTGTCTTACCATTAAAGTTTTTTGGTAATAAACAAAAAACCCTACAAATGAGAAATGCACAATATAAAGCACTTATTGAGCAATAACAGCAACGAATTGATGACTAGGAGTAACATCTTAATGAGCAACAACAAAAAATCGCTACTTTGGAGTCCATATTGGCAGTAATGTAGCATAACATGCCAATAGGACGGTCTGATAGCATCGTCCCCATAGGAGAAGCTTTCATTGCAAGTAAAAAAGTGAACCCATCCTCTGTTACTACCAAAAAAGTATGATATTATTTATAATTTTAATATTAATTTATTTATTATATTGATTGATTTGGTTTTAATACTTATATTTCATTAAATATTGTAGCAGGATGTTCGGACTCACAACATGACCCTTACTTAGGCTTCTATGGATGAGTTATCCAAATATTTACTGGAGTATTTATCTAGAGGAAACTTCATAACTATTGAGTCTGAGGAAGGATTATTTGATAAACCATCATTTTATTTCATTGGCGTAGAGGAGGTTAAAGAATTTTGTGAACTGGATGAATTATCAGCTGTTGATATTGTTGCTTTTATGAAGTTAGCTTTATAAATACAAATATGCATATTCAATATGCAGTAATCTATATGAGGGTGTAATACTAACTAGCAATGTTGATTGTTATCATGTAGTTTCTTATATAGAAAGCTCAAAAGGAGCCAGTTGACCAATAGATTTATATTCATTGACCCAACTTCATTAATGAGCAGAGTGGCATAGTAGTTTATCGTGCTAATCATGTGATCCAATGCATGAAAAGACTAACTGATTATTATTTGCTCCCATATAATGTGCAGTAAGTTATATTCCAACCTTACCTAAATCTGATTTGATGCATAATCTGAGCATATCATTGTTATTATTTTACAGTCGACATTGGGTGTTTATTATGATTAACATCAAATCCTTAACGCCATACTTACTTAATTTAGCTAATCCAATGGCAATGCCTAACCCAGATATTCAAAATTTTATAAAGAGGTATTACATTTTATTATATTATATATCTTCTATTTCTTCATAAGTAATTTAATTTATGTATTAAGTAATTTTTTCCTTTTCAATTTAAGATAATATCTGCATTCAATAAGAAGATAAAGAAATTGAAATGGGTGTCATTATCGATAAATGTAAAATATATTCTTTTATGCTGAGTTTGTGTAGATAAATGTTTCCTAAACCCACTCAATTTAATTTTCAAGTACTTCGTCAACCAGGTAATACTTAATGTGGATACTATATCCTTCGTTTTATGTGGCAGATAGTGTTAGATGATCTTATGATCACACCATTCAAGATTAGTATAAATTTCATAAACTCATTATATCTTCAAAAAAATAAAAAGGTACATTATGTTCTCATTTCTTAACATGATCTGCTAATATTTCTTTTAGTGGGAGAGTAAAGAAAGCTTTATGGAAGAAGAACTAGATGAAGTCTGTAAAAAATGGTGCGATTTTTTATTATCATGTATCAATGTTGATAAACCTTCAAGTTAGACATTGTTGGTTGAATGTAAATATATAAGGAACAAATTGTCATAATGTTTTTAACATGCCATGTTGAATGGAAACTTTAAGTTTGTACATTGGGGTATTGGTTTAATATTATTGTTATACTTAATATGAATACACTATGTGTACTTAAAAAATTATTGAGTATGATTATTTCAGAAAAGTATATTAATATACAACGTTATCAATTTTAATTTCGGATGTGTGGTCAATTTATTGAAATACAACAATGTTCATTATATAAATTCTAAAATGTAATTCGTAGTATCACATATATAAACCAAATGTTTTCTAGGCATAAATATACAATTGACAGCAAACATTTTCTAGGCATAAACCTATAACTGACTTGACTATATAATATCAAATATATTTTTTTGATGGGATTAATAAAGGTGTTTTTAGCAAGAAAATGCCTTGAATCATCCCTAACAAAAAATTTTGAAGGTGTTTTTTACCACAACCGCCTTCAATAATCTCCCTAAAAATTTATTGTGTGAAATATTATAGGCATTTTGGGCAAAAAATACCTTCAAGAATCCGTTTTAACTTTTTTATATGGATTATTGAAGGCGTTTTAAAAAAATACCTTCAATAATACCAACTAAAAATTAATCGAATGGATTATGAAGGGCATTTTCCTATGGGTAACGCATTGAATAATCTCTAACAAAAAGTTATTGAAAGCATTTTTGAAAATAATTACCTTTTATAATCTGACCATTCAAATTTATTGTTTGAAATATTAAAGGCGTTTTGAGCCAAAAATACCTTCAAGCATCTATTTCAACTTTTTTCTATGGATTATTGAAGGCGTTTTCGACAAAAATCACCTTTAATAATCATAACAAAAACTTATTGATTGGATTATAGAAGGCGAGTTTGGCAAAAAATGCCTTTAAGAATCAGCTTCATATTTTTTCTATCGATTATTAAGGGCATTTCTCTGAGAAAAATACCTTCAATATTCTCTGCAAAATTTTTTTAAAGCAATTGGTGAAGGCATTTTTGCTAAGAAAATGCCTAGAATAATCAATTACAAATAATTTATGCGAAAACCCAAAAAAGGCTAAAGAGAGGGATCGAACCTACCACCTT